>NW_027041917.1:0-750000 GCF_035048745.1 Mucor velutinosus
AACCTAACCCTAACCCTAACCCTAACCCTAACCCTAACCCTAACCCTAACCCTAACCCTAACCCTAACCCTAACCCTAACCCTAACCCTAACCCTAACCCTAACCCTAACCCTAACCCTAACCCTATCCCTAACCCTAACCCTAACACTAACACTAATGTTGATACCTCACACCAACACTAGTGCTTTGAAAAATTTGACCATGAAAGACCCCTCTTGGCCTCATGAAGAACAAATTTTTCACTTACCTTACCCTTACTTACACTGTGGACATTCCTGGTTGTAAGATCCTGATTATGCTTTCTATTAAAAAAAGAAAACTGTCAGAATAACTCCTGAAATCTGCTCATATTTTACCTTGTAATTGCCTCGGACTTGTTCTGTGGGACAGCGGCTTCTCTTATGGGAAGGGTTATAAGTAGTAAAATATATAGAGTGTTTTCAAAATAAAAAATGTGGGCGATAAAAATCCCCAATTTTTTCCAGGGTATTTATATTTTTTTCACCATTAGTCTCGGCACTTAACACCGAGTCTAAAAAAGGATCTCGGCACTTAACGCCGAATCTAAAAAAGATCTCGGCACTTAACGCCGAATCTCGGCACATAAACGCCGAATCTCGGCACATAAACGCCGAATCTCGGCACATAACGCCGAGTCTAAAGGGATCTCGGCACTTAACGCCGAGTCTAATCTTCCCTTAAATTTCCGGATCACGTCTTTCACCCGACTTATTCCGACTTTCGTGTGAAAAAATAATTTTTCAAAAAGATATATAAAGAGCTAGTATAATGCACCTGAAGAAGCTACATCTCTTGTAGCGAATAGATTCAATCTAAGTGTTTCTAGACTCTCTCCTTTGTTGCTTCTTTGGTTTTTGGATATATTTTCTATTATTATCTCTCTAACCCTAACCTCTCTCCAACAATCTGCTCTTTCTGGTCACCGCTCTCTCTTGCCGTCACCACTACAACTATATCTCTTTTGGATCTCTCTGTCTCGCTCGTCAAAACTTTTTTTCTCTCTCTCTCTCAAGTCAACCTCTTTTTTCTCCTGAACTGTCTTTTTTGGTATAACAAATGAACAATAATTCTGATAACTCATTGTATTCCAAGATTAATGAACAGGGCTTCCCGATTCTCATCCATCTGGATAATCTTCGCGTTGCCACTGAGGCTTTGATTTTCTTTCCTGCTGTTGCTTCTGTCTGGTCCTCGTTTCCCAAGTGGTGTCAAGAAGCAATCATGTACAGCATGAATGATGTCTTCAAGATACATCATCATGCTCAAGTCGGTTTGGTCAAGGCTTTGGATAGTCTCAAGGCTCACCTGGTTAATGGTACCTTTCCACAAGTCGTTCTCGCTGCTGTTCCGGGAGTTAAGAATCTGCATATGGACAATTCCCTGTCTGATGCAGATAAATCGCTTTTTTCTTCTTCCATTGAAAATGCGGTACTTTCGGCTCGTTCTGCTATTCTTAAAACCCTTATAGAAAGCAAAGAACGTGCACTACAGGCTCATCAATTGCAAGCATCACCCGCTTTTGTCCTAGCACAATGCCGTGATAGAATTTTTGAGTCGATTTTGGCCATGGGTGGTTCGATTGAACATCTTACCGATACCCAGATTCATGATGTGGTTCGTTCCCTGTGTCATCTCAGACACAACATGAATAATGTGCTCGAAACCCAGGCTTGGGCTAGAGTACAGGCCGAACGTAAACAGCAAAAGGCCAAATCTGCCGCTGATACCGTTATGGAATCTTCCTCTGACCTCTCTTCTGCCCAGCTCACTGACTCCATCACCAAGTTGGTTAACAAGACTGTTCAGTCAAAAATCTCGGCTCTTGACAAGAAATTGTCAAAACTTACTGTCTCTGGTTCCTCTTCTCGTCCGTCTTCTCGTCGTCCTGCTGCTTCGTCTTCGTCAAGAAAGCAAGGCAACCCCAAGTCGTCCTCTTCTTCGGGAAAAGGCTCTCGACCTTTGTCCGGCCCCACCAAGGGTCGAATCCAGAAAGGGGCCCCCAACCCCAATCGTCGTCTTGCCCCCGGTCCCACCCCCTTCAAAGCTTTGAAGGGAAAAAGAGGTTAAACCCTCTTAGTGGGCGTCACTACTCTTGTGAACATGGTACGTATAGATCTCCTACTACTTGTAGACACTTTGATGTTCGTAGAGCACACACTTATCCTCCTTGGTTTTTTCATAGTGCTCGCCTCAAAGATCGTATCAACTTTGTCATAAAGCATTCGTCCCCTCTATGGGCGGATACTTATATTTTTAATAAAGCTGTTCACAATTATTCTTCTATAAATATTCCAACTTCTGTTAGAAAATATTTAGGATTTGGTACAAAGTTTGTTCCTAAACCCAAAGCAAATCCTCGCTTAATTTTACCAAGCGTAGAAGACTTTACAAGACGCATTCGTATTAAGGAAATTTTCAAAGATACTCGTGATAATCCTGACTTTGATATTAGATTCCATGTCAAAACCTCGACTTGGAAACCTAATCCTTCCTCAAATACCTTGATTGAAAAAGGGCTTAGACTTGTAAAAAGTAATGTCATGCCTCTTAATCATCCTACACATTATCAAGTTTATAATAATAGACTTAATGATATTGTACCCAAGTTCTTTAAGGATTTTATTAATAATCCTGATATACTCATTAAAGCTTCTGATAAAAATCTTGGACTTACTGTTCTCGACACTAGCTGGTATATTCAAGAAGGACTTCGACAATTAAATGACCCCCGCTTCTATAAGCAATTAGACAAAAATTTCTTTTCTCCTGAAAATTTTGATTCTAATATTCAGAACATTGTTAGTACTGCTAATAGTTTATTATCTTTACTATGTTCTCAATGGGGTACATCCATCTTTAATAAACAACATGAGAAATATCTTAGGCATCGACTCCTTAATGATAGAAAGTTACCTACCTTTCATCTGTTGCCAAAGATTCACAAGACACCTATGCAAGGTCGTCCTATTGTTCCTTCTCACAGTTGGGTCACGACTGGTTTCTCTACTTATATTGATACAGTCTTACAAAAAGTACTTCCACACTTGCCCTATATTATTAAAGATACTAAATCCCTTGTTAAATCACTTGATGGAATTTCTATTCCTCAAGACGAAAGACTTTTATGGCTAGTTACTGGTGATGTGTCTTCAATGTACACTAATCTACCTACTACCCCATATGCTTTCGATGTTATTGCTAAAACTGTTGACAAATATCTTCCTCTTTCTCCAAATGATACTACCCTTATCAGAGAAACACTCAAGTTTGTCATGAGCAATAACTATTTTACTTTTCAAGGAATACCATATCATCAGGTCTCAGGTATTGCTATGGGTACTGCATGCGCTCCTGCTTATGCAAATATCTTGATGCATCATTTCGAAGAACGTTTCTTTGAATTTAATCCTGATTTTACTCTGATCTTTTATGGTCGATATATCGATGATATCTTTTTCATGTTTAAAGGTTCTGAACAAGAACTTAAAACTTTCTTGACTACTTTTGATACCAAACGTGCTTTTAGTAATCAATTAAAGATATCTTGGGATTATTCAACTACCTCTGTTAGTTTTCTTGACCTTCAAATTCATGCAAAACATAATAAAGTTGAATTATCCACACATCAGAAAATGCTTAATAAATACTTGTACATTCCATTCTCTTCTTATCATCCCAAAGATAATAAAGTTGGTTTTATTAAAGCTGAACTGATCAGATATATTCGTAACAGCTCTTCCTATCGAAGTTTTGCTAACACTGCTAAACAATTTTTTACTCGTTTACGACTCCGTGGTTACCCGCCACGATTCTTAATCTGGGTCTTTAGCCAAGTGCGTTACGATGACAGACCGAAATATCTAGAAGATGCTCCTCTTAGTACAGATAATACTCTTGTTCCTTTTGTTACAATGTATAATCCTATTTGGGAGACTCCACATCTTCGTAAAGGACTTAGGGAATTTTTTACTTTAAATCCACACTACAGACCAGTAGTTGCTTTTAAAAGAAATAAAAACATAGCTGATTTATTAAATCGTGCCAATGTACGCAAGTTAACGGGAAAACAGTTCCATTCATTACAACAGGATGGACTTTGTTGGATTTCGTCTAAAAAACGTAAACCATAACCCTTACCCTATCCCTAACCCTAACCCTAACACTAACACTAATGTTGATACCTCACACCAACACTAGTGCTTTAAAAAATTTGACCATGAAAGACCCCTCTTGGCCTCATGAAGAACAAATTTTTCACTTACCTTACCCTTACTTACACTGTGGACATTCCTGGTTGTAAGATCCTGATCATGCTTTCTATTAAAAAAAAGAAAACTGTCAGAATAACTCCTGAAATCTGCTCATATTTTACCTTGTAATTACCTCGGACTTGTTCTGTGGGACAGCGGCTTCTCTTATGGGAAGGGTTATAAGTAGTAAAATATATAGAGTGTTTTCAAAATAAAAAATGTGGGCGATAAAAATCCCCAATTTTTTCCAGGGTATTTATATTTTTTTCACCATTAGTCTCGGCACTTAACACCGAGTCTAAAAAAGGATCTCGGCACTTAACGCCGAATCTAAAAAAGATCTCGGCACTTAACGCCGAATCTCGGCACATAAACGCCGAATCTCGGCACATAAACGCCGAATCTCGGCACATAACGCCGAGTCTAAAGGGATCTCGGCACTTAACGCCGAGTCTAATCTTCCCTTAAATTTCCAGATCACGTCTTTCACCCGACTTATTCCGACTTTCGTGTGAAAAAATAATTTTTCAAAAAGATATATAAAGAGCTAGTATAATGCACCTGAAGAAGCTACATCTCTTGTAGCGAATAGATTCAATCTAAGTGTTTCTAGACTCTCTCCTTTGTTGCTTCTTTGGTTTTTGGATATATTTTCTATTATTATCTCTCTAACCCTAACCCTAACCCTAACCCTAACTCTGACCCTAACCCTAATCCTAACCCTAATCCTAACCCTAATATTAACATTAATACTAATCTTAACCCTAATTCTGACCCTAACCCTGAGCTTAACACTATCCCTAACCCAAACCTTAACATTAACTCTAACTCTATTCATGATTATAACCATTTCATTAACCATAGTCATAATTCTATAAGCTTAACATTAACATTAATCATATTCCTAATATTAAAATCCTGATATTAATTATTCATAACCCTAATTCTATTCATAATCTCTCATTCTTTAATATTGACATAGTCCCTAATATTAATCCTAGTTTAACTCTATGCTATTCCTATTCCTGATCCATAACCCTATTTCTAATTTTATCCCTGTTCATAATTTTTTATCTCTATTTCTGTCTCTAATTCTATCCCTATTCTTAATCCTATCCATATGCCTAATCCTGACCCTAATATTATCATTATCCTGTTCTTAACCCTAATATTATCCCTGTTATTAACCTTATTCATATCTTTATTCCTAACCCTAATATTAATCTTACTCTTGTTCCTAAACTCTAATTGTAATTCTATTTTATAACCTTATTCTACTAATAATCCTAGGTTTATCTGTTATATTCTTCCTAATCCTGATCGTATTTATATTCATAACTCTAATCATAATAGTATCATTAATCATAATCTTGATTATACATCTAATGCTACTTTAAACTCTAACTATATGTTTAATCCTATTCATGTTCTTTTTTCCCTATTTATTATCTTAATCCTAATCTTATCCCTAATTTTATCATGTTTTTTTTATTATTATATATATATATATATGTGTGTTATTTTTAATATTATCTATTATCCTTTATTTATATATTTATTATGTGTATTCCTTTGTCGTGTCTTCGTGTTGTGAAATATTGTTATGCATTTATGTATTCTATTTTGCTATATAAATATCATCGTGTTCATTGTATAGCGGTAATTATTTTTTCTCTGCTATGGTAATGCATTCGCTCCGCTATGGTAATGTATTCGCATTTTATTTTCTTTTATTTTTTTTTATTTTTTTTTTTACTGTTCATATTCTCTCTTGTTTGTTTTTTTTTTCTTTATCTCTGTTATTATTGTTATTATTTTTTTCTACTCTGTCTGTTTCTTTTCTCTACCCCTTTCCCGTTTTCTGTCTTCTTTTGCCTATTCTTTTCTCCTTTTATGTGTATTTTTTTTTCGTAGTTTCTTCCTCCTTTCTCTTTCTATAATTCTTTTTATTCCATTTCCTCGTCTCTGTGTATTTTATCCCCTATCCCTTCCCTTTTTTTCTTGTTTGTTTCTCCCTTCTCTCTGTATATACTTTCTCTGTTTTTGTTATTCTGTATTTCCGTTCTCTCTACCCCCATTTCTCTGTCTGAGTTTTTGTCCAACTTTCTTTTTTTCATATATCTTTCTCTGTTTATATTTGCGTTTCTCCTTCGTTTTTTCTTTATATGCTTGTTATCCCGGTCTCTTCCTGTGATTTATCTTCATATTTCCCTTTTCTGTTCTGCTTATATTCTTTATCCTCCTTCTCGAACCTTTTTCTTTCCGACTTTTTTTCTCTATTCATTCCTTTCTGTTTCTTTATCGCATTTTCTTTCCTTGACATTGTTTCTTTCGCCTTTCTTTTATCTTTGCCTATTTTCTTCTTTCATGTTCATTTTTTTTTTGATTTACTTCTCTTTTCGCTTTCTTTACTTCATTTCTCTTTTTTTTTGTTAATTTATTCTTACTCTTTTCTTTGCTTCTTATTCTTTACATTACTTCCATTTCTTTCGTCTTTTTGCTTTCCTACCATCTCCTTTTATATATCTTTTTTTTTCTTTGTCTTATATATTACATTCTGTCTTTTCATGGGTTTCTTTGCTTCCCTTTATTGATTTTGTCTATTATTTGTACTTTTTTTCTTAACTGTCTCAGTTTTTCTATCTGTTTTGTTTTATTTACCCGTTTGCATTCTTTTCTGTTTATTTTTTTTGTTCAATACCTCTCTCTTTCTATGTATTTATTTTTTATCATTTTAATTCCTAATTTTTCGGGTCCTTGTTTATCTAGTATTCGTTCCCATACTTGTTGTTGCTTCTTTTCTTATTATCTCAGTCTCATCCTTTCCCTTCTTCGTTCTTTTCTTAGTATCACAACCTTTTCTTATTCTTTTCATTGTTGCTTTGTTCTATTCTGTTTTGATTTTTTCTTTTAATTGTCACTATTCATTTCTTTATCACATTCCCTCTTTTATATATATTCTTTGTCTAATATCCCAATCTCTTCTTGTGGTGTTCTTACTTTTTGTCTAATCCCTCCTTTTTTTCCCTTTGTCCATTCTTTTGTCCTATTATATCAACGTTTGTTTTGTCGGGTATCATATTGAAAGCCGATGATAAGTTGTATCTTGTTCATCATTTTCCTCCATTGTTATTTTTCATTATTGATGAGCGATGTTGATGGCTTATTTAAGATTTATGACAACATATCAAGAAAGTGTAATGCTAATTATCCTGTCATGAACCAAGCTTCGATCTGGTACCTGGATTTAGAACCATGCAGTCCAAGTGTTATGTCTTCTTTATGCTTATCTCATCTCGGTGTTCAGGATTTAGGAGTATTAATTGATAGCCATTAGTAATCGATTAGTCATCATTAGTAATCATTATGTCATGCCAAGCTTTATGCAACCTTATCATGTCAAGTACCTATCAACGTCAAGTATCAAGCCAATGTCATAATTATGTAATTATGACTCATGTTTCAGATTACGAATCATTACGCTTATCCATGCTATATCCCTGTCTCAGCATTTATGTCCGCATCTCTTGTCAAGTATAAATATCATGTCCTTTTCCCCTCCATCCTTGACAGTTGTAGATTATCTTGTATATCTTATTCTCACTTACTTCAAGATAATCGTTTTGTTAAATAAATCCTCTGTTGAAATCAAGTTCTTGACACTATAATCTACCAAACAACTCCCCCACGTACGTTTTTCAAGTCACCTAAAGTCAAGCCACCCGAAGCCAAGCCACCCAGAAGTTTTTCAACCCCCGAAAATTTCCAAGTCACGAATTAGACACAACAATGTCATTATCGGAGGAACAGATCCACACCCTGCACGAGGTTATCTCACAATTCCGAGCACTACAGGATACTTTGCCGACACAACTGCAAGGCATTCGAGATACTTTGACCACTCAACAACAGCAAATCAATAATTTGTTAAATAGCTCAAATATCCCAAATGATTCGAACATCAAGGTTCCATTACCCTCCCCGTTCAACGGCAAACCTGGCCAATGCGGCACCTTCTTCTCTCGACTGGCAGTATATTTCGCAGCGAGCACCACCTATACACTACGGCCCAACTGATGTTCTCATGAGAACATCGATGTGCTCATATGAGAATCTATTTGATGTTCTCAAATGAGCACATCGATGTCCCGAAAGGTGAAAAATGCTCTCATATGTGAACATCGGCGTTCCTCAAGGTCTATTATAAGTCGGCCGATGTTCTTCTGAGAACATCCGAAATGTTCCCATGTGAGCACATCCATACTGTTATATGAGCACATCCATACTGTTATATGAGCACATCGATTTTCAGAAATTTGAAAAAAAAAATGCTCCTACCGGGGTCGAACCCCCAACCTATCGGTTGTGAATCTGACGTTCTTACCACTAAACTACTCGAATATCTTATTGATGTGTCAGATGCTAATACGCAGAGGTAGTATATGCAATCTGAGATCTGATCGAGATATAAATGGAAGTAGATATAGAGAGTGTGCAGTAAGATGTTATAGCCTTTTAGTTGAATGGATAAAAAGGTGCTTTATTAATATTAGATTTAAACATTGATTTTATCCAATATAGTTTGTGTAATGTTTTGCGCTATCCAGGTTAATCACTGTTTAATGTTCCTGGTAGCTGGCGCTCTAGGTTTAAACCTGCGCTTCTTATTCTTGTTTGTGTTTAGTCTGTCAATGATATTCTGCAGATCTAAATCACTGTCAGTATACCCTTCAGCCCTGACATTGAAATATATTCTTTCGCTTTAATAAGTAGTTATTAGGTAATTTTAAATTGCCATTTTCTCGTGCAACTTATAATACGTTTAGTAATTTTATGAATCTTACAGATAATAAAAGTCTCTCTGTTGCCTACAATATTATAGTTTAGCTATTCAAACCATTTTATTCATGTGGAAAACTGCACCTTCTCAAATGAGGACATCAATGTGCTCATGAGAACATCAGTTGGGCCGTAGTGTATAAATATTATGTCCTTTTCCCCTTCATCTTTTCCAGTTGTAGATTATCTTGTATATCTTATCCTCACTTACTTCAAGATAATCGTTTTGTTAAATTAATCCTCCGTTGAAATCAAGTTCTTGACATAACCATTGACGCTTGATAGCATATTTATAAGTTGGTTGGTGCTCTCTCGTTACTGTTAAGAGCTTTCTATATTTTTTTTAATAGTAAAACTGAAATTTATTATAACAGTTTAATGATATAATGATTTCAAACCATTTTTTTTACTGATTATTCCAGAGCACGCACTATGTAGTGGTATATATGAGACCGCTCAGTGAAGCAATCTCTAATGAGTGTTTAGAATAACGAAATATAGACGGAGTAAATACAATTAGAACTGAATATATTTATTATGTTATTCCAAGATTGAATAGGGATCAAAACTAGTGTAGATATCAAAGGTATTTATAGTTATTTGACAGTGCCGCAGCAATAGGACCTTGATCTTGAATGCGGGATAATTGTATAAGCCTTGAACCAGTAGCGAGGATGTGCTGCATCAAAACTCATGAACCACCAGTCAAGGATAAACAACAAAGATGATCCAGGATAGAATGTTCTTCCTAATGGCTTTGACGGAAGAACATTTGTCGGAATTGAAACCCACTTCCAGGGACGAAAGGCCATAGGTTACCACTCTCTAGGAACCAGGATATAGATTAGCCATTTGATGGCACCACTCATGTTCCTTCGTGCTGCTTGAATAAAGACCTCTCACTTCTACTATGCATCTCAGCTCATTCTCACATTCTCTTATGTAATATACAACGCCTAATACATTTGCCTCTCAGAGATGATCTATATCCTCAATAATGAGATAATAACTGGAAAACATTTTCTATAAGTTCGCATACGCGAACTGGGCTATCTTCGGCTATCTTAGGCTACCTTCCCCTATTTTTCAAACAGCGAGGTACTCGGTGTTTGGGAAATGTTACTAGAAATGATACCTCATGTTTCATGGTACTCAAGCACCGTGAGTCTTGCTTCTGATTGGCCATTTAAATGATACCTGTAATAATAGGATATCCTATTCTTATGTATCACTTGCCCTTTGTTCTGATTGGCTTTTAGCGTGATGCCCATGGTACCCATGGTACCTAAGGTACCATTTCTCGACGACTCACGACGTGAGTCGCCCAGAAATGTTATTATTAGGAAGAACAAAGCGATTTGCCCCTTAGTTATACTTCCAAGAGAATTGTTACATAATATCGTTGACCACTTTCAGCTTGAAAATTTTTCACGTCTGAACAGTACGAGCAGAGCGATTAGAAGCTGTTTGAAGCCCATCAAAGTAAATATCCTTGTGGTTATCAATGAACGTCAAATGACAAGATGGTGTTATGTCAAAATACAATGTAAAATTGAATCTGCCAAAGAATTACACTTTTATTGAGAATGCATCCCAAGGATGCATTTATATACTTTTCATTATGCTAGGGTTTACAGCATGATGATGAACTATAATACAAATAGGTTTACTATCTACCCAACAATTGATTTGTAAATCATGATTAGCATGATTTACCCAAAGGACCTAAGAATAGCCTAAAACCTTTAGTGTGAGACCTTGCTATGACATTTGATATAACACCACCCCACACCAGCATAAGACACATGCGAAACTTGGACATAACCATTGTTGTAGTAGATTGTAGTTGTAGTAGTTCATATAGTATATAATAGGCCGACATAACAAAAAAAGAAAAAAAAAAAGAAAACCATCATTAATATATGACAATCTGGTGCATGTTACTGCTTGATTAATCTTATGTATAGTAAACATGAATTGCATATATAACTTATGTATAGATTATTGGTATAGATAATTAATCATTAGGGCAACCGTTAAAAACCTATACACATCCAAAACCCGATGGGACAAAAGGAACTGTGAACAGGAAAAGGTATAGCCTTTCACCAAACAATTATACATCATCTTTAGCTAATAACCTTTCGCGCTTATTTCTTGATTTAGTCTCTCGCGTAGCAATCTCTCGGGTACTCAGAGCTTTCGGTGCCTTGCCCTTAGATGTCTTGCTATTATTAGCATTTACTCGCGCCCAATACTGCTTGACCACATCAGGAGAATCAAACATAGATGGAGGTTCCCATGAATTCCAATCTTCACTATAACCTTTCCATTTTACCAAATACTTGTAATTGGGTGCGCTACCTTTGTGATTGATAATAGCTTCGACGACATACGCATTTGAAGGATTGTCTCTAGTATCACTTGTGCTAATCAACTTGATTTGCTGCGTAGGTACATCTCTAGCTAAGAACGAGTTTGTTCTATCAGTAAGAATATAGCTTCCATTTCTAGTATGACCATGAACGTAAAATGGACCTTCATAATTTGGATCCGTCTTTCTGTTCTTGTTCTCAATATTCTTTATCATCACAGTAGACCCAACAGGATAAGGATTTTCCAAGATTCTGTGTCTCTTTCTAAAGTATTTACTATCCTTATCTTGCGTCTTCATTATCTGATCTCTGATTGCTGGTACAATGATTCTATCGATAAGATCTAGCTTCTCTTTGAATGCTTTCACATCAATTTCTTTCTCATGAAGAACAGGCTTATCTCCTCGATAATCCTTGAACTCATTGGGTAGTCTGTGGAACATTACTACGAATGGCATCATTCCGTGTAATCTCGATCTGTGAACATTTAAGCTTAAGGCTGTTCCATTCAGGTACAGATCCCAATCTTCACTTCGACCTTCCAACATCTTCATGATGATTGTCTTACAATTCTTAACTGCCGCTTCACAGCAACTGTTGCCTTGTGGTGTAAAGGCCAAACTAGCTCTATTCTCCACTCCTGCATGCTTCAGGATCTTTTCCAACAGGACATTGTGAAATTCAGCTCCACGATCATGTCCTACCACCCTAGGGTAGCCTAACAGGGAAAATATGGACACTAATTCCTTTGCAACAGTCGTAGCAGACTTGTCAGGAATAGCACGCAGTACAATAAAACGTGAAAATAGATCCAATACCACAAGGATAAAATTGTTGCCTCTAGGCGTTGTACAATCGAAACCACCTAGATCAAACACAACATGATCCATAATGCCTTCAGGCGCTTCTTGCTTTGGAGGATGATATACATGCTTTGCTAGATTGAACTGTCTGCATTTGTGGCAATTACGGATGTACTGGGTTATATCCTCTCTTAACCCTTTCCAATGCATGTTCAAATCTTGGTGTATTACTTGCTCCATAGCATGTATACCGAAATGGCCTAGCAGATGAGATTTTTCTAATATGCTCTGTTTCTCTTCATCAGTTGTAGGCGTTTGATAAACATCTAAATGACTGACGCAAAAGTAAAAATTTTCATTCTTTCTTTTCAATGAATTCGCATACGCTGTCAACTTAGAATTATTAAATAGATCAGAAGTCTTATTTGGAATGATTACTTTACTGGAATTGGAGATGCTGGAAGACTCACATGATAAAACTGTGTTCTTATCTTGTGCTCCCTTGATATCTTTTTTCCCCTTTTCCTCTTCATTCAGTACTCTTTGCTTCTTGTTCTTAGTAGCTGCTACTACCTCATCATCATGAGTATTCTTTCTCTTCTTATTACCCTTTTGCTTAACAATATCCTGTTTAATCAATATCTCCCTGTCGAGATCCTTGATGGAACATGTATTACCACTCTCCACCAGCGTATTGTATGGCCAGAAAAGACGCGACAATGTATCCGCCAATATATTGTTAATACCACTGCAAAACGTAATATCGAAATCCATTTCAAAGATAGTATCATAGTAGTTCTCAACCATTCTATCCAGTTTAGGTTTTGTATGTAAGAACAAAATACCGCGATTGTCTACAAACAAATGAAATGGGCGTCCATACAACCATTGATGGAACTTTTTGAATGCGTACACAACAGCAGCTAATTCACGTTTGGAGCTTCCCCATCGTTGCTCTGATGGTCCCAAACTGCGTGCAATGAAACCAAGATACTTGACTTTATTATTGATTACTTGATACATTGCAGCACCAATTGCATATGCAGAGCTATCCGTTACAACACATATGGGATAATTCAAGTTGGGCACACTCAACACTGCTGAGCTGACTAACAATTCCTGCAACTGCTTCATCAATGCAGTGTGTTCCGGCTTCCATACTTTGGTTATATCATGTGCGTTTCGAAGCTTATCTAGTGGGGCTGTCAATCTTGACAAGCAAGGTAAATTGGATCGAAAGAAATTGATCAATCCAAGGCGAGACATCAGCTCACGACTACTCTTTACGACAGGATACCAATCCAATACGTTGGAAACCTTTCGTGGATCGAGTGCTAGTCCATTACTAGATAGGCAGAAACCCAAAATATAGATGCTCTTTTGTGCAATATGCATCTTTTCCGTGTTGATACGTAAGTTAGCTCTAGTCAAACGATCAATAACTGTTTTGACAACCTCTGTATGCTTTTGTAGGTCGTTTTCAGTATAGATCGTGACATCGTCGATGAAATGTGTACAGACATCACTTAGATCAGCCAGCAAATTAGAAAGAATTTTCTGGGCATGAGATGAGACCATAGTTAATCCGTAAGGGCAGTGAGAGAAGGACCACGTCAGTCCATTCATGTCGGTAAACGTTAAATAAGGTCTTGATGCCTTAGCTACCTTAAATGCATGGAAACATTGCGATAGGTCGATTACCGTATAGAGGGAATGCTTCGACATTTTACGATGTAAATCACTTATCAAAGGCAATGGGAAACGTTCAAGCTTCTCTGGATCCAATGCATTATTAATAAACCGACAATCAATCACTACACGGTGCTCTTTACCAGTGTATTCGCCCTCACTGTTCTTCTTGCGTACAGTGAAAATGGGAGAGTTATGAGGTGTATTAGGTTTAGCTCGTTTGATCACACCATTTTCACGCCATTTCTCAACTTGCTTTTGGATCACAGGTCGCATTGCTTCAGCAATTGGAAATTGTCTTCGACATGTGTCCGAAAGTGGAGTATCCTTCTTTATAGGCAATCTAATTTCGCTATCAGGCAAATTACAATATGCTTTATGGCTGATACTAGTGTTTGCATCAATGAATGGCTGTAGTTCATTCATCATCAATTGACTCTCTTCCTTAGATCCATAAGGATCCTCATTTGGTATGGATTGGGTTCAATATCTGGAATCTCATATCCAATTCGATCAGACCAATCTGCAGCAATATTACCCAATGTAATACCAACTTTATACAGTAGATCCATGCCAAACACGCAATGGACATCATCAAATAAGTCAAAAACTTCAAATTTGGAATAGACAACTTTGGAGCCATAATTAATCTTTAGTTCCTCTTCAGTTTGTCCTTTACGATTAACAACAGTGTTACTTTGAGCCAGCTTAATAATACCATTTTTATTTACAACATTTAATTGCATGAAATCAAGTAACTTGGGCGAGATTGCACTAAATGTACAACCAGTGTCCAACAAAAACCATGTGTTAACCTTAACACCACTCTTTGATTCTAATATCACAGGTAGATAAAGAAGTCCATTAGTGTCCATGTTATTACTAGGCATCTTTTTGAAATATTCATTATTCAAATGCTTACATTCACTATCAGTATCCATGGATACGACTTCCTCCTTTTGCTTGTCCTTTGTAGAAATTGTGGCAACAGCAAAAGTTTGATCACTTTCCTCATCAGAGGATGACGAATCAGTATCATCATTGGAAGCAGGTCTTGGCACAATCAACTTGCTCTTCTTCTTTGTTATCTTTTTGATATTTTTGGGGTTCTTCTTGCATAATGCCTTATGCGCATACGTAAATGGTGTGAAACCACAATCATAACATTTAAGAACTTCACCAGGACTATCATTCCTCTTGCTTGATTGCTTGTCATGGCGGCGACCAGCACGACGAGTTTTCTTGTTGCTCAACGAAGCAGAGCCCTCAGCACGCTGATGTGCCTTGATCGCCTCCTTGATCTTATTGTTCAGTTCAGCGTCCTTTCTCTGCTTTTCCTGCCTATAATAATCATCTCTTCTCAACAAATCGTAGGCACTGCGCAACTGTGAGATAGCAAAATCCAAAGTGTCGCTTCCCTTGGAACGGGCTTGTGAAATGCCCATAGACACCGGTCCATACAAGTCGATATCCAGACCACGAAGCAGATAGTCTACCAGAGACGTATTTTCCTTGACTCCCGCTAAGTCCTTCAAGGAGTTAAACCTGTCAATGAAGTCTTCTAGATTGTCACAGTTGTCCAATTTAAGCGTCTTTAGCTTATTGAGTGCAGCTTTTCTTTCTTCTGCTTCCGAAGGGCTATATTTCACCTTGAGCTTGCTCTTGAACTGGCCCCAAGTAATTTCGGGATACTTTTGTATGATTTCTCTTGTCCAGGCAGACATACCCGTGGACATTTTCGGCTTAATAATTCTCTTCCAGTTTGCTTCGATCGACACACCACGAGACTCCAGTACATCCTGGAATTGTTGAAGGCATGCATCCATGGTAGGGTAGACAAACTTCTTGTTGTTAAACTTGTGTCCTTTCCATTGAATATATGGCGTATCTGGAGGTACTATGCTATTAGCAGCATTGGAATAGGCCATAGATGGGGAGAGCATTAGAGTATCATCAAACAACAAATCGTAGTTTTCCTTAGCCATGATCAATTGGCGTTTCAGGGCCCCAGCATTGGATGCAAGCGTGCCATCCTCAGGCATAGTGATAGACAGCCTTGTAGCCTCAAAAAGCCTTCTCCTCAACATCTTGATGTCCCTGGCCATGCTAGCCTGATGATCCATTCCCAAGGGTTGGATCTCACTATCGAAATCAAATTCCAATAGCTCACCACTATCATTCATGATAGTATCATTATCAAGAGTTGACAGATCGTCATCGCTCAATGCCTGATCAATGCGAGCGTCTTCGCTACAAGCATCAATACCATTATGCAGAGCATTATTGCTATGTTCATTTTGTAGAGACGACAAAGATGAACCAGAACCAAAACTTGCATCTCCCGATGCAGAGCGATGACCAACACCAGCTCCAACAGAAACAGTAGTAGGGTTTGCGTTATTCATAGTAGTAAGTGTAAAAAATTTATGGGATTCAAAAAAGTGTTATGTCAAAATACAATGTAAAATTGAATCTGCCAAAGAATTACACTTTTATTGAGAATGCATCCCAAGGATGCATTTATATACTTTTCATTATGCTAGGGTTTACAGCATGATGATGAACTATAATACAAATAGGTTTACTATCTACCCAACAATTGATTTGTAAATCATGATTAGCATGATTTACCCAAAGGACCTAAGAATAGCCTAAAACCTTTAGTGTGACACCTTGCTATGACATTTGATATAACACAAATAACATTCAGTACGATATTGCAACACTTTTTTATCAAGGTTAAGCACAAAGAATAAAAGGATTATTATTTGTAGCTTATAAAAAATGTTCGGTATTATAAAAACAAGAAAAGGCTTATTTGAATAAGATTAGACACAAAAAAACTAAAGATTTATTGATGAAGACAAGAGTTATTCTATTTATACTAAGTTCTGAATGCCAAAGTAGCAATTTATCTTGTACAACGCTTATCACATCTGGTGAACCTCAATATTTAGATAGCTGAGATGCACTTCACTTATCATAGCTTGTCCATGTTGTTGCACAACACAGACGTATCTACCCATCAAGAATACCTTAATCTTTATAGACAGTTGTAGCCCTTCCGGCACAACATCAATGTTCATCTGTATCAATCACATTATCCACATCAGGTATCTTGATTGGCAGCTTCTCGTCCTCCTCATCATCATCAACATCCGTTGCTAAGCAACCATGCTAAAGAAACACGCCTTCTGATTTAGCTTCCGTGTATTACCATGGTAATGCAAAAAAAGCTTTCTGCACAGAAAGAAGGCTCTCATATTCTTCAAGCATCTTCACAGTTAGCCGATCAGGAATCATCATGGATAAACGTAAACCTGAATACTTATGCCACCCATCAGCATCTCTATTGGATTCAAGCATCTGATAAAATTGACGACGAGAAGGTATGCACGATCTATCATAATCGAAGATGAGATTGTATTGGCATATTATACAAGCTGAGCACTTTACATCTTAAGCAGTAAATATTGAGTGTTCTGCTTTTACACAAAATAGTAGGTCAAAAGACAAATACTGTAGACTACTCTTTAACATTTTTATTGAAATAATACATAATATGGTGCATTACGGGAGCAAGTACCTTTTTTGTCGAATAGCCTGGCTATTCAGAGTCTTGAGTCTTGAGCTTATTAACGCTTTAAACATCTCGACATAATCCGTGTCCTTGATTACTTCATTTTTCAATATCAGCAGCGCTATCTCAACTGCAAACTTCTTTCCTTTGGCTAATGTCGACCCCCTTACTCTTTCAATACAGGCAGATATGGCATTTTCATCCATATTACTCTACTCCTTTCCGTTGAAAAGTATAGATTTTAACTTTTGCTTGTCCTCTTGATTCGATACTTTCCAATTCAACAATAGCGACCCAATGACTACAATGCTGTCAATTTCATCTAATGCATGTAAGCTTAAAGCACATGCGGTGCTGAAACCGTTGTCGTAAAATCTTTGCGATTTCAAATGCCAACCGAATCCACTTGCTCTCCTTGTGAAATTTCTTAGCAATCGGGATTGTCTGACTACTGGTGTAGAGGCGAGAGGAACGTAAACTCTCCAATAATCATTGAGAGCTAAACGATTGCCAAGAGAGGCACCGAGAAAAGCATCAAAATCATGATCGTTATAGTTACCACAAAGGCAAGCAGTAACCAAAAACTCAAAGTTTTTGAAGTAGATTTTGGCTTCGAGCCATTGATTCTCATACTCCCTCTTGTGTTCTACTACGAACTTGGGTTTTGAGGGGTGTTCACTCGTGATCGTGTTGTTTGCGCAATCATCTATTTCTTTTCTGCCCTCAGGTAGGCTTCGACCTGTGTGATGAATGCCCACGAACCATTACTAGTAATATCGATGCTTTCTACGAAACGACCGCCGACGAGCGCCACAAACGCATCTGCCTCTGCTTTTGATTTGGGTGTCTCAGCAATGTTCAGTATTTCCTCAGCATCGGCAAATTCATGTTTTTGCAGGATATTTTTGAGAGCAGTGGGAATGATACTTTTTGAATGAGTGCTAATTGCACCAAACGTGCTCTTGATATCTTGTATCTTCTCCCAAAGCTCAGCAACATCTTCTCTTACCAGAGAGGGGGTCCTCATTCCTCGTCTAGCTTCTTCTACTTCTTCGTTATCTTCGTCTTCATCTATGCCAAATCTTCTCTTCAATACGCTTACCGATGGCCGCCACATAAATATTTAGAATGAAACCTGTCTGGATGTTTGGCATTACCTTCTTAGATTGACTCTATTCTTGCATGAATGAGAGATGGCCTCTTCAAAGTAGCTACGGTCGCCTTGTTGCACATACAATACTAATTTATGATACTGTCTTTTCATAGGTAAACACTGTAAAAGTCGTTTAGCGATGCCGGCTCTTAATGTGATCTTTTCACAAGAGAAAGCTACACTTTCAAGTTGATAGAATCTACCAAGATATTGACGTAGATTACTGTAGTACTCAAAGGTGTCATTGATCAACACATGAACATGTCTTGTATTTGCCAGCATAAAGGAAGCGTTGACGAGCTGGGTGGTCTCTATGTCCCAAGTACTATCAAGTGGAATGTGACGAATGTGCTCCCACATTGATTTGCTTGTGCTTGCTAGTGTATATGTGTCCTTATGTTTGAGATTAGGAACAATGACTTCCCAAATATCAGGAGGGAAAATGCCGTAATGCTGTTTCGAATTGGTATCCATGTCAACGTCAAGAGATATGTAGCAGAAAAAAAGGACAACGTTCATGTATGCAAACAAACTCTTATTTTACTGATAACATCTCAAGCCTCGACATATTTTCCTCTGTATAATTTCGTATTTTGTGTGAATCCCTTTACACTTGATCCGCTGTGGTGTTACCATCCAATTAACTTGCCATCAGAGATTGGTTAATGTACTGTTTCAAATTATGTTTTCCGCCCTCCTTAAAACCTTAAAATGCATCCCAATATGTAAATAAACTACTCATGAACAATTGTCTAACCTGCAAAAGAGTTATAATCGATAGACGGTATACATGCTATTCAATAGAGAGAACATTGCACATTTTGCAGTTGATCTCATGTCATTTATTAAATCAAATAGTAGTTTGTGCAGGAAATCAGTATATGTAAAATTAAGGAGTAATCTTTCTATCTGAAACAAATACTATTGCACTTTCCTTTGTTATCAAAGCCAACTGTCTTTGATATTAACAGGATTAACCACGAGAAGGTGAAAGTGCTTGTAATCCCAAAAAATGGAGGTGGTTACAGACAATAGCCCCCCAGCTAAACCCTCATCTACCAAGTAGGAAACTTTAGCCGTTTCGTAAGTGACGTTCTTACTAAGAGCGTTCTAGTACCATAAAACAGAAGAGCATATCTCCATATCCTCAAAGTGCCTCCCGACAATACCCAATAGCCACATAAATCATCGCGAGGACACATTCCTCTGGAGCCGTGATAAGGATGATGAAAGACAAGCTCGACCATTTTCCTCGTTGTTGAAAGAAAGAGAAAAGGAGAAAATGAAAATTTACGAAATTTATAACCTGACACCCCCCCAAAGAGATATGCGTCGTGCTACGAAACACAAACCATTTTAAGTGTTTCAAGTGTTTCGAATCAAAGAAACCCATGTTATGTAGGATTGAAATGATAGTAATGAAATCTGCCTGGAGCCTCATATTGTCTTCTATCAAATTCAGTCTGAAATTACTTGTACGATTCAGCATGAAGAGAAATCAAACAATGCCAACATTTCATCACGCCTTTCATGCTAGTTGGTGTATTTAGTCAATGGCACTTAAAATTACTCACAGAAATATATCCAGCCAGATATTGTAATGATGTTTTCGCACAAAAAAAGTATCCTTGGAATGTTGGCTGATGGCAGTTTTTACAGTTACGCTTCATAATAGCGTTAATTCTCTATAAAAAGACTTTATATTCAACACTCGTATCAAATAGATACGTTTATTTAGATAAATGCGACTTACAAATTTTCCAAGATACATGCTCGTCCTTTTGATCTAATGCTCTTCATGACATTAACAATGAGTCAAAAGCTACAGTGCTATCAATGCTATCGGAAGCATGCATGCTTAATGCACAAGTAGTGCTATAGCCATTGTCGTATAGAAGAAGGCGTGGATGAGGGTTGATTCTGTTGTACCTGCTGTCTTTCTTCATTCATGAGGTCCATGGCAAAACGGTAATCAGAATGCTTCTCAGCAGAAGTAATCAGGGCATATTGATTGTACTTGTCGCAAAGATATGTTTCACGTAGTTGTTCCTGAGTATTGTATCTGGATCGATCTGGAATTTGTTCTAGAGATTTAGGCTTTGTCGATGCACTGTAGTAGGCACCCAGAAGGTACGTCTGTGCTAGGACGTCCTTAGTGGGTATACCAGCCACGCTACAGTTTCTTTCCAATTTCAAATAGCTTAACTAGGCGATTTTGGGTTTTTACTGGGGGACTGTAATTGCCTGCAACAATGCTTTTTGGGATTAGATGTGCTTTCACCTTCTCGTGGTTAATCCTGTTTTTCAAAGTGAAGATACTAAGCAAAGCACGCCTGTAGTTAATTTTAAAGAAAACAGGCTTCATCTATAAACATAATGATTTTTAGTTACCAATTAATAAAACAATGATATTGGTTCTCTTATTGTGGATCCACCAAGCCTTTGAGATTAAGATTTCACCAAATCAATCTTGATACCACAGTAGATTGGAAATATTACAGTTGGACAGTCTTTACAAATGTGAGCAATTGACAATGCATTAACCAGGGCCTCCTTGTCTCGAACACAAGAAATACAATGTCTGCATACCGAATTCATCCTTCCAGTGGGCAACAGATGCCACGTTTTCTTTTTGAGCAAGTATTCTTCTGCATATGCTTTTCTTGAAACCTCGTAGTTTGTGGATATTCTCTAAAGTCGTGCCAGCACTATTGTCAAGCAAGTGCCACAAACAAGCAATGAAAATACTAGGATGCGTACAAGTTGGTGTGCAAATTCACCCATCTTTATTCAACTGTTTATGCCATCATTTGTTGATGGTACTTTGCAATGTTCCCACCGATCATAGTGTTATTGAGCTGCTCCCATTACTTTCAAGCCTTTTATCTACCAAGATATGTGTTGGAAAATACCAATGGTGTCAGACAACAGAGACCATTTTGAACGAAACAAAAAAATACCTTGCAGCAACAACAACATCACCAAGAACCATTTAGATCAAACTCTGTACCCGTATTAGGCAATCAATTGCTGATAGATGAGGATTCGACACCAGCTACTACTACTACTACTACTACTACCACTACTACTACTAGTGCAATGGGTAATCCATTTGCAATGCAGCAGCAGCCTCTTCAAATTCAATATACAATGCAGCAACCACAGCAGCAGCAGTCTTTCATGTACCAACAACAGCAACAGCAGCGACCACAGCCAATTGTGCAAAACAATGTGTTTAGTAACCCTTTTGGATTAACAGCGACATCTTCATCTACTATCGCCACCACAGCGAATGACACTACACCTAATTGTAAGTATATTAGTGTAACATTAACTCTCTTTTGTCTAATTCTATTTCATGATAGTATCGTTTAATCAAGCCAGCATGGTGCAACAACCAATGCAACAACAGCAACAACAAGCTAATTTCTCTAATCCATTTTCTCAAATGACGCCAATGACTAGTTCGCCTTACACTATCAACAATAATACCTCTTACTTTATGCCAACGTCTACTACCCAGCCTCAGCAGCAGTCGTTCTTCAATCAACAGCAACCTCAACCACAGCAGCTATTCATGCAGCAGCAACAGCCTCAGCAACAATACCAATACCAACAGCAGCAGCAGACAATGTACCCTTGGTCATCTTCCGCTGGCACACCAAACACTTTGTTTTAAACTATCGCATCATGTAATGAATAAAAAAGAATTGAATTAGAGATGGATATAAACTCGTGATTTGGATAAGGAACCACTTTTCCCGACATTGGCATTGCAATGCGCTTGAGTAATGGATTTGCCGTGATATGACAACATGTGCATCACGAGTGATTGGGGTTTCAAAGAATACAGGTCATCATTTGGATGAGATATACATTATTGAAGACGTTCTTTTTTGTAAAGATATCCATAAAAATAGTTTATTGTACTTTGGGCCATTTAATATAAACTTTCAGTGCTGGCACAAGTACTTGAAACAACTACTTCTCTCAAAACACAAATTTCTTCTTTTTGATTACTTGATTATTCATAGCTTTCATCCTTGGAGCAAGCACAGTTTTGTACATCTCCGGGTACAATGACTTGTCCACTACAAGGTCGCGAAGAACCATCATCTCAATGTTGACAACCAGCCTTTTTCCTTTACTAAGGCGTAATTCCATTAGATCCGTTTTGTTCCCATCTGCGTATGGGTTTTTGAAATTGATTTGTTCTAACAGCTTTGAATTTGCCAATAATGCTGCCAGTTCTTCTTTCTTATCATCGTTGTTCACCATCATTCGCAGCAATAGCGAACCAGCAGCAGCAATGATGTCGTCGAGGGGAAGATTCAAGGCAGAGGCACTCGAGAATCCTTCATCATGAAATCTCTTTGATTTGTAGTGCCATTTGTAGCCACTTGCTTTCTTGGTGAAATCACGAAGCAGCCTGACATCTCGGATGTGAGCTTCGGTGTCTGATGCCAAGTACACTCTCCAGTAACTGTTTGTTGGTATGTTTCGTCCAAGAGATGCTCCTAAAACTGCTTGTGTATCTGAACTGTTGAAGCTTCCATGGACACATCCTGTGACTAAAAACTTAAGCTGGCCGAAATAAATCTTCGCTTCAGTCCATTGATTTCTGAATTCTCTCTTTTGCTCGATAATGAAGAGAGGATTCGCGCGATATCCAAGGGTAATAGTGCTGTAAGCACAGTCATCTACACTTGCAATGCCCCGGAGGTACACTTCGACTTGCGTTATAAGAATATACAATCCTTCAGTTGAAATCGCAATACTTTCTAGAAATCTTGGAGCCAAAGATTGAATTACGTTGTTTGCGGTTTCCACATTGCTAAGCTCTTCACGACGAGGAGCGTTTTGGGAGAGAATCTGCATATCCACATATTGATTGCTAGTCATCAATGATTTAACTGCGTCTGGGATAACCGCACGAGGATCATCATGGATCCCGCCAAACGTTTGCTTCATATCGATGATTTTGCTTCGCAAGTCTCCTATATCGTTCCTTACTGGAGACGGCGTCCTCAGTCTCCTTCTTCTCATATCATCAAGCTCGTTTTCTTCATCTGCTTCCTCTTGGTTCAAAAGCCTCTTGCTATTTTGGAATTTGAGTATGGAACTGGCTCTTTAATCGATTTGGGCGCTTACCCTCTAACCACCACTCCTCTCTCCTTCATGTACACTTCAACTTTTGTAAAACATCCAACTTCACTACCTTTTAGGTGTATCACAATATTATGTGATCTGTATATCCGAGGGATACAGCATATGATTCTAGTGGCTATTTTTTCCGTCAATGACAGCAATGTCAGATCAATACATGAGAAATGGACGATCGATGAAAGTAATGATTTGAGTTTGCCATAGTCGTTGATACTGCCTCTGATTCGAATTGAACTGACAGTTGAGTGATGAAAGCTACCGAGCTTATTGTCAGAGGGATCAATGGTAGTAAATTCAGGATAAGAAATCTTATTGACGATGTTCCACATCAATCTACACGATTTCGAGAGGCTGAATCAATCATAAAAGTTCAGAAATGCAATAATGCAACTCCAAACCTCTGTAGAAGCGCCAGCATTAAACAGTATAATTGTTTGAGAAGCCATTAAAGAGAGGTTTTCGCTCCTAGCCGTATGGTGCTCTAGATATGGCCATAACATGAAACACTTTACAACATTATGTAACAAATTGTAGTCGTGACCAATTGCTACTCCTTATTTTGACTCTTTTTGTACCCACACCTTTGATATCCTTTCTTTTCATTCAACATTTTGTTTTTTACGTAGACCTGTCTTCAACATTTCAAGTCCTCGCAGTTGCTACAGAAGGTGGGCCCCTCTCGACATGTCATGCTTAAAGATACACTACGGCTCAACTGATGTTCTCAAATGAGCACATCGATGTTCCCGAAAGGTGAGAAATGCTCTCATATGGGAACATCGGCGTTCCTAAAGAACTATTATAAGTCGGCCGATGTTCTTATGAGAACATCCGAAATGTTCCCATGTGAGCACATCCATATTCTTATATGAGCACATCGATTTTCAGAAATTTGAAAAAAGAATGCTCCAACCGGGGTCGAACCCACAACCTATCGGTTGTGGATCTGACGTTCTTCCCACTGAACTACCCGAATATCTTATTGATGTCAGATGCTAATACGTAGAGGTAGTATATGCAATCTGAGATCTGATCGAGATATAAATGGAAGTAGATATAGAGAGTGTGCAGGAAGATGTTATAGCCTTTTAGTTGAATGGATAAAAAGGTGCTTTATTAATATTATATTTGAACATTGATTTTATCCAATATAGTTTGTGTAATGTTGTGCGCTATCCAGGTTAATCGCTGTTTAATGTTCCTGGTAGCTGGCGCTCTAGGTTTAAACCTGCGCTTCTTATTCTTGTTTGTGTTTAGTCTGTCAATGATATCCTGCAGATCTAAATCACTGTCAGAATACCCTTCAACCCTGACATTGAAATATATTCTTTTACTTTAATAAGTAGTTATTAGGTAATTTTAAATTGCCATTTTCTCTTGCAATTTATAATACGTTTAGTAATTTTATGAATCTTACAGATAATAAAAGTCTCTCTGTTGCCTACAATATTATAGTTTAGCTATTAAAACCATTTTATTCATGTGGAAAACTACACCTTCTCAAATGAGAACATCAATGTGCTCATGAGAACATCAGTTGGGCCATAGTGCGCAATTGCTTGTAAAATCCATGTCAGTTTCTTGCCACTGCTTGACCCAATTGTATCTTTCTTCAATCTTCTCGGGACTATTTCGCTCTACAGAGTGGAAATGAGCCCTTTTAAGAGAAAAATGACGCTTTTCATAAAGAAATGTGTGCAAGGCAAATTGGTGAATATCAAGGCCAACAAACTAAGCATTCGGTTGTTCCATTATTTCTTCCAAAACTGAGTCTGGTTTTTCATCTACTATGCTGATCAAAGCCATTTTGTGCTCTTCTCGAAGTTTTGCCGGCCTTCCAACCTTGCTGCTCTCTTTTTTGTGTGGTAGGTTCTCCTCTTTTGCCAAACTCTCCGCACCTTTCTTGTACCAGTTTTGACCAGTACTGGGAGGGATATTTACCATTTTACATGCTGCGCGGATGCTCAGTTGTTTCTCGTAAACGTAAAATAAAAACTTGTCTTTATCTTCAGGTTTGTATGAACGGTACCTTTTTCTTTTAATTTCTCTTGAATCCACTTTTTCATCATCATCTTCTTCTACACTATCTGCCGCACTCGTCTTGCTTGGCTTTTCTAGTGGCTTCAGGTACGTATACTCACCAAAGTTGGTTATGTTAGCCAAAGGGTATTGTTCATTGTCTATCTCCATGGAGATGACAGCAACTGATTCACCCTGCTCATTGCAGAGATTGCCGTTTCCATCTTCGAAAATAAATTGATCCATTGAATGAAGTAATACTTGTGACAAGAAAAGAACTAAAAGTGCATCAAATACACTTTAATTTTTGCACGAAACTTATTTTGCAGGTGCACCAATCGTATTTTAATGAGTGCACCAAAATGATTTTTGGCGGTGCTCCAAATTGATTTTTCTAAGTGCACCAAACTGCTTTTTATTAGTGCACCAATAATTTCCGGAAATAGTGTACATCCTTTGCAAACGATGCTTTTGTAGCACAAGAGAAAACTTTTTCATCTTCCTCCAAACAACAAAAAGGGGAGGACAACTGTGCTCGAACAGCAGATCAAAATGCCATTACATGCTCATGTGTTTTTTGGATGCATTCAATTTCCCACAACACAAGATTGTCCTACATGTCAATCCCATCAGAACGTGGCTTGCATACCATGTCTCTTTCGGTCCAGATTATATTTGAGAGAGGCCCATGAGAAATGTTTTCCCTCCTCTCGTTCATTTTAAAATTCAAGTTTTTCCCTATTGTTCAAATGGCTAAATGATTTCCTATATGCTGTAGATGTATTTGTCGCACAAAATCTAGATTTCGTATCTTTGGTTGTTGTTGAGATCATCGGTGGAAAGCTACTAGCAACTTGCATCATAGATGCTAATGAATGCCTTGGCATTGCATTATGTTGCATGAAAAGGGTGTGAAAATGTCGCCATCAGGGGTTGAATCTCCATCATGATGGAAATCATAATCAGAAGCGGATGGCGAATCCAAAGTAAACCAACAATGAACAGTTTTTGGAATACGCTAGACTGTATTGTATAAAGAAATCATTGGATTTGCACATCAAACAGTAAGCGTTCCACAAGAGATCCGAGATGTTGTGCATGTATGAGATTCATCAATCAGTTCTGATGGTCATTGGTTGATATGAACAGGCCTTCATTTAAACTATTAGTTCCATATGATAAAAACGGATAATACATCGTTTGGCAACGGCCTCTTTCGCTGAGGATTTCCACATGTGCTGCATTTGATGGATGAAATGCTTTATCAACATGGACTTTTGCCGAGATGTCGAACATAGCATCAATTCCGTTCATATCCGGAGCGCTCCACGACGGGACCATGGATCATACAGCTTTAGATAGTCGCTTAGTTCTTGTGTGAACTAAAGCCATCGCCGATGCTTGACCCTGTAGTCCTATCAAGATTTACTGAGATGATGAATATATATTATGTGGAAGCTCTCCATGAATGAAATGAAACTGTGAATCTGACTCTTCTACGATGCTCCACGTCTGCTTCAATGTAAACAAGCCCTATATAGGTAGACAGCACGTTTGCACTGCCTCTTACTATTCAAAATCAAGCAAAAAGAACAAAATTTCAGTGCATTTGAGCCGTGATTTCTTGTGTTAAAGGCCGTTTTAAGTCGTCAGAATAGTATCAAACCATTGCTTTCATCTAGCACTAACTTTCTGTCACCCTTGCTCAACTTTTTGGGGACCAAAAAAAAAAAAAAAAATATGGCCAAAAATTGACCAAAAAGCATGAGGTATCCCTCATGGTTTTCATCGAAAATCAAACAATCGCATTTTTTACCTTGAAGATGATGACTTTTACTATGGTATGTATTACATCAAAATGTTGCTATCGATCCAAAGCAATCCTTGAAACGTCGTTTGTGTATCTTTTATATGTAAGTTTTTGACATTTTTGCTAGAAACCTCATTTCATATTTTTTGATATTGCTCGATGCGTTTATTATAAACATCTGCCATAAGCACCATCATTCGATGCGCCTTGAAAAGCACTCCAGAAATGCATTAGAAAGTATAAGATGATCATCGCATCTAATATAGTCCAATTCTGCAAAATAGATGAATCTAGTCGTTTTTTAGATCAAAATCTGTCCAATCTGGAATAGACGTTAAGCGAGAATTCAATTGATTTTGAGTGCTTCTGATATCAATGTAATCTACGATCTTGAAGCTAATATAAAGAGGATTGCAATTTGAAAAAAAGTATTATAGTAGCTTATTCTCTCTACTTTTGCCTGATTCTGAAGCACATTTTGTTTCTGACACTCGGATTAATCATTGTTTATTACATATTCAAATAAATGGCCTAATATGAAACGCAAACTTTCTTGCTATTCAAAATTGCAAATGGCACTTGAGGTTTGATGTACTGTACATTGAGATACCACTACTAGGCTATACTATAGCAGCCACTAAGGCAATGCTATAATACCATATACGCTTGGGAACCTAATGCCAAATGTCCATTTTATTAAAGTGTAAGGGCCATCACATCTCCTGTTACTAGGAATTTTTAGCAAATAGATGGCAATACTAATTATGAAATACATGTGAGGTTTCTACTGAGCACTAACGAAGACAGACAACTGGTTTATACATACACACTTTTTTAAAAATCATGCAAATACTGTATTTTGAGGCGGCGTCATGTCACCCAAGTGTTCTACAGGCCCAAAAGCAGCGGATCAAGATTGCCTTTTACTTGGATACACATTGTAAAATATAGCTTCAAATGGGTTTGCTTGCACTACTGCCAATATGCTCACTCTAATTGAACGATGACTTTTTGTTTGTTTGTTTTCCGTGCAACTTGCCAACATTCTTTTCAAAGAAGTAAGAGCATATCCTGTTGGTGACAGTAGCACCAGAACTTTGACAGCTCTGCTTGTACATATAAAATAGTGAATACATGTAATTTATATACTGCAATCACTGCAAAACTATACTGATAAAGAACCCGTTATTGTTTACATTTTGCTCGAACTTTTCAAATCCAAAGCGAATCAAATTGTTCACTTTCCGTTATCAACCGAATACAAGATGTAAATGTAAACAAGCTGACTGTGTTTAATCAATAAACGAAATAAACCATATGAGTTTATATCATATCTTGTGTGTATACAGTAGTAATAATGCATATCATATTGTAGGGCAGTTGAAGGCGATTCCAATGGTATTAGTTGCATTGTCTCTGGATGCCAGTAGCGTTCAGAATTGCGTTTGAAGTGTTTTTTGCGTGTCTCCTTAAATTGTTGCTACTGTAATCAAGGTATAAAAGGTAAAAGATTTCTCTCTTTATCTCACGTCCTTTCTTTATCTTTTTCTTCATCTTTTTTTTTTTTTTTTTCTCAAAAACAATAGACGCTACTAGAAGACTGGTGATCATGTAAGTATATTTGTCTTGTCTGCACATAACGGATGGTAACATGCTCTGAATCAGGGTGGTTCACAATACAAGGCTTATGGTATTTCAAGACTGGTTCTATTCTACTTGACGGCTTTCTTTGGATACTTTTGGTTCTCTCTGGTTCACTTTGGATACTTTTGGTTCTCTCTGGTTCACTTTGGATACTTTTGGTTCTCTCTGGTTCTCTCTGGTTCTCTTTGGATACTTTTGGTTCTCTTTGGATACTTTTGGTTCTCTCTGGCTCTCTCTGGCTCTCTCTGGCTCTCTCTGGTCCTAGTATATAGATATTTATATTTATTTGGTCGTATTCTTTCGCATGGGGGATTTTTAAGGGCACACTCTGAGGTTTTCAAGTCTTTGGTACTTTGTCTTTTGAGAGTTTCGTGTCTTTGGTGTGAGGGTTTCTCTAGTAAGTCTTCTGGAATAAGTCTTCTGTAGTAAGTCTTCTGTAATAAGTTTTCTGTAGTAAGTCTTCTGTAATAAGTCTTCTGTAGTAAGTCTTCTGTAATAAGTCTTCTGTAATAAGTCTTCTGTAATAAGTCTTCTGTGTTGTCATGTGTTTCCCTTCCCCCATGCCTACTTTCACTTTTTGGGTTGAGATTGGTCTCCACCTTCTCGTGGTTCAACCTGTAAGCTTTTTGTAAAAGCAACCAAGAGAGACCATTATTTTTTACAATAAATAAAATGAAAAACTATACAATACACATTAAATGCGTGTGCCTGATATGAGTACACATTAAACATTGCTTATTTTATATCAATAAAATCTTGTATTTGCCCAGGAAATTATAAATGTCGATATGAGATGCAAAGGGTATAAGTTTACTGCTATGGAAATCAATAATTCGGATTGGATGTATTAGCTGCTTTTGATAAGCTCTTTGGATCCGAAGGAGGCAGCTTATCTTGCCATGCAGATATAAGTACATCAAAGCCTAAGCTCGCATATGTAGGTGTTGGGGACTATGCACGCTGTAGTTTTGCCTCATGTCAAACATGAGTCTTTGCGTCTATGTTGGCTGGGCTTGTTCTGGTACGCTGAATGATGCTACAGCCAAGGATGACCTGGCTAAATGGCTGTATCTTTGTATATTTCGTTGTCATATATTTCATTTCAACAAAATCCCGGTTACCATGGACGGATGGAGACGGCGAGCATATTGATATGTCAGACAATGATTACATGGCTCGCTTGACTCAATTTTACTTTGGATGGAAGTGGCCTTCAACGATCTGATACACGCATTACCCTTTATTACTCGATTGTGCGCAAAACACAGCGTATTTTAGATGCATTTGAGCCGTGATTTCTTGTGTTAAAGGCCGTTTTAGGCCGTCAGAATAGTATCAAACCATTGCTTTCATCTAGCACTAACTTTCTGTCACCCTTGCTCAACTTTTTGGGGACCAAAAAAAAAAAAAAAAATATGGCCAAAAATTGACCAAAAAGCATGAGGTATCCCTCATGGTTTTCATCGAAAATCAAACAATCGCATTTTTTACCTTGAAGATGATGACTTTTACTATGGTATGTATTACATCAAAATGTTGCTATCGATCCAAAGCAACTGTTGAGTCTGTAGCGGTTGCGGACATTCAGTAACTCAGCAAGAGTCGGATCATGATTTACATTGTTTCTCACTGTCTACATTAGGACATTAGGTTCGACACAGAAGTGAATCATATAATCGATTATGATGGTCTCTGATAGTGAAGGATAATGATGGCTACAGATCGTATCATCATGGCTGATTGAGCGAATCGGATTCTTCAATTGACTGATATTAGATAAACATGATACGATGTATTGACTCAGTTAAAACAACAAGATAGATTGATGATTCATCAGTAATGATCTCTTATAAATAGGATGTGTTTGAATCAGTTAATAAATCTTAGAAGTTTTCGTATCTGGTTACTTTTTATAGCCTTCCTTTTTTGAAATCTATCTTAATTTGTTAATACTGTATCTTTGAATACAACATTTTTTTTAACCGTGTAATCCGGATCACTATTGATTTTATACTACAACCGTTTACTCCATTTTATCTCAAATGTCTCAAGATGGGATCCTTGGGTTTCGAAGTTTGGCAAGACCATGGCTCAACATCGTGCGGAGCAATCGTGCAAGGAATGCAATGGACACTACGGAAAGGGTCATTCGTGTGCCACCGGTGGTTCTTCTGGTCCTACAAAGACTGTTCGCATGATGACGAAGCGTCCAACAGTACAATCCATGGTGGACAAGGCTTTGGCGTCTGAGGCTGGTGCTGCCGTACTTCGGGAAAAGAGCAGGGAGATCAATGCCTGTTCCGCTGCGTCTTCGGTTGCTGCTTCTGTCGTTGCTGCTTCTGTTCCCGTGCGGGATGAAGTTAGTCCTGGTTTGTCTTCTGTTCAGGAGACTGAGAACACTGAGGTTGACTCTGATGTGGAAATGTCGGAATCAGATGGTCATACTATCACCGATGCTGAGGACCTGTGTGGTCGAGCTCAGGCTTCGATTGTTGATGGTATGGACAGTGTTTCTGTGTCTGATGTTGACTTGGTGCAGAATTTGTCTGCTCAAGAATGAGGTCGTACTCATTCTGGTTTTGAAGCTGCTGCTGCTGACAGTATTGTACAGTTGGCACATGAAGCGACTACCGTTCCTCGTGTTGGTTCTGTGGTCTTGAATGTTACTTATAATAAAGTTGTTAGTTCACATTCATTTGAAGTTTTTACATTTTATTCAGAAGAAAATGTACATGTGTTATTGGGAATGGATGTTCTCTCTAAGATTGGTATTGGTATTAGTGGTTTAGTGAGTCAGCATGATTTTCAGACTGGGCCCAGAAAGCCAGATCCTGTTGACGACTCGATTGAACCTAATCACCATCCATTTGGTAGTGATAAGGAACGTGCTCCTTACGTTAGGCTATTGAATGAACTGTTATTGGAGAATTCGCAAATTGACATGAGAAATACTCTGTGTAATTTGCCTGATTCTGTTATCAAGCTGGATACTAAGCCTGGCTGTGTTGCCTATCGTGCTCAATATCCACTTGCGGAGGCCTATAGGGATGCTGTTAATAAACAGATCCAAGTGTGGCTTGATGAAGGCGTTATCGAACGATCGGCGAGTCATACCCGCTTCAATCATCCGTTGTTGGTGGTGAAGAAGAAAGATTCGAATGGCAATTATGACATGTCTAAGCCTCGTGTGGTGTTAGACGTCCGTAAGTTGAATTCGATTTTGGAGGTTGATGACAAACAACAGTTGCCGTTGATTTCATCTATTCATCAGAATATTGGGAATAAAACGATTCATACTTGTCTGGATATCCATGCTTGTTTTACCAGTTTTGGATTGGATCCCTCGCAAGCTCATAAGGTTTCGTTTACTTCGCCGTTTAGCAATACTCAGTACACCTTTCGGAAGGCTGCGTACGGTATTCGTCATGTTGGTTCAGTAGTTGTTCGTACATTGCAGAATCTGTTGTCAGATCTGAATACGTCCAATGCTGCTACTCCCAATTCTACCAAGGATGACCAGTCAGTGTTCTGCTACGTTGATGATATAATCTGTAGTACCTCGGGTAGCTTGGAAAATCACTTTAAACTTGTTGCTGAAGTGATTCGTCGTTTGACAAAGGCTAATCTGGTTTTGAATCCAGAGAAGGTAGTCTTTGCTCAGAGAAGCATTTACCTTTTAGGATGGAGTGTAATTGATGGCAAGTTAGTCCCTGATGGAAGAAAACTTACCAATATCATGCAGTGGCCTCCTATTAAGACTGGTAAACAGCTTGCTTCGTTTCTGGGTCTGATGTCCTATTTCCGATCTTCTATTCCGATGTATTCTCGCTTAACGGGTGATCTCGACTCGTTGAAGCAGTGTAAAGATTTGTCGAAGGTCTGGACGGCAAGACATGACAGAGCTATTGCAAATTTGAAGGATGCACTTACCAATGCGTTGGTTATGTCCACCCCTGATTTCTCATGTCGATTTCATTTAGCTACTGATGCTAGTCTCACTGCAATTGGTGGTTTGTTGTACCAAGTGATTCAGAATGAAATTCGGTATATTGGTTTGGTATCGCGTAAACTCTCTCCTTCTGAACGCAATTACAGTACTACGAAACGTGAGCTTTTGGGAATTTGTTATTCATTAGAAAAGTTTCATCGGTTTCTGTATATGAGACGGTTTACCCTGCATACGGATCACAAGAGTTTGATCTATTTGAATACGCAAGAGATTCCTAATGCGTTGATGCTTGGGTGGTGGGAGAACATCTTTTCTTACACTTTTGACATTGTTCACTTACCTGGTGTTTTGAATGTCATTCCTGATGCTTTATCTCGGCTGTATGAAGATGACGATGCTTCCGCACGCCATCTTCTGGGGGGCAGGTACTATGCTGATGGAGGTGAAAGGTTGAAGCAGAAGAGAAAGATGGGTTCTAAGTTGAAATCTACCACACCAACTGTTCAAATGAAACGTATTCCTGTTCGAATTACTCGTGTTTTACGAAAGGATACTAGTATTGGTGATGATGGCCTGGTTGATGTGAAGCATTCTTCGATGAAAGCTAGCACCTCATCAGCTGCCTCGTCAAAGCAACAACAAGAGTTAATTTTACGTACTATGAAGTTTCGCGATTATGTTACCCCACCTGCTACTGAACGAGATAATATGATTATTTCTCAACATTTGGTCGGTCATTTCGGAATCAACCATGTTGAAACTGCTATTCATCATGAAGGATTCCATTGGACTAACATTCGTAAGGATATTGAACGTATCTTGGGGGATTGTATTGAATGTAACAAGTTCAACATTGCTCGAGAAGGTTATCATCCTTTCCGAAGTGCCAAAGCTGATCAACCTTTGGATCATTGGTGTATGGATCTTGGTGATATGGGTGTCACAAGTTCATTCGGTAGCAACTTCATATTCGTAATGACGGATATTTATAGTCGATTTACGGTCATTCGCTGCATTCCAGATAAGCATGCTACTACTATCGCTCGTGAATTACTTCAGGTTTTCTCTCTTTTCGGTTGGCCAAAGATCTTGACATCTGATAGAGGAAAGGAATTCATCAATGAGGTTGTAGAAGCTATGGTCGAGATCAGTGGTATTGACAGACGTCTCTCGTTAGCATGGAACCCGTTGGGTAACAGTGTTGCGGAGAGTTGGATTAAACTTGCAAAGTCGACAACAGTTAAGTTGCTTAAAGGAAAACGTGATCAGTGGGAACACTATATTCCTTGGGTTAATTATTGTCTGAATGTCAAGTATGCTAGATTGCACAAGTCTCGTCCTTATACGATTCTGTTTAATCGCCAACCTAATGGTTTGACGGATTATTCAAAGGTAGACTTGACTCGTAGTTACGATGTAGTGGATCAGAAGAAGATTGATGAGAAGTATAGCTTCGTTCAAAATGTTCTTATTCCAGCTATCTCGAAACGTATTTTAGAGACTCAGAAGAAGGATCATGCCAATTTTGCTAAGAAGCACAAGATCATCGAGAAGCCTTATCCCGTTGGGAGTAAGGTGATGGTAGTGAATGAGAATAAGAGCAACAAGTTGGATGTTCGATATGAGGGTCCCTATTTGATCAACGGAATTACTAGCAAAGGCTCGTACGTTCTGATGGATCGTACAGGTAATCTCCTGAGTTATGATGTACCTACGCATAAATTAGTGTATAATGCTGCGGCTAATGCTACGCTAACTTCTAAAGAGGACTTCATTCGCGAACATCAAGAGGTTCAAGCGGTTATCAACCATAGAGGCTCACCGGGCAAGTGTAAATACTTGGTGCAGTGGAAAGGATTTGATGAACCTACTTGGGAACCTATTGAACATTTCAACTCTACTGAATGTATTGAATTATATTGGGGTAGAAGGAATGGTGCAAAGGCTGTTGGCAAGCGCAAGATTGCTCCTGCAACAGTAAATCAGAATAAGGCTGCTACTCGTCCTCAGAAGAAACGTGGTAGACCAGCTAAGAATCGGTCTTAATGGCTGAATGGTATGATGTCTGATCTAGTCTTTTTACCTTATTGTATATTTTTGTCCTTTCAGAGGTTTTTAAAGGTTTTTTAATGACGGATGCTGCCCATATCATTTTGGTGGAATATTGTATATATATTGTATTTGTATGTTATCTAATATCGTTATTTATGATGTGCTGTAATTAGAGATTATGGTATGTAACAATGGTATATCCTGATCCTGGTTGGGGGCTGTTGAGTCTGTAGCGGTTGCGGACATTCAGTAACTCAGCAAGAGTCGGATCATGATTTACATTGTTTCTCACTGTCTACATTAGGACATTAGGTTCGACACAGAAGTGAATCATATAATCGATTATGATGGTCTCTGATAGTGAAGGATAATGATGGCTACAGATCGTATCATCATGGCTGATTGAGCGAATCGGATTCTTCAATTGACTGATATTAGATAAACATGATACGATGTATTGACTCAGTTAAAACAACAAGATAGATTGATGATTCATCAGTAATGATCTCTTATAAATAGGATGTGTTTGAATCAGTTAATAAATCTTAGAAGTTTTCGTATCTGGTTACTTTTTATAGCCTTCCTTTTTTGAAATCTATCTTAATTTGTTAATACTGTATCTTTGAATACAACAGCAACCTCTGAAACCATCTTTGTGGGACTTTGATATGTAAAATTTCGATATTTCTGTCAAAAAGCTCTTTTCATGTTTCTACACATCATTCAATAAGTTTATTCAAAACATTTATATAACTTGGTACCATTGTATGCGCCTTGAAAAGCACTCCAAAAAAGCTTAAAGACGCATAGGGTGATCATCATATTCTTATAGTCGAATTTGGCAAAATAGTTCGGTCAAGTCGAAGTTAACAGAACTTGGCCAATCTAAAACAGAATTTTAGCGGGGGTTTAATTGATTTTGGCTGGCAAATTTAATACTTTTCTATTACGAAGGCAATCGTCGTTTTGAAGCCAATAAGAAGGGAATTATAAATTGAATCGTACTAAAGCTTAGATTTGGCACCACACCTTACCTTTTTTTTTTTTTACGAATGTCTATACTTGATAGTGTTTATGCGTGCAAATTGAACTTTCAAATTTGTGTAATGTGAAGTGTAAGTTGACATTTTATGAAGAATTGCATGTAATGCTTCCATTTTACGTTTGGTTTAATGGTCTTTAAATTAATAAAGGCACTGTTTATACGAAATAAAGCAATAAAATAGACGAAGGTGCTCACTGAGCATTAGCTCTCATGCGGATAAAATTGACACCACAGCGTCTAAGCATCTCACAGGAGCAAGGGCTAACGGATCAGCAACAATATTTAATCAGTCAATTGATTCTCTCTCTCTTTCTTCACTTTCTTCGTTTAGTATACGTCTTGTATACATATACAACATGGATAGAAAGCAAAATAGGGATGCGAGAGAAGGTGATTGGGAATTACTGATGTTGCATCGCGGCTTCTAGGTAACGTTTCCACAACAGATGAACCTGAACAATTGAACGGTTTTATCAGCAAAGAGTATCTTTTACCCAACAGCGTTTCAAAACACTGACAACATATTTAATCTGATTGATCCATTATTTGACTCTCTCTTGCATCAAATGGAGTAAGGGATAGCCGGAAGTAAATGAACCGGCACCTTACTGGCAATTACACCTGAATCGTCTTGACACTGATGCACTGATTGCCTTCCTTGTTGATGGCATGAATTGTAATGATTGATATTGGATAAGTTTCGACTTCCAATGACATTACTTTTAGGTAGCTATTCATTACAGGCCAAAAACTCAAACAGAATCAATGATTGATAACTTTTGTCTCTCGTGAAGCTACAATCCTCGGCATCTTCCAATGTTATCAATTATTAACACAACTCACACACGATGCCTCAGCTCCCATTCATTACAGCATAAACTCCTTGCTGCAAATAAAGGCTGATGGTTTAAATAATTGCCCATGAACAGTCAATTAGTACACCAACTCAGCTGCTCGGCTCCCAAAACCCATACAAACGCTTATATACATAATACACGGAGCTTGACCATTCACATTGTGTTTCATTGTAGCACAATCACAAGCTAGAAAGCGTCATTGTGGTACTAAACTTCGACAGGATGCGGGGTAAATGAAGGTTTTGCCAGGAGAAGTAGCGGTGTCTTAAACTCCCCCTTCTCATCAACCGCTCATCTTCAGATCCGATCCTATAAGGTTATTCCTGCTTGGAGCCACACAGCAATACATTCACACACTCACCTGCTATTATGCTGTAATATATATATAGAGAGAGAGAGAGTACTTTTCTTTTTTTCTTTCCTCTTCTTTTTTTTTTCTTTATACTCAATTTTACATTATGGCTTATGCGCTCATGTTTTCGCCGTATGCTCAAGAGAATCACAAGAGATTGATCGACAAGAATGATCCCACCTCCTACATCCCAACGTATATTGCCATTTCACCAAGAAAAGACGGCATTACAGCCAAGACAAAGTGCTTAAATCCACAATACAATGCATCGGCATTGACTCCTCTAAAAAGAAAGCTGCTTGTATCATCTACCAACATTTTGCCCAAGTTTCGAGTGCGTCGTGGATCATTCAATCGTCGCCCATCTTCAGTTTATGCTGGCAGCAACAGCTCACGCTCAAACAGCTTGGATATATCAAGTAAATCATAATGACATGTCGGATATCGCACAATCCACTGACCTCACATTTATATAGAAACATCATTTGTATCGCTCCCAGTGGAGATACTATCAAGCATTTTGTTCTATCTAGACTACACATCTGTTCAAAAACTAGCTCGTACTTGCAAGCACATGTATTCAGTTTGCCATGATGATGGACTATGGCGGAAACTGCTACTGGCAGATTTCCAGTCAGTAGCACCACCACCATCTACACCAGCATCGACATCACTGTATAAAAAGACCAGTCGCAAGAACAACAAGGCTCTGGTGACACCCTCCACCTCCTCTACCAATTTAAAACTGTACCAAAACCACCTTAAATTAGGACGTCGCTGGTTGACGGGAAAGGTGGATACCCGCTTTTTACAGGGACATTCAGACAGCATCTACTGTTTGTCTTGGATTGATCAAGACACGCTGGTCAGTGGTAGTCGAGACAAGACGCTCAAGGTGTGGAATGTCAAGACAAATCAATGTACTCGAACTGTAGAGAATGAGCATGATGGCAGTATACTGTGTATGCGTGTGAACAAGGATCGCTCTCTTTTACTGACAGGTTCCTCGGATGCTACTTGCACCATATGGTCTTTACCTGATTTGGCACCCATACGTAAGCTTCGTGGTCATGGACACAGTGTGCTGGATGTCTGCTTTGTTCATGGAAACCGCATTGTAACCGCATCCAGAGATCATACATTGCGCTTATGGAACCAGGACACGGGTGAAGAGATATTGCACATGCTGGGACACACCAATTCTGTGAATGCGGTAGAGACTGTGGATGAGCATCGTGTGGTATCGGCATCAGGTGATGCTACGTTGAAATTGTGGGATGTTGCAACAGGCGAATGTATTAGAACCCTACAAGGACATCGTCTTGGGCTAGCCTGTGTTCGATATGACGGAAAGCATTTGTACAGCGGTGGATTAGAGGGCAAGATCAAGGTGTGGGATGTGGAGAGTGGGAAATGTATCAATACCTTGCTGGGTCATGTTGGTATGATTCGCTCGCTGGATTGCATCCATGGAAGAATTGTCACTGGTAGCTATGATCGTACTCTCAAAGTATGGGATACAAAGACGGGTGCTTGTATTCTAAGCTTTCAGAGTGGTCATTCCAATTGGATTTTCAATGTATTATCCAGTGGTACACGGATTGTGAGGTAAGTATTTTCATTTTGTGTAATCAAACACATAATAACCTATTGCTCTATAGTTCTGGACAGGAAAAACGTATCATGGTGCTTGATTTCAGCAGTGGACTGGCTCCCCTGTGTGCTGTTTGAGCTTTCTATTTATGGGCTGGTAAAGATACCCCGGATTTTTTATTTATACTAATTTGCAAGCCGTTTTGCGGCGAACATTGCATTGAATTAAACCAATCAACCTTATTTGAACTTTATGATTTGCACTCTCTCCATCAAAACAATCCAACACCAGTTGCTGTGTTTAACAAGTGCTCTTTCGTCTTGTGATTATTAGGAATATTTTCCCAAATTTAACCTTATATGACAAAGCAAGTTTGAACCTGGTACCTTTTTTTTTCCACGATGTGTAACAATGCATTTGGAGCAATCAAAAATTGGATAAAACTTGTGTGAATTATAAGTTTCATTCAGATCAAGCATTAGTAGACACTCAGAATAGATCAATGCAAATCAGCCAAGATAAATAGTAGAGTATGGCTCACACACAAGGTCTCATGACATTTGATCCGTTTCCATCCCCACATTTAAGTGAATATCATCGTGAGAAAATGTTGGTAATCATTATTTGCGGAGCATTGAGGCTAAAATGACACCTATTGGTCCCAGCATGTGAATTAGTCCTGCACTTGCTAATTAGCAATATTGAACAAATCGTTGATAAACATCTGCATTATTCATATAACATGAACAATGTAAGAAAATTTGCATTTATGGCTCTTTCGAAATGCACACTTAATGTATTCACAAGTTGGTAAATCAAAGGCTGACATGAAAATGACATACTAGGGTACTTCAAGAAGCTGTGAATCTTCTTGCAGTGAAACTTTGCTTTTAACCAATGCGATGATTGAGGGACTTGAGAAGTACGATATTTATAATGTGCAGCGTTAAGTATACTATGATCTGCTGTTTGGGCCATGTGGGTGGGCTTTATGCTATGAAGCATCTTCACGATGAACCTTGTTCACGATTGCGCTAACCAGGGCATCAATCCTTCTGATGGAAGGAAATAAACACAACCAATTCTCATTTCAACAATGCCAAAATCATCTGACTAAGCGCAAATTGCATGAGATTGCATAGATCTTGAGTATTGCTCTTTGCAAAGACGATATATTTTGAGTATGAAGATTGGAACACAGTGTCTTTCTGTTTTCGTTTCTCCTCTGATATTAGTCTCAATAGAGGCAGATTTGTCAGAAGCATACCTTTCGATATTTGTTTTAAAATGTTCTTGACTATTGGATTAAAATTGACAAAATTGTAGTTTTGCAGTGGTGCAACTAGCAATGCGCATCATCTGATTTCATAACGAGACTGACCATCGCCACATCCAGCATCTATGCACTGTAATGAGAACGAGAATGAGCCGCAACCTCAAGTTACAACTATCAAAAAATAGAGATAATCTCACATCTTGTCTACTCGAATTAACTGCTTGTGCAGCCTATTCAAAGCTGTCAATAGTCAACGTATAGTCAAACAGTTAAGCCTTTCTATTGGCGTGATGACAGAAGTTAGGCATACTTGGACCTTTTAATCACTTGGAGATATTATTTTTGATGGCGAACATTGCTTCCAGCTGGTAGTGAGCTTGCACAGAACTGAGATGCGAATCGAATCGCACCACGCTTAAAAGCGGTTCCACATCTGGCTTGTCTTTTCAGATATTTTGAAGGTTTTCACAGGAGAGCATGTCATACCTCTGCACCAATTTACCTGTAACAGTGCTCATTGCGTAGAACCAAGGATTACCTATTGTTTGAGATTTTACAAGAACATGTAGCATTAGTTTTCATGGATCTACAGCACCCAATATGCCAGCTTCAGCCAAACTTCTGTAAAACATAAAAAAAAAACCATATAATACTTTCAAAATTTAAAGAATTGAGTGCTGTACAAGGTGAGTAAACCACCGGTAAAGCCAGCATTGGGGAGGGTTTTGGGGAGAAACTTGGTCCCTCCACCAAGAACACAATGCATTTAATTCAACATTTTGTAGCATTGGCTTATAAGAGGGTTTCACCGTAGCGAAACAAACGTGCAGAACCTTAGTGTTCAAGCAGCAAATTCGGCTGTTCATTTCTGTCATTTATGAGCTTAACACAACATAACGCATTAAGTTTGCATGAATCAGCTTTACCAAAGCCAATTTGACTCCTATTCGAATTAGAAATTGCACAGGCTGCAGAACTGCCCTTCCACAAGGTTTCCGCTACCAAAGATGTAATTCATGCCGTGTAAATAAAAGCTATAAAGCAAAATATAACCAAATTTGACAGCTTTCAAACCTTCATACCTTGATATGCAGGTCTTTCTGAGCCACCGGAATGATGCCAAACAGTTGTACTCGAGTTATAGTAACTTCCTGACACCTTCGCTCAACTTTTTGAGGACCAAAAAAATAAAATAAAAAATGGCCAAAAATCGACCAAAAAGCATGAGGTACCCCTCATGGTTTTCATCGAAAATCAAACGATCGCGTTTTTCACCTTGAAAATGAAGACTTTTACTATGGCATACGAGGAATACATTGCCATCCTCCACCTTCGCCTTGATATTGACCGCTCATCTCATGAACTTTTTCCTGCATTATCCGTGTTCCAGGTCTTTGCTTGCATCCAACAGGCTATCTGGTCTGCTCATTACCGCCAAGTTTTCCAACACGTCCCTTTCATCCCATCTACTGTCATCCACTCCATTCATCGTACTCTCCTCAATTTAGACTCCCAACTTTCCTTCGATACAATAATCTGAGCTTCCCCTTATATCCTCCAGTCTTTATATCCCCTCCCTCTATATTAGGTGACGATTTAAGGACTTTAAATAAAAACAGAAGTGCTCACTTCCTTATAAAAAAAAAAACATTTATTATGTTATGATATGAGCCAGGTCTGATAGATGCCTTGAAACTCAGGTTCCATATTAGGGTTGTAAAGTGCAAAAGTACTGAACATTTATTATGTTATATCCTCGCTACTCCCTCATACCCCACCTACCACTGGTCTCTCCTCTTTCCTGCCTGTAGGCCATCAAGCGCCAGAAAGGTCATCGCTCCTCTCTACAACATTCTTCGCGCCGTAGATACCATTGTTCGTAAGTTTGGTGTCTGTCATGTTTCCTTCAGTACTTGTCTACGCCTGCCATTTTCGACCTTGGTTGAACATAACCTTCCACCCAACCATAGCTTATCGCCTACATTTCGCTCACCAAAGGAAGTGGTAAAACACTACCCCAGAGTGCTTCAACTTACAGGTAATGATGTTTTCATCTTTGATACCACCACTCAAGCTCTTCAACTTCGCACTTCGGTCATCGGCCTACCCCACCAACCCACCAGCTTACGCGCTATCAATTTTCTTCAGGCTCAAAACCTACTGCTCACCAACTTCATTCACTTCAACATGTTGCTCCTTGTCCCTCGTCCAAACATCACACATATCGACCTCTCCACCATCACCAACTATTCCGATAGTATCAGCCTCGTATCCACCCTTCTACTCTCTTTATTGGCAACTTCATTTTCTTTTGAGTCTCATTCATTCCTTTTATCCCTCCCTACTAATCAAGGATTCAAATCCCTCCCCCTTCACACTAACCCTTCCTCTTATTCGTCCCCTTTAGGTGTTGCCAAATGGAAGCAGTTTTGGACTCTCCAGATTCCTTTGAATGCTCGCAATACTTGGTTCCGGATCCTTCATGAAAAAGTTACTACTCGTCAATTATTACATCAACGGCTTCGCGATTCATTTACCCCGTACTGTCCTCACTGTCAGTCTTCGTCATCCACAACCCCCACTATCATCGAAGATACTGAGCACTTCCTCTTTTCCTGTCCTCGAAAATTGGACGTCTGGCGACAAACTCTCTCTCTTTACCTCTCACCTCGATTCTCTTACTTTGCGTACGAGGAATACATTGCCATCCTCCACCTTCGCCTTGATATCGACCGCTCATCTCATGAACTTTTTCCTGCATTATCCGTGTTCCAGGTCTTTGCTTGCATCCAACAGGCTATCTGGTCTGCTCATTACCGCCAAGTTTTCCAGCACGTCCCTTTCATCCCATCTACTGTCATCCACTCCATTCATCGTACTCTCCTCAATTTAGACTCCCAACTTTCCTTCGATACAATAATCTGAGCTTCCCCTGATATCCTCCAGTCTTTATATCCCCTCCCTCTATATTAGGTGACGATTTAAGGACTTTAAATAAAAACAGAAGTGCTCACTTCCTTATAAAAAAAAAAAAAAAAAAAAAAAATAAAAAAAACATTTATTATGTTATACACCTTTCTTCCGCTTTTCAAATTTTTACATAGTTTGAATCACCACTGTAAGAAAAATCCCTGAAAAAGCGATAGTAACAACAAACATTGCAACTTTGATCAGCATGTCAAACATTGTGATCGATCAAACCACCATCCAGGCTCTCGTCGAGTCGGTGAAAGCCTTACACTCCCGTCTCGACATTTTCGAACGTGCTCAACAAGCCCAGCAAGCCCTGAACGCTCAGTTCCGAGAAGAAGTAAATGATCTTCACTCCATCATCAACAATCTCGAGAAGCTTATCCGCTCTCCTGCACCCGTAACTGCTCAACCCCCCATCGCCGCTATCCCAATTACACCTGTGGTCCCTGCCGCTCAGGCTCAGGCTCAGGCTCAACAACCCCGCAACAACCCACCCCAGTGGAGCCAAGTCCTCAAACGTCCCTCCGCTGCCTCTAACAAGCGCCGCCGCGAACATGCTCTCCGTACACTCCAACCTCCTCAACCTGCCACTGAAAATTCCAACTACACTGTTCTGCACCTCCATCGTGCTCATCGTATGTCTCACACCGAATATCGTGCTACCCTCGCTGCCATCGGCATCGATAGCAAACGTATTCTAGATGTCACTTTTCCTGCTCGCAACATCTCCACCATCCTGATCCACACTGCATACAAGGCGGATATACTTCAACTCTTAGCCGCCGGTGAACTGACTGAAGTCCCAGACTTTAACCCGCTTGACCATACACATGTAGCCGATCCCCAATTTGCTGACATGCCTGCTCCCCAACTAACCCGTATTGCTGCCGCCCTTCACACTGACCGATGCATCCGTACTGTGCGCTACATCAAGAAACATACTGTCCCAGGCGTCCTCAAATTTTTCATGGCCCAAAACTGGATACCTCTCGTCACTGCTCAAGATCTCTCTGCTGAACTGCTTCCTCGTCCTGCCAAACGTGCTATGGACCCTCATTCTGCCGTTGGTCAATTGCTCCTTGATCCCGTCTACGCCACCAAGTTACGCTCACGCCAGTTGGTTGATCGTCTAGGCAACGTCGTTGAAACCAATGCAATGGAGATTACTGAGGAATTTTACGATGATCCCAACCACTCAGACACCGATGACTCTCTTGAATGAGTGAATCCTCATCACAGCCTTTAAATCAACGTTCTGCATTCCCTGATAATGTTTATATCCCCCCGGTATCTGCTCCTCATTCTTCTAACAAACACACTAACTTGATTATTCGTAGTCTCAACTGCCGTAGCCTTGCTAAACCATCAAACGTCCCCAACAGCCAAGCCTTATGTCGATTCCTACGCCAATCTTATGATCAACAACCACACATCCTTTGCCTTCAAGAAACCCACGCTTCCGATCCCAATACCCAAGCTCGCCTCGACTTACAACTCCAAGCAACATCTTCTATATGGTCATCCCATTGCGGGATAGTAAGTCTTCACCCTAATATTCATATCAATCCCATCTTCGTCTCGGATGATGGTCGAATCCTATATTGTACCATTTCCCACACTACTAACCTATTTCCTCCCCTGAAGATCATGAATATCTATGCACCCGTCACTACTCCAGATAGATATATCTTTTATGATCAGTTACTTCAACGCTCCTTCTTCCAAACTCTCGTCACCAACATGAACACGGCGGAAGGTCTACACAACAATCACCTGTCCAATGTCACCGATGCCCCATCTATAGTCGTTGGTGATTTTAATTACAATTTCCGCCAATACCGTCCACCATCTATTGTCAAACCAGCTAGCATTCAATCACAATGGCTATTTCATTCGATGCTCACCCACTACTATCAGGAAAGTACTCATGAATTAATCCACGAACCTCAAGTACCTACCTTTCGTCGCAACACTACGTTCACTACCATCGATTATATGTTCTTGAATCCTCAACTGATGGACTTCCGTACTGACCAGTTTGTCCACTTTGTCCACTCGGACTGGACTGACCATGCGATGCTGTCTACCCAACTAACTTTTGATAATCCAGATCTCGGTAAAGGTCTGTGGCGAGCCAATCCACAATTAGTCCACAACGAATACTTCTGCCAACGCCTGTTCACAAAGCTTGACGATTTCCACACCCTTCTCGCTTCCAATGCTAATGATCTCACTCCACAAGTCATTTGGGATCAAATCAAGGAATTAACTCGACAGGTAGCCAAATCTTGTAGTCGTCGTCAATCGGAATGGCGTCGCCGTCTACTTCGTCGTCTCCAAAGCAAGCGGAACAAGCTGCTGCGACTCTACAAAACGACTCAAGTACGCAATGATCGCCTTCCCAAGATCGAATCAATGATAGGTAACTTACAACAAGAATTGGCTGATATTCAAGCTTTACGCTCCGGCATCAAATGGCGTGAACACGGGGAGAAATCCGCTGGTTTCCTCAAGCGTCTTACCTCCCAGCGATCCCAACAACGAGCCATCCCCACTCTTCGACACCCCATCTCCTCCTCCGATTGTGCGACTACAAAGGACAAACAGGCAGCTGCGGTAGCCTACTACGAACGGCTCTACACTGCGGATATAGTGGACACCGAAGCGATTCGCTACTTTACTAATCAGATTCCCCATACTGACAAAATTCTAGATTCAGACCACCCGTCATTATGTGCCCCATTTACCCTCGATGAATTAGTCGAAGCCGGTACTCGGGCCCCTAAACAATCTAGTCCTGGCATTGATTCCCTACCATATGCCATAATTCAATTGCTTTTCACCCACCCACTCACCGCTGCCATTGCTCTCCGTGTTTATTCTGATGCCTTGTCAAACGGCGTATTCCCGCAATCGTGGCAAGAAACTTGTCTGGTCTTGCTCCCTAAGAAAGGTGATCTTGCCTTGTTGCAGAACTGGCGTCCCATTAGTCTTATCTGTTGTGATGCCAAAATCTTCACTCGGCTTTTGAATGCTCGACTCATGCTCCACTTTGGCACACGATTGACCACCTCACAATCCGGCTTCATGCCCCATCGCTTTATTGGCGAACCAGCCATGACCCTACATTGCGCTCTGTCCCTCGCCACTGCCACCCATTCTACGTCAATCGCCTTGTTGTTAGATCAAGAAAAGGCATATGACCGTGTCAACTTGGAGTACCTCACCGCTGTACTCACAGCTTTTAACATGCCATCTTCTCTAATCTCATCACTGCTTTCTTTGTTTACTAACACGCAGGTACGGGTCAACATCAACGGATTTCTCTCTGAAGCATTTCCAACCCAACGTGGTATGAGACAGGGTGACCCTATCAGTCCTTTGCTTTTCAATATCATCTTCGACCCCTTCCTCCGTGCCATCAACCAACATCAAAACATACTTGGGTTTGACTTTACACGCATTGCAGCCACTAATCCTCGTTTTTCCTCCCCTCTCGCTGACAATGTTCCTCTCGCAGATCCAGTCAAAGTCCTGGCATATGCCGATGACACACTAGTTTTCCTCAACGATCTTAGTGAATTCCACCAGCTTCAACAGTTGATAAATAAGTATGCCGCCGCGTCCAATGCCTCTCTCAACTATCACAAGACGCAAGCATTGTCTCTCTCTGGTGTACCGCACGAATCCTGGATTCTCGGCCTTCGCGCGTCTGGTATCTCGTCTTGGCATGACCAGAATGCTACCGCTCCCATCATCTATCTCGGATACCCTATCTGTTCATCTACCGCTCAAAAGAACTCATATTTCGATGCTCTTCTCACTCGTCTCCGGGACTTTTGTCGCCTTCATTCGGTACGCAACCTTACCTTTCGAGGACGGGTTACTGTTCTCAATTCACTCTTGTTCTCTAAAGTGTGGCATATTGCACGCTTGTTTCCTTTTTCGGCTAACGATATTCACAAGCTACAACAGCTGGGCGCCTCGTTCGTTAACCAAAATGCCAAACTAACTCGATTCTCTTTCGCTACTCTCTGCCTCCCTCGTTCTCATGGCGGCCTTGGTCTTTTGGATCCTGCTGTGCAGATCAACGCCCTTCAGTGGCGCTGGCTTCATCCACTTTTGCACCCATCCGATCCCACTCCTCCTACCAAGACTTCTCTTCCTTATCTCCGTGTCATCCTCAACTTCTTCCTCGCTACTCCCTCATACCCCACCTACCACTGGTCTCTCCTCTTTCCTGCCTGTAGGCCATCAAGCGCCAGAAAGGTCATCGCTCCTCTCTACAACATTCTTCGCGCCGTAGATACCATTGTTCGTAAGTTTGGTGTCTGTCATGTTTCCTTCAGTACTTGTCTACGCCTGCCATTTTCGACCTTGGTTGAACATAACCTTCCACCCAACCATAGCTTATCGCCTACATTTCGCTCACCAAAGGAAGTGGTAAAACACTACCCCAGAGTGCTTCAACTTACAGGTAATGATGTTTTCATCTTTGATACCACCACTCAAGCTCTTCAACTTCGCACTTCGGTCATCGGCCTACCCCACCAACCCACCAGCTTACGCGCTATCAATTTTCTTCAGGCTCAAAACCTACTGCTCACCAACTTCATTCACTTCAACATGTTGCTCCTTGTCCCTCGTCCAAACATCACACATATCGACCTCTCCACCATCACCAACTATTCCGATAGTATCAGCCTCGTATCCACCCTTCTACTCTCTTTATTGGCAACTTCATTTTCTTTTGAGTCTCATTCATTCCTTTTATCCCTCCCTACTAATCAAGGATTCAAATCCCTCCCCCTTCACACTAACCCTTCCTCTTATTCGTCCCCTTTAGGTGTTGCCAAATGGAAGCAGTTTTGGACTCTCCAGATTCCTTTGAATGCTCGCAATACTTGGTTCCGGATCCTTCATGAAAAAGTTACTACTCGTCAATTATTACATCAACGGCTTCGCGATTCATTTACCCCGTACTGTCCTCACTGTCAGTCTTCGTCATCCACAATCCCCACCATCATCGAAGATACTGAGCACTTCCTCTTTTCCTGTCCTCGAAAATTGGACGTCTGGCGACAAACTCTCTCTCTTTACATCTCACCTCGATTCTCTTACTTTGCGTACGAGGAATACATTGCCATCCTCCACCTTCGCCTCGATATTGACCGCTCATCTCATGAACTTTTTCCTGCATTATCCGTGTTCCAGGTCTTTGCTTGCATCCAACAGGCTATCTGGTCTGCTCATTACCGCCAAGTTTTCCAGCACGTCCCTTTCATCCCGTCTACTGTCATCCACTCCATTCATCGTACTCTCCTCAATTTAGACTCCCAACTTTCCTTCGATACAATTATCTGAGCTTCCCCTTATATCCTCCAGTCTTTATATCCCCTCCCTCTATATTAGGTGACGATTTAAGGACTTTAAATAAAAACAGAAGTGCCTACTTCCTTATAAAAAAAAACATTTATTATGTTATGATATTGAATCAAAATGTTTCTCTCGATTCAAAGTAACTTCCAAGACCACTTTTATGAGACTTTCATATGCAAAATATGGCTATTTTCGCTAATAACCTCATTTTATGTTCTGTCAAATTGCTCAATAATTCCATTCAAAACATCTATTACAGTTAGCACCATTGAAAGCGCCTTGAAAAGTACTCCAAGAATGTATTAGGAAGCATCACAATTTATAGTCGAATCTTGCAAAATAAATCAATCGTGTCGAAAAATACAAAAACTGACCAATCCTGAACATAAAAAAAAACTGAGCCTGAATTAATTTTGGCGCTGCTGGCTAACCTAAATGCCTTTCTGATGATGACAATGATGATTGAGATACTGGCCAAATGGAGACCATGTTTTTGAAAGGACAATTGCTTCGCCCATATATATATATATATATATATTTGCTTTTGTTGAGAGGTTTTTCCATGTGAAGGTGTCTTTTGCATTGATAATCTCTCAAAAAAAGTTGCTAGTATCTTTTACAGGTCCTGTATTTACGCATGGCAAGCTTTATGTCGCCATCTCAAGAGCAAAATCAGCGAATGGAGACCTTCCCCTCTTGACTCTGATATAGCCTTTCTTTTACTATTAATTGATTGTTTAAGATCTACTTGATATGCCAGATTTTTATTATCTCTGATTTGGAATGTCGTCGGCAAGAGCCCACAGGGCGACGCCGTTATCGAACGTTAGTTGATTGATCAGCTATTATGAATAGACACTAGACATGTTGGGGAATGGTGCTGTTAAAATTAAACAACTGGGGCTTAATTTGTTTGATTATAATACAATTCAGGGCATACATATACTCACGCTTTAAAAATGCCACCTGTACGATGTCGTTAGCTCGTCTACTAAGCCTTTCCAGCTTTTCTGTAATCAAATATGCTTAGTGTAATATAAATGTATAGTACCACAGATTTTGCTATTGTGGTTCATTCCTTCTTTCCTGGTTTCAAATACTGAGCGTACAAGACGATTTTCAATGATGATTTTTGAGCCATCTTTAATGAAATAGCCACCTGAGGGCAATCTCATCAGAGAAGAATATAGATGTGACAGAAAATCAAGGACAATATTGATTTGCATTGCATTTTGTAACATGAAGCGCACAAGATGATTTACAAATCAAATTCAAGACTGTTTAAGACGATCATTGTTTAGTAGTCAAACGATTTGTAGTCAAAACTATATCTATATGACAGCAATGAGATTACTGGACACTCTTTTCAGGATTGCCAAGGCTCAAACTACCTGAGATGTCATTGCTATATTTAAAAGCCTCCATAGAGTATAGTAAATATACCTAAAAAAGGTTCAGAAATGGCCGAGTTGGTATCATAAGCACGAGAGAATCAAATCAGATGATACACATATGGGGCAGAGCGTAAATAATTCTTTTATGACGTTAAAGGTATAGAGCAGATACTAGCCTTGTAGTTTATGGCAACAGTATGGAACGTTTCTATTCAATGATGTAATGCGCATAGATTCATCAAATTCAATATACAAGATGATACCATGTTGTATTTGATAGATGATGCTATGTACATTCTGATGAAATTAGTTTAGCTGACTGTAACAATCAAAGACCCAATGATCTACCTTCAAGAAAACGAACGGTGTTTCTTTCTTCTGTCCATGACGTAGAGCATCATAAAGCTTGTTTGCATTTTGGTACCTTTTTTTTTTTCATGTTAATGTGACACCAAGCATGCACATCATATGCAATTTTATAGTTTCTATGAAGCATGATGTAGATGTCGCTCATGCTTTCAGGAATTGCCTTATTCAGGGCATGTTCCTTCATTGACATGGATAGATTTTCTATTAGAAAAAGATCAAATCTCTAAAATTGAGATTTAAAATCTGAAATCTGAAGCGAATATGCTTCACAAGTCGTTGTTGCTTCATCGAAACCTACCCAATAAACCGAATCCAATGCTAAACTTGTCGATCTTTTTTCCAGTAGGTTCCTCTATTTATAGAAACAGAAAATGGACGTTCTTGACAGGTACATGTAATTCACAGCTAAAGAAAATAGAATTTCTGCTGTGGGAAAAATGCGTGATAATGTTGTATAGTAAAAAAAAAATTCTAGGTTTGCAAGTCATTTGAAAAAGGCAGCTTGTTATTTGAACACCTCGTCCAACCTCAAATTTGTAATTGTAGAGATGGGGAGTCAAGTCCGCATTAGGGTTGACCGATAGCATAACACACATGTGCATCAGATGCTTGCATATGCAACCATTCTATTAACCATTTACAATAAGCAAGGTGTACAGCAGTATAAACATAATTTTAATAAATAAGATTGGCATGGGATAAATCAAGATATTAGGTGGAAAGATAGAGTATTAGCATAGTAGTAATAGTAGTAGTAAATTTAAGCATTTTACAAAGTGGGTATATGAAACATTGTAGTCAGATGGCAAAGATCAAGTAGCTTATTGTGAGTGGTTCGACATGGAACGCTTCTTCTTGGACATTGTAGTAAGAAATCGCTTGAGCTTGTTTTTCGATGGCTTGTCTTCTTCGTAACTTGTAGGCGATGATGAACATTCACTGTCAAACGAGCTTAGTGATTGAGTGAGAATAGTATCAACAGTGATGGAACGGTATTGTTGGACAGGAGAACTTGATTCTGACGATGACATTGAGAAAAAGGAAGTTTTTGATGGCGATGATATTGATTGATTGTACATGAATTGAGTAGTGGTTTCAATGTCGAAATGTTCAGTGAATCTTGACATGGTGCAAGGAAGAAGTTTAAATGTGATAATGAAGGGAAATCAAAGAATTCAAGGGGGGGGATATTTATATTCAAAAATGATATTTTGATTCTCCTCTTCTATTGTAGTAAAATGGTTTAAAGGGTAATAGCTCCCAATCCTGCTCAAGCTATCCACTCAGAAAAGAGGTTTATTTTTGGCCATAAAAAAAAAAAAAAAAAAAAAAAAAAAAGATTTTCGCTGGTTTTGTGATACTTTCCATGTCAAGGGTATATTCCAAGTTTGGCGAGAGGCCCGTTTCTTTGAGTGCACTCAGTTCTAGGCCTTAACGTATCTCTATTCGATGGTTTCGTTCCTCTCAACACCTGTAATCAATGGTGGAATGAACAACCAACATTTTACACATGCTTCTCACTCTTAGCTCCACATGCGAGCCAATTGACGTTGCATATTGCTAGTATAGGCTTGCTTTCTTATTTTCTCTCAAGATCTCGTCTATTTGTGCAACAGCTTGCTTTAGCTCACTTTTTTTTTTTTTTTAGGGTCAAATGGTATGATTTGTGAGAGTCTCTGGTATGTCGGTTGCTCAATGCCCATCAGCGGGTGAGTGACCGTCAGAAAATTCTTTTTCAACAAAATGTATAAACATCCATAGCAATTACTTTGATACCCAAGTACAATCACACGTTCATTCCACCAATGCAAACTGCTGCAAAGATCTTTGTCATCTCTGGCCCCTCTGGCTCTGGAAAGTCCACCTTGCTGAAACGTCTTTTCAGCGAATATCCCAGTACATTTGGCTTCAGCATCTCTCGTAAGTGTTGCGCATGTTCATTGTCTATTTGATCGTACACTCAGTTTCACTACACCTATATCGATAAAAGACACTACCCGTAAGCCTCGTCCCGGAGAAGTTGATGGCAAGGACTATCATTTTGTTGAAAAGGATGATATGATCAAGGAAGTTGAGGAAGGCAAATTCATTGAAAGCGCTACCTTTTCAGGAAATATGTATGGTAACGTAGTAAATCAAGGCTGTATTTGTGATTCCCTTACTCAACAAACACAATCTAGGCACTTCTATTAAAGCAGTAGAAGATGTTGTTGCTGACGGCAAGGTCTGCATGCTTGATATTGATATGCAAGGTGTTCAATCTGTCAAAAAGACAGCATTGAATCCCAAGTACATCTTTGTTCAGCCCCCCAGTCTTGAGATTTTGGAGGAACGTCTTCGTGGACGTGGTACTGAGAAGGAGGAAGCTATCTTGGCTCGTTTGGCTGCTTCCAAACAGGAGTTGGAGTATGGTGCTATCCCTGGCTCTTATGACAGTATCATCATCAATGATGATTTGGAGAATGCTTACAACTCTTTGAAAAAGGCCATCTTTGTTTAGATCACATACACCTCAACATTTGAACCATACACACCCTATTCACATCACCCTTTTAGAACACATGCATCATGAATAAACTACATGCTCTTTAATTATTGTGTATTTGAATTGAGCGGCTAATCGTTTCTCTACGATCTGTGAGATCAGATAAGGTGATCAGAGAAGAGAGAGAGAGAGAGAGAGAGAGGGTCCCCGTTACTGAATTGCAAGCGGAGCAAGCCCTCCCAGATCCATCAAAATAAGGAACCTCGTTTTTCTTTATCTATTCCAGTGCTAATTGTGTTACAAGCTAATTTGCAGTGCACATTTTGTATAGCAAATGCTGATAAACAGCCCCAAAAAAGCAAGATAGAGAGAGCAATACAAAGAGAATGTACTGTATCCATGGTCTTGTTGGATCGTATGTTGTTGATTTTATGATCAAAAGCGGAAAACTCTTAGAAAAAGCTTGTTGATAACGTGGAAAGCCTAAAAAAAAAAAAAAGCTTAAACAATGCCCTTAAAAAGAGAATTCTTTCCTTTTATACATCTATCATGGATTTGCATAGCACTAACAATGCTCTCAACTGCACTCCGTGATACTGTTGTGTGAATTCTTCTGTTGATTCACCCAACCAAGGTCCTTCTGATTCGTTCTTGTAGCAGGTCCTTGATCAACCTTGTGTTGTACACATTCTAAGCGACAGGCAAGCATTATACACCGGGTGATTTTTGAGATCAGACCATGTTGGACACAAACAACGGTTCTTGGGCTGCAAATTGCATGTCTAGACCTTTGATTCTGCAACTTGCTAAAGTTATGCTACTAGTCGACACAATTTAGGCTGGGATTTATTCTTTAATTCTGTACAAACAATGCCACATCAAGTTATGAAGAGCTATTTTTAGAGCGTTGGTTATAAATATGAAATATAGCTTGGTGGAGAATTCATTATAATTAAGCGAGTTGAAAAACAACACCAGAAGTCTATTGACTGAAGGGTATCAAAGACCAATTGCGATCATTTTCTAGTCTACATGAAAGGTTAGATTGCAGGAATTAAGTTTCGAGCTACCATGTAGAGCACTGAGAGTGATTTCTGTTGCAGATTGCTGAGATGTATCAACACTGATATCGGAATCAAGATCCAAAATTAAAAAATGCACACAACCGCAATTAAACTAATCGGCCAAACAGAAAAATAGCATTCCAAGCACTACCGACACTGCCTAGTGCCCATGAAATCCTATAGCTTTATTGATCAACCAAGTATCAAATCTAATTAGGCTGCTGATCCATATCATTTTCGTTGTACGATCCAGTCATCATCATGTCTAAAACAATATGCTAAGTTGCTGCCATGTACATACACTATACCAATATCAGTGCTTACCATAATTCCTACTCCCAATGAGGCTCTCCCAAGCAGATTGTGGCTTTGGCCGCGGCTGTGAAGTGGATCCCATCATATTTCCATAGCCATTTGTCAGCTGAACAGGTGTAAGATTTATGCTGGATGTGGTGGTGGTAGCGGTTGACGTGTTGGTAGCTGGAGTAGTCCTTGAACTCTCCAACTGCATACCCAAATAACTGGATAGGTCATCATACGTCAAAGAGCGCCTATCCATAGGCTGAGGTACATGTTGCAATGCCGGTGGTTGAGCATACATGCTGGATTGGATGTGTGGTGACGACCCTGTGTGTGGCGGCAGCACGGGCGGGGTGAATTGAGATGATGCGCTTGTATTTACAGAGGATGATTGTGGCTGTTGCTGTGGAGACTCTTCCAATGTTGGTAGATTCCCATTGATCTCCTTCAGTCCTTGCTTCTTTCGCCACTCGTTTGTATACCTTCTCAAGTTGTAATCAATGGTCAAAAACCAATACTTTTTAAAGAACTCCTCGGGCAATTGCCAGTTGCCAGCCACCGCTGGATCACCACCATGAAATACGGATCCACTCAACAAACAGCGGAAGCAGTCGTCCAAATCAAACTGATCTCGGTACAAGATCATTCTATCGCGCATATGGGGTGTCGGTATAAGGTCAATTCTGGGATCGTGAGGAATCGTCAGTTGCAATAAGGTAGGCTGAATGGCGAATGGAATGGATTGCATGCGGACACAGGCAGATTGTAGTCTCAAACGAAGACGCAGCGTCTGAATGGCTGCTAGATTGGATGTGATGGGTTCAGAGGGTGCTGCCACAATACTAGGACGCGGTAATTCCCGGCTGTTCTCTGCACTAAACTTGTTTTTGCTGGCATTGTCTGATCTGTCTGTCATGGCAGAGGACGACATGGGCGATAGCGGTGGAAGATTATTAAATTCGTCAGACGTGTGTGCAGAATTGGGTGATCCATACATATTGCTAGCGCCATAAGGGTGTTGTGGTTGGATGCTGGGTGCTCCATTTCCGTTACTCTGCTGATGATACCAGCTATTGGAATGCTGCTGTTGATGAGGAGAGCCGTTGCCATGCTTATTGGGCACTTTATGCACGCCATCCTGCGTGATGATCAACGATCCAGAGGGGAATTGATGAGGAAAAGGCTGTTGCTGTTGTTGCTGCTGCTGTTGTGGTAGTGGCTGTTGTGGTAGTGGCTGTTGTGGTAGTGGCTGTTGTGATTGCAAGTGCAAATTGGATAATTCGGGTGATTCGTTCATGAGTTTTTGTGATATTTGAAGCTTGTTTCTGGAATTAACATTCAAGTAGGAGCTGATGGATTCTGGTATGGACTGCGCCAACACAGACAAGGTTTCATCATTGACATGCGGACAATGCTGTGGTATCACTAGATTGTGTTGAAGACACACCAACTGAAGCGACAAAACAATGCCCTTCAAATACCAATTCTCTGCTTTCAGAATCTCATTTTCACTTGACATTTTCTCGTTTTCCTGCAGTAGTCTATCACGATGGTCTTTGATACCCTTGATGTTGGATTCGAGGTCTTTCATGTGTCGTTCTTTTCTCTCTCTGAATGCTCTCTGTGCTGCTCTGTTCTGCGCTTTTCGCAGGGCTGGCGATGCTGGATTGGGCTTTCTGCCTGGCTTCTTCCGGATCTTGACGGGTGGCTCTTGCTGCTGTTGTTGATGTGGGGGTGGCTGCTGCTGTGCTTGCTGCTCTTCTATATTGTTCATTGTAGGCAATGTCTCGGACGAATGATGCATGCCCTCATAATGGCTATACCCATTCTCTTCCTCCAAATCAGATAGATCCATTGCTTCTGAATAGGACGATGTGCCAATGACGCTTCCTGCCATTTTAGTGATTCAAGCTTTTGTAATGTGTATGAATTGGTACAAGAGAAAAGAGAAAAAGGAATAGGAAAAAAATCACGCTCCAGTTAATTGGCTTTTAATTCATCGTCAAACAGTGCAAATCTCTGATCAATGGAAAGGCTGAATAAATTACCCAGGTCTCACTGCAGTAATAGAGCATACACTCTTTTGCTGCATCCTTATAGCTCTGATTTGGAGCAGAATAGCTGTTGTGTGTCCTGGTAAGCTCAAGGAGATCAAGATGTTTAATTTAAAAGGTGCTTTCTTTATTCAACCCCAATTTCACTTAATTTGGAAGGGCAAAGCATGTTGTGCTAGCTTATTAATTAAATATATACGTTTGTTGAAGGCTCACTCTGCCCAAAGAAAGGGTGCATTTCATCGCAGTCAGCAAAGAAATAGGGTCTCTTGAGGATAACCGCTCGATTCAGTCCTGTCAAAGATATGATCCATGCAATACACATTGGCTTAATTTCTTTTGTCGACATGCCAAAGAAAACGACACTGGAATGGCCTTTGCCTTCAATAGTCTTCAGTCCATGATTCAACCTGGCAATTTCATAAAATTGCTGAAGCTGTTTAATTTTGCCTCTAAACACAAAATGGTATTGACAGTCTAGGTCGAGACGATAGACAAGTTGATCCTATTGCCATGGTTTGCCAGAGATGGGTCCAGAATTCAGTAGCCTGAAGTAATTCATCCTACCAATGCCTTTCAGTATTTGCTGAGCGTTGTGGTAGCTAACGATGTCAGTATTTGAGAATGTCTTGTTGACCCACATGATTCCATCTAATGCCAAATGTTCAACATTGCCTAGGCTTTGTGAGTCTTCCGCCGTCTTGACTGAAGCGCTGCGATACTTGAAGAAAGCCTCTGATAAGTCAAGGTCCCTCAGTTTCTATCTGATAAGATTTCCTTTCAGTTTGTAATCATATGTGTCTCTGTCGTGTATTAGCTAATTCTTGACTTCATTGCTGCTTGGATTATCTTGGAGCTGGTAGAAGATGGCATTGATTTCCGGCTTTGGCATCCAAAGCCACACGAGGAGTCTTGGAAAATGATAGCATGTGTTTTACCCTGTCTCATTCCTGTGAGGTTGAGGTTTTTGGAACTCCAATAGTTTATTAGAACCTGGTATTGTCGCCTAACAGTATGAGTATTCACCATCCAAACAGTAGCTTGTACCACTCTAGAAATACAATGGCATCGTTTGTTAACTCTGAGAGCCGTTCATGTATGAAATGAACCTGGGTAGATACCTTTCTCTTCTATTGCAACTAATCTACAGATAATAGAGATAAAGAAGGGGCATTGTGTGATTCAACTTTTATATCCGATACGTTGTATGGTATGATGATGTCTAAGTGCATCCACTCTCTTGTAAGCTGACGATAGTGTCTTTCTATACATTACAAAGCACGATGCTCTTTGATCATACATTTTACAAAAGGAAGCTCAATGGTCTGACCTGGACATAGACGGCGCAAGTAGTAATTCTGGATATGAATATATACTACTACACGTTGATTCCCAACATATCATCATCAAAGTTGTGTAACTGATTTGTAGAAAATTTTCTTCCAATGGGTCTCAAATATACAACATGGCCAAGACTTTCAGAAATACCAGAAAAAGGCTTTCTTTTACCATCAACGGCGATTGCAAATCTAGGTAGCGTGTATTTGTAAAATTTGTCATGTATTACTAAACTCATGTGAATTGCTCCCCCCCCCTCCTCCTTTGATTTGGATTTAAGATCCGTGTTTGCTAATCAAGTAGCCTGGTGTACATTTCATTTAATATACAAAAAGACCCATTTTGTTGTCGTGATACAAACATGTGTTGCTCTTACTGTTTTTGTTACTAGATACCTTGTTTTCAAGACGTACACTCCATCCCGAGAAAATGGGATTTCTCGCTGATCTTGAATAAAATTCAGGCACCAGTTTCCAGGTGCAAAATGGACGTCATGTATAAGCTGGAAAAGGACATACAACAGCTTAAGATAAAACAAGCTGCTCATGATAAAGAGTCTCCTCAGCAGCAGATAAACAAAAGCGACGATGAATGACAGAGGTCATTAATTGCTGTTGTACAGACGTAACTCAAATGATAAAGGAAAAAATTCACTTTTGGAGCTCCATTTAAAGACATCAAGAAGGATCGAGGCACAACATTACATGATTACAGGTAATATCCAATTGAATATTAAACAAGAAATTTTAGTTTAATTTGGTTCTTTTTCCTTTCTCTTTCTTCTCCTTCATCTCCTTGCTTGCATTGATTCATTAGACACCATGGCAAATTCACAAGATGTGTCGACATCAAACCCCTTGCTGAATCCCATCAACACATCCACCACATTCTCCCTCTCATCCTACTGGCCATCGCTAGCCAGGAAATCAGGAACAGCCTCATACATCATTGCACCATTCAAAGCATCATCCTCCACATTGACTGCAAATACAGCAACATCACCACTATCGCCCTCATTACAACAGAAAGGAGCTGCATTCAACAGCGTGAAAAGATGGCGATGGTGGAACCTTGTGGGCATCTTCATCTTTCTACTAATTGCGACTGAGATGGTAATGATCTTTAACAGCTACAAATTACTGCACCAGGAGCTGTCTCCCATCCGCATAGGTAAGACAAAAAAAAAGCGTGGAAACCTGTAATTTCCCGGGATCTGTTGAAACTCATGTCTATTTGTAGTCAAGCGACAATATCCATTCAAAGCATACACCCATTTAGATACAAATGTCGAGAGCCAAATAGAGAAGGGGACTCAAGTGTACCATGTCACCAAGGAATTTGGCCCAGCTACACTGACATCCCTAGGCAGAACTGTCACCGCACTCGCAGCAGCACAACAGGCGTCCAATTTGACAGAAGTCGCCATCGTGATGCCATTTTATACATTCATGAGAAAGCTCATTACGGACAAGGAAATTGACATGACAATCGATATTCGAGGAAAGAGGCCCGGTCAAGTCATGTCTGTGGAGTTTAGGGTGTGGAAAATGATGCATGCCTTCAATCCGCCAGTACAAAAGCCAAGCAAATACGAATGGCAGATGATTAACAATGTCAACACCTCTGTCCTTATCACGCCTCAACGCCCCGCCGCGCCTACTGATGTTGTACCTGTGTATATGATTGGCCATGCCAACAGAAAACCGTTCAACCAAGCTTTCAAATGTCGTACAGTCCATGATATCAACACGGAAAACGAATTACCCAATGAATGGAGAGACCAATACTTTGCAAAGGCCGCTGCTGCCTTTCTGGCTCATAAAGCAACTGCTGCTGATGAAGAGTCCATTTTCGCGCCTATTCGTATCGTACCCAGAGTGGATATCGTCCATGTGCACGGTGCCTCCAATGCCTATGTCACTAAATTTTTGCAAGACAAGAAAGACGCGGATGATTTGGGGCCAAGACCCCCTGCTATTGTCTATACGATGCATGATCACCAAGACGAGATTCAGTACCAAAACTCGTTTAGAAGCGTAAGAAAATTCTTGGAACACATGTCTGAGAGAGAGGCGCTTCGCAAATACGTGTACGGTGGTAAAATGTTCATGTCAAAGCTAGCCATTGATCGTGCGGATGCTGTCACTTTTACGAGTCGCCCCATGGCTGCTGATATTGTCGAGGGTCGCCGTGATTTCCATCTGAAAGAGCTCATCATGGACAGTCTATTGCGCAAGGTGGAAGGTGCTCGCTTCTACGGTATCAGCAATGCGATTGACTATTACAGCTCAGAGCACCCCTTCATTACGGATAAGCTAGTGAATCGCAACATGGGCTTCCCTCAATATGCGTTCGACATGATCAAAGACCAGCCCTTGATCCATTCCAAAGATCCCTTGCACGCCTTGGCGCTTGATATCCCCGAGAACCCCACTTACTGGACGCTTTCTGAAAACCCCAACGATTTCACATTTGTATTGAAGGATCGCTCCAAGAGATACCTGATCAAGAGAGATTTGTTCACCGAGGAAGACATGAAGCGACCTGTTGTGCTGTTTCGAGGTGGATTGGAAAATAACAAGGGACTGGACATATTTGAAAAGGCTGCTGAATATTTCGTTAAACACAACATGCGATTTGTGATTATGGGAAACAGGAAGGATTATCCATTCGACAAATTGGAAGCACTGCAGCGAATGTATCCCAACCATGTTTCGTTGATCACCACAGGCAAAGAGCAGCGTCAATTGGGCATCTTTTGTCGAGCAGCTGCTGATTTCGTATTTGCACCCAACCCCAACGACAGCTTGGGCTTGGAAACAGTAGAGGGCATGGTGTTTGGCTCAGCTGTCATTACGACAGGTGCTGGTAGTTTGCATGAATCCATCATTGATCGTCCTGCTGGTAGAGCTGGAAAACGCAAGGTGAATGTTGCTCTTTTGGACCCTAACGTATTGACAGAGAAAGGGTCTGTAGTCACTAGCTATGAATACTTTAACGGCTACGTCTATGACCACGATGACCACGCATCATTGGAGATGGCTATACAAGATGCTGCCGTTGATTTCCAAAAAATCAAAAGCATCAAGGCACTTCGTGAAGAATTCATACTGAGAATGATTCGTAGTGCATTGAATTTGGGTTGGGACCGAGGACACTTTCAAGGACCTGTCCACGAATACAACCGAGTGTATGAATTGGCTCTGGAGGATCGCTTAATTCCAGAAATGAAGAGACATGAAGTCGAACAAGAGAGTGAGCTGGTGTCAAGACTTCAAGATATGGATGTCGAAATTGATGATTCCTGGGAGTAACCTCCTTATTTAAATTTTATTAATTTATATTTATATACACACAAATTATACACAAACATACAATTGTAGCATATTTCATTAAAAAACGTCGTCGCCAAATAGATTCAAAAGCGCTAATTATGTGCATGAGAAAGGCGTAATTATTATCATCATCATCATTTTTTTTTTTTTTTTTTTTTTTTTTTTTTTTTTTTTTTTACCTGGCAGCTGCCGCCGCCAAAATCAGTTGAATCCCCGCTCAAATTTCTGTCCTGATTTGCTCATGTTGGTCCTTTTTGGACCCACTTCGACCGATTCTGCCAGATTCGACTATGTAAGTTGTCATGATAATCTTATACTTCCTTAAGTTCTTCTGCAGGACTCTATCAATACATACATGAAAGCATCAAATGCACTACTAGATTATAGGAAAACTATAGCCATTTCGCTCTCTGGACACCCACAACCAGATTGGCGCGAGTTTCTTGCTACACACCAAATCCACCAAATGCATGACCGCACCTCTCCTGATCCAGTAACATATCTTGGCTATCCCATATGCTCCAGTTTATCCCAACGCAACCTCGCTTTCCAGCAACTCTACAACAATATCCAACAATGCATCCATATTCACTCCCAACGGAACCTCTCCATTCGTGGAAGTGCAACCGTTCTCAACACACTCATTTTTTCGAAACTCTGGCATGTCGTGCGCAACTTTATTTTTACCAAAGCTCAATTACTCTCCTTACGCAGCCTTGGGTCCTCCTTCATTAACTTTCGTATCTTCCCCAAACTATCCTTTAGAACCCTTCAACAGCCTCGCCATCATGGCGGCCTCCAAGTTTTAGATCCCATTGTCCAACAACAAGCTCTCCAACGGCGCTGGATTTGCCCCCTCATTTTAGCCACCTGTCATTCACCACTATTACCGACATACACCACCCCAAACATTCCACTCTTTCAGTACACCTTGCAATGGTATTTCCACTCTACCGCTTTCTCTGATTACTTTTACTACTTACTCTTTGCTGCTGCTCGACAAACCATCTGGTTCCAACATCGACCCAGCCCACACCAAGCTTTCCTTAACATACTTACCAATGTCATTACCACCATGGATCGAATACCTCGCTCCTTCACAACCTGTCACTTAGATTTTCATACAGGTTTATCATTACCTTTCCTTGAAATTATCTTACATACCCTCCCTTCTACTCACCCCCATTTCTCTTCTTTCTCAGCTCCAGATCAACTGTTTGACCGACATCACGCCGTCCAGAAACTGCTCGCAATAGATGTGTTTACCTTTGACTTCGGCTTACAAGTGATCCGTCTTAGAAACTGGACCTTCCTTGAGTTTTGCCATTATCCAAGAATATCTCATCGAGTTGCCCGTTGGATTGAGGAAGGCCAAATCTACCTCCAACCATTCTTTCTCGCTCTCTGCCGTCAGGCCCCTCGCCATTCATTTACCAGTGCCTCCTTTGGTGCCAACCCCCACAACATCCGCCCACTCATTCGCCGTCTAATCAAACCTATAACACCACTACCTTCAACAGTGCCACTCAACAGTATTCAATACTACAAACACTTGGTTTCCACTGACATGCCCACCATCAACACTTCACCTCTTTCTCCCTCCCAATGGCGCCTCTTTTGGAAACTACCTATTCTCCTTCAATCCCGAACTGTATGGTATAGACTTATCCATCGAAAAATTCCCTCCAAATCGATCCTCCACCACTTCATCCCCACAACTCACCCTTCACCTTCGTGTCCTCTCTGTTTGACCCAGAGCCCGGAGGATATCCAACATTTCTTCTTTACTTGTCCTCTCAAACTCGCTGTATGGCGGTTCCTTGCCACTACATACCTATCCCACACACCGATGACTGACGACGTCCTTCTCCCATTCCTCCACGGCATTCAAACTCTATCCATAGCTGAACCCACTCGCTCTGCCTCCTTACCTTTTCCAGAGCTTACCTTTTCCAGAGCTTACCGTTTACCAAGTTTTCGCTACCAGTCCACTCTGTATATGGCAAGCCCACTGGCGCTCCATCTTCGACCATGTTCCTTTTGTCACTCTCAACGTTAACATATCTATTGCCCGTTCTCTGTCTCGCTTGGAATCGGAATTACAGTTTGATTTGTAAGTATGTACCCCCAACGTATTTTATGGTCGTATTCCACTTCCTTGCTTCCCTTCTTCATTTCCTTGCCTTTAAAAATATATCCAGTCTTCTTCTTCCCTCATCATGACATTTAGAGGACTTTAAATAAAAAATGGAGTACAACTCCCCCTACAAAAAAAATACTTTCCAATGCATTTCTGGAGTGCTTTTCAAGGCGCATCGAATGATGGTGCTTATGGCAGATGTTTATAATAAACGCATCGAGCAATATCAAAAAATATGAAATGAGGTTTCTAGCAAAAATGTCAAAAACTTACATATAAAAGATACACAAACGACGTTTCAAGGGTTGCTTTGGATCGATAGCAACATTTTGATGTAATACATACCATAGTAAAAGTCATCATCTTCAAGGTAAAAAAAAATGCGATTGTTTGATTTTCGATGAAAACCATGAGGGATACCTCATGCTTTTTGGTCCCCAAAAAGTTGAGCAAGGGTGGCAGGAAGTTAGTGCTAGATGAAAGCAATGGTTTGATACTATTCTGACGGCCTAAAACGGCCTTTAATACAAGAAATCACGGCTCAAATGCATCTAAAATACGCTGTGTTTTGCGCACAATCGAGTAATAAAGGGTAATGCGTGTATCAGATCGTTGAAGGCCACTTCCATCCAAAGTAAAATGGAGTCAAGCGAGCCATGTAATCATTGTCTGACATATCAATATGCTCGCCGTCTCCATCCGTCCATGGTAACCGGGATTTTGTTGAAATGAAATATATGACAACGAAATATACAAAGATACAGCCATTTAGCCAGGTCATCCTTGGCTGTAGCATCATTCAGCGTACCAGAACAAGCCCAGCCAACATAGACGCAAAGACTCATGTTTGACATGAGGCAAAACTACAGCGTGCATAGTCCCCAACACCTACACATGCGAGCTTAGGCTTTGATGCACTTATATCTGCATGACAAGATAATCTGCCTCCTTCGGATCCAAAGAGCTTATCAAAAGCAGCTAATACATCCAATCCGAATTATTGATTTCCATAGCAGTAAACTTATACCCTTTGCATCTCATATCGACATTTATAATTTCCTGGGCAAATACAAGATTTTATTGATATAAAATAAGCAATGTTTAATGTGTACTCATATCAGGCACACGCATTTAATGTGTATTGTATAGTTTTTCATTTTATTTATTGTAAAAAATAATGGTCTCTCTTGGTTGCTTTTACAAAAAGCTTACAGGTTGAACCACGAGAAGGTGGAGACCAATCTCAACCCAAAAAGTGAAAGTAGGCATGGGGGAAGGGAAACACATGACAACACAGAAGACTTATTACAGAAGACTTATTACAGAAGACTTATTACAGAAGACTTACTACAGAAAACTTATTACAGAAGACTTACTACAGAAGACTTATTCCAGAAGACTTACTAGAGAAACCCTCACACCAAAGACACGAAACTCTCAAAAGACAAAGTACCAAAGACTTGAAAACCTCAGAGTGCGCCCTTAAAAATCCCCCATGCGAAAGAATACGACCAAATAAATATAAATATCTATATACTAGGACCAGAGAGAGCCAGAGAGAGCCAGAGAGAGCCAGAGAGAGCCAGAGAGAACCAGAGAGAACCAAAAGTATCCAAAGAGAACCAAAAGTATCCAAAGAGAACCAAAAGTATCCAAAGAGAACCAGAGAGAACCAGAGAGAACCAAAAGTATCCAAAGAGAACCAGAGAGAACCAAAAGTATCCAAAGAAAGCCGTCAAGTAGAATAGAACCAGTCTTGAAATACCATAAGCCTTGTATTGTGAACCACCCTGATTCAGAGCATGTTACCATCCGTTATGTGCAGACAAGACAAATATACTTACATGATCACCAGTCTTCTAGTAGCGTCTATTGTTTTTGAGAGAAAAAAAAAAAAAAAAAAAGATGAAGAAAAAGATAAAGAAAGGACGTGAGATAAAGAGAGAAATCTTCTACCTTTTATACCTTGATTACAGTAGCAACAATTTAAGGAGACACGCAAAAAACACTTCAAACGCAATTCTGAACGCTACTGGCATCCAGAGACAATGCAACTAATACCATTGGAATCGCCTTCAACTGCCCTACAATATGATATGCATTATTACTACTGTATACACACAAGATATGATATAAACTCATATGGTTTATTTCGTTTATTGATTAAACACAGTCAGCTTGTTTACATTTACATCTTGTATTCGGTTGATAACGGAAAGTGAACAATTTGATTCGCTTTGGATTTGAAAAGTTCGAGCAAAATGTAAACAATAACGGGTTCTTTATCAGTATAGTTTTGCAGTGATTGCAGTATATAAATTACATGTATTCACTATTTTATATGTACAAGCAGAGCTGTCAAAGTTCTGGTGCTACTGTCACCAACAGGATATGCTCTTACTTCTTTGAAAAGAATGTTGGCAAGTTGCACGGAAAACAAACAAACAAAAAGTCATCGTTCAATTAGAGTGAGCATATTGGCAGTAGTGCAAGCAAACCCATTTGAAGCTATATTTTACAATGTGTATCCAAGTAAAAGGCAATCTTGATCCGCTGCTTTTGGGCCTGTAGAACACTTGGGTGACATGACGCCGCCTCAAAATACAGTATTTGCATGATTTTTAAAAAAGTGTGTATGTATAAACCAGTTGTCTGTCTTCGTTAGTGCTCAGTAGAAACCTCACATGTATTTCATAATTAGTATTGCCATCTATTTGCTAAAAATTCCTAGTAACAGGAGATGTGATGGCCCTTACACTTTAATAAAATGGACATTTGGCATTAGGTTCCCAAGCGTATATGGTATTATAGCATTGCCTTAGTGGCTGCTATAGTATAGCCTAGTAGTGGTATCTCAATGTACAGTACATCAAACCTCAAGTGCCATTTGCAATTTTGAATAGCAAGAAAGTTTGCGTTTCATATTAGGCCATTTATTTGAATATGTAATAAACAATGATTAATCCGAGTGTCAGAAACAAAATGTGCTTCAGAATCAGGCAAAAGTAGAGAGAATAAGCTACTATAATACTTTTTTTCAAATTGCAATCCTCTTTATATTAGCTTCAAGATCGTAGATTACATTGATATCAGAAGCACTCAAAATCAATTGAATTCTCGCTTAACGTCTATTCCAGATTGGACAGATTTTGATCTAAAAAACGACTAGATTCATCTATTTTGCAGAATTGGACTATATTAGATGCGATGATCATCTTATACTTTCTAATGCATTTCTGGAGTGCTTTTCAAGGCGCATCGAATGATGGTGCTTATGGCAGATGTTTATAATAAACGCATCGAGCAATATCAAAAAATATGAAATGAGGTTTCTAGCAAAAATGTCAAAAACTTACATATAAAAGATACACAAACGACGTTTCAAGGGTTGCTTTGGATCGATAGCAACATTTTGATGTAATACATACCATAGTAAAAGTCATCATCTTCAAGGTAAAAAAAAATGCGATTGTTTGATTTTCGATGAAAACCATGAGGGATACCTCATGCTTTTTGGTCCCCAAAAAGTTGAGCAAGGGTGGCAGGAAGTTAGTGCTAGATGAAAGCAATGGTTTGATACTATTCTGACAATCTTAAACGGCTTTGAACGCGAGAAAAAGCAGCTCAAATACACTCATATTTTGCTGTATTAGGGGCACTGAGGACTAAGAAATGGAAATACCAGTATTCTACTTGCCCGTATATGAAGTAGCTAAGTGTATATGAATGTAGAGCATTACATAAGGATCAAATCCACAGATAATATGAAAGCTTTTTATGTGTAAGTGGAGGGTCAAAATGAAAGTAGCAGTATTTTGATAAGATACGCAAGGGCAACTGGTAGCGCAAGCTGCCGCTGTGCAGTTTAGTTCTCACCGAAGCGAAGCGAAAGTAGATAGTCATCTGAAGCATAAACATTCATATGTTATAGTAAAAATCTTCATTTTTGCGGCCAAAAGCGCGATCGTTTGATTTTCGATAAAATGCATGAGGCATCTCTCATGGTTTGGAGTCGGTTCTTGGTCATATTTCTGGGTCTCCAAAAAATGGAGCAAAGGTATCGGTAAGTGCTGAATGAGAGCAACTATTTGGTGGTATTCTGACGGCCTAAAACGGCTTGCAAGGGAAGATATCGGTAGTACAATAGTATCATGTTTTACATTATTTTGGCCTGTTGTTGGCTCGAGATTGATGCGATCAATCTACTTTGCAGATTGAGTATGCTGCATGAATTAAAGTGAAATGGTGTGAGCCAAAAATGAAAATATAATAAAGCTATGCAGTTTAGGGAATATCCCTATGCAATGTGGATATTATAGACCTAAACAACATATAGAAAATGATTATACAATGAGAATACAATAAAGCTATGGAGTAAATGAAAAATTTATTGTATCATAGGGTAATAATAAGGGTATAAAGACCTAAAATAGCTTTCGCCTGGCTGCTCTGAACTCGGGAGAGGTCTGGATGTTGGGCACTCTTTTCACTTTTTGTTCAGGCAATGCTATAGGAGTATGATAAGTTTCAAGACGTCGTAATGTGGCTGCCTGCGTGTTCCCCTTTGGCTTATTCAATATGTCGATAGATGCGAGAACGATATTTTTCAACTTTGGGATGATCGAAATAGCAGGTATGCAGCGATGGATATCAGTGCGATCAATCGGGATATGGAAGGTATAAAGTTTGTAAAGGGTGTATATGTAATCGTGATCGTGTGCAATGAGATAGGCGTCAACATGTTCACCGCTTGATATCAATCCTACGAGTTTAAGTTCTTTAAAGCCTTTGATTTCAGCTGCATCGATTATGTCCTTCAAGTATTTGCCAATTTTGATCAGGTCAGTTGTAGATTTGTGTTGCTGTTTGCATGATTTGGCCTCCAAAGTCAAAAGCATATACTTTGTAGCATTGTGAACAATTGAGTAGTCGGCCTTTTTCACATGCTTTGCCAAAGAGGGATCAATTGAAGCGAACCTGTTATTGCTCTCCTCTATTTCTTTGTCAGCAGCAAAGGTTGTTGAGTATTCGGTGTTAGGGAAGAATGAGTCCAGCATAGGCAAGAGGTAGTCCTTGATAATGGTGTTTTCATTTGCGCCCTTGATTGAGTAGCTGGTTCCATATGTTCTACTCAATGAAAACAATATCGACTTGAAGCGGATTGGTAAATTGGTTGTGTCTAGCAAATCCTCGACCTTGGACGAATCACCATTTTGAATCAGTTCTATACATTTATAGACATCATGCATTGAAGGATTCTCGACATCAGCAAATTGACCATATTTGAGCTTCATTTCTCTGCATGCTTGGACATAGTCAGTATTCCTCAGGAAATCAGATTGCTGACGATCATCCAACAAAAGAATGCCACTCAGAGCAAGCTGTTCTTGTACAGACAATTTACTCTTGTCCCTTCTGCATCTTTCAATCAGTGCATTTCTCTTTTCAATAAACGATTGTGATAAATTGGTCCCATCGCTCAAAATCCATTGTACGCTACAGTCTGCTGACACGACTTCATCCCTTCGGTTTGTAGATACGAGGTAATCAAAGCTGGTTTTACGGGCCGTGTATGCTAAGTCTTCTTCTGAGCTGCTATCGCATGATTCTGGTGCAAAAGAACTATCGTTCGAGGAAGACTCAGAGATGGAGCGATCAGAGGTAGCAGGTTTTTCATCAGTAGGTTGCGATTTGGCTCGACTATTTAAAAATTACATCAGGAAATCTTTCTCTATGATAATGTAAAGTATCAATATTACGTGGGTTGATCCTTAGACGAGCGTGTTCGTAATTCTAATGATGCTTGTAGAGAAAAGTGAGCTGCTGTATCATAGCCGTCTGATTCCAATAGTGTTTCCACCTGCTGCTTCTTCGCATTCAAAGCTATCTCTGCCCAGAATGACCTCTCAAGCGTACTACCTTTCCAAATTTCGAACTCACGAATCAACTCGCTTTGGAATGGACAGCTCTTGAACGCGCGCGACTCTAAAATGTTCTTGTAGCGGCTATTTGCACGAGCCTTTTCTCGAAATCCATATTCGACAGCAAAAGCTTTTAAGCTTAAGGACGCAGCATTGTCAAGACACCATTTCACATCGTGCTCTATCATTTGATTGAATTCTGAATTAAAAAGCTGAAAAAGCATTCAATCCCTTATTTCAAGACATTCAACGTCACACATATATTTGTTGTCCAAAAGGCAGCAGATGTTCAACAGTTCAACTACATTATTTTTCATCCAGAAGAAAGCGGGCCGTTCATCAATGCCATATATTGCCCTAACCTGCAATCAATAGGATACTTGATGGAAGTCTTAAAAGGCACCAGCTTGGCTAGCAGTGCTACTGCTCTTCTGTGATGCAACAGCAATGAACTGCTACAAGAAAGGTAAGGCAACTATCACAAGAATGCATATCTGATTTACTAAGCTTTTACGTGTTGTTTGTTTGCGTATGAATGTATTGATGCGAGGAACTGATACCTACTATTGACAACGCAAGAGTCTACAACGACTGCAAGACGTGTAAGAGATGGGCCGCCATGTGAAGCTGTTGCTGCCTAGCCAGCACGACAGCTAAACAGGAGTCATACGATTCATGGGAGGTTAGCTATGAGATCGGTTCTCTTACACTACATCCAGAAGAAAGCGGGCCGTTCATCAATGCCATATATTGCCCTAACCTGCAATCAATAGGATACTTGATGGAAGTCTTAAAAGGCACCAGCTTGGCTAGCAGTGCTACTGCTCTTCTGTGATGCAACAGCAATGAACTGCTACAAGAAAGGTAAGGCAACTATCACAAGAATGCATATCTGATTTACTAAGCTTTTACGTGTTGTTTGTTTGCATATGAACGTATTGATGCGAGGAACTGACACCTACTATTGACAACACAAGAGTCTACAACGACTGCAAAACGTGTAAGAGATGGGCCGCCATGTGAAGCTGTTGCTGCCTAGCCAGCGCGACAGCTAAACAGGAGTCATACGATTCATGGGAGGTTAGCTATGAGGTCGGTTCTCTTACGCTACATCCAGAAGAAAGTAGACGTTCATCAATACCATACCACGCTTTGACCTGCAGTTAATATGACGATTATTGAAGCCCTCAAAAGGTGTCGGTTGGGAAATTAATGGTACTCTTTCCTCTCAAAGCTAACCTTGGAAACATTTAGAGATAGCTGATCTCTCTGGAAGGCCTTCAATGGGGGAAAAAAAAAAAACTGGATTGATTTGGCTCCTCATGAAAATAAGCGAAATACACGATTACAATGAGAAGAGGAGTAGATCAAATAGTTCCCTCTCAATTAAGCCTGCATAAGACTCAGGACCACAACATAACACAATAAATTCAATCACAATTTAAAACCTGGAAGAGTTATTTGATAATGTGGATGCTTCAAATGGCCAAGAGCCCCATCATTTGATCAAATTGGATGCCCTAGACTCTAGCCGTGCCAACTTTTATGCCTTCAACGGTTTATTGGACCAATTTCATATTTATGCATAAAAGAATCTTTAATACTCTGCCTCCCAAACAGCACACATGCCCATACCAGAGCCAATACACATGCTGGTAATACCGTAGCGCTTGTTTTGACGCTTCAATTCGGGAAATAGAGTAGCTACTTGACGAGATCCGGTGCAACCCAAGGGATGACCAAATGCAATAGCGCCGCCATTGGGATTCACCTTTTCATCCGGAATTTCGAGTGCCTTCACTGTATAGATGGCTTGAGATGCAAATGCTTCATTGATTTCAAAAATATCAATATCAGAGAGCTTTAAACCGGCACGCTCAACAGCAACAGGGATAGCGTAGGCAGGACCCACACCCATCTACAGATTGTTAGTCGTGTATCCGTCGTTTCATTGCATAATTTTCTTACCACACGAGGAGGTACACCAACAGCAGCAGATGTGATGTATTTACCAAGGATGGGCAGACTCAGTTTTTGTGCCGTTTTACGCTTCATCAGTAAGACAGCAGCAGCGCCGTCAGAGATTTGAGAGGCATTACCAGCAGTTGTTGTACCATTCTTGCCAAAAGCAGCTCGAATTTTACCGAGCGTCTCCAAAGTGGAATCAGGTCGGATGCCATCATCCTCAGTAATAGTAGCCTGTTTTTGATTACCATACTTATCAATTTGCGTCACTGTACATGGAATGATCTCTTCCTTAAACCGGCCCGCTTGTTGAGCAGCATATGCCTTTCTATGCGATTCTACAGAGAAACGATCTTGATCCTCACGAGTGATACCATATTCAAGCGCAACATTTTCAGATGTGTAACCCATAGGAACCTGACAGTCAGCGACACAGGGCACTACAGAGATTTTGTCTGAGTAGGGAGTACGGCGATTGTAATAATCGGCTGTCATGGACTCTACACCAGCACCAATACCAATCTCAATGAGGCCACATTGAATAGCAGAAGCAATTTGCACACAGGCTTGGAGGCCAGATGAGCATTGACGATGCAAGGTGCTGACAGCTGTTGTCTCGGGAAAACCAGCAGCAAGAGCAGCCATACGCGAGGGCACTGCAAGATTACCTTCAGCGCATACATTGCCTACTGTAATGTCTTGAACCAATGCTGGATCAATGCCAGTTCTTTCAATAGTAGCTTTGAATACATTCATCAGGAGTTCTGTGCATGATCATATTAGCAATTGCTTTCATGTTCAATTAGGTAAACTTACCGTCAGCAAGCACATCTTTGAAACCACCCTTCTTTCCTCTGGTAAGAGCAGTTCTCAATGCTGACACAACAACAACATCTTCAGGAGATTTTACACCAACGTGTGTTACTTGAGAGTCAGCTAAAGCAGGCAGTGTAATAGGATAAGGCAAGGAAACCATGGCGATTTGTGTTTATACAAGTAATAATACAAAGAAGCATCTAAATAACGAGTATTTGTCTCTTTTTATAAAACAGCATTGACACACATGGTTAATTGGCATTAGTAAAATGTGTATATTACATTCTTCCGGATTTCCCAAGACTATTGTCGGTGCGACCAATCTATAAACCCTATTTTGAGATTTGATAATACATTTAATGGGTTTCTGATCAAAATTAAAGCAAGTTGGAGCATTGAGAGGACTCTGTAGTAGACTTATTATGGAAACCAATTGCTAGATGGAATGTGTTGTCGTATTCTTGAGCTACATTCAACATTTATGCAAATGTGGTGATCCAGCCAATCAGATGACAGATCATAGATCAATCCGAAATGAACGATTAAGCAGTTACTCTCTTTCATGTATCAATACCAGTCCTTATAGGTTGGAAGCATATACAATACAAGGTACATGATACTCCTCCAATGCAACGATATCGACCACAATTGGCTGTATAGTCGCTGTAAATCAAGATTCGTATCGGATCATTTTCCGAGACCCAATCTGTTACTGCCCCGCAATGGAGTCCAGGACCATGGGTAAAATACAATCTTTTTCACATATATAGCAAGGGCAGGAGTCTCTTTCACAAACTCTGTCATCTTATATCGCTGAGAGAGAGACACCAAAACGATCAAAGGAATCAAATGTATAATATCAACGCTCGTAACTGGAAAACTCGAATTAATATTGATATTCTCCAAAATTTAGATATTATCAAGGGCAAAAATTTGAACAAAAACTGTGCATACATTGCATATTTTTCGATACGCTGCCTCTCGGATAATTTGTTTATGAGATTTCATCGCTTACATCTGAAGTATAGTGAACAACGACTGGGCTCAGCGGCCGTGGCTGACGGTAGAGAAATTATTGCCATTCCTTTATAGAGACACACGATGGCTTCAGAAGCTCCTAAGAACGGGATTGTGGATTGGCTAGTACTATCGCTTGGCCAAGCTACTTTCTTATTTTTTTTATGAGTTTTATATTCGACAGCGCCAGTCCGCTTGGATTTCTAGCACAATATCATTCTTAAAGATTTATAAACGTTGAAATACTACAGATGTGATGGTTTGTAGGCCAGTATCCTCGATCCGGGAGGGCTATCGAGGGTAAGCGCATTGTATTAAAAATCCCTTTCTTACTGGAATTGATCAGAGGCACAGGGATAAAGAAGATAAAAAGTGATAAAGATGAAGGCGATAAAGCCTGAAGCTAATGACGATGAAATCCAGCTCCAGTTTCATACATTACTTTGTTGAAACAGCATTGTCAACACTTTGCCCCCTCTTCCATTGAAGCATTTAATTTTTAGCATGTGCTGACAGCCCATTTAACGCATTGAACCTCATCATTGATGAAAATAATAGAACCTTCTATGTCTTGAACCAGTGAAATAGTTCGATACCACATTTTTGCGGCACTATTCGCTCAGAGAGGAGAACACTCAGTGTCGATAAATGTCTACAGCACTGTAAAAGGCATAAATCAACTGCAACCACGAAATGTGCAACATGTAGCATAGTCAGGCAAACATTTAGACAGCATAGACAAAATGAATACCAGAGCCATTAAATTCTTTTCCAACAAACACGCAGACATCTTCAGCGTTTCAGTTCGTAATGATGAGTTCGATTTTATTAAGTTGCTTCTAAATGCCACACAGTAGCGTCAATCATTGATCTACCCAGTTGACAAACATGGTAAGACATAGGCGGTTTTCTTTACAAAGTGAGTTGACGTGATACCTAGAATGTCGCACCGAAAATCGAGTCAGCAAAAAATTATTTGCAACTTGTTAAATTACATTGTCACATCAGATGAATGGCGATCTTTTATTTACGTTACGCACACTTGTAGCGCATAGTATGAGTATTCCAGATGATTTTAAGTGCAACTAGTCGCTGAAATGATAGAGATAACCTCTATAACAATATAACTTATTACAGAGGCACAATATTGCTTTTCTGGCAGTAGATGAGAAAACAGGTGTTGAATTACGGAACCGAAGTTAGTTTCATTTAATAGAATTGCATTTCATCTTTAGAGAAGGACCTACTGCTGTGTTGAGCTTGTCGGACTAGATGAGTTCTACACAACTCAGATATGATCGGATCAAGACATTCATTGTTACTCATTCTTAATGACAGAAGGAACTATAAAGGTTGGGCTGTAGATGTTTGGGAATATACAGGGTTCGAACCTGTTAAGGTTAATTGGGCTGTGATGCTGTATTTACTAGAATATCAATCTCAATCGAGCAAATAACCGGATGTTTCCTGAAAAGTACTATGTTATATAAGGATTGTAGGAACTCTATCCTATTAGTTCCTGATTGTTAAAGGAAGATTGACTTTGTTGAACGATGTTGATTTGTATAAAAGGATCCCGTAACGTCTTTCAATAAAGGTTCTTCAGCTTTTAGTGTCTAGTCATTTCTATACATTCCTTTTCAAGTGTCTGTAGAAATCCTCTTTATTACTATATGTGTATCTTTCTAAGCTTGGATACAACAAAAATGAATCTCAAAAACTAAAATTAAGCCCTTGCATTAAACCTTCACTATATATACTGTAAAGCATTCAGACAAGCTAGTCATATCCTTTCAAAATTTAAAGAATTGTGCTGTACAAGGTGAATAAATGATAGACGAAGCCGGCATTGGAGAGGGAGTTTGGGGGAAGAACGTAACGCATCTAATTCAACACTAGATAGCATTGGTTTATAGGGGGGGTTACCATAGTGAAGCAACAGTGCAAAGCTATGGTAATAAGGCGTCTAATCCAACATTTGGTAACATTGATCTATATGAGGGCTTGATTGTATCGAAGCGAATATGCGAAACCATAGTATTCAAGCAGTCAATCTGGCCTTTTATTTTTAGTGCTAATAAGCTTACCAGCAACATAGCGCATCAAAATTTGTATGAATTAGCTTTACCAAAATCAATATGCCTCCTATTCGAATTAGAAGTTGCACAGACTGCAGAACTGCCTCTTCAGAAGACTTCAACTACTAAAGATGTGATTTATATCGGGTAAATAAAAACCATAAAGCAATACCTAACCAAATTTGACAGCTTTCAATTCTTCATATCTTGACACGTAGGTATTTCTGAGCCATCGGAATAACGTCAAACAATTGTACTTGAGTAGCAGTAACTTCCTGACACCTTTGCTCAACTTTTTAGGGTCCAAAAAAAAATGGCCAAAAATCAACCAAAAAGCATGAGGTATCTCTCATGGTTTTCATTGAAAATCAAACGATCGCATTTTTCATCTTGAAAATGAAGATTTTTACTATGGCATATATCAAATCAAAATGTTTCTCTTGATCCAAAGCAACTCTTGAAACCGCTTTTGTGAAGTTTCAACATGCAAAATCTCGACATTTTGGCTTAAAATCCGATTTCATATTTTCAAGATTTTCTCAACGAGTTTAATCAAATTGCCTTCGTTAGATACCCTCATTAGATGCGGCTTGAAAAGCGCTACGAGAAAGCATTAGTAAGTATGACCATATCGTTGCGACTTATATAGTCGAATTTTGCAAAAACGTTCAAAAGATGTGAAATTGAGTCGATTTTGAACGCCAAAATGTTTTTTTCCAGCATAAAATTCAATCTCCATTTGCTGTTATTTCAGCAGCATCCTAAAACAAATATATGCTTGATATCATCATTTACTGCTATCACAGACGCACAGAACAGCCTTTGGCGGCCTTTCGACATTCAACGCACTTAAGATTACAGTATGTTGTTGCTTGAAAGTCTTGGTTGTTATGAAATGTCAATGAGATTTTACAGATCTGCCTGAGTGAATTACGGATCTGCTCCATGGACATTCACTGAAGTTCTTTGTGAGAAGCTTTCAGCTCCATCAACACACTTGTTTCCTCACTTCCATTGGTACCAAAGTAGTTGGTAGTAGCTATCCCATTCAAGGAAGGACACCACCGGCAGAACTATCAAGATTGCATTTTGCTTGTAACCATCAAAAAGTCTATACTGTATCAATCAAATATGGATCACATTCTTTCTTGAATCCCTTTTTCTTCCTGCTGTACTATACACACTCCATTGTTCATCAATGGATCTGATACCCACTGACGTCTTACGTGAGATTACGAAATACCTATGTTTTGAAGACAAACTCAAGTACGCACTTGTTTGCAGAAACTGGCACATTGCCATTACATTTCATGGATTGCTCTACCACAAGATTGAACTATTTAAAGGCCACAGCCTGAAAAACGCGGTAAATACATTTAAACGACCAGGCAACGAAAAGCTTATCCAGACCGTGGAAGAGCTCGAAATCTACTTTCCATGCGACGATATCAATCTCATCACCCTCTTCAGTCACCTCAAGAAACTCACATCAGGATTTGTCACGTACTCTGGATTCGATTTCATGGAGATGGAGCATATTTGCGACATGACAGCGTATGAGCGTTCTGTGCAGAAATTAAAGCGTTTGGAGTACATTGTAGAGGACAACCTGCATTATCCATTTGTCATGCCCATCTTGAAATCGCCACACAAAACTGTCTATTTGAAACACATTAGCTATGCGTTCTACAATTGTGCCTTTTCGCAAGGAGAGATGCAAATGGAAGCCGCATTCAACTACGAGGCTAAACTAAGGCCCATGATACCCCTCTTGAAGAATGCGCCCAACCTCACGTTTTTAGAGCTGAAGCGTTTGCACATCACACCATTTGACTTGGAAGAAAATCATGAACAGTATGCGCCCAACCTGACCACACTCAAGCTAATTGACGTATTTGCAGGATTTGATACCAATGCGATCCAAATACTCACAAAAAAAGGCTTTCCCACACATTCTACACACAAAACAAATCACGCTCAAAAAGTTGGCATTGAAGATGAAGTCATTTGCACTGGAGTTTGATCAGAGCATGGATGGAATGCAATCAGAAATGAATGCCAAACACAACAGCAAGAGTCTGTGGCTCAAATATGTCACAGCGAAATACCCTAATCTGACCGAATTGGCCATCAACATCACCAAAGTGCACGAGGTATACCTTCTGAAGGGCGTATTTGACAAGCTGTAGATGTCGTCCTTTAGCGGACTAGCCCATTTGATATCGTACGGCATGAAGCTTTGTCAGCTGTCAGGACAGCTACTAAAAGCAATGGATAAGAGTAACATACGCCTGAAGCACCTCACTGTGTACGTTCATGAAAAGACAAATGGCATCCAGATCAAGGGTTTAGAGGAATCGGCACAACGCCATACAGTCGAACACCTTGATATTTACACCAAGGGCAATGTGACGCTGGAGGGTGAAATGGGACGTGGCATATTGCTGCTTTTACTACTGTTTACAGGGCTCAGGACGCTAAAGATGTTCAAGGAATTGCCAAGCAGAAAGGAGGGCTACGAGCATCGCATCATACCACACTTGCTCAGTCGAGCACCGCATCTAGAGCACTTGGCGGTGCAATTTATGAATATCAGTCGTATCACAGAGGAGAGTCTGACGATACCAGAGCACAGCTTGAAGTACTTGGAACTAAAGCACTTTTACTGCAATTCAGCCAAGCAATTGCGAGCGTTTAGTCAGACGATGAACCAGTACGTCTTTGGCAAATGTCCTCAATTGATCAAATTCGCCGCTGACCTGTGTCCGCCAAAAGACAGAAACACCAAGGATCCGTTCATTTGTGAGCTCATCTTTGACTGCAATCCGCATCTCACAACAGTCAAGATTATGTACCAAATTGGCGAGTCTATAGTCCACATTGTCTCACCACATGGCCCTGTGCGAAGCCGATGGTGCAAACAGGCCTTTTGCTACGATAAGCTGAGGCCCATCTGTGAGCCACCTAAGGGCATATGGTATATCTGCATCTTGATCCCTCATTCCATCCTATTGAATAAAAAGAAAGTGGCACTGTAACTTGATTTATAATACGCTAATGGAAATGTGATTGGATCAGTTCAATAAAAATAGTATGATAAATCAATATCAAACGTCTGACTATATGACCGATGCGCACATAGATTATTTAGACTCTACAGCCTGGGTAATTTTCGTAGCTCTCTTTTTCCTTACTCTTTTACTTTTCAGCACTCTTTACAAAATGACTCCTCCCAATGCCATTCTTCATGGAGGCTATCACCACGCCTTGTCTCGTTCATGGCAAGCCGAAAGAACACTGACAAAGGACATGCTCATGTATCCCATGTTCATTACTGACGATCCCGAGGCCTTTGACACCATTGACTCACTGCCCGGTCAATATCGTATTGGCATCAACAAATTGAACGATTTTATTGCACCTTTGGTCAAGAAGGGACTCAAGTCTGTCATCCTGTTTGGTGTGCCTTTGAAGGAAGGCGTCAAGGATGCCACGGGCACCCGTGCAGACGATCCTGAGGGTCCTACTATCTTGGCTATCCAGCTCTTGCGCAAGAACTTTCCTGATCTCTTTGTGGCATGCGATGTGTGTTTGTGTGAGTATACTTCTCATGGCCATTGTGGTGTGTTGCGTGAGGACGGTACATTGAACAATGACCTCTCCATCAAGCGTATCGCAGAGGTCGCTGTCAACTATGCAAAGGCTGGTGCTCAGTGTGTCGCTCCCTCTGATATGATGGACGGTCGTATTCGTGCAATCAAGGAAGGATTGATGGAATCTGGCTTTGCACACAAGGTCATGTTGATTTCCTACTCTGCCAAATTTGCTGGCAGCTGGTACGGACCCTTCCGTGATGCCGCTAATTCGGCACCTGCATTTGGCGATCGTCGTTGTTACCAGCTTCCTGCCAATGCTCGTCGTTTGGCCCGTCGTGCCATCAAGCGTGATATGGAAGAAGGCGCTGACTGTATTATGGTCAAGCCTGGTATGCCCTACCTCGATATTGTGAGAGAAGCATCTGAAATTGCGGCTGATTACCCAATTTCTGTATACCAAGTGTCTGGTGAATATGCCATGTTGTATCAGTCTGCCAAAGCCGGTGTCTTTGATCTCAAGTCGATTGTGCTCGAGTCAATGACTGGCTTCATCCGAGCTGGTGCCACACTGATCTTGACTTACTACACACCTGAATTATTGACATGGTTAGATGAAGACAGAGATTAAATAAAGAGAGACAATACGGATAAACATGTGCATCCGGGATAATGTATTACACGGAAATGAGGCGGGGCAGAGGCGTAGTTGAGTGTGGAAGGAAGCTAAACAATAGCCATTTGTCATTATATCATACTCATTCTTTCGCTCCTTTGTTTCTTTTGCATCACTTGTAGCGCAATGGCATCGGCCGTCAAGCAGACTGACAAGGAGAACGACTCACCAGCGACATTAGATATCAACACTGAAAATGACCACTTGATGTTGAACAATGACTATGCGACATCACATAGACAAGATCGTCGCCAGGAACATCATTATCAGCAGGGATTTGCGCCCCTATTACAGCGTTCAACTACAAAAGATGATACAGAACGATTACTACAAGATCATGACAGTGAGTCTGACGAGGAACTGGCTTCATCGCCTTTTATTGCAACCCAGAGACAGAGAAGGACATGCTCTATGGCAAGAAACAAGAGCAGATATTGCTGCTGCTTCCGCACTAGAAAATCGTGTTTACTGGTATGTCTAGTGGCATGTATTGTGCCCCTTGCATCTTTTGTCATTTTCTGCTCAGTGTACTTTTCTCCTGTTGCATTACCCCATATTCCTGTTAGCAGCAGCAGCAGCAGCAGCAGCAATGGCCATGTAGATACTGTTCCTACATCATTGCCACCAACATCATCCCCTCGTCTATTGACATTCAACATGTTTATGCGACCACCAGGCGTGAAAAACAATGAAAACGACTACAAGAATGAACGACTGGATTACATAATCAACCATGTCTTGCCATTGCACGATATCATCACTATTCAAGAGGCATTTGCCTATGCGAATCGACGTATTGACCAGCTGCTGATTGCTGCTTTTGACCAAGGCTTTTACTATCATGTTGCATCACCTCGACACTATCCTTGGGATTTAGGAGGAGATGGTGGCTTGCTTATTCTATCAAGGTATCCTATTAAAAAAGCCGACCGGATTGAGTTTTCCCGTGGTGTCCATGCAGATTGGTATAGTTACACTAGAACGGAATCATCCAGAAAATTTAACCTTGTCAATTATATTACAGGCTCTCCTTCAAGGGTGCGCTGCACGCTCTGATCCAGGTGGGCGACAACAAGGATCAGCTTGTCCATGTCTATACCACACACACACAGGCCTCCTATGATAATGGCGGCAAGTTGAATTTGGATGATACCAAAGTGAGATTGAGTCAGTTTGCGCATGTCCATCAATTCATCCAAGACACGGCTCAGGACGATACACATCCCATTTTGCTGATGGGAGATTTGAACGTGGACGCTGCTGTGCATAACGGCTCTTTGCCTGATGTGCCCTCGCATGACAGTTCACTTGCTTACACCATGATGATGGATGTATTAAGAGGCAAAGGCACTGATTTGAAACTCATTGGCGGCGAAAATGAGAATGATGGATTGTCCTACACAAGTACATGGCGCCTCGACAATCTCACAGATGTGCCGTATGCAACATTTGGATACCATCCTGTGACATTTGGCGATTACAAAAAGACACCCAATGGCACACTGGTACCAGCAGAAACCATCCTCACCAGCCATAATCAACTGCTGACAGTGCAGAGCATAGACAGACTGCTATGGGCTGGCAACAGAAGCCAAAACCATACCATGACACTCTCCAATATCACAGTACAACGCTTTTTCATAGACGGAAAGAATGCATCCTCATATCCCTTTACACAAATATCAGACCACTATGGTCTCAGCGCCATTTTACATGCCACTACATAATAAAGTATTCTATTTATTTTTCATCTTAATCCCACAGCTTTGTACACTTGCTCCATGGTGTCATGAGCCACTTGATTTGCTCTCATAGCGCCATCATCCAGTACCTTGGCTACGTAGCCTGGATCTGCTTGGAGTCGAACTAGCTCTGACTGAATGGGCTGCAATCGGGTGATGATGGATTCTGATACTCTGTTCTTGAAATCCTTTGTGCTGGTGATGTCTGCGCACTCCTTCACTGCTTCCTCCATGCTAATGTCGCGCATGGCAGCATAGATGCCCAGTAAGTTGGATACACCAGGACGCTCCACCGGATCGTATGTCACACCTCGAATACCGTCTGTGGTTGCCTTGGCAATCTTGGACTGAATCAGTTCAGGGGTATCAATCAAGTTCAGTCTAGAGAAGTCGGATGCATCTGATTTGGACATCTTGTTAGTGGGATCTCGCAAAGACATGACTCGTTTGGCTGCTGGTGGCACAATAGCTTCTGGTTTGGGAAATGTATAGCCAAATGTCTTGTTGAACAAGGTTGCAATGTCTCTTGCCAACTCCAAATGCTGAATCTGGTCCTCACCAACAGGTACATGGGTTCCTTTGTACAGTAAAATATCAGCAGCCATCAACACAGGGTAGTCGAACAACCCCATTTTCAAACCCGAGGTCAACGTCTCGTCTGTCAATGATTGCGCATGGGACCCACTCACTTTGTCCAATTTACTCTTCCACTGTGTCATGCGCCCAAGCCATCCAACAGGTGTGATGCAGTTGAATATCCAGGTCAATTCGGCATGGGATCCAACTCGACTTTGCTCAAACAAGACAGAGCGTTGAGGGTCAATGCCACAGGCGAGTAACGTGGCTGCCACATCCATCTTGGCTTGTCGTAATGCGGCTGGATTCTGAGGCATAGTAATGGCATGCAAATCAACAATGCTGTAATAGTTCAATGGGACCTCGCCTGTCACTGCATCTGGTTCTTGTAATCGAGTCCAGTTGGCCAGAGCACCAAGATAATTACCCAAATGAGGTGTGCCCGTGGGCTGAATGCCTGAAAATACACGACGAGCCTTCTTTACGGATTGTGTTGATACTGTGCGCTACATGCCTTGTTTAGTGGTAATGTCGTAACTCGCAACTGTATTCTTATTACCTTGATTAAAGTGTTCATAGTGTGGAAAAAAAAAAAGGTACTCGATACATTTGACATGGCGATCAGCTTATATACGGGGGTGAAGTTGGAGCGCAAGATTCCAGCCAATGGCCAGCATCCATTTTCCATCAAGCAGCATTCAAAATACAATGGTTAGACCTTTTGCAAGTAACTATACATGGCATCAACTGTATAAATGAGTATTCTTTTTTCTGTTTGAGTTAGTTTTGAAGAAACTTCTGATTTCCATCTCAAATGTGCATACATCTATACATTAGACTTTATTAACTGAAGCCTCTAGCATCAATAGAACTACCAAGTCTTAGATCATACCCTAATATAGCACATACCTTGAACTGAAGATGCACAAATAAACGATCCGTATGTAGTAGAAAGAGTTATTGTTACGAACTTTGAATCTCTTTGAAGACTGAAATGATTAAACCATAATAGCAAACCATTTTACCTAATTTATGGCCCTGATCAAAATCTGAAATCACTGGATCATATCGAGTATTTCTCATTGAATGATATAGGAAAACGTTCACAGATCTCGCTGAAAGAGATAACGTTTAGTAAGAGATGACTTTCAGTGATTAATTTCTTTCAGTGAAATATCAGTGCAGTTATCATAACGTAGTCCCTAGACACTTTTACAACCCTAATATGGAACCTGAGTTTCAAGGCATTTGTCAGGCCTGGCTCATATGTGAATAATGATTTTACAATCAATCAACAAAAACGACAGTTAGTTCTACCCTCTTTCCTCTGCTCAATGCTGTCAATGTTCTCTTTGAACAACGTCTTGGAGCCTTAGAGATTTCACTACTTACTGCAGACATCTTACGCAGCCCATGAATCGTCAATGTCCAGACTAACGTTATTAAATATAGAATGCAAGACAATGTCATTATGAACGATATAGAAGGCAATAAAATATCATTGTAAACGATAGTGCTATGACCTTCCACCTACTTTCTATACGCTTCAAGGGCATTTACTACTGTATTGCCTTATGAAAAGGGCATGAGTTTTCCAGCTGGCCCTACCAACCAAAATTAATTCAAACCCAGAATCATAGTCTGTTCTAGATTGGACAAATTTTGATGATTCTGGACTCGATCGAGCTATTTTTGCAGATTCGACTAAGTGAAGTATGATAATCACCCCATACTTCCTTAAGCTTTCCTGGAGTACTTTTCAAGGCGCTTCCAATGGTACTAAGTAAAATAGATGTTTTGAATACACTTATTAAATGATTTGTAAAAATATGAAAAGAGGTTTATGGCCAAAATGTCGAAATTTTACATATCAAAGCCCCACAAAGATAATTTCAGAGGTTGCTTTGGATTGATAGAAACATTTTGATTCAAGATATACCATAGTAAAAGTCTCCATTATCAAGATGAAAAATGCGATCGTTTGATTTTCGATGAAAACCATGAGGGATACCTCATGCTTTTTGGTCGATTTTTGACCATGTTTTTTTGATGCCCAAAAAGTTGAGCAAAAGTGTCAGAAAGTAACTGCCAGATGAAAGCAACCATTTGGGACTATTCTGACGATCTAAAACGGCCTTGAACGCAAGAAAATTCAGCTCAAATGCACTCATATTTTGCTGTATTATGGACACTAAGGATTAAAAAGTGGGAATACCAGTATGCTGCTTGCCCGTATATGAAGTAGCTACGTGTATATGGATGTAGAACATCACATAAGAATCAGATCCACAGATAATATGAAAGGTTACTATGTGTAAGTGGAAGGTCAAAATGAAAGTAGCAGTATTTTGATAAAATACGCAAGAGCAATCAGTAGCACGAGCTACCGCTGCGCAGGTTGGTTCTCTACCTTCGCTACGCTTCGGTGAGAACCATCCGAAGCATAAACACTCATATGATTAGTGATTATATATCAATCAACAATCAGGGTTCCTCTTCTAACATTTTAGCTATATTAATTTTGGGATATTAGCCAAAGGCCCGCGGCAGCGCGAGCCGTTTGAACGAAGGTTGGTTTCCACCGAAGCGAAGCGTAGGTCAGGAAACCACCCGAAGTGCTGAAAGGCTCGTATACCATAGTAAAAGTCTTCATTATCAAGGTAAAAAACGTGATCGTTTGATTTTCAATGAAAATCATGAGGGGTACCTCATACTTTTTGGTCTATTTTTGTCCATGTTTCTTTGGTCCCCAAAGAGTTGAGCAAAAGTGTCAGACAGTTAGTGCTAGATGAGAGAGATTGTTTGGTATTATTCTGGTGGTCTAAAATGGATCCTAACACAAGAAATCACGGCTCAAATGCATCTAAAATACGCTGTGTTTTGCGCACAATCGAGTAATAAAGGGTAATGCGTGTATCAGATCGTTGAAGGCCACTTCCATCCAAAGTAAAATTGAGTCAAGCGAGCCATGTAATCATTGTCTGACATATCAATATGCTCGCCGTCTCCATCCGTCCATGGTAACCGGGATTTTGTTGAAATGAAATATATGACAACGAAATATACAAAGATACAGCCATTTAGCCAGGTCATCCTTGGCTGTAGCATCATTCAGCGTACCAGAACAAGCCCAGCCAACATAGACGCAAAGACTCATGTTTGACATGAGGCAAAACTACAGCGTGCATAGTCCCCAACACCTACATATGCGAGCTTAGGCTTTGATGTACTTATATCTGCATGGCAAGATAAGCTGCCTCCTTCGGATCCAAAGAGCTTATCAAAAGCAGCTAATACATCCAATCCGAATTATTGATTTCCATAGCAGTAAACTTATACCCTTTGCATCTCATATCGACATTTATAATTTCCTGGGCAAATACAAGATTTTATTGATATAAAATAAGCAATGTTTAATGTGTACTCATATCAGGCACACGCATTTAATGTGTATTGTATAGTTTTTCATTTTATTTATTGTAAAAAATAATGGTCTCTCTTGGTTGCTTTTACAAAAAGCTTACAGGTTGAACCACGAGAAGGTGGAGACCAATCTCAACCCAAAAAGTGAAAGTAGGCATGGGGGAAGGGAAACACATGACAACACAGAAGACTTATTACAGAAGACTTATTACAGAAGACTTATTACAGAAGACTTATTACAGAAGGCTTATTACAGAAGACTTACTACAGAAAACTTATTACAGAAGACTTACTACAGAAGACTTATTCCAGAAGACTTACTAGAGAAACCCTCACACCAAAGACACGAAACTCTCAAAAGACAAAGTACCAAAGACTTGAAAACCTCAGAGTGTGCCCTTAAAAATCCCCCATGCGAAAGAATACGACCAAATAAATATAAATATCTATATACTAGGACCAGAGAGAGCCAGAGAGAGCCAGAGAGAGCCAGAGAGAACCAAAAGTATCCAAAGAGAACCAAAAGTATCCAAAGAGAACCAGAGAGAACCAGAGAGAACCAAAAGTATCCAAAGAGAACCAGAGAGAACCAAAAGTATCCAAAGAAAGCCGTCAAGTAGAATAGAACCAGTCTTGAAATACCATAAGCCTTGTATTGTGAACCACCCTGATTCAGAGCATGTTACCATCCGTTATGTGCAGACAAGACAAATATACTTACATGATCACCAGTCTTCTAGTAGCGTCTATTGTTTTTGAGAGAAAAAAAAAAAAAAAAAAAGATGAAGAAAAAGATAAAGAAAGGACGTGAGATAAAGAGAGAAATCTTCTACCTTTTATACCTTGATTACAGTAGCAACAATTTAAGGAGACACGCAAAAAACACTTCAAACGCAATTCTGAACGCTACTGGCATCCAGAGACAATGCAACTAATACCATTGGAATCGCCTTCAACTGCCCTACAATATGATATGCATTATTACTACTGTATACACACAAGATATGATATAAACTCATATGGTTTATTTCGTTTATTGATTAAACACAGTCAGCTTGTTTACATTTACATCTTGTATTCGGTTGATAACGGAAAGTGAACAATTTGATTCGCTTTGGATTTGAAAAGTTCGAGCAAAATGTAAACAATAACGGGTTCTTTATCAGTATAGTTTTGCAGTGATTGCAGTATATAAATTACATGTATTCACTATTTTATATGTACAAGCAGAGCTGTCAAAGTTCTGGTGCTACTGTCACCAACAGGATATGCTCTTACTTCTTTGAAAAGAATGTTGGCAAGTTGCACGGAAAACAAACAAACAAAAAGTCATCGTTCAATTAGAGTGAGCATATTGGCAGTAGTGCAAGCAAACCCATTTGAAGCTATATTTTACAATGTGTATCCAAGTAAAAGGCAATCTTGATCCGCTGCTTTTGGGCCTGTAGAACACTTGGGTGACATGACGCCGCCTCAAAATACAGTATTTGCATGATTTTTAAAAAAGTGTGTATGTATAAACCAGTTGTCTGTCTTCGTTAGTGCTCAGTAGAAACCTCACATGTATTTCATAATTAGTATTGCCATCTATTTGCTAAAAATTCCTAGTAACAGGAGATGTGATGGCCCTTACACTTTAATAAAATGGACATTTGGCATTAGGTTCCCAAGCGTATATGGTATTATAGCATTGCCTTAGTGGCTGCTATAGTATAGCCTAGTAGTGGTATCTCAATGTACAGTACATCAAACCTCAAGTGCCATTTGCAATTTTGAATAGCAAGAAAGTTTGCGTTTCATATTAGGCCATTTATTTGAATATGTAATAAACAATGATTAATCCGAGTGTCAGAAACAAAATGTGCTTCAGAATCAGGCAAAAGTAGAGAGAATAAGCTACTATAATACTTTTTTTCAAATTGCAATCCTCTTTATATTAGCTTCAAGATCGTAGATTACATTGATATCAGAAGCACTCAAAATCAATTGAATTCTCGCTTAACGTCTATTCCAGATTGGACAGATTTTGATCTAAAAAACGACTAGATTCATCTATTTTGCAGAATTGGACTATATTAGATGCGATGATCATCTTATACTTTCTAATGCATTTCTGGAGTGCTTTTCAAGGCGCATCGAATGATGGTGCTTATGGCAGATGTTTATAATAAACGCATCGAGCAATATCAAAAAATATGAAATGAGGTTTCTAGCAAAAATGTCAAAAACTTACATATAAAAGATACACAAACGACGTTTCAAGGGTTGCTTTGGATCGATAGCAACATTTTGATGTAATACATACCATAGTAAAAGTCATCATCTTCAAGGTAAAAAAAAATGCGATTGTTTGATTTTCGATGAAAACCATGAGGGATACCTCATGCTTTTTGGTCAATTTTTGGCCATATTTTTTTTTTTTTGGTCCCCAAAAAGTTGAGCAAGGGTGGCAGAAAGTGAGTGCTAGATGAAAGCAATGGTTTGATACTATTCTGGCACACTGAAACGACTTCCAACGTGAGAAAACGCTGCTCAAATACACACTAGGTTTGCTGTCTTTTGCTTAATTTTGAATAAAGAGAGGTAATGAAAGTGCGCTGTCTCCCTATACATAAGTTTTCCTGGTTGACACAGACGTAGTAGGTTATATCAAAAGACTCAGAGTCACAGCCATATATGCGTCAAATGCAATACTGGGCCATCACAAGCATACTATTCACACATATTGAATCGTCTTTTATAGCCAGTGCTGCCAAGCATGTCTTGACAAGTCAACTCAATATGTCAGCGTTGATTTGAGCTTAATTAAACAACCATTTAAATACAACCATCACATACAATGCATCATCTTATACCACTAGCCTCTTAGCATTGCATATTGATTCACGCCTCATATTTGATGTCTCATAAAATTCATATCGCGAGGTAATAAATAAATTAGTGGCGCGACCCAAAATAAACTCTTTTTTCTTCACAGACTGATCATTCTCATAAAGCAAAAAAAGCATGAATACACAACTTCAACATGACCTGATAGCAAAATATACCGAATTCAAGAATACAGCCACTAAAATTGGACTAGAAGAAGCACTCGTATGTTGACAAAACCACTTGAACATGGGCCAATTACTCACTCTCGATACATTGGCAACAGGTGCAATATAAGACAGTCGGGCAGCAAGATTGGAAATTGTGAGTTCAATAGTACACCCTGTCAAGTCAACCAACATACTTATTACCCACCCATCTAGCGAAGTGCTTTGTGAGCTTTATTTCATACAATTCACTGTAAAAACAGAGCCCATTGACCGTGCCAACAAAAACATACGATCAGTAACGCGATTATTAAACAATGAAGCCTTTTTAAAAGAAAATGGAATGCTTGTAGTGGATATCATTGAGCTATTTGATGAAATAGAAGGGGATCAAGGAAATCTGCTGTCATGGAAGGTAACCTAGGATCACATCAGTGCCTGGCATGCACACTCACGTGGATGGATCTGCTTCTGTAGTACCTATTAGAGGGGTTCATTCACTTGTCAACGAGATCAGAAATTATCAAAGGATTAGCGAAAAACAACGAGATTACGTACAAAGAGGTTGGTTATGGCACTGTAGGTCAGACCAGCAACAGGGATTAAACAGCATTGCCGACGCTAGTTTATAGATCATTTACTGCATTGCGTGCATCGATTGGACTCTCGATATTCAATTCAACTGAGGTACTAAAAGCGAGAATGAGCGAAAACTGGCATGACCTATTAATGTACATGGATTGGGCACTCTAGCGAAATGATTTACAAGGCGATAGAGGAATATCCAGAATATGCATTTGTGCTCAGGTTCAAATTAGCAGAGATGCGAATACTACCGGACCTCATTACTCGACTGACAGTGGTGTATTGTCGCGATACTGTAAGTTGATCTGTGGCAGATGCAAATGCATACTAACAATGGCGGTGGGGTTTAGGTTGAATTTCTAAACGGTATTTTCTACACCAACTCAACATGGTTTTTGGCGCAGTCTGTGAATAGTGGACAGTATTTCGTAAAGATGAAGAATCGAATCATGGCAAGCATCGAATCCAATGTCCAGGTAAGTTGTAGTGCTGGTGTCATTGTGAATACAATGCCATTTACATGGTGTTGACTTGTTGAAATTGGCAGAGTGAACAGATGAACACTGTGGCAGTCTCATTTGCTCTCCGAGCATTGATTGGGATTGTAGCTTATTTTGGCATCAAATTGAAGGAAGATGAAGTAGCTGTCTGCATCAAATTGCTTGGCAAGACACGATCAGAAAGGTATTGGAGAAAGTTCTATAAAAGAAAAGAGACAAATCACTGATGGCACCCGTATGACTAGACTAGTCAAACTTTTATTGTGCTTAATACTCTTATCGGCAGACCAGTTTTTAAGAAAACAGGTACATGTCATATACCTACAACAAGCACAAAAAGACTAAACAAGAGAAACGATAGAACGATTTATCCAAAGTGCTGAGCCAACTGTTGCAGTCAGAGATATCAGAGATGCCACTATTGATCTTGGTCTATTTCCAAACAGATGCAATCCAGCAAGTGGAAGACATGATTCGATCTGTGCTATCTATGCAAGTGCCTATACGTAAGTTTATTAATAACAAACAATTCATATTTCAAGCAGTTTCATGTATTAAATCTTCTTGTCTGTACCAAGCTAAATTAGGGCTCTTTGAAATGCAAAAGCTGTTTCGATCGTTGAAGCCAGCAGCGGCAACAGCTGTGGTTTGAGTGGCAATCAAAATACAATCCTTCAGAGCGGAAGGGCGTGCTTGTTTGTTTTGCTGCTTTGTGGATCCAGATCATCCATCACGAGTCGAATTGGATAAATAAAGAAAGGATCATCAGTCTATTTTTGTTTGTTGATTTACTTGCACATGCAATCGACAGAAAAGAGTTGAGGGGCTTTCAAGAAGGGTAGGAAAAGGAGGAAGGGGGAGGGGAGGGGCGGAGGTTACCATGGATACTACGCGAGAGAGGAGCGCCTCACACTTTGAATAAGGAGACCGTATGATTATTTTAGTGCGGAATTAGAGTTAATGAGTTGTATATGTATATACATCATCGTTTATACCATGCACAGACGCTGAATTATCTGTGTTTATTGTACATTTATTCTCAAGAATGTGTCAAACCTATCAAGTGAGCCATGTATTCACTGTATGCTAATATGCACTAGATGTGATCTGCATTATATCATGTGTATATGATCTAATTTGTAAATTTCAACTGCTCGGCTGTAATCAAAACCATTGATTGTTTTGATGGCGGCTATCCTTTATGAATAGATCTTCCTCCTTGATGGGAATCACAATGATCTGAGAAATGTAGCCTGTCAAATGGCTCCTCCTCCTTTCATCAGGTACCATAATAGGTGATGCCTTTGATACAGTGTGTTGCAAGTGATTCTCGGGCCTTTTTCTGGGCGTTTTGAAGCTAGTATCGTCATGTTATTGATTGATTTGAGAGAGCATACACCAAGATTCATGCCAACGTATTTGAATTAGTTTATTTGAATGGCTTGTATCTTGCTTTGTTTGGATGTACATCCGAGATACAGACATGTATACTAAGAATTCAAGTTACCTCCATTAAGATTGTGTTTCAAAATGCAAATCAACAAGACTCGAGTCAAAGTATTAAAAAAAAAACTTGTTTGATGACCCCATTTGCTCTATAGAGCCTACATTAAAATAGAGTCGCCATCTCTCATCTCAAAAACTCTAGTATACAGAAAGGGAGAAGAGACTCGGTCTGTTTTGCGAGAGTCAGGCAACAGGAAAATGAGGGATTGTGGTATATGCTCGCTTGCTCGCTGTGCCTTGGCTGCATGTCAAAATGCTCAAACATCGAAATCGCCTGATTTCACACATATACATACAAAACAAAGCTATACCATCCTATGGAAGAATTGCACAATCCACGTTGCCTTACAGTCAATGCTCTGAACGCTGAAAAAAAAAGAAACCCCCCCCCCCTTTTGATGCATAAATGCTGATTGAATATCAAACCAATACTACATAACAGCAAGACACAATTCGAGTATATAAAGCAGCATTATTCAAATCATCTGTTGGCTTTTTCTTTCTTTTATCTCCAACACAAACTACTTTTCTTATAATCAATCAACATGCAAATCAAGTTCTTTTCGCTCGGTTTACTCGCTGCTGCTGTAGCTGCTGTTGCTGCTGATACTATCAGGGCCCAGGATACTGATGTCAGAGCCCACAACACTTTGTCTGGTATCGCCAACGGTGCCAATGTCTATGACATTGCCAATGACCTTCGTGCTAATGTTGCTTCTGGTGCCTTATCCCGTAGAAAGGTTGCTGATGCTATTCGTCGTCGTCACTTGGCTCGCTTTGCCAGTCGTAGTGAAAACGAAGCCGACGAGGAGGAGGAAGATGAGAATGAGAACGAAGAAGATGAAGACGAGAGCGAAGCTGATGAGGAAGAAGCTGATGAAAACAAGGTCAATGAAAGTAGTGTTAGCAAGGTAATGCGCCGTTCCAAGATGGCTGCTGCTGCTGTCCAAGAAGAAGAAGAAGAAGAAGAGCTTACTCGCCGTTCTGAAGACGAGAAAGACGAAGACGAGGAGGACGAGAAGGAGCTTACCCGTCGAAGCGAAATGGACGAAGACGAAGAAGAGGAGAAAGAGGTTACTGCTGCTGAAAATGAGGCCGATGAAGAAGAAGAGGATGAGGAAGAACTTGCCCGCCGTTCTGAGGATGAGAAAGACGAAGATGAGGAGGACGAGGATGAACTTGCCCGCCGTTCCGAAGCTAACGAGGATGAAGAGGAGGACGATGAAGAAGAGGAGGACGAGGAGGAGCTTACTCGTCGAAGCGAAACGGACGAAGACGAAGAAGAGGAGAAAGAAGTTACTCAACCCGAGACTGATGAGAACGAGGCTAATGAGAAGACCATGGAAAAGCGCTCTACACTTTCAAGCGTTCCTCTTGTTGACTCTGTCTTGGGCGATTCTGATGGCGAGGGAGCTAACCGTGCCAGCTTTACTGATGGTCTCATTTAAACTGTTTCAAATATATATCCCTAATCATAGCTTTATTTAATTCCATTTCAAACAGTTTTAATTATTTTCGATTTTCCCAATCAATAAAAATTTGTTGCCATAGTAACCCTATAATATACACTTTGGTCTACTGGAAACATGCGCCTTTTTCTTGTTCACGGCGCTTTACTACCTCTCTTTCTCTCTGAAAATTATATCATACATGAATATTGAACTTTGCAAGTGATACCTTGGAGGTCATAACTTTCGACTTGCATCACTTTGGCGATCTTTGCAGCACATGATTAAAGATCACCGTGCTGATTCAACATGCAATAATCACAATGAGATCGTGAAATTTCTATTTATTAATGGGTCTATTAAAAAGATTGCAATCGTTAAAATTACAGTACCTTCATCCATTGAAACTGGCGGCATGTTCAAAATGTATAGCACTTCAGTAGAATTTTATATAGGCTTCAAATTTGCATCGAAAATTCACTTTTCAGTGCTTCACAAATGTACGAAGGCTCTCCATGATCGGTCTATACTAGTGGATCTGACTGCACCGGGATGCTCCATGTTTACTTTAATGGGAGCAATTAAGAAACGGACAAACAGCATACTTACATTACATCCTACTACTTTATAATAAGCAAAGCACAGCAAAATCCGAGTGAATTTGAGCTGTCATTTCTCGTGTTTGAAGCCGTTTCAGCCCGCCAGAATAGCACTCAATAGTTGCTCTCATTCAACACTTGCTTACTGATACCTTTGCTTGACTTTTTGGGAACCAAAAAATTATGGACAAAATTCGACCAAAAAGCATGAGGGGTGCCTCATGGTTTTCATCGAAAATCAAACGATCGCGTTTTGCACCTTGATAACGAAGAGTTTTACTATGGTATGTATTGAATCAAAATGTTTCTATCGATCTAACGTAACATTTGAAATCATCTTTGTGGGACTTTGATATGTAAAATCCCGACATTTTGACCATAAACTTCTTTTCATATCTTCATAAATTACTCAATAAGTTTATTCAAAACATATATCTTACTTGATGCCATCGGATACGCCTTGAAAAGTACTCCAGGAAAGCTTAAGGAAGCATGGGGTAATCATCACCTTTTATATAATCGAATCTTGCAAAGCAGTTTAATCAAGTCGAAATTAGCAGAATTTGGCCAATCTAAAGTAGACTAAAAGTTTGGGTGGAAATTGATTTTGGCAGCTTGTGGAGCCGGCTGGCAAACTGAATGCCCTTTTCATCATGAAAGCAATACAGTGATGAATGTTCTTGAAGCGTATGGAAAGTAGGTGGCAAATCACATTATGCCTATCATCACCTCTATTTTTTTTTTTTTTTTTTTTTTTTTTTTACCATTTGTACCATCTGTTTTAATCATGCTCCATATTTCAATCAGTGTAAATTTGCTACCATTGCCATCCTATTCGCACATTGCCCTGATGGAAATATTGGCCTTTCTCATCATTCACTCCCTTTTTTCTCCTTCTGTAAGCTTCATTCTTACTGGTAGACATGGTTTTTTTTCCAAAGGATTGCTTACGATAGAGCAAATATATTATCATTGGTTGTTCCAAATGCTGATCTACATCATTCCTGTAACTGTACACAAGTGGCAATCGTTGCGGCACATGTGCGATGAGATGGTATACACACTGCTGATTCAATATGCAGTGTTTACAAGCATATTCCAAAGGTGCAATTGCATGGACATGTCAGTTATGGATGTACATGATTCACATGGTTTATGTAATTGATATCTAAACCAACATGTTGTGATGAAGGATCGACACAAAAAAAAAAGCATACTGGACACTGACCGCTATCATGGTAGGTTTCTTTCTCAAACTAACGATTTTTTTTAGTGAGAGAGAGACTCCTTGAAGTTCATAGTGGATTTAGTAGTATCATTTTTATCTACAAATGGACAAAAAAATGACGAAAATAAAATACTACAGTAGATGCACGCTGCTGCTGCTTTCCATGCAAATGATTTGCAACATGTATGCATGTGTATATTTAGTCGCACACCTATACATATATGCAGTCTCTAGGATTGAGAAGGATAACATACGGTCCTGATGATTCAGCAGCTGTGGATGGGCAAATGACAAGTTTTTGCTATTTCTTTGTCTCTTGCGGTTCTTGTTCTGCTTGTCTGTTTCACAACATCCCTTTCTACATGTTGACAATAGGGGATTGTTCCAAACAGGATGGATTGTATACACACAGTCTAAAATAACAAAACTCGGTGTATTGAGGAAAAGGAGATGCGACACACACACACACACGCACATAAAAAAAAAGAGGAGGGAAAGGGAGTCAAACATGTGCAGTAAATGTCTTTCTCTTACTTCCTGAAATCTAGTTGCACTGATGGATTGAATGTGCATTTTACTGCGCAAATGTGTCTATCCAAATGCAAATAGTGTCCATCTATTGTTGTCTCATATTTTAAAGTAAACCATCTAGTCGATACATCAAGTGTTGCCCTTGAACGATGGGATGCTGGAAGCTGAACCCCTTTCAGCGAAAAAAAAAAAAAAAAAAAAAAAAGAGTCTGATGTCGTACACGCCCCTATGCATGTGTACGTTACATTTGGGCTTTGTATCCAAAATTACTTGTACTTTCTCAAATTAATTTCTAAATGATATAATTGCCATCGACACAGCAAGAGAAAGAGAAAGAAACCGAGCAAGTGTGCTAGTCTACCTGGAAAAAGAAAGCAACGGGGAGAAATGTCTTGCTAGTGTACATGTCATGTACGCAGGGATGACAGTATGCCCATCATAGGGACTCTTTGATGTAAATGTTATTTTATAGAGAGATTGTGTGTGAGTGAGTGTGAGAGAATGAAACGCATAGTCAACTCAAATGTTTCTCGAAAAGCAAAAAAAAAAAAAAAAAAAAAAAAACCTGCTTCCCAGATAGATGCTATTCATTGTGCTTCTGATTTTGGATATATATGCTTGATCGAGATTAGCGCGCAAAAACAAAGAAACCAGGTTTCTGTGCTCATCATTGCTAGTGTTGATTGCGTACCCAGAGATCCCATGTTTTTCACGATGAAAATGCTAAGCAGCTATAGACACAAAAAAAAGAACGCTGCCTTTATTTCTTTTTGTGCAGATAGGCATACATACATTGATCTTCACGTACTGTTGTCATGACCTCTGTAAGTGAGTGTGTGTGTGTGTGTGCGTGTATAAACAAACAACTCGCTACATATTTACTCCCTAAGCTACCTTTGATCCTCTTTTTCCATATTGTTGTCCTTGATTTTTCTATATCGTGTATATAAGCAACGTAGCATGTTGGCTCTTTTGTGGCAATAATATGCTTGATCGTATCATTTTGTATCTTTCAAGCCAGAAATAAACCATCATAGCAACGGTTGTATTTATGCGCACAACACGGCAACAGCAATGCAGATCGCCTGCTAGATTACAGCTTGATTTGTTACACCAAGTTGCATCTGTCAATTTTCGACCCATTCCGATCTATTTCTTAAACTCTATCTTTAGGAACACTCATTGTCTTTTGATGATTCTGGTTTATACCACATAATGCATGGTCACTGCCATCATGTATTTCTATTTCACCTGTACACGACAAGAAAAAAAATCATAGAGATGCGAGCTTTAATTACCATGTGCCTCTCCTCCTTCTCTAATCCCCCTTGATTCTAGTCTTGATTGCGGAAATCAATGAAATTGGAAAATAAGAATATCCCCACTAAGGAGTTGTCATGCACATCATATATACTAGGAGTTGTTTTAAAGGAACAACAACAACAACAACAACAACAAGCAGCAGAACAGCATGCAATAAAGACGAAAAGAACTAATCAAAATCAAGGGCAATCCAACATTCATCTAGTATAAAAGAAGCCTTGATTAGTGTCAATTTTTTTATTTTTTATTTTTATTTTTATTCTTCATTTAATAAGCATCTTCATCTCATATTTAATAAACCATAGAGGTTTGTATATACAATCATTCACATATCATAGGCTCTGTTATACTAACACGCTATTGAAATATAGTTTAATTCTTTTTTTCCATTCCATTTAGACACATAAAAAAAAAGTATAAAAATGCACATGAAGTTTATCCCTCTCGGTCTTATTGCAAGCATCGTTGCAACCGTCTCTGCTCGTTCCTTGTACTCTGAGAACTCTCTTACTGCTGTTGAACGTCGTGGTCTTGCCGATGTCACTGACACTGATGTTGGTCTTGATAACACTGCTTCCAACATTCTCAACAATTTGGAGGCTGAAGATATCCTCAACTGTCTCCAAGTCAATGTTCTCGCTGACGGTAGCCCTAACCCTGCTTGTCATGGTGGCAATGGCGGTCATGGTGGTCATGGTGGTCATGGTGGTCATGGTGGTCACGGTGGTCATGGTGGTCATGGTGGCAATGGCGGTCATCATGGCGGTGATGGTGGTCATGGTGGTGATCATGATGGAGGTGACAATGACGGTGGCGATCATGATGGAGGTGACAACGAAGGCGGTGATGACTGCGGTGACAATGAAGGTGGCGATAACGATGGTGGTGACCATGACGGTGGCGACCATGATGGTGGCGATAACGATGGTGGTGACCATGACGGTGGCGACCATGATGGTGGCGACCATGATGGTGGTGACCACGAAGGCGGTGACCATGATGGTGGCGATAACGAAGGCGGCGATGACTGCGATGACAATGATGGTGGTGACCATGATGGTGGTGACCATGATGGTGGTGACCACGATGGTGATGACAACGAAGGCGGTGACCATGACGGTGATGACAACGAAGGTAACGATTGCAACTGTGGTTTAGACAAGCGTGATACTGTTGGTGTCCATGACACTGATGTCAAGCTTCACAACACTGCCAGTGGTATTGCCAATGGTATCAAGATCAAGGATGTTCTCAACGATGCCCGTGTCAATGTGCTCGCTCGTCGTGATACTGTTGGTGTCCATGACACTGATGTCAAGCTCCACAACACTGCCAGTGGTATTGCCAATGGTATCAAAATCAATGATGTTGCCAATAATGCCAGAGTTAATGTTGCTCGTAGAAGCTTAGTCAAGGTGACTGATACTGACGTCCATGCAAAGAACACTCTTAGCAATATTGCCAACGGTATCAAGGTAAAGGATGTTGCTAACGATGCCAATGTCCGTGTTGCTCGCAGAGGTTTGCTCAGCCTTAAGGATACCAACGTCAAGCTCGACAAGACTCTCCACAACATTGGTAACGGTATCAAGATCAAGAATGTAGCCAACAACCTCAGAGTCAATGCTCTCAACCGTCGTCATGATACTGTTGGTGTCCATGATACCGATGTCAAGCTCCACAACACTGCCAGTGGTATTCTCAACGGCCTCAAGATCAAGGATGTTCTCAACGATGCCCGTGTCAATGTGCTCACTCGTCGTGATACTGTTGGTGTCCATGACACTGATGTCAAGCTTCACAACACTGCCAGCGGTATTCTCAACGGTGTCAGAGTTCATGATGTTGCCAATGACGCTCGTGTCAATGCCCTCTAAAGGAATGATATCTGATTTTATTTATTTTCCTTATATTTAGTTTATTTGAAACTAATAGTGCCATAACTATTAAGCATATACTTTAATCTTTTATTCCCCCCACACGTCAACACATCTCACACCTTTTTTTTTTTTTCTTCTCTTCATTTATATTACTGACACTTTTGAATAAAAAAAAAAAAAAGTCTGTACTCAATATCTCAATAAAAATTTACACTTTAATCTTATATGCACTTTGAGTGGTATTTGCTTACAAACATTCATCAGATCACAGAATTCAAACGAAGCAGGATTTGATAAGCGGATGATACTATGGACATGTCAACTGTTTATGTCTATAGTCAAAGTGGGTGTTTTTTTTTTCACAAGTGTAGAAGTCCATATTCTTTGCTACAGTGGCTGGTGCTTGGGTTGGCTGTAGCAAGTGTGGTTATTCACTTTTTTTTTTTTTTTTTTTTTTTTTTTTTTTTTTTTTTCAATTGAGAAGAGTGTACATGAGCAAAAGGTAAAAGGATGATGCGGTGCAAAATGATCGAGACGGAGAGAATATAAAAGTTACATGGGACAAACAATTTTTTTACATTTCTTTCCTCTTTTATATTTTATCGTATAGATAGACAAGCAGACGACTAATGAACATAGCATCCACCATCTCTCCTTTGAAAACGAAATAAATTGAAATATGAAGACAGATCAAACAAAACCAGCTGGTCAACGAAAAAAGAAGGCAGCCAGAGCCTGCATCCATTGTCAAAAGGTGAGGACTTTCATGAGTGAATGTTGTGTGTGCGTTTCCGTATTCATGTCCATCTTTGGTTTTAGGCCCATTTGACCTGTGATGACTGTAGTGTATCTATTGAATGATGGGAATTGCAAAACTAATACTCTTGATAGCGCGGCCCTGTCAGCGATGTATCAAGCGCAATCTGGCCACCACATGTACGGATGGTGCAAGAAAGAAGGCCAAGTATCTGCAAGACATTGAAGGTAAGATATGCTTCTTGCTGATGGATGTACATGTATCAAATCAAGTTGATAGATGCAGCAACGAGTAGCAGTTCACCTGGAACACCATTTAGCACAACATCATCCATGCAAACACCGCCCAATATGAATACGCCATTTGGACCAGAAGCAGCACCATTTCAACCTTCCAATTTTCTGAATACAGGTAAGCAAGCGGTAACTATAGCGATAGCTAAGAGTAGGGCTAATATATATATTGGAAGGCTCTCCATCGATGGCTGGTTTAACAAATGATAATGCCAACCGTAACAACAGCAACGCAGCCAACAACATGAACTACAACTATGGATTTGGATCCAATGCTACGAATTTAGAGTACTCCATTTTATCCAACATGCTGGGCTCTCCATTGGCAGACTCTGTCCCAACTGTTCAGACGCCTTCTTCCGCTGATGTATTGAGCAATATATGGTCTCAGCAGCAATCGCCCATTCTTGAATCCGTTGCAGGAACCCCACTGAATCTGATGAATGCTGCCAATGTCGCTGGCGTTGCAGATCCCAGTACATTCTTATCCTCATCAAATCATCTTGTAACAACGCCCACGACCTCCAATGTACCCACTTCATCTTCTCCATTCAACAGCAGCAACATGACAACTACATCTACTACCACTAATAATAAGAACAATACGACTCCTCCTACCAACATCAACAGTAACAACAACAACAACAACAACAACAACAACAACAGCAGACCAATTGCATCGATATCTTCTTCAGCCATGGGTACATCACAAATATCCTCTTCGGGTATATCCACACTACAAGCGTATGGTGATGGAGCCGTAGTCGCCAATGTAGCCAGTCCTGTCGCAGCCAGCACAGGACCCGCTGTCAGACGTCGAAATCAAATCATCACACCCGAAATGGCTTATGCGAGTGCTACCAAACCCTTTAGTTATGCAGACGGATATCACTATTTGATCAACTATGTCAAGACAAGGATGAGCAGAGAAGATTTGATGCGAATCAGTAGAGCGCTGGCGCTATTTAGACCCTCCGTATTAGCTTCCATGATGAACCTGACAGAAGATGACTTGGTGTTTACAGAGAAATGCTTGCAGCGTACCTTGTTGGAATACGAAAAGTTGATCAGCTATTCAGGTACACCGACGGTGGTGTGGAGAAGAACGGGCGAGATTACGCTGGTTGGCAAGGAGTTTTCCTTGTTGACGCAGTGGTCAAGGGACATGTTGTTGAGCAAAAAGACGTACATTTACGAGGTTTGTTCTCAAGGATTTCTTCAAAGACACAGATGACTGACTGACATTGTTGGTAGCTCATGAGTAATCCATCGGCTGTAGAGTACTGGGAAAAGTATGCTCTGCATGCATTTGATAATACGGATTCTGCAGTGTACAGCACCTGTATATTGATGAGTCCCACAAAGCGAATTGTTCCTTGTACGTTTTGTTTCACTATCAAACGTGATATTTTTGATTTACCCAGTGTCATTGTTGGAAACGTAAGTGTGTGTGTGTGTGTGTGTGTGTGTGTGTGGGTGATGGACAAAGATGGTTTTTGAATAGAAACTAATGCTTGTGCGTCTAGTTTTTACCGATACTTAGTTAGATATATATATATCCCCTCACTTGTTCACTACTACTTGAATCTTTAGAATATATATATATATATATATATATATATATATATGCAAATGTGATGAATCTACCATCCTGAACATGGGCCTTTTTATTTATTTATTTGTTGACATGTAATTTAACTCACAATATAATACAGCATGCAAAAACGAGCGTGAGAAGTGCATACGATCCTGACAATTCAATCGCACACACACACATGTCTATGACGATAAACAAAACTTTGATCGTTGATAGAGTCATTTTTTATTTATACATGGTGCAGGTTATCAACTACTAGTACTAGCCACATAGAGAGCGAAATTTACATATAAACAAATATAACGGGAGGAAAAGCGCCTACTTTTGTGCTATTTTACTGGTAATAATCATAGACAGCTTGTTGTTGCTGATGGTATTGATGTGTATAGTATTCTGATGTAGAATAACGATTGTTGTAGTTGGTATTGGTATAATGGGGTGGTTGAGGTTGAGGTTGAGGTGGAGGTGGATTGTGATTGTAGTACAAGGAATACTCTGTAGCAGATAATCTCCTGTGCTGATCTGCCATACGTGGCCTTCTACCGTTGCTATTGCTACGATGAGGAGGTGGGTAGTGTGGTTGTTGCTGCGGTACTCTGGATGACATGTATGTGTTTGTAGCACTGCTGCCTGTTGTCTCGATAGATGTCAAAGGTTCTGGATTCCATCGGATGTTTCTTAGACTGGGTGGATTGTCATAGCTCGTTTTGCTGATAGCTAGATTGCCAAAATCGCTGGTAAATCGAGATAATTGTCCAGTAGGCAAGCTCAAGTGATGATGCTGCTCATAATAATCCTGGTCTATTTGAGCTTGTTGTTGTTGTTGTTGTTGTTGTTGTTGTTGTAATAATAGCAATTGTTGTTGTTGTTGTTGACGTTGTTTTTGTCGTTGCAATTTCAATTTCTGATCTCTAGCAATCTGTTGCTTTTGTTGCTGTTTAGTGTGAGATTCGTTGGTAGTAGCTTCAGAAAGAGGTGGTGGAGCAGGAGGATAGAATGCATTAAAATCATCAGCAGGCGCATTTGTATCAGGAGCAATTATAACCATATCGCTTGTTTGTTTCATTTGTGATAATGTGTTGAAAAGTCGAGACAATCTGCCAGCACCATTGTTTGTGCCACTGTGGTTTGAAATGGACGTCGTCGGCGATGTGGGAGATAAGGAGGAAGCATCACTTAGTTGGGATGCATTGGTGTTGCCGGTCAACAGAGCAGCCGACTTTTGTCGAGACAGACGAGGAGACAAAATGTTGCTCATGATGTTGGTGGATGTCGATGGTGTCGGCAAAGGCGATGTCTTTGGTGTCTGATTTGGACTGTTTCCAGCGCTCAGTGATGGCTTGTGGTTCTTTTGGTCCAACTGTATCTGTTTTTGGGATCGTCGCACATCCTTCTCCAACATGAGTTGCAATTTTTGATCGTTCAATAGTTCCACCTTGTGTTTCTTTTGCTGAGATTTTTTAGGGATCGGATCTTCATAGTGATCCATTCCGTGGCTATTGGCTGTCGAAGAAGCCGAAGGAGGTGATACAAAGCTACTGTTACTACTGCTAGTGTGGCTACTGCTGCCTCCTCCGTTCCGAATGTCATCCTGGACGCCTTTACTAATAGGATCTCTCTTCCAGCTAGCATCATTTGATTTATCAAGCACAGTCATCAAGGACATCAGTAGGATCAACTCTAGTTCACGGGATTTCGTGAGGTTGCAGCGAAGCATGTTGTATCCCAACAAGGAAAAGATGCCAAAGTATTCGTCCTTGAGCATACGAGGTAAGTATTGTGCGACACAAATATCACCTAACACTTTTTTTTTTAGCATGGATTCCACTGTGATCACCCAGGGATAGTATACCTGTCTTTCGAATAGCTCTACATTCTAATGAATTGCTCATTCTACTCTCACGTACCCTTTGATACATTAAACAAATCAGGATACACAAATGTAATATAAACAATAATGCAATACTCACCATCGGTATTTCTCTCCCTCCCATGCAAATGTCCATTCAAACCCAATACGAGACGTATCTTTCAATTCCACAGTTGTATCCTGCTTGTTATCAAGATGCAAGATGATGGGTTTGATGCGAGCTGCAGCGCTCTTGACTTGGATTTCAGCCCACACTTCAAATGTTACTGGGTCTACCAAACTGACAGCATAAAATTTGGATAATCTGTGCCTGATTTTGATAAAACGAAGCTCTCCTGATTTCTTGTCCTTGACATCGATGATGGCTCGATTACGCGGATGGCTAGAAAGCACATAATGAGTGACAACGTCTTCGATGGTCAGTGTCATCTTTTTCTAGAGTTGAATAAAATAACAAGAAAGAGAGAAAAAAAAAAGTGCAGAAATATCAGAGAGGTTATTTATAAACAGGTCGAGTGAGTGATTTAGTATCTTAGCGCACATCGTGTAACAGATTTCATGTATGTATCACATCCGCAGTTATTCTTCAAAATGGGAAAATCACACACACACACACACTGTTTGTTGTGCCTTGTTGAAACCAGGAACAACATGTCTGCCTCTCTTGGACTTCTTGATGGGTATAGACTCTTTACATCTTGTATAATTTTAGCCTAGTGTTGATTCAAACAGGATGACGATGATGATGAACAACAACAACAACATCAAGCAGGAGAGAAAGAGCTTGTGATACAATGTCTCTGCTTCTTTTTGATCATAAGGTGGCATCCAATTTATATGGATTTCATGGCATTTTTTTTTTTTTACTCTAGCTTGCTTGCTAGCTGCTGAGCTATATATATATATATATATATGTAGATAAGCATCTCTATAGGGAAAAATGAGGCATTTGCTATGCTCATATGCTCACATCATTCCATTTGCTTGGCTCTTTTTGCTTGTGCACTGAAAGGCTCGTGCACTCTCATTAGTAACCTAAATCTGTAATGGCAAGTGGTAAATGCATGAAATCATGTCGAGTATTTACTCTTGAATGTGTCATTTGGCTCACGCAATGACCTTTTCTTGCTAAGGTCTATATATAAAAAGACTTGCTGTAGTATGTTTATACTCCAAATGTGTTTCACACTGTTTTAGGTCCCTGGAACTAGTATATTATCCCCTCCTTGATCTGTCTGATCTGTTTCATATAAGAAACGGTCTTTACAAAACGAGAAGGAAGAGGCAAATCCGAGCAAAAGCCATCCTATCAAGAAGAGATCAGTACTGGTGCCACGTTTGATCTAGCTCCTTACTGGTGTCCTCTTTGAACTACTTTCCATCATCACCATGACTCAAGAAGCGGCATAGTCGGCACCCCCCAACTTTTTGTCAATACATGATGCTGTTGTACTGTATAAGATCTTATTTGCCTTCATGCTCTCTGTCAACGTGTGTAGTATGCATTTTCTTCCGGCTTAAAGGAGTCTTTATGTTGGAGGTACGTATCTGTCAAGCATAGGCTACGCCACAAATGATGTTTGTAAAAAAAAAAAAAAAGCATGGTATGTTTTCCCTGTCAAAATAAACAAATGCATGTGATTGACTTTATAGGCTTGTCGCTTTATCGACGTCCGTCAGCAACAGTCAGTATATTGGACGCTACTGATTCAGTATTTGATCGTGTTTGATATCTAAAGTAATATATAATAGCGTAAAGTATTAGAGACTGATGAATATGAGAAAAGACGACAAAACTCACAGTGATCTTCCAATATTATCCTTCTGTACTGGTTATCAAAGAGCTACTATAATAAAAATATCTGCGTCAACAATGTCAAAATCAACCCTGCCGAAGCGATCATTTGCAAAAAGCTTTATAGTTTTGGAGGAAGAGAAGATATAGGTGGCAAGGATAGCTCCATGGTCTGACAGCTGTCAGAGAGGCATTGGGCTTGTTGAGCATACTAAGCATCCTGTACACCTCAACCACATTAGGTGCGACTTTTGTTTATGCATTTCTTAAATTTGTTCTTTCCTCTAGCAACTGGACTCGCGCAGAGTCCCTTAAAAAAATGACTACAATATAAATGCATACTCTGATCTTTGAAATCAATGTAGCCCATTTTTGCAGCAATTTTAGACGGCAATAATGTAGTGAAATTGAAAAAAAAAATTGACCAAGGATTGAATGACAAATAACATTCATAATATCAAAACCATTTATTTAAATATGCTTTCAGTCATAATCAATGAGACTAGTCAAACGTTGCTCTTCTTAGCTTCTCAAATCATAGAATGATTTGATACTGACAGGATTAACCTCGAGAAGGTGAGAGCGCTCTAATCCCAAAAAGTGATAATTGTGGCTTTCACCACGGTGAGGTGATTTATACATTCGCTTGTGAATGGCACCTCCGGAATAAGTTCACTTGGCAGCACTACCGCCCAACTCCCCAGGAGCAACTCAAGCATGGAAACCCGAAAGGAGAGGTACCCAAAGGATACAAAGGCAGAATCTGATGACTCATAACCAAGCAACTCCCTATAAATTGAAGGCAGTGAGAGTATCATTTGGTTCAGTTCTTACCCGTGATGGCAAGGCAAGGCAAGACTACAAATAAGATTACATTTAGTAGATGCTGCTTGATTCATCAGCATTGCTTCTTCTCTTACCTCGAGTACGGCATGTATTTTGAAAAGAAAATAGGGGGCAAATGTTTCGAAACAAGGTGACACCAGCATATAAAAACTTCTGTGCTGGAAATAGAGTTCATTGCAAGTAAACAACAGTGTCAATTGATAATGGGTTGCCATACCAGCATATGGTGAATCTCCCTCTTTCTTCATTTCGTATATTACCATGGTTGCTACGGCATTGTTGATCAATTTCCCAGAAGAAATTTGGGAGCAAATTTGCTCCTTCTTGAATTTTCAAGACAGATTTCAGTTGGCAATGGCAAGCAAAAAGTCTTACGATATTGTGAAAATGATCAGAAGCGATATTTACCTAGCTGTTGACCTGAACAACCAGCGCCAAAGCAGCTTCCTTGTGCATCAGGTTGAACATTTACAGATTTCCAATCCTTCAGTCTATTTTCATGACCTTTATAAGGTTCTGACACAATTTCGATTTGTTAACCACCTTGATCTTTTTACCCTTTTGGATCAGGAAAACTTCAACAGCGGTCGATTTTTGTCTTGCATTGATCAAACAAGACGCTCGTATAAAATAACTGTCAAATCAGATTATTTCAAGAAGCTCAGGATAGAAGTTGATTTTAAAAAGAACAAAAGCGTTGAATTAATCGAGTAAGCGAGAAACATTGCATACATTTTGAAATCCTTCGTTAATTTTCTTTGAATTAGATCAAAAAAAGAGAAGAAATGAGGAAGAAGATGGCCGAGGCAAAGGCTTAGACCGTCGTGCCAGAGAGGTTTCACCAGTCAGTGAGATTATGGCTCCTTTGACAACCAGCCTGCTAATGTACGAGAGAAAAACAGCATATAAAAACGCTTGGTATGAGTTGAAGATATATTTTAAGAATTACGAATTGCTTATTAACGGTGCTGTTTGCGGGAGATTTGACAACGATCAACATGAGTGTTTCTTAGGAAGTTCAAGGGCTCCAGTCACCCTCATGCAACAAACACACTGGCTAATTATCGCACCGCAGACCGCCGTTCCTTGTGAGAGAGATGCTCGTTTATTGCAAAGTTTTCGCAATACAGCCAGCACCAACAATTGGACATTCAAGTCTCAAAACTTTGTAAAAAAAAAGGGATTTCACACCGAGCATCCTCTTACTTTTCACGAAAACACAAACAGAGTTGTAGATTATTTCAGCTTGGCGTCATACATTCTGTATTGTGGTTCAAGAGATGTCACTAATCATTCCCAAGTACAGAAATGCAGAGAAATGGCTGAGACGATGGAAGTTTGGAAAGATCTGGGTCTGTCACAAAAGCCAAAGTAATTTATAAACTACAACTTCTTTCAAGGTAAATTATACTAATCAGCTACCATATATATATTAGTTATAATGCAGCAATACTGGAAGCAACCAAGCAAAGCACGAATATTGGCCAATTCAAAAAATGGATGCTGCAATTCATTTACGGCGATGAAGAGAGAGATGCCACCAACAATGAATTAACATTACTGTACAAGAATGTCTTGTATCAGAAATTACGAGCTATCAATGACAAAAGAATGAAGCTGGTCAAGTAGACAGTTGCCATTTGTTTATCTTTGAGGTAGAGCAATTTGTTAGTTGAGTTGCTACGACTGTATTTTTATCTTTATAGTTGTACTATTCTTTCTATGTATAAATCAAAATATATTTCCTAGTCTGAATCATTGACATTTATTGCTCATCTTATGCAGTGGCAAAAAACGTATCCATATCTTTGGCAATATATAATGGTTGTCTTTTATGAAGCAAGTTGAGGTCTCGACGAAATCGTTTTCGATTTATTGTCATGCGTAATAGAATACTGCATCATCTGCTGCTGCAATGATGAAGCCTGCAGCTGATCCGCTACTGAGCGACCTCAAAGCGATTTAGCCCCCCGCTCTGAGGTTGAAGCGGCAACGACATTCGTGATTGAATCGACTTAAATCGACATCGTTTCTCCTATTTTGGTAAATTATACGCAGTTAACCTAATTTACTAAACCAACTCTCTTATGCTTTCAGGTGAAGCTTTTAAAGGCGAATCGAATGGTGCTATTTGTTTTGCACTTTTTTTTACCAAAAGTAATGCGTACTTTGCAAAAGTTTGGAAAGGTGTTTTTGGAGAAAATGCCGAGTTTTTGCATACACATCTCTTTTAAAACCAATTTGGTACGCTGCACACGACTTGTAGAAGTAGTTTGATATTAGGAACACCATATACAAAAATGCCGTTTTTGATGTGAAAAATGCGATCAAGTAAAATCGATGGATTTTTTCTTGGTATTACTCATCTAAAATCTCGAAATTTCGATTCTATTTTTTTTTGGACAAAAAAATTTGAGATAATGCATCAAATAGTTACTACTAGTCGAGAGTAATCGATTGGTGTTATTCCGGATGTCTAAAACGGCCTGTAAAGGGTGGTATTTGGGATCAAAAATACCCACATTTTGCCTTGTTTTGCTATATAAACGAGGAGCAAGGGACAAAATGCATATGATGTCAAACTAAAAACGCATTTTTTTTCATTTATACAGGCTTGTAGCATCTTTTGAAACCTACATAGTCAATCAAAAGTAGATTTTACAATGTATTTTGCCCAGTGAGTTGAAGTGAAATGCCTGTTGGGCAGTAAAATGCCTTCATTCCATCCCACTCTTGGTCAGAAGGCATGCTTACATCAAAAAAATGGCAGATTCAAGCACTATCAGCAAGCCTATCATCCAACAGCTCAAACGTTACAAGCCTCGGCTGATTCTAAATGAAGCGATTCACTGAAAAAAGACATCAACATTTGATCAAGTGATATGCAGTCTACAGATGTACAATCGAAAAAGCAGTTGTCAGGGTAGAGATGTGCTTCATTAAACGGCCCGGCCACAGCAACAGTGATAACGAACTATAACTAATCAGCGTGCTTTAGGGCTCAAGATTTTTGTCTAATGCCTGCTGGGAGCACGAGCAGTGGACTTTAGACCTAATGCTTTCAATTGGCTGACAAACAGCATGAAAGTACAAGCATCGAATACAAGCAGCGCGCGTCACGAAGCGCAAGCAGGCAACAACAAACTCTACATCATGTAACTTTTTTCAGAACATTTTCTTTTTGCTTTTTGTCTTACAGAAAAACATACAATACCATGTTTCTGGAACAGATTTGTCCAGGACAAGTCAACTCACAACCACAAGCCATACATACATTTGTCTATAAAGACGACAGATTCATTGTAAAGCAGACATGCCCCGATAATAGCGATTCCACTTGCTGAAACACTCTGATAGGTTTATGCAACTGGCTCCAAAGTAGTGGTCTATGCTGACCCTGACCATCTTGTACAGATCATTGCTGCTTCTTCACTCTTTCAGCAGCAGCAGCAGCAGCAGCAGCAGCAGCAACAGCAGCAACAGCAGCTAGAACCAGTGACATCGGTTGCAGGAAACAGCAATACAGGACAAGTAAAACGTTTGACTTTAAAGGGGAGGGGGTTGGAGTGGATATAACAAATCATCTCACACAGACACACGTATGTTATTAGATTGCTATAGCGTATCGTACTCAAATAGCAGTGTTGAGGCCCTATCAACGACAAAACCAGATAGGCTGGGAATTGGAGATTGTATTGGATACTTCAGTAGCTATAACCTGTCTTGATTGGAGCATGCATGGTGAGTTTGCTGTACAGCGCTATAGGCAGAAGATGTATGTGGGACTTATTCACACTGGGATATAAATGTAGACATATTGCTGAGTGCAGGAAAAGAGATCAAACTATGGAAATACGACGATAGCGATTCCGAATGGAAAACCATGTGCAGCAAACTACCAGCTTCGGATGTGATACTGGCTAAATTTGAGCCAAAATCCAACGTATTTGCGACATTGGGCAAGGTTTGTAGGCATACACTGCAAACATACACACCCAGACAATCTCATCCATCCTTCTATCCCTAGTATGATCGCATAGTGACCATATGGTATCCCACCGAGGATGATCACGATGCGTCTGCAGCAACAAGAACAGTGGACTACAATTTCACGCTCATTTCGCACCCTAAATATGTCACGCACTTTGTTTGGAGACGATTACCAGGCAGCAATGATCGAGAAAACGATTGCACCTTATTCACCATGGCACGCGATGGCATTGGGCGATTTTGGAGTCCTACTGATGTACAGCAACCTCATTTCTTGTACATGTGTGCAGTGATTGATTCCAATCAGTCTTTGGTCACCAGCAAAGTAGAAGAGGCCAATCACCACCACCATAGCGCTCAAGGAGAAGAAGAAGAAGAAGAAGAAGAGGAGGAGCAGGACGATTTTTCACCTATTCATTATATCGGTTGTGATGAACTAGCCAGTGCCGTTCACGCCAGATTCAGGTCCCATTCCAAACACGAGCGCTTTGATCAACGCGTGGACCGCATCCGAGACAGAGTGCGAGATACCCCTGATTTGCTGTTTCGTATACAGGCAGATGGATCACTTACATTTTGGGGTGTGCAGCATCTGAATTCAGTGCCTCGTCGAATTCCAAGAGTGTTTGTAGTGCTGCGTGTGGACAAGGCCATTGATCCGTTGGATGTTATCTACTTCTTAAATCCGACACACATTTTGCATGATTATTCACATATTCAGTCAGCATGTAAGTTGAAAGAGCTTGTTTGGGCGTGCCGTCATACTGAAAGATATACAGCCACAATCAAACCCATCGAGTTGTCGTTGGTGGCCAGAAACCTGCATGGACAATTGCGCTGTTACAGTCTCAATTTGATTGATTTCCTCGATTCAACTTCATTTTCACCCAGACTGCACTTGAAATACACATGGTTGGGCCATCAGCACTCCATCTCAAAACTGTATCAAACACAAAAGAACCGATTTTGCACAGTGGGTGTCGATGGACAGATCAATGTGTGGAAATATGAGCTGAGAGAGGTATGTTATTAACTGATGAAGTATTGCCCTGAGAGTGCTACTCACAACATGCGTTAGACATGTGGCAAAATGACGACTCAGTTGCAACTGGACTGTTCATTGTTTGTTGAATCCAAGCAACTCTTGGCTGTACCTGTGGATAAAGGTAGAGATCATCTCTGTTATAACCAAGGAGAAGAGCACTAAAAAAAAAAACAACATTAGATAAATTTTTAGCAGTGTATGATGGACATCACGTCAAGCTGTACGAGTTTGATAAACAAGATTGCCATTTACACCATTTCATCAAATGCGAGACGGAAGCTGCTTTGGATCTATCATCATTGCATGTATACAATAGGGAGGAAGCAGATTCAGGAGAGAAATCATTTTTGCTGATAGGTGTATCCACCACACTGAGACAAATCAGTACCTGGCATTTGACCCGCAACCATCTGCAACACATGGATATCGCATTTCGAGGTACACAGACTATGCCTTGGACAGTGGATCCCAATGTAGTGGGATCAGCCAGTCAATGGGCAACCAACACGGCTTCGAAACTATTCCACAAAATGGCGTTACAGAAGAAGCCTGTATTGACCGTATCATTGGGACCAGAGATCATTTTTTATGGCATCAACACCGACGCAACCAACATTGAATGGAACGCTTTGTTCAGCATGGATACTTCCAGCAGTAGTCGTATACATCAAATCAAGTGTGCGCCAGGCACAGTGGCATTGGTGACTGGTCAAGATCACAAAACCTTGTCTATTTGGATGGAAATACGATCAGGCGTAGCACCCAGCTGTGTCAAGACATTTGAGTTTGATGAGCCTGTGCGTGATATTGCTTGGAATGTTACTTCAGATGCTCAGTTTATCCTAGCTATTGCATTTCCCAAGAGTGTCGGTATCTTTGGGCAAAAGAGAGCATCGAACAATGCAAACAATGATGATATCTGGGCTTGGTATACTACATTCAAGGTGGATACGTGAGTAGACTTTGTTGTAGATATGAAAGAGTGTTGCTTACTTGTTGGAATAGCCCAGAGGATATCACTGCGCTGGCTTGGGTTGATTGCGGTGTATTGACAGTGGCAGCAGGAAACCAGCTCAGATGTTATTTGAAATGGCTGATTGACGATGATACGATATCCAAAGGTAATGAAGTGAATAGGTACTGTGTTGCCTCTTTACTGACTTGTGGCTTTAGCTGTTCGAGTGCATGGAGATAGTCAGGTGGAGCCCATGTCCAGTATATTTGACATTTCTTATGAAATGAACGGCCCTTTGCCCTTTTACCATCCAGATCATCTTATTCATTACATCATGTGGGGCAAAATGGATCTGGTACACAGTGTCTTGGTCTCTCTGTACACTTTCTTTAAACAGTTTGTCGATGATGAGGACAATAGCATCAACGAATTTCCTCCAGTGTCCTTTTCCAAGATGTTGAAGCTTCAAAATGTATGTTATAGGCATAGCATATACCTCGCATTTGGGCGCTAATCATGTTGAATATAGGGCGAGTCCAAGCAGGGTGCCAAGCAAGAGTACAATGGGTTGTTTGAGGACGATGATGACGCAGACGATGCTGACACAATGTATGTATAAGTATTCGCATCATGTATTGTTTCTCTTTTGCTTTCTTCCTTGTTATTGATTTACCATATCACTAGACAAAACGAGGGCGATGACACTGTTCGAGCATTGACATCAAATGAAGCCAAGAACTTGGCTCACTACCTCAAGGTGAAAGTGTTGCCTGGATTGAACGAAAGTGAGAGAATTCACTTGATTGCTATGGTGGATACCATTGTTGAAGTAAGCTGACCTTGTGCCTCTCCATTAACACAGCGACTAACGCTACACAGATCACCAACCAAGGCGACTCACTGGATGAGAATGGTGCTCGATTTACGGCACTACTAGAAAATCACTTTCATCTAAACAAATCACTGCCACCAGAACAACGACAGATGCAATTGGAATCAAGGGATTATGTATGGGCATTGCACAGTCAATCGCAGGATCTACTGTTGGAAAGATGTATTCGACTCTGTGACAATACACTGGTTTGGCAAGATGCTCGCAACTTGGGTCTGTTTATATGGCTGCAAAAGATTGATGTCGTGGTAAGTGATTCAGTAGGCGCATTGCTTCGTATACTCACTCTCAATGTGCTGGCAGAGAGACCAAATGGCCACCATTGCAAGAAATATATACTTGTCAAAATCCGCTGAAGCAAGAGATCCAGTAGACTGCACACTGTACTACCTGGCACTACGTAAAAAGAATCTCATCGAGGGTTTGTGGAAGACAACTTCGTCTCACAAGGAACAAGCAGCCATGAAAAAGTTCCTGGCAAATGATTTCACGGATCCACGATGGCAGAGAGCAGCGTCAAAGAATGCGTTTGCATTATTGGGAAAGCAACGATTTGGTAGGTGTATATCAACAAACAAACCAGTAGATGCACAACGTTAACACATCGATAGAATACGCCGCTGCCTTCTTTTTGTTGGCAGACAAACTGAAGGATGCCGTCAATGTCATCCTTAAAAACGTCAAAGACTTTCATCTCGCCATCGCCATCTGTCGTGTGTATGAAGGAGATCATAGTCCTCTGTTACGAGACATCCTAGAGAATTCCGTGATCCCCATGGCGATAGAAAACAACGATCGCTGGCTGGTCAGTATGGCTTACTGGTTGCTAAACAGACACAAGGATGCAGTGCGTGCCATGGTAGTGCCATTGACCCAGTTCACTGACAAGGACATGGATACAACAGGCGCAGATTCGGCAGCAGTAGTGCATGATCCCAATGCCTTTATTCTGTACCACCATCTGAAAAAAAATCTGACGCAGGATCAAAAATCCATTGTGCCTTACGATATTGAATATGGATTCTCTCTCCTTGTATCGCGATCGTATGAACGGTTAGGCTGTCCCTTGCTGGCACTGTACATTTTGACCAAGTATTACATGAAGCCACCCTCTGCCGCTGTAGAAGCACCTCCAAAAGAGGCTCGATTAGACAAAGCTGAAGATTTGTTTGGTTCCGATGACACCACAGCACCAGCTTATGCCACAGATCTGTTTGCTGATGATACGAAAGCCACACAAAAATCTGCTCGTGCTTCTGATCTGTTTGCTGATGATGACGATGACTTGTTTGCAGACCCCAAAAAGCCATCCTATGCCAGTAATCTGTTTGATGACGATGACAAGGACATATTCGCTACCAAGAAGCCAGCGTCGTCTTCCAAAGGCTTATTTGATGATGATGATGATGAGGAGGAGGGCGACATATTTGCAAGCACAAACACCACCGCAACTGCACTATCTGATGCTGAAGAAAAACAAGACACCCTGGATCCTTCAGAAAGAGAATACGATGGTTTGGATAGTTTTAAAGCCTTGCTTGTGATTCGTTTGCTTCAGGTAAACGGTGCCCATATACTCCTTGACACAAACAGCTCACACTCTCTTAAATAGACCTTCTTCCATGCTGCATCTGCGCTGTACAACGGCTTACAACAGCCTGATGACGCTTACGAAAGCGTCTATCGCTCCCACTTTGTTCGAAATCGTCAAGCACTACTGGATTTAGGTGAATCTGTCAAGATTCCGCCTGACATCTTTTCTCGCTTGCTGATGGAAAAGAGTATCGAAACAGACGTATTCCCTCTTTACTTGTATATTCTGAACGAAGGCATTCCCAAGGACTTTGATGTCCATCAATTCTTGAGAGCCTTCAAGGTAGGTTGCTTTGAGGTCAATGAAATTGCATTGATGCCTCAAGAACTGGATTATGCCACTCTGGTATTTGTTGAAAACTGGACCGAGTAAGTTGCGCGTGGATGTGTATGCTATTTGACCTAGACTCATCATTTATATTGTTGTAGACATGTCATTAAAACCTTCCCCATCTGGAACGATCTACGTGCTCGTTATTGCAACCCTGATACAGCGGCATCTACCACCCGACAGATTGCATTGACCACACTGATCAGCCTCATCTTGATCACCTTGCAAGAACGTCACTATGAAAGCTGCTGGCCATTGATCTATCATTTCAAGTTCTTTTTAGAGGCCCTTGGCTCCAATGGAAGTGACACGGCACTGATCAACTGCTTTGCTCAACTGAAAAAGAACGATACCAAAATGATTGATATGATGGCCGAAGATTTTGAAAGCTTTTCAGAGGGAAGTATGTTTGGGTTTGATATGAATGAAGAGGTGTACAGGCCCTTGTTGGATTCAAAGGACAAGTCGGTGGGCGCTAATATTCTGGAAGTGGCTACATTAAACTATGTGTTGTCTGCTATTGAGCATGCAATGCAATGTCAGGGAAGACACAGTAGTTTGAGTGGTAAGATGCCTCATCTGTATCATCCAGGGTGTATATTCTGACTTTGATGGCGCATTTATAGAGCAACTTTCAGATTTCATTTGGACGACATTATTGGATCCAGTCGCTTATCGAGTGCACTGTATCAAGGAAAAGATCTTGGAAGAACTTAAAGATGATTTGACTCGTCGTAAGTACTGCTGTTGTACCGTTTCTGGCTCAGTATACTGATGCACCACGGTTTTCAATAGACAATGTCTTGCGCCAATTCAAGACACTTCGACAAAAGAAATACTGGCATTCCGTCAAAAGCCTCAGCTCGTTTGATCGACTCTTACCGTTTGTAAATGCTGCTGTAAGTTGACTCCAATGACAGGGCTTTGCACAAGTAACTGACATGCAAACTTGATAGGCACCCAACGTCAACATACTTGCAGATGATCAGTTTGACCAGTTCCGTACTGTGTATCACTCAGCAAGCACTGTTTATGCATTCAGCTTGAATTCGGTAAGTAACTAATATTCCCCTTTATCAGCATGTTTAGCTAACATTCATATCTAAAAGTCAACAAAGGACACAATGGCAGTGTGTTTGAAATCTGAAATCCAAGAAATAGACCTGACCAAAGCCATGAGCAATATTGGCGCTGTAAGTCATCTCATACCAATAATACTCACTCTGGATACTCACTCATTTTTTTTTTTTTTTGCTTAGCCTCTAATCAGAACTCGGTCCGCCTCTTCCTCTGGTCTTGGACAAGACCATCATCTCGACAGTTACCCAGACACAGAAGAAGACGATACAGATTCAGACAATGATCATGACTCTGTTCATACTGCCACTACTGCAAAGCAACAGCAGCAGCAACAACAGCCCCAATCCACACGTAAACCCTTCCCAACCGCCTCCTCATCGCGCGTTTCTGGTAATTCAACACCACTCGTATCACCAGCTGGAAGTAGAACATTCGAGGAACATGTTCAAAAAGTACCTCAAAGCCTGAATCTGGAGCATTTGCATGATTCCCTCAGAAGGTCATTAACAAAGGGTTCAGATCATGCCAGAACACCCGCCAATGCAAGTCCAGCCCCTATTGACAATGCCGAAAGAGAAAAGATGGTAATGCATGTCCTAGACAAACAATGCGCCAATGTCATGCTGACTTGTTATAGATATCACTCAGACGAAACATTTCTGCAATTTGTGCAGAAACCCATCCGCAATACCCGTTCTGTGAGTCATCTTTATGTGCAAATCTAAAAAAGACACCTCACCTTACTCACACTTGTCTAGATATCACTGGATGCGATGTTAGCAATGGAGGACCTAGTGCTATTTTGTGGCAATTCGGACAAGAACGTGAGATTGCAAGCTATTATGGATGTCAAGGAAAGACCACGCGCATTCATTTTGACCAGTTTGGACAAAAGTTTGGAGCAGGAGATACTTCTGGTAATCTATGTTTGTGGCGATTCGATGCTCATGCGCATTCGAATAAGCCGTATTATGTAATAGTTTGATTGTTTTTTATGGGTCCATGCCATGTATACTGATCCAAGCATTATCTTTTCATACAGACACTGAATTGCCATTCAAAAGCGACAAGAGATATCACATTTATCAATTCCAGTAGTCTGATTGCTACAGCGGGCACTTCGTCAGTAACTATGAGCAGAAGGTACAGATATTTAGAATGGATCTATTTGGTACGCAAAGACTAAGTTCATACAAAAAAAAACAGTAGTAAGCGTGATCATGTGTGTTTGTGGGACACCCTCTTACCTCCCTCCAAAGCCATGGTGTCTGGTAAGTCTGTTATTCCAAGCACGCTCACAATTTGTTCATATCATGCATCATAGCACTGCCTGGTCATGAAAGTGGTGCATATGCCATTACATATGAGCCAAACAGTCAATTGCTATTTTCAGGCGGAAAAAGGGGCGAAATTGTGGTTTCTGATTTGAGACAACGTTCCACCACAATGCATACGTTCACAGCACATCAATCTAGAATCCGATCCATTTCCATTGATCCAGAGACCAAGTCGTTGATTACAGGATCCATTGATGGTGAACTCAAGGTAAAGTGTTTGACTTTATTGCCTATACAATGGGAACCACCAACCAGTCCGTTTTATAGATTTGGGATGTCAGCACATATAAGCTTCGTCAATCATTCGATATCCAACCAAGAAATCGATTCCTTGCGCCGACATTTAACCGAATTCCAGTAAGTTGCTTTCAAATCATGTCTACCACACATTGGGAAAACACTGATTTCTATTTGTCTAGCTCAAAGCATTTGGCGTAACTCAAATACAGCTTTTCATTGATGATATCTATACGTCTGGGCCTAATGGTATTATTAAATGCAAAAGATCTGTTGTACATTAAAAACTTTCTCGATCTTCTTTTTCATATGCAAGGGGCGGGGATAATTATCATGATTTTTATTTGTTATAATATTTATATATATATAATATGTATAGGAAAGGAGTGTGTGAGTGTGTGTGGCAATAAGAAAGAGGCAAAAAGCAAAAAGGAGGAGGGGGGGGATGGTGGTAGACAAAAACTTTTTTCTTTATATACAAAGGCCCCAAACTTCCATTTCCATGCATTGAAATTCTGGTTGCAAAGCCAAGACCTCATTATCAAAGGTAGGACATGTGCTGCTATGTCCCTTCTCCAATTCAGAGTTCAACCAAAGACCAAATTTGCCATCCCCACCTCCTATGGCTATGAAATTTGAATCTGACAACATCATATAGTCATTCTTGCCTGTCCATGGGAAAACTTTGATTTTGGGTTGTGGCTCTTGTTGATTTAATTTCCATAAAAAACTATACAACATGTCATGTTAATTTTACTATACTACACAATTCACACACACACAAATGAACATACCATTCTCCTGTGCCATAGTAATGACTTTGTGATGAAAATGGATGCGACAAGTAGGATCCAAAAATCTAGAAACAAGAAAAAGCATGAATATACATCTCATCATTCATATGTGTCTTTCTCACACATTACTTGGTTTTGTGCATCTTTTATAACCATGATACATGGTCCTTCAAAGCTCTTCATACAAGAGTAAAGTGTGGCCAGACTTACACCATGTTGATCCAGACTATACAAAAGGTTCCATTTTTGTGCAATTCTGTATCTTCTGGGAATATAGGGACGCACCTGTATTTGTGAATGTTAGTTGACAGTGCTATAAGAAGAATAGACAAACAAGGTAATATTCTCACCATTTCAGCAATTGTCTCTGTCAATACAGCAGTTTTGATATCAAACTGACGACCAATCAAATGGATAGAGGGCATATCATCAAGCTCGTCTGTTGACCTCGTTTTAGTTACAGTAGCAGCCTTCGTAGTAGACGGTAATAAGCTAGCAATGACAAGAGCATCGACTGCGGCTGATGTGGTCTTGGTATTGGAGATGGATGAAATGGAACTATGCATGGTTCCACTTGTGCTTGTTGAAGATGATTCAGATGAGGATACGGATATAACATCATCTTCTACTTTGGGCTGCTCTTCTTGTTGGTGGTCCCATTCCATGATAGATGCGGTAAGTGTACAAGGTTTGGGTGTAACAATAGTAATGGCAGTTGGTTTTCTTGGAGTTGTTGTTGTTGCTGCCGATGGACTTGCTGTTGCTGAAGCTGCAATTTCAGCAGAAGAACAAGCATGCAATGTCGTATGTTGGTATGATGATGTAACAGAGCTTTTTGTAATTGATGTGGTTGATCTTGATTTATGCCATGATTTTGGTCTCGTTGTGGTGGATGCTGAAGTTGTTGAAGATGAGGATGATGGACCCGCCAAACCTAATTTATTTTTTTTTCAGAGTATATAAATTCCTTTGATTCTTTTCTAAAGTTTGTTGTAATTCTACACTTCACATACCTAAGAGCTTACAGACAAACTTTGTGATAGGAGAGACATGCGTATGTTGGTATTTATCATCTTCTGTAATGGAACGATGCAAAGGAAATAGACGCTCTTTATTAGTGTTGTTGTTGGTATATGAAAAGGAATGTGAATGCGAATGCTGATGATGATGATGGTGGTGGTGATGGCGGTTTGGTGTAGCAGAAATGGAAGTAAGCCTTTTCATGTTGATAATGGGGGAAAGAAAAGAAGGTTTTTTTTTCTTCTAATAGCCCCCAAAACTCCTTTATATAGTATTTCATGCATTGACAAGATATATGATAATATTACATTTGCTCATGGCCCTGCTTCTCCTATTTTTAACTCTCATTTTTTCTTCTACATACATACATGTATATAAACATACATACATACATACATACGTACATGTATACATTTCGGCTTGTGGATGTGAGCACTGTTGTATATCATGTTGTTTGGGTACCAATCAAATCCCTTTTTTTCTTGTACATAGCAACCATTATAATAAATGCTTTCTCCTATAAACATGGCCATCACACAATCAAAGCATTAAAAGTTATTTGGCACAATATATACATTTTTAGAAGAATCTAGTTACACACAGTTGCAAGTGCAAGCACAAATATAAATGCATTTTAGAAAAAAAAAAAAAAAAAAAGACAAACAAACCATGAATCAGTTAAAAAGAGAAAAGGTCAACATCACCATGAGGTCATTTATTTGCTTGGGATCAAAATCGAGCAACATGTCAATGCTCCATCTGCTTTGATCAATTCACTCATACACAGTGATTTGACTTGCACACCACGTTTTTTGTGCAATTCTTCGAGAAGGACCTTTTCGGATTCAGGAAAATCCTGCTGATAGATGATGAATTTACCACCATCCAAACTGAGAATGTTGGAGGGAACTTGCTCTGGTACACGAATAAACTCGTAATGGTTGTTTGTGAATTGCTGGATCTCTTCTTGTACATCATGACCAGCCTTGTGATCCGTAATTAATAAGGTATGATCGTCCAACATGCTAACAATACACTTAAAGTGCAAAGAATCATGACTCAACAGGCTCTTTATAGTGTAGACAGGGCATTTTTCTGAAAACACTTTGGCTAGCACATCAGCACCACGTTGGTTTGTGCGATGTGAAAGTCCAATCAAAAGATGCTTGCCCGTGTATAGCACATCTCCACCATCCAAAGTAGCCTCTGGATCAATATCATGCATATGAACAATGTCTTTAATGACAGGAACCTATATAAAGCAACTATCCATATCACTAGGTAGAATATTTCCATATTTATAACTCACTTACCTCCTTTAATGCATTTTCGACGCCAGAGACTTCCTTACGACGGGATTCTGCACCGAGATAATTGATGATGGCCTTGTCCTCGACAACAATAGCATTGTCTTCCACAAAGCAACAATCTATATGCCTTTGCGCATCAATACCTCTTCTTCTCACACTGGATCCCACCCCCCCCCCCCTCCTCCTTAACGATAGACAACTTACCAGGATGAGCTTCATCAGCAGGTACCTCAATAACTTGCTTGACATGCTCTTTAATCACATTGACATAGTCATCATGCTGCTTTTGAGCCAGCTCAATGTTGATGGGATTGTCGTTGTTGTCCACCGAAGTAACGCAACTGGCAAAGCTCAAAGGTAGATGACGAACAATGGCATACATTTTTGTTTATGTAATAAGAGAGAAAAGTAGTTACAAAACACGATTGCGCGAAATTTTAAGGTTGTTTATATATGCATAGATGGATTTTCTGGGAATTTTGTTGTCATAGATTAGAACAAATCATTGGAGTTGAGATCGAAGGTTTTTACTGAGTCGCCTACGCGACTTGAACAGTCGACGAAGCTTCAGTAAAATGTACATGAAGAACACAACCGTGCCATAGTATAGAATAAGATGTGCATCCATGCTGAACATATGGTTGAAAGAGTGATTTATTGATATCAGTGCAAGTTGCTTTATCAGATTGTGTGAATTAGTGAGAAAGAAGTGAATCTGAAAAATCTCACGCATTTGCATTAGTCATATTGAGCCATTCAGATTTTAAATCGGACCTTTTAGTCAGATTTCGGCAAACAGTGTACCTTAACTTTCAGCTGATATGAAAGCACTTTGTGTTTGGTTTATCTACACATTCGCTCCATTGATACGATGCTTTATCGGAATAAATCGCTATAAACACAACCTTTTTTTTTTTTTTTTTTTTTTGCTATGGAAAATGATAAGATTAAGTTTCCCGAAAACAGGTATTGTACCCACCCGTTTAGAAGGAAATATGAGAGATATAATAAAAGCCAAAATTAAAAAAAAAAAAAAAAACTTAAATTATCATTAATTGTGATACAACATGTTGTTACTAGATAACTGTAGCTTGCTCTGTTCAACTCTAATAATTATTCCAGTTTAAGGTATGCATATTCTTCTTGCTTGAAAAATACCATCTATACAATGTCGTTTAACTCGTTTACTACTGGCCTTCCCAGCTTCTCGGTAATCAAATATACTTTGCTTAATTTAGATGTACCCCAGAGTTCACTATTGTGAGGTGCTATTCTCTGCGCGTATAAACCCTAGTGTACAAAACGATTTCCAATTTCGATTTTCAAACCATCCAAAATTGAGTTTTGGCATATTGAAGCTAGGGGTTTGAAAGTAGCATGTTACTACTATATCTATTTTTTGCGTAGAAAACGATGATGCAATTAGATTTTAGATAAAATGCATTGATGGTGAGAAATTGGCGATGTTTGACATCTGCAAATTTTAGACAGATGTTTTTAGTAAAACTCTTTAGATTACTATATGAATGTGGGCTGCACGTCTATTAAAAGCTGTACAGAGTACTTTGTTTAGCTTGAAAATGTTCAATGTGAGATTATTGAGGGCGATGGCGATGAATAATGATAGAAAATAGTCAAGACGGACAAATTTCAACGGGCTGTACCGCTGGATTTTACCAAGTGAATGTGAGCTTAAAGCTTAGTAGCTTCTGTTTCTTTTTCATTTCTCTATACGATGGTATAGTTTTTATAGATTTATTTCTTGAGTTTTGAAAATCCTCTGCTTGTAGCTGATAAAATATGATATTTTGAGCAAATGTATGAAGGGAACGTACATCTGGTACTTAAAACCCTCATATTATAATGGATATAACGTAGAGCTATTGAATGGTCTTTGTTTTGTGCGAATCCAGTGAGTATTTGTCGAGATATGGTCAAAAAAGAGTATCATGCAAAATCATGGATTTTTCCTCCAAATCTGCCTGTGATAGCAAGCGAAAAATCTGGTGACGATTTTTTGGTCAAGACAATATTGTCAATATTTCATGATAAAGTTATGCCAGAGCTTCAAGCGATAGCTCATTCGATAGGAAATGTTTTGGTCTAGAATGTTTAGTAATGCTTAACAAAATGTTTTGATGACAGATACTGATTAATCCTTAGAAAACAATCAAAAAATTGCAAAAACAGTCGTACCAAATATCAGGTGAAAAATGTACACCAGAGACTTAATATAAATACCATTGTATTCTCCTTTGAGTTTTCTACAAGTTTCATATAAGTTTGAAGGGGTGTTTACTATCAAGAAACGCATAATTTTAAGATTGATAGGTTTCAGAATCCCATGGACCATCATTCAGAACAATAGAAATTGAAGCTCCGTTGACCTTCCGCATGTGTACACCTCACAAGGATGAATTTGACCGAGCATTTTAAAAATCGGAGCGTACGAAAAGGGCCATATTAACTTGTTGGTTTTAAGTTATCAATAGATACCTGACATGTTAAAAAATTTTGTTGTCAAAACTAGACAACTGTAGCTTGCTTTATTCAGGAATAACAAGATTCCCAATTTAAAGTATGTATATTCCCCCGCTTAAAAATAACATCTCCAATGTCGATTAACTCAAGGAGTAAGCATTTCCAATATAATGTTTTCACTTAGAAGTTGTTCCAATATCATTACTCTACAACATATATAAGTTTAACGAGATTCTAATTTTTTCACCTAATGAGGACCTGGACGTACAAAATGTTTTTTGATTTTGAGGTTTTCAACTTTTGGACGATCGAACATCGATTTTTGAAAAATTCATGTTAGAGCATTGAAAATAGCAAGTTCCTATGACAGTTTTCTGCATAGAAGATGGTGGTGCAATTGGATTTTAGTTTGGATGCGGTGATGATGAGAAAAGCGAGATTTGAGAGATTTGCAAATTTTGGACAGATGCTGCTAGTAAAACTTTTTGATTCGTATATAAACCTGAGTTATATGTCTATTAGAAGTTGTAGAAAATACCTTGGTTGACTAGAGGATGTTTGACTTGAGGTTATTGAGGACAATGTGGATGAGTAATGAGGAAAGATAGTAAAAAATGAACAATTTTCAAAGGGCTGTAGCGCAGGATATCACTATGTGAATGTGAGCTTAAAGCTCAGTAGCTTCTGTTTCTTTTTCAATTCTCTATATGATGGCATAATTCTTATAGAGAAACGTTAAAAGCTTTGAATATCTCTTGCTTGTAGCTCATAATAAAGGATTATGGTTTGGACGAATATTTGAAGGGACGTACATTTGATACCCGAAACCCACATAGCATGGTGAATCTACAGTAGAAATGGAACAAAAAAAAATGGCCCGGCAATTATGCGATATCTACCTAAATGTTGAATAAATCTTGCTTGAAGTGGTACACAACAAGCTACGAGAAATAATGATAAATTTTGCCATGATGCATAGTAAAGCGCCTTTATGATGTCTACTGACTACATGATGTAAGGAAACATCACTTGAAGCAATGCAATGTGCGTCAATCAAGCGTCATTGCTTACAATATGCTAGTGACATGATGGTTTATTTACATGATAATAGGAAGTATAAGGAAATATATATATATATATATATATAAAAGATTAATATGTATGTAGCATAGACGTGATGATAATTGAAATAAGAAATAGGTACTAAGATATAAATGATAATATGCTGAAAGATGTTAGTAGTAGTCGTAGCTGGTGCTCATTAAATAAGAAGAGTCCATCGATTGCTCCATCATGCTTGTTTTAGTTTGTAAAGAGGCGACATTTCCCAGTGTTCTTTTGAGCAAATCAATCAGAGGTACATCGTCAAGATGCTTTTGTTGTTGCTGCTGAGGGCTAGACATGGAGACCAAATCTTGAGCAATACGTTTGGCAGATTGTTGTTCCTTTCGCAACTATAAACATATACAAAGCATAAGATATTTCCCCCCCCCTCCCCCGCAACTGATACAATTGCATCATTTCTAACTTACAGTGATCAAATCTCTTTGCTTGATACTCGTCTCTTGTTTGAATTTTTTGAATTCGTTTGCTAACTGTGTCTTCTGCTGTTCATGTTGGCGTTGGGCTAATGTGAGCTTGTTCTTCCAGACAGACTCCAGTTCAGCTAGTTTCGCCATACATGCTTCTTTCTCTTGGTCAATTCTGATCTTTATCTCCTCTTGTAAGGTTTGCTGCTTGTCTACCATGTCCTGCTTGGTCTGATCCAACTCAGTTTGGTGCTTGATCTGCAGTACTCGCTTTTCATTCTCGTATTCTTCCTCCAATTCAGTCATGCTTTGCTTGTGCTCAGCAGCCAGATTCTCTACTCGAGCTTCAGCATGCATCATCATTTGAGCATTCTCAGCTATGGCCAATTGCTTCATACGAGTCTCACTCTCGGTCATTTGAGCTACTTTTGCGTTAGACTCTTTAAGGCCGGCTTCTAATGTGGCAATGGTAGATTTATAGCCTTCAATTTCTTGATCTCGAGCTGCTAGTTGTGATTTTAAGTCGACAGAGGGTTGTTGCTTTAACTGATCTATGATGCCTTGCATTCTGGCCATGTCTTTATCATATTGCTCTTGTGATACAGTGAGTTTGAATGACTTGATGGTAGGAGATGTAGGTGCACTCTTGGTTTCTCTGAGGGATTGCTCCAGTTGAGTAATTGCCTGGTTCTTGTCACTGATTCTATCGTAAAAGTTGGAAAGACGTCGTTTGTAAGTCGCTTGTTCTGTCTCCAATGCGTGATCATATTGGTTTCGCAACTGCTGTAATTCGGATTGGTGAGCTGTCTGGGCTTCTTGAAATCTCTTTTCCATGCTCTTTTTCTAGTAACGGATATTAGTTGTGCTGAGCATAGTTTACATACCAAGGCCTACCTTGAGCTCAAACGACGCCTTGATCTCTGCCATCTTTTTGTCTTTGGAATAGAGTTCTCTCAACAACTAGAAAATGCGATTTAGATTCTCCTCGATTGCGATAAAACATAGCTTCGCATCAAACTTACACTCTGCTTGTCCTTTTCAAACTTGGCTCTGTCATTCTCATGCTTTGTATGGATGTCTTCAATGTATTTTTTGTATTCTTGAGCTTGACGAAGAATCTATAGGTGCAGGAATTGAGCACCATGTCTGCCGGTATGAATAACTAAACTTACCGAAGCCTTTTCCAGCTCCCACTCCTTTTGATGAAAGATAGTGTTGGGGGTAGTTGATGGAGGTGGAGAAGCGAGTTTCATGTCAATGGAATAATCTGTCGTAGCTGTAGCTGTGGAAGAAGTTGAAGGAGAAAGAGGAATAGAAGTAATAGTCTATTTGTATAAACAATAACAATAACCCCAATCAATCAGCTGAAGTTCATGCAAATCCGAGTTGTTATTGTCACACTTTACCTTTTGGTTCATACTTGGTCCGCCCGGTAATCCTGCTTGTATTATTCATATAGAGTTCAGCATAGTCCTTTTCTTTCTATCATTCAGGAGGTGTTATCTCCTTACCTAATAGAGATAGCCCTTTATTCAGCCGTTTGGATTCTCTGTCGAATTTGCGGTGTAGTTGAAAGCTAATGTCTTGGTATTGAATGGACTGAATGAAGCCTGTATGTTGTGTTGTGCGCGATTAATAACAGCAGCATTCAAAGACCAAGCTGATATATGCACGTACCTTCAATCTGGTTCTTGGTAATAACACTGGATACAAGATCAGATGGATAGACGGCAGAAGTTGATGTCTTGCAAATCACAGGCACATCATTGATAGCTGCATACACATACAAACAGTTGTTGCATTGCATAAAATCATGTATCTTCTACACACTTACCTTGCATTTCAAAAGGCAGCAGAATCACTGGTTGCTCAGATGGCTCGTTTTGCTTGGTTAAATACTGCAATTGTTGATTGAAATGATGTCTATAACGCTCTTCTCTTTTTCCAAAATGACGAAACAAATCACCCAATAAATTAGCATTTTTAGTCACTATCTCAGAGTATCTGTCTCGTCTCCAGATTTCAATTAACAGCAGCCCCTGTTTTCATTTGATGAGTGTATATTAGTAAGCAGCCCTCTTTTCACATACATAGCCAAGCATCAGTCTTTTGGGTAGGTTGTCACTCGTCTTTTTCTCAATATTCAACCGTAAGCCCTTCATTTGCTTTTCTAACTCGGCCAGTGTCGGATATATGTGAGCTACCGACTCCTCCACTTTGCTAATGTGCTGCATGCAGTTGACAAACCCTTGCAACCCTAGCTGTCTCTGCTGTACAATCAGCCTTTCAGCATCGTACAAGACCTGGTGATAGCGATACAGTGATGTCAATGCCTCTCTCATGCGGCCCTGTTGCTTTGATCCCATCTTTTTCTGACATCCCATCAATCCACGCATGGCCTGTGCTGAATTCAAAGCTAATTTCTGTACTTGAGCGACCATCATTTCAAAGGCAGTTCGATTGGTGCTGCCCACGTGTGCTGTCTGTTGCGTGAGATAGTCTACTTTGTTTCGTTGCGCCATGGTAGCTTGTGCAAGATCATGATACTGCTTTTGCAGTGCGGTGTATTGCTCCTGATGCTGCTCCGTCAGATCAATGGGTATAAATGTGTCCAATGTGGTGCCCTGAGGATCCTTGACTTGTATCAGGATGCGAGGGTGAATCGATGTCGAAACCAGCCATTGTATGTCATTGGCTATCTGGTCAATGACAATGGTGTGCTTGGCGAATTCTCGTTGCGCAATACGATCAAATTTGCCGAAGTTCTGATAGGCAGCTCTGGTTTGGATTAGTATTTGTAGCGTGCCTTTACTATCTCGACTTACTTGACATGGGACTCCAAATTGGAGAGTGCTGCTTCAAGTGCAATGGCTTGCCCACTTGTTTCTCGGGCCAATTTGTCTATACAAGCTTTTCGGCGCTGACATGTCTCCATGATGGTCTGCAGATAGTCTCAGTACAGTGTCACTGGACCAGACAACATATACTTTACCTCGCTGATATCTCTGAGCAAGCGCTTCATCTCGTCCTCCTTATCCGGCTCTGTCTCGCATGTATAAATCATAGACTCCAACTCTGCCAAGGTAGGTATCATTTCATTTGTAACTAGATCGAATTCAGGTAGTTGCACAAGCGTTGGATCTTGCAGTAAACGGCGATTAAAGAAGACGATGGTGGATGCATCCTGCTCGTCTTCCAGCACAGTGTTGTCCTTGATCTGTGTTCCATCGACTGTAAGCAGTATTTGATCTGCACTGTGTATCTGAACCTTGGTCTCTATATCCTGCTTCAGCTGGGCCAAACTACAGAAATGTCGCAGTAATCATCGTCTTGGTATCAATTAGCCCATCCTTATCAAATGCATTCATATCCCTTACTGTTCCGATCGCTTTGTTTTCGAAAATGGATTACTCAATTCGAACTCATGGCCTGACTCAGCCACGATAATCCTCATTTTTTGATAGTATCTCTATGGTATATACTGTATATAACAAAAATATACGAAAGAGGGAAAAAAGCGAATTATTTTATTCGGTACGAAACAAACATCCAAAACTGGGAGCGGCATGTTCCAGTCAGGTGGGTTGCATGATTTTGTCTAATAAGGAACAAAAAGGTTGTCTTTCTGGGCTCTTTCCAATTTGCTAGCTCTCAAATGATACACTTTGCGGAATTCTCTAAACTGCTTTACAAAACCATCGTTATCCAGATTACCGTCCAAAAAGCTCTGAGCGACGGATTCTGATAGCTCGTCGGATTCATAGATGCTGGCTTTAAGTCGAGTCAAGACGGTGGATGAAGAGAATCTCTGTCGGCATGAGCATCAGTATGCTGCCACTGCCCTCAAGCATAAAACACTCTTGTCTACTTACATTGTATGCCTCGTTTTGTAACTTCTCCTTTTGCTCAAATCCCAGCTTGTCCACCTTGAATTGCCCATGCAAATTCTCCACTTCGCTTCGTAATTTCAGTAATTGATCCTCTTTGCTCAAGTTTTTATCTATCCCAGATGCTAGTAAATCACATTATCCTTGGCCGTCATCTCGCCACTCAGGTACTTACGGGCCAGTTGTTCATTGCCACTCAACAACTCTTCTTGAAATGTGCGCAGGTTTTTGACCCTCTCCAAAGAATGGAAAAAGATATCAAATGCAGTTTCATTCGAGAGTAACTCTTCCATCTGCTCAGGACTAGAGCCGTGTCAGTATCGCTTGTCCCAGTCTATCTCTAAAGTATCGAGCAACTCACCTCAGCTTTGAAATGGCACTGTATTCTGGATTCATGGGTAAACTAGATGAAGTTGAGGCAGAAGGAATAGGTGGTGGTGGACGAGCGCTGTAGCTATATATATATATATATTTATATATTAATCTCTTGTTGCTAAGCAAACTGTTGAATCTATAATTACCCATCTTCTTTTTGCTCATTTTTCTTGGCAGGAGGTCGTTTTGTGAACTCTTCACGGATATCTTTGACTAGCACACCTAAATTCGATTGCTGGGTCCAGCTTGGTAATGCATCGTGCATGATCACATCGCCCTCTATCCAAGGATGTCGCATGCCTGTAGGTGATAATGTAATAACAGGTGGTTCTTCGGGAAAATGGGCAGGCAGATTGACGAGCAGAAAGGTGTTCTCTTGTGCTTGCAGTGGTATCTCGTATATTTGTCCATCCACAACGGTGACTGTAGAGGGATTTTGCTGTAGTAAAGCGTTTATTTGTTGGCGTTTTCTATTATAGCAGCAAGTTTAGACCCAAGCCTAGCTATTGAATGATGGCAACTTACAATTCTTGTGACATAATGATATAGTATGAGTAGTAGTAGCAGAAACAAAAGAAAAAATGGTTATGCGGAGAGATGAGAGAAGGGAAGAGATCGATTGTGTTTGAAATCGACATTTGGTCAGGAATTAATTCATGAGACGTTGGGACGTTCATATCGAGGATGGTAGCAGAATGTAGTCTGATGATAAGCATTATAAGACAACCAACGAAAAGGCGTATTGTAGTCAAACATGCATGTAAAATTTTGTATAGACTTGTATAAAACAGAATATCTTTGCGTTTTTTTTTTATATCCCAAATGATTCTTTGGATAGCTGTTTGCACTGTAGACGTTACAGAGGCTATTTTGCTGTTGCCAACAAAAGAAAAATGTCAGCCTTGACCAAATATACCAATATTCAGCCATCAGAAGCAAATAAAATTGATTTTCAGATTCACTTGGAGGTAGCTATGTACTCCATCATTCGTTACTCATATACAGCTTTGATCCTTCACAGAATATGTCAGATTTAGATGGTCAAATCAGAACATTGGCACACCAAACATTGGCACACCAAACATTGCATTGCAGACAACAAGTGTTTTTATGTTTTGGATGGCGTAACTTCTTCAAACCGATTTAGACATAAACAGCCTGCAAGGAGACAGCCTGAGCTATGCAAAACCTCGGCCCATTTCATTGAATACTGTGATTTGCATCGAATATCCTACTCATTTTGACTTTTAAGCACTCCACAAACGTATAAAACCTCTCTGTAGCTGCGGATCTAGCTCCAGTTGAGCGTTCCGTGTCTGTACCTATAGAGACAACGTACATACAAGTAGACAGCATACTAGTATTATCTCTCACTACCCAAAATCATGCCAAATACAGCAACATCTGGACGCATTTGAGCCGTGATTTCTCGCATTAAAAGCCGTTTTAGACCTCCAGAATAACGCCAAACAGTTGCTCTCATCCAGCATTTCCTTCCGGATACCTTTACTCTACTTTTTTGAGATCACCAAAATTCAACCCAAATCCACGAGGGGTAGGTACCTCATGATTTGTGTCGAGGTAAAAAGCGAATACTTGTAAAACCATGGTAGTTGATATTGACACATAACATCAGCTCCAGTGTACTCGATCAAGTGCAAATAATAATGTAAAGAGAATAATGTTAACAATCTTGTATAATCATACTGTTTACTCGAGATTTCCCACCATTTGCTTTTATTATATTATGCATTGTCGTTGCTTATACACTGAATATACTGAACCCTAAAAGAAGAGATTAAATAACCTCAGCATCGCAATAAAGCCAAACTGCCATAATTGAATTTATGATGGCAATAAGGCTTAAATGGCCATGAATGATCTAGGAACGTATTACACAAATGTGCTACTTGCACCATTCGACAGTCCACTTGCTCCATAAAGCCTATAGATGTAAATAAGTATTTTTTTTTTGTGGTATAACAGATCGGCTCTGGCTAATTTTCATTGAATTTCATCTTTTCTTCTTCATTCACACAAATATGGGTCTTTTTAAAGCACTTGATACTATTGTTCATGGCGGCGTCCAACAGCCGGATTCCTATGATAAAAAGAAAAACTATACATTCTCTGAAGTACTAGGTAATCATATCCTTTAATTTTATTCTTTTGAATCTTTTCTTCTAAACCATGTCTTAGGCAGTGGTTCTTTTGGTTCAGTGAAAAAGGCCATTCGAGTCAGTGATGGCAAGGAAGTAGCCATCAAGATCATCCCTAAACGAAATGTCAAGAACCATTTTGACATGGTCAAAGATGAAGTTGATGTGCTGAGCAAATTATCACACCCCAATGTCATTGGATTTTACGATACGTTTGAATCCAGGTAGAATAATTTGAAACAAATGCTCATTTGAAACAAGCACTCACTATTTCTGGCTGTGATAGAGACAAATTTTATCTTGTTTTTGAACTGTAAGCACGTTTTTTCTTGTTTATTGTGTATTACCATACTAAATGTGCATATAACCATACAGGGCTACAGGAGGAGAGTTGTTTGAGCGATTGTTTGATAGAGGAAAGTTCACTGAAAAGGACGCTGTGGTTGTCATTCGATCCGTGCTGACAGGCTTGGAGTATTTGCACAAAAACAACATTGTTCACAGAGGCAAGAAAGCATGACAATAAGGCTGATGTTATGTGTGTTAATGAGTTGTATTACATTCTAGATATGAAGCCCGAAAATTTGCTATTTAAAACACCTGATTCTGATGCAGACTTGGTTATTTGTGATTTTGGGTAACATGAAATAAACTTTGGCGAGTGTGGCTGGTAAAAAAAAAAAAAAAAAAAAAAAAAACTAACTCAAACACCTGAATAGTATCGCAAAATTAAGCTCTCAAACATCTGCTCTAGAAACTGTGTGTGGTTCGCCTGGTTATGTTGGTAAGAAAAAAAGAAAGTTTCCATTTTATTTCTCAACATTCTAAAACACATGCTTAGCTCCCGAAGTCTTGGCTCAAAAGGGATATGGGCCACCCATTGACATGTGGGCTGTTGGTGTCATTACATACACTTTACTATGCGGCTATCAACCATTCCAAGCAGAAGATCAAGTGGAGCTGATTGACGAGATTACACACGCACGCTACGATTTCCACGAGAGATATTGGAGGAACATTTCGGTGGAAGCCAAGGATTTCATTCGCTCTCTGTTGACATTGGACACTGAAAAGAGATTAACAGCTACAGCTGCAATGAAACACAAGTGGATGACTAGCAGTGATATCAACGATATCGACATTTTGGAAACTGTGCGTGAGAATTTCAACCCTCGTAGAACTCTAAAGAGCGCTGTAGGTGCTGTGCGTGCAATGAACAGATTAAAGGCTGCCTCTGTTTCTGCTGGTAGTGATAAGAAGGCGTCGCCTGCGGGTGATCTGACTGCTGCTGCTGCATTCTCAAAGGCCATTGCTCTTCAAAAGCAGCAAAAGCAACAAGAATCATCAGCTGCTGCTACTCCTGATTCTTCTGCCGTTGCTGTCGCTGCTGTCTAGTTTCCTCTCTCTCTCTCTCTCTCTCTCTCTCTCTCTCTCTCTCAATTCTTCTCTCTATGCACATAACCCCCCCCCTCTCAATATCATGATTAATTAAACACTTTATATATTTATTGCAACATTTTCTTGGAGGCTCTCATTATGTAATTGATCTCTAATGATTCGAAACCACCAATACCGACTAATCCGTTACGCTCAGCTACCTTCCATTGACGGTCCAAGGGATCCCAAGAGATACCACGCACATCTCTCACTTCCCATTCGTCTCCAAACGATTCAATGGCTTCACGCAACTCCTTGCTTTTAATGTATTTACTCCAGTCATGCGTGCCATCATGTACCATACCTAATACCTTTTCAGCCAACAACACTGTCAATGCATAGGCAGCTGGTGTGCGAGACATGGTGGACAGGAACAGATCACCTCCAGGTCGTGTTAAACTGGCGCAAGTTCTCAGAAACTCCAAGGGCTGGTTGACATGTTCAATGATCTCCATCGCCAAAACGACATCAAATAGTTCGCCTCCTCTCAAGATTTCCTCAGCTGTCGAATGTCTATAGTCAATCTTGCCTGGTCCTCGCCATAAACTAGGATCTTTACGGGCGTGCAATTTAGCCATTTTGATATTGTCCTCTGAAGCATCTGCGCCAACAACATCGCCACCTAAACGCACTAAAGACTATAGAGCCTGGTTTAGCATGCCCTCTGCGGCGCGCATTCGAACTGTCAAATGCCCATTTTACATACCTCTGATAACAAACCACCACCACATCCAATGTCCAACATGCGAATGTTAGCAAATGGCTTTCCACTTTTAGCTGCCTCGCTGTCTGCTCCAACCAATTGATCGCGAACATAGGACACCCGAGGTGGGTTCAGTAGTTGCAACATGGAGAATTCTCCAGATGGATCCCACCATTCTGCTGCCTTGTCGCTGAACTTTTGTACTTCGGCTTTGTCAATGGTAGTGAAATTGGGTGATGTAGAGTATAATGATTTCTGGTATAATGGCAATGCAGCCCTCACGTTGCTGCTGGTAGTGCGCAGTATATTGGCTCTCAAGAGTGTTTTAAGCATAGTGAGTGATTAAAAAAAAAAATAACAAGTCTGCATTGAGGTCCAACCCCCCCGCCCTTTATAATGGCAGTATCCCCAATGCTGATTTTACCTTCTTTTGAAAAGTCGTAGCCAGTCACCAGGGATAGCACATGTTGTCTTGATTTCCATCGTATGCATTGATATAGGCAGGATGCCATCTAATACACCTTCATGGAAAGATGCTCGGTATAAATAAACTATGCATGGACTGTCGCGTTGCATTGAACGAAGGCTTAATCAGCGAAATCAAGAATGATGTAACCACTACTGCCATTCAATGTTCACGATGTTGTGCAGTGTGAATCATAGAAACATCGATGTGTTGTATGAGTGCTGTCACTAATGCAGAAAACGATAGCAATGGCCAGATTATCAACCGACCTCTTGGCAACATACTAAAGCAATTGCCTCTGGGCTACAGCAATGTTTGATCTGGGAAACGTCCTTGAGACTTGTTGACTGCTTTACATGGCCATAAATTCAAACAATGGACACGAACTAAATCTTTTTTTCTCTTTTTTTTTTTTTTCTTTACTACTCTACAACTTTTGCCAACATGAGTGCCGAAGAAATTGAATCCTACAAGTTCCAATTAGAACAAGTTGAACTTGCCTTGCAATCCGATCCTGAAAACGAAGAACTCAAGAAACTCCAACATGACCTGCAAGAACTGATTTCCATGTTTGAAGCAGTTGCTGAACCCACGTCGCCTAAAAAAAAGGACACCTACCGTCAACAACCACCATCATCCACACCAGCAGACGCAAGCACTACTACCGCCACAACCGCGACCACAGCGCTCAAAACACATGAATTTTCAGTGGATCAAGAGGTAATGGCTCGTTGGTCGGGAGATGGAGAGTTTTATAAAGCAACTATTACAGCTATTGGTGGTGCTGATCAAGTGTTTTCAGTTAAATTTAAAGGATATTCTGAAGCAGAATTCGTAAAAGCAGAAGATATCAAGCCACTCCAAAGCAAAAAGAGAACGGGTGTTTTTGAAAATGTAGGTGAACCCAAAAAGAAAAGAAAAGATATTACAACATCGTCAGCATCTTCAGCAACAGCAGCGGGAGGAGGGGCTGTAGCACCTACAGGAAAGAAGAAGAAGGCCGCCGAATTTGAAAGCAAAAAGAATGCCTGGTTGAATTTTGCTACTGGCAGTAGCAAGAAGAAGAAGGCTACACCTGTGATCAATAAGAAGAGTATCTTCAAGACGCCCGATAACCCTGAAGGAAAAGGTATGTTTGTGATTTGATGTCAAGGAATGTGTTTTGCTGATTCGTTCTTGGTACATTGTAGTGGGAGTTATTGGTAGCGGTAAAGGCATGACAAGCTATCAGCAGCGAGGTAAACACATCTATGCACCTTCTACAACAACTGATGAATAAACTGCCTTTCTCTTTTTTTTTTTTTTTTTTGCAAACTGTTCATGGCAGTTCAGATACTGTAATTAAGACGTAATTTCATGTAGAGTATTCAATAGATGCTATTTCTTTACAAAATCCACATTAGGTTTATGAGAGATCTGAACGAGATGTAGGCATTGTATAGTATCAGAATAGCATGAATTGGAATAACATTTTACATTGACAAGTGATACTGCATAGAATGGAATTCAGATACCAGCTTTTGAGGTATATCATTTCTATAGTTGATAAAAATAAGCGAAATGGATGGAAATGCAAGCTCATCCAACTTCATCGTTGGTCTGGTTGCAACATCAAGCACATGCTTGTAACATGTTCCATCAAGATGTGTGCCTCATCACAACACTTGTAGAATGCGTGAATACTGATATAATCAAAATCGATGCCTTGTACAGATCGACAAGCTTGTAGTTCTCCAGAAAGACCATTATAGTCAATTTACTGTAAACATGTCGCTTTTGGGTTACTATTGTCAGAGATAAGACTTCATAACAAATTGTCTTTAGCTGTAAACCTGATGATTCATATCTGTATCGATGAGAGTTATTCGCATACAAGCACTTATCCCGCATGCATTGCCTCTTATTACTTAAAGATATGCAAAACACAGCATAATCTGAACGCATTGGAGACACGTTTTCTCGCGTTAGAAGCCGTTTTAGACTGCCAGAGTGGTACCAAACCATTGCTATCGCTTCGCACTCACTTGCTGGCACCTTTGCCCACCTTATTCCGGATCGTCAAATATCGACCAAAAGGCATGAGGGGTACCTCATGCTTTTTATCGAAAAACAGACGATCGCGTTTTTCACCTCTAAAATGAAGACTTTTACTATAGCATTTATTGCATCAAAATGTTCCTTTCGATCCAACGCAACCCCTGAAACTTTGTTTACGGGATCTTTATATGTGAAATCTCTACATTTTCGCTAAAAACTTCGTTTCATATTTTCACACTTTACTCTATAAGCCTATTTAAAACACACGTTTTAAGTGGCACCGTTGGATGCGCCTTTAAAAGTACTCCAGGAATGCATTAGAAAGTATGGGATGATCATCACACTTCACATAGTCGAATATGGCAAAATAGGTCGAACCGATTTTTTTTAGTGTTTATTTCATTGTTTAAAATCCTACAGATGTCGTGATGAGACTGTGTGCAGGTTCGTGGGGGGGAAGGAGGAGGGAGAGGGAAGAGCGAGGACAGGAAATACAAGGAGGAAACTAGTGAGGATGAAACGATTGAAAATTATTGAATATGAAACGGTTGATACAATAGCTATATTCACAAGGAATGTTCACGCGCACAGGTGTCCCAGGGCACCACGCCTGGACTATATCACGAAGGCCTATGGGTCCACCAAGCCCATATTTTATATTTTGGTAGTAGGCACCAAACCAGGGAAGCAACAACACTCAAACGGATACAGCACACAACAAGACGACTCTGTGTAAGTCGAGTGATGAAGACAGAAGCAGAAGAAACGCGTGAGACACAAGAGGAGCTGAGGAAAGGAACGCAAGTGACCATCTCTACGGTTGACGAGGCCGTTTTGAAAATTCAAATAACATTTCAAACCACCAAAAGTGATGAGAAATGGGAAGAGAGGTGAATAGGTCGAATCGAGTCCAAAAAGTTTGAAAATGAACAAATAAAGGACAGAATGCCAAGCGACATTTCAATAATTTTGGCTAGTGGTGGCAGCAACCTTGCAATGCGTATCATGGGAGGTAATCAATGCTTTTGAGAGCTAACGAAAAGACAGTTTTGAATAGAAAGCACCACAACGTAGCATATAATACTTTTACGTACCTTCATGACGCACGTTTATATCTAATACACAAATGTAATCGTTAAACAGTGCACGTTTCAATCTAAATAAATGCAAAGCTGTCGTTTTACGTCAAATATTGTAAATGCCAACGGTAATAATATTGGAAAAGACACATGCTTTTGACTAAATACAACAGATTGTTACTCATGGTAAGCAGCTCTCAAGAAAACATCATTAGATTCAACCATAAAGATTAATAAAAGGATCAGCGCCCTGACAGATCATGTGAAAAAAAAAACTGGAATTCTACCTCCTTTGGATTGATGTGTTTTGTCATTGTTTTTATACCAATATTACTATTTGCGGTAAGCTATATTGCCTTGTTTATTATATTTCAATCACCTTAAGAGTGATGCTTGGAATGGGTAGAATATAAGCTTCATAGTGTGATATACTATGAGTGACTAAAAGCTGCCAAACCGAGATCAAAATTTGATTAAACGCCCGCTGAAAGTTAAATTTTCAATTTCCAGGAACAGGGAACTAGGGCGTGTAGTGCAGAATTCGATACATTATGAAATGAATTCGAAAATATTCTGAAACAACAGCCATAAATAGTCTTATAAAATGCCAGTCTACTATAAAAAGCCTTTTCGTCTCTTTATTTTGAATCCCACGGCATTTGTTTCTTCTGGCGACATCCAATTTTGATCATCTACCTTCATATCCCAAGAAAGCGAGTTGGTTTTGCAATAGAGCGAGTTCACGTATGCGACATGTCACTTTTCAAATATTAGCTGTAAAATGTCTGACAAGCCAGCATGCCTGAAGCCGATGCTGCTGATAGGGATGGATCTATGCTAGAATTCACAAACACCCATGATTGAATTTTTTATTTTTTTTTTTGCTATTACGCATTCGATCGACACATACATCACATTGACAATCTCGCAAAGCTTTTGATAACTTCATTTATGCATCAGTTTGGCATAGTACTCACCATTTGCTTCCTTTTACTATAAATAGGTAAAGTTGCACAAGATCCGTCAATACATTGAACCCGGTTATTTGATTGCATTTAACCAAAATGCCCAAAATGTCACCGAATCACAAGTTGTACACCAAATAAGGACGGGAGGTCATATCAACATTTCGGTATTCATACCGCATCGTCCTTATGAACCATGGAACCCGCGTTTGTTGCAGAGGTGCATACTGGGACATGTTACATGTGTTTAGTATCCATGTCCATGGACAAATTTTCATCTGCCAAGGAGTTCAAAGTATAGCAGAGCCATCATCACCATGGCACCATAGCCACAGTATGGCCCTTGATCGAATCTCCGAGTGTGTAGGGTCACTATGGCTTTTGATTCTCTGCACCATTTTTTTTGTCGATTGACATCAAAAAGTGTGGTGTGCTTGTCTGATACCTAGAGACATATTCTGCTCTATCAGCGTTGTTTCATGGCCCGTGTAACTTGATGAAGAGTGTAAAATGGCACGAAAAAGACATAGAAGCATATACAAAAAAGGGACTTTTTTATTTGTATCTTCCAATGATATTTGAATGAAAAAAAAAAAAAAATCTCCACTTTTTTTTTTTTTAATAATTGCTGTTGCTTCTCTGTACGATTCTCTTTTTCTTCTTCTTTCTCACCACCTCTTTCCCCTTCCCCAGGTTTGCCCATCGCTTTCCCTTGGTTTCTTTTCTGATTTGATAGCATAGCTTGGAGAGATTCGATACATATTTGTTTACAAGTTTATTAAACAGATTGACAAAAACAAAAAGCAACAAGATTAAATTAAGCAAATCTTTATACAATACAAAATGTTGCCTCAGTTTGGCTTTATTGTTGCACAGGCTGGTGCAGATTCGCATCCACCAACACCTAATAATATCACTCCTCCAGCAACATCATCAGCATCATCGTCTGCAGTGGCTACTCCACAATTGACAAAGCCATACCCTCCCCCTCCTTCATCATCGTCCAATGCTCCACCTCCACAACAGCAACAGCAGACAAATCAAGCTCCACCATCTCAAGGAGACTACTACTACACGCGACCCTCTCCACCGTCGAATAGCACTGGCGGTATGCTGCCACCACCTCTGCCTTACATGTATTCCTCTGCACCACCACCTCCACCACCCATGACAAGGGATGAATACTTTAGCAACAGATATCAACCACCGTATGATGTACGCAATGATCAGTATAGATCGCTTCAGCCATTGCCACCACCACCCCCTCCTCCTCAAAGCGCTAGTTGGCAGGACGGAAGTTATATGGATCCGTATCATGCTCCTTCATGGCAGCAACAGCAGCAACCACCGCCATCTTACTCAATGATGCAAGCTCCCCCTTCACATCACCATCATGTTCTTCCTCCTCCTCCATCGCAAGTTCAACACCAGCCTCTACCTCCACCACCATCAGTTCAATCTTATCAACAACATCCGCCACCACCGCAACCCCATCAGCAGGGTCCTCCTCATACGATTCCTGCTCCTCCACCTCCTTCTCAGGCTCAACATTATGCTAACATTACTACTAATACTAATCATACCACATCGCCACCACCAATGCCACCGCAACAACAACAACAACAAGCACCCATCCTTCATGGTAGTACTAAATCTGTTGTACAACCGCCATTGCCTCCACAAACACAAGCCAAGTTGCAACAGCAACAGCAACAACATGATGACTATTTGTATGAGGATCAGCATCACAGCCAGCAGCAGCATCCTCGTTGGCAAGGTATAAATCACATAATTTATACTTATTAAACACGTCATTGAATGTAACTCTACATTTAGAACCAATAGAAGAGAACAAGATGTTACGTCGGATCCGGGAATTCAGTGATTTAATGACATGGATGGACAGCGAGTTCTGGGAGCAATGTGATGAGTAAGTTGTCGGCTGCTGGAAATGTATGAGAAGGGCATGTTCTCACACAAAAGATGGTTAGAATTTATCGGGAGAAATTGCAGTCATTACAAGAAGAGATTCAATCGATCCAAGAAGGTATTTTTCTAGTAGAGCGATTTTTTTTTTTTTTTTTTTAGTAGCCGAATCAACTAACCACAGATCCATTTTCTATTTGGGAAATTAAAGGCACGCATTCCACATTCACAGAGACAATGACAGACATTGAGATGCGTCGCGAACAGACGATTCATTATGCAGAGTATTTCAAGAATTACGAATTGACATTGAGCAAGCATCAGTATGATCAAGAGATGAATTTAATACAGGATGAATACGAGGTAAACATCTTACTTTTTGATTTTGGCAGCGTGTGGATTGATAGGTGTATTTAGACTGAAAGGCACAATTTGCATGATCTTGTCTTGCAAGCCATCGAAGAACGAAAGAAGCAAGTCAAAGAGGACAGGGATGATTATGAATTCGATGTGCAGGATCTGTTTAAGGATGCATATGCACGGGTGCATACCAAGCGCAGCCTCAGAAAGCGAACGCCCTTTGATAGACACAACAGCGCATCGCCATCTCGCCAAGAAAGACGCAGAAGAGGTATGCAATTGGTGTAGCTTTACTAGCAAAACATATTCTTATTGGCATTCATAGAGAGACAAGCCACTCCACATAATATACATGCACAACCATCGACTGCAGAGGAAGAAGAACTGGAATCAGAGTTCCTGAGTATGAAGGTATGGGAAAACACGCAATACATATGACCAAAGCAGAGCATCTAAGCTTTTTTTTTTTTTTTTTTTTTTTCTTTGCAGGGAGGTGCAGCCGCAAGAAGACAAGCAGCTCAGATATCTTCATCGCAGCAGAGACGATAGATCCATACCATTCTTTCAGAACATATAACATATACATACTACACGAGCCACGACAAGAGAATACACAAACACAGCTTTTACACTTTTCAAGATTTTATTTACACTACTACCACTTGTTCTCTCAAGCTGACAATAACGGCGTACTCTCGTTTGGTTGATAATACATTTGTTTACATACATCGAATTTACAGATTGGACACTATATACAATTACAACAATACAATATACATAAATACGCAAAAAGTTAATATAACTCATCGGATTCTACGTACATATTTCTTTCTGGTGATGAGCCATGTATCCACACAACTTGAATGAAATTCATGCTTGCACGGTAATTTGCGTAGTGTATCACCTTCTTGATAGGATTCCAGACAAATGATACATTCTTCTTCCTCACCGTCCTTGTTTTCCTTGTGAAATGTCTTTGTTTTCAGTCTATACACTAGTTCTGCCGGTGCTTTGCTCTGATGTGATGCTACTCGGCGCTGTTCTCTCTGCTGCTGACGCTGTTGATGCACTCGCCATGTCAGGTACAGTGCATATAGCACACTAGAAGGTAACAACACAGCGAAAAACAACAAGAGATCTGACAGAGACCTATTGAAATGGGTCAGGTTTTATAACAATCTTGCTACTAGGCCACCATACCATGTAAATAATTCGTTTTTGGTGATCCTGATAATGACAGACGAGTTTTGTGTGTCTTGCAAATATTGCATCAGAGATAGAAATTGGTACTGTGCGACATACACACTGGGTATAATAACATCAGATGCATCAGTGTCTAGACAAGAAAAAAAAACGGACGCCATTCAGTCATTTTATCTCTCTTTTTTTTAAAAAAAAAAATTCATCATGCTATTTCTACCTGTGGCATACATGGTGATCCAGCCATTATAATGTCGATCCCCGATAATCACAGCAATGGCTCCGCTTGCTTGCAGCGATCTCACCTTGTTTACAAACGAACATCCTCCTCTTTCCACTATAGCAATCCAATTCTTGCCTTGCGATGTACATGGCAAGCACCCGTCATTGCTCTCCTTGGGTGCTAGTAACAAGTTGCCTAGTACGCCTTGCTTTGTAAGCCGAGGACCAAAGACAGCTGGCTTATCAAGATGGGTATCATTGCTGCTCTATATAAGTATATGTCAATGAATGGATGCATTACCCCCCCCCCAATCACGCGGTTCTACTATGCATACCACGATCACAATATGACAAACGATGGATTGGTATAATGCAAGAAATATGAACAGAATACGACTTTTCATAGTATTCATATCTGTGGAAATAAAATCTCGGGTGGATGTACGTATAACAGAATAATGGGAAAATGAGAAAGAAAAAAAAGGTAAAAAAAAAAAAAACCTTGTATCCTATTTGCTATTAAATAAGAACTCTTTTGTTTATGAAAAAAAAAAAAAAAAAAAAAAAAAAAAGATCTCACTCATGTATACCCGTCGTCACCAACCTGATTGATTTTGATGTATCGTAGCATGGTTTAATCAATGTATTTAGCTTGCATGATCCCTATTTGAAAATGCGCCATGTTGCTTTTCAAAGCGAGGCAAGTCATAAAACCTAATTGCATGAAAAAAATCTACTCGGGTATATAAGTTTGTTAAAACAATCTGAAATATCATTTGATTCGATCTTCACCTCTTTTTTTGCACTACCACTCTACCATGATTCTACTCATTGTACTTGCATATACCTACCCTGCATTGGCAGCTCAAATTTCGACATATTCGCAATGTGATTGTGGCTATTCAGATCCAAGGACATTGGCAACATGGTCGGAAATGTGGCACATGAATTTTGAAAAGAACGATGGATCTACAGCCACCATGCAACAACAGCTGTACTCTGACAAAGAACTGTTCTTTTCTAGTTATATAATCGACGCAAAATTCAATGACTCTTATCCTCGTGTATTCAAAAAGGAGAATGTTCGCATCCATGACGAATCACTGGAAGTGCGTGTTACAGTCGATCCTACCAAATCAACGCCAGCGGAAAGAATTCAGTGTGGAGGCGTGGGCACCGATCGACAAGACTTCATGTACGGCTCATTCAGAAGCTACATGCGAGCCACCAAGGTCAATGGCACAGTGGCAGGCATGTTTGCCTACAATGCTCAAGGCGAAATCGACATTGAGCTGCTCAGCTCTTTACAGCCATCTGAAGTTTATTTTGCAATGCACCCTGGGTTGATTGAAAACGGAAAAGCATCTCCGTTAACGCATGGTAATGTTCAGCTTGGTTTTGATCCAACAGATGATTTCCATGAATATCGCTTTGACTGGTTTCCCAATCTGACCGTGTTCTATGTGGATGGTGTGGAGTCGTATCGTATGACAACCAATGTATTGAACCTTCCTAGCAGAGTCATGTTCAATCACTGGACAGATGGAAACGCCAACTTTAGTCAAGGCCCAGCAACAGAGAACGCTAGTATCAATATCAAGAATATGACATTTTTCTTTAATTCAACCGACATCAAAAGTGCGCCAATATGCCTAACCTCGAGAGCTGCTTGTGATATACAACGTAAATATCACTATAAATGCCATTCATTATGCGTACTGACGTTAATACATGTAGAAATAATAAGTGCGTTGCAAAATGACAGCCAGCAAGCGCCTACAACTAGTTCTGGAAATAACAGTAACGGTACTGGAGATACCATGCTCGATCCTTTCGAAAAAACCAAAGATACTTCCACATCTGGCATTGCAATGATTGGCAAACAAGATCTTTTGTCTTGTTACTGGATTTACACACTGCTTCTTACATCTATTTGGCTTGTATTTACACCTTATATTCTATAGATTACATAAATAATAGTGCCCAAGCACCATAATTACAAAATTAGATGCCTGTTATGAGATCAAAAGAATCTGTGATAACAATACAGAAGTGCTCTTTTCATACGCCAAATTCGATTGTTACCTCTGTCAGTACTAACAGATTTGTATTCAACACCGGTTGTGCTTTGTCAGTATGTGTTTATCAACACCTAGGGCTCAAACTTCATAGCTTACCCAATCCTTGTTGTTATCTTCTCTCTTGAACTGTCCTCTTACGGTTTCATACAAGTTTTTGGATATAGTGTTGCATTTGGATGGTGCATGCGTATTTATTTTATTAAAAAGCTAGCATCAACAGATGGACGTGGATTGCGAACTCTCCTGAAATGCTGGAGTCTTGCCTTGCAATTTAGGGGCAGTAGTAAAGACAAATTTGAGACGTCCAATACCCATCCACCAAAGATACGCTGAGCCCATGTAAGCGCAATCTTCTTCTAGGATCACTGCCAGCTACAAATTTTTGCTGATGCCCTGTTTAAAGATGAATGGTCATCGATGACAAGATGTGGCCGTGAAAGGCTGTTTCCGAGTTACTGTGTGTCGCTGGTCATTGTCTGGTAGTACTTGCTGCGCTGAACTTGAGCTTTCGATATAGAGCTGTCCCATATGCCGTATTGGTGTTTGAGCAACAGGAGCAGCGAAAAATAGCAGCGGATTGACAGTGCCTGAAAAACTGCTCGAGTATTTACGTTGAGACATCTTGAGCCTCGCTCATTGTATCTGCCTGGCACCAACATCATCCACATTACCGGTTCTTTGTTACTTGATCATTAAGTGATTCAGGGACCTTGTTCTCTGTCAATTGCGCCAACTATGCCCCCCGAAGCATATGAAGGTCTTGTAAGGAAATGGTTAGATTACCATTATATTTACTTTTATACACAGTGACATACATTCATCGTCTTTGTTTGCATTAAATGCTACATTGCAAACGGATTGTATTCTGCACAAGTGTTGCAAGATACAGTTGAAATAGCAAGCTTGGCCAAGGCCAGCTGCATCCCATCCACGCTCTTGCTCCATTCCATTGGTGTAAGAGCATGGTCGCCAGAAAGGGAAGGGCTGCATTGTCCTGGTGAGTTGGAGTTTGCATGTGTTTTTCTTGATGGCAGGCTTTGAATGTACGTGAAATTCGATATCAAACTTACGCTTTCCTGATAAACGCAATGCTGCTTAACCATTCGGTATTTGCCAAAGCAGACTCAATGCCGGTACGCTATATCTATCAATTTAGTTTCACATTCTACTGATTCAAAGACTCAATGCTTGCCATGCTGCCTTGTTTGGAGCAAGGGACAGTTGTCACTCGACCTCTCCTGGCTCGACCTTGTTCATTATCTCTTGTCCCAACAGCAATCAACCATTGAAAGCAACGTTTCTGCACTTGAAAACGCCAGTCTTGCAGATTTTGCACTTTCGATTAGCACTTGCGTCAACAGCTGTTTTGACAGACAGGATGCAAACATCATCCATGTAAGAGCTGCCTCTAAAGCACACGATCACCCTAGGAGAGATAGCGACATAGCCAATGAGTAGCACTTTTCTACTCGCACAAACTTGACGCTTGAATGCACCTACAAATCCATATCGAGCTTCCATCTCAAAACCACCACCCACAACCTTGAGCCTCTTACCATATGAAAGGCACCAATCTACTAGAAGATTTACTATCCGAAGTTATATACGCAGGAAGACCTGCATTTGGAAATGCATTTTACAACGACTTAAATTACTAAATGTAAAACCTAAGAATATAAGCATATCCAGACTAAGTTTTACTACTTTTTCAACCCAAAACTCCCTTTGTATGAGCTTTTAGAAGCATCGTTTGCCTCCCTGATAAGGCTGGCGCTGATCTTGCCAGCGGTCAAAAATCGACTGCATCTCCGCTTGGTATTCTGTCCTGATTTGTTTATTTTCAAACTTTTTGGACTTGATTCGACCTACTCTGCCATATTCGACTATGCGAAGTGTGATGATCATCCCATACTTTCTAATGCATTCCTGGAGTACTTTTAAAGGCGCATCCAACGGTGCTACTTTAAAACGTGTGTTCTAAGTAGGCTTATAGAGTAAAGTGTGAAAATATGAAACGAAGTTTTTAGCGAAAATGTAGAGATTTCACATATAAAGATCCCGTAAACAAAGTTTCAGGGGTTGCGTTGGATCGAAAGGAACATTTTGATGCAATAAATGCTATAGTAAAAGTCTTCATTTTAGAGGTGAAAAACGCGATCGTCTGTTTTTCGATAAAAAGCATGAGGTACCCCCTCATGCCTTTTGGTCGATTTTTGACGATCCGGAAAAAGGTGGGCAAAGGTGCCAGCAAGTGAGTGCTAAGCGATAGCAATGGTTTGGTACCACTCTGGCAGTCTAAAACGGCTTCTAACGCGAGAAAACGCGCCTCCAATGCGTTCAGATTATGCTGTGTTTTGCATATCTTTGAGTAATAAGAGGTGGTTTAGGTATGCTGCCCGCCCGTATACGAGCTATTACCATTGATTTGGACACGGAGCACGATGGAAAAGCCAGACCTACAACTGTAGATCGCTCATAAAAAGCCTCATGTGATGTCGGTAGGTTCAAACGTAAAAATAATAGTACGTGCTGGTAAGATTTAAGACAATTCGGTCATGTATGTATACAGAATTGTGTCGAATGTTTATGCGACTATAGATGGCTTCATGTTGCAGGATGCCTTGTATGATTTCCAGCCAATCAAGCATTACAGATGCGCTTCTGCACCGTATACAGAATATAAATGCTCTGAAAATTGACCGAGTAATGCCTCGTTAACGTCTCTTAGGAATAGCATGTTGCCTATCATTGGCTTTTGCGGGTGTAAACAAATAAAAAAAAAAAAAAAAAGACATGCACAACTTTATTATATTCCAATTGTTATTTGAGCTCAAGACGAAAGAGAATGATTCATTTCAATTCCAATTTCACGATAAAAGATGTGTTCCTGATGACACACATCATTGGTGTTTTGTAAGCTGATAGATTGAGACCTATAGGCTAGACAAACTGGATGCTTCTTCCGTCCCTTGATCTGTATTTCAGCTTGATATGAATGACAAGGAGGGACTTGCGGCGAAATGGAGCACAAATCATCCGTTATTTATCCGTGAAACACAATCATCAAAGCATAATAAAATTGCATGAAATTTATTAGCTCGTGAAAGGGTGTTTCTTTTTCTTTCAATTTATACATTGTATATATAAAATGGAGCTCAAAGGTTCTTGCCATTGCGAAAAAGTATCATTTACAGTCTTGTCACATACTCCTGCACCCGTAAGTTGTTGACTAGCTTTATTAGAATGTCTATTAAGCCTGGTTCTCCTAGTTTATGAGATGTTATTGGTAAGTTTTAGTTTGTGCAGAAACACGAGGATAATATATATATATACTCATGGCGGCCCAGTTCTATTTGCCGCAAATGTCAAGGAGGAGGAGGCTATGCTATTAATATCATGGGACAGGTATAATGAGAATCAGTGGCATAATATAAAACCAGAGACTCATGTAGAGCGTAGTACGACACTCTGAAAGTAACTGGAAAGGAGTATCTGAGGTAATTTCAAAGCTGCATTGACAGAGTGGCGTATTTGACGTTTTGAAAACTATAGAGAATACCAAGCTTTGAGAGATAAAGCGACCAAGGAGCTTTGGTAAGTGTATTGACCACCGTCAAAGGTAGACGCATGTATACTGAAGGATTGAATGTTTTACAGTGGCAATATCAGATACTTTTGCAGTGAATGTGGATGTCATTTATATGCTTATGACAAGAAGTGGGCTGAATATGTATATCCTTTTGCCTGTGCTATTGATACACCACTTCCTGAGTTGAATCCTAAGGATGTCTATCATATTATGCTGGATTCCAAGGCTAATTGGGCCTCAACACCCAAACCTGGTGAGAAACAGCATGCATTCAAGGAATATCCTGATTGTTCTTTGGAGGACTGGCATAAAAACAACAAGCAGTACATTTAAAACGGTAGTTTACTCATTTGTATCAAATAAATGTCACTGTTACGTTTACAATTTTAGGCTATATTAGAGTGTCAATAGAAATTGCAGCCTTCATTCAAAAAATTGATTAATCGAAATCCAGGTTTTGTTTCTAATGTTATCACAAGCAATTGCAGTTTATATCATGGATGAGCACTACCGAAGTTCAATTGGCATGTCCATCAGAGTATAAAGGCTACTTTTACATTGGTGATACAACTACAGAAAATCGTTGTAGTTGACATAACGATGATGATGATAATGAGGAAATTTCAATGCCGATCATTGACCCATACCATGATTTTTTGGCTGATTTGCAAACAAGTTTTGGTGGTAGAATAGAGTTTCAAACAGGCCTTGTATACATTCTAGACTTTTGAAAGCAAGGGAACTATACTGTATATACGTCTCGAAATCGTGGGTATTCTACTGTTGCATATCAAGAACAGCTGCATCTACTTGAGCTTGAAACAAGCTGTATGGCATGGTAGTACATGTTGTACGATAGCATGCTTCAACTTGTATGTTGATGCATACGACGTGCTCTCAGTAGCGTGCTCTTGTGATGAAGAAGGGAGAGGGGTGAGATGTATCGCGGATGTTGGATTGAATACAGATCAAATTAAACTTTATATCCTATGAAAATCACTGGCCATATATATATATATATAAAATAATCAAAACCCTGTATATATACATGCATATCATTTGAGAATATTTTTGATTACACAGATATAAGATACAGGTGATTCATTTACGCTATCGCTTTGCTGGCACTTGTTTTAGTGTTGGTTTCAATCATGATCAAAATATTTAGAATTCTCATGAAATAGCGGAGATGCTCCGATGGGAGGATGCGTTCATATCCAATGTGTGTGTGTATAGAAAGCACACAAAAGGGAGATTCTGCCAACACTGTGAAATATCAAGGGGGACCAACTCTACTATATTTTTTCACACACACACACACACACACACACCATGTATAAAATGTAACGCAAACATAAAAATGGATTTATTCAATTTCTGAAATAGGGGATGGGGGGGAGGGCAAAGAGAGAGAGAGAGAGAGAGAGAGAGAGAGGGGGGGGGGGTTATATAAAGAAAAAAAAAAAGGCTTAATGTTGAGTAGTAAAAGTAGCATTATTATCACACCACAAAAATGACTTGTCAGCAGTTGCACTGTTAATCAAAGCTGATTGAATTAAGATATCATACAGGTCCTCCATGTTGTAAGATGCAGCAGAGGTAGAAGAAGAAGAAGAAGTAAGAGATGAGGATGAAGAGGAGGAGGAGCTAGATGAGTTGGAGAATGCAATAGTTGTAGTAGTATTAAATGTGGATGTGGATGCTGTGGATGAAGATGGTGAAGATGATGATGCTGCTGCTGTTGTTGCGTTGTAGGATTCCTTTTCCAGACCCCTAGTGGATGAAGTGAAATCACGATCATCAGGCAAAAGGGGTTTGTAGTATTCACTACCACTACTCATTTGATTGGTTCTACAAGGCATGGTGCTTGCGAGTTGTACAACCGATAAGAGAAATTGACCCACAAGATGGTTCATGTAGCTATAGTCTGGGCCAGTAGCATGCGATGGCTTTTGGTGGAGATCTTGTAAAAGGATGGCATTGTAGTCCCACACAGGCATCACAGCGTTTGAAACAAGTATACAGTTGTCTTGTTGACGATAAGAATCCGATGCCTTGGTGCCCATGATACTGATGTCCTTGTTCAAGTTGGGTTTGGGTAAAGGAGATGAAATACGTGGTGATGCAGGATTCTTTTGCTGTTGTTGTTGTTGTTGTTGTTGTTGCTGTAATATTTGGTTTTGTCGCTTCAGTGTATCCATCTCTTTACGCAGCTTCTTGTTCTCTTCCTCTACTTTGACGAGCTTCTCTCTCAAGCCCTCAGCTACCAGCTTGTGTTCATTGACTTGACCTTCCAATGTAGAAATGTATTCTAAACAGAAACCTTTAGTTTTGGCATGGAGAATGAAATGCTGTGCACAGATGATAGTTTACCCTTTCTTCTCACTCTGAAATTTCTAGCCGAGATCTTATTGCGCAATTGGCGACGCTCTTTGGGTGTTAATTTCTTGAGATCAATACCATCTGCCTCAGCATAAGCCTCCAGAGAGATGGATTCTTCTGTCATGGATGCCAGCGAGTCTCTTCTAGCTTTGTTGTTGTTGTTGTTGTTGTTGTTATCTACTGATAAGGACTGCGCTTGAGCAGCATCTTCAGTGATGCTATCCATCATGACTGTGGAAGGTGGAGCAAGCGTCATGTCCGTAGATGTAATCGTATTGGGAGATAGAGCAGGCATAGCAGGTGTTGTTGTAGAGGTGGGAGCTACTACAACAGGAGGAGGAGGAGGAGCAAAGATGGTGGAAGGCGCAGCAGTTTGAATATCAGATTGCTGTGCAGACAGTGATTGGAATAAAGGTTGGTCTGGTTGCTGCTGCTGTGTTTGTTGCTGCGTAGATGGCTCTGATTGTAGCTGGGCTTGTGCCTGGGCCTGTTGTAGCTGTTCGCGTAAAGCGAGTTGATGCTTTGCAATTTCGATCAGCTGTTTAATTTGCTCTGTGGTAGGCATGTTGGCAATAGGCTCCATTTTGATTTCAGGTTCCATCATGGATTCCTGTGCTGGTTGAGGTGGTGTTACAGGTTGTTCCAATAGGAAATCAGGTTGATGATCAAAGTAATAATCACCAGCGAATTCATTTGTTTCATCCAGAGTGGTATGACTGTCCACCCATTCCATATCGACAATATCTTCAAAGTTCATGTTGTAGTAGTTTTCCAAAAGAAAAAAGTGAGAGAGAAATAGAAGAGAGAAAAAGAGAATAAAGAAACTGGAAGGAGAGATCTTGTATATATTTGGTTTGAATTCAGTCACATGTGGTTGGGATTAGTCTATATTAAAGCAGTGCTTGAAGTCCATCCATGATCACAAATAACGCGAATGCTTATTCAGACTCTCTGGTAGAGAATCTACCAGAAATATTTTTGTAGTGGGAAATTCCCCCTTTATTTAAATTGCTTGTTGAATTCACGACCAATCAGCATGCGTCTAATCTCGCTTGTTCCAGCACCAATTTCGTATAATTTAGCATCACGCAAGATTCTACCCGTGGGGTATTCATTGGTATAGCCGTTACCACCGAGGCATTGGATAGCATCAAGGGCTACTTCGGTTGCACGCTCAGCAGAATACAATATTGCGCCTGCACAATCCTTGTTACTAATGTTGCCTCGATCGCATGCTTTACCGACGGCGTACACATAGGCACGAGATGCGTTCATTTTAGTATACATATCAGCAAGTTTGCCTTGCATCAATTGGAATTCGCCAATAGGGACGCCAAATTGCTTGCGTTCATGGACGTAAGGAACAGTGACATCCAATGCGGCTTGCATCAAACTAAACAAGAAAAGAGCATGTTAAACAGCAAGCTCAAACATCTACATCCAATGTTCAAACGCTTACCCCAAGGGACCACCAGAAAGCACCAAACGCTCAAGATCTAAACCACTCATCAAAACATAGACACCCTTATTGACTTCACCCAACACATTCTCGACTAGAAGGGGGGGGGGAATAGGATAAATATTTGCAAACTATAAACAGCCATCATAAATACATACCAGGTACCTCGCAATCCTCGAAAATGAGCTCACAGGTATTGGATCCACGCATACCCAGTTTGTCAAACTTGGGTCCTCTGGAGAAGCCCTTGAAATCCTACGCAGATTACGATCGAATCAGTAAACAAGCATTTTGCTTCTATTATATTGACATACCTTTTCGATCAAGAATGCAGTAATGCCCTTGGGTCCAGCTTCAGGTTCCGTCTTTGCATACACCACCAATACATCCGCATCAGGGCCATTGGTAATCCAAAACTTGTTACCGTTCAACACATAATGATCTCCCTTCTTATCAGCACGCAATTTCATGCTCACCACGTCAGAGCCAGCACCAGGTTCAGACATGGCCAACGCACCCACATGTTCACCAGAAATCAACTTGGGCAAGTACTTTTCCTTTTGTGCCTTGTTACCGTTACGAGTGATCTGGTTGACACAGAGATTGGAGTGAGCACCATAACTGAGAGCGACAGAACCACTGGCTCGAGAGATTTCTTCCATCACAAGTGTGTGCTCGAAATAACCCAATCCGAGGCCACCGTATTCTTGGGGAGCAGTAATACCCAAAAGACCCATCTCACCAAATTTGCGCCACATGTCCATGGGAAACTCGTTTTCCTTGTCAATGGCAGCAGCACGAGGACTGAGCTCAACATTGACCCAGTTGTGCACAGCTTCACGGAGCTCTTCTTGTTGAGGAGACAGACCAGCAACGGCGGAATTGTAGGTGGAGAAGGAAGCTGATCTCAAAGGCAAAAGTCTATTGACAGAGGATTTCTATTTCCCAGCTGTATTAGTGTCTGATTTGATAGTAGTATAAACATGAACCTACACGAAGCACGCTTTTGGAGATTCTGGACAACATGATATCTATCAAAAATATATAAAGGGGAGGGGGGAGGTGAAAGAAAGAGAAAAAAAATGCCCGTGAGAAACTGATGGTTGATATTTATATGAGTAGGCTTTGTTCCCACGGCATTCACTTCACTAATAGAAGTCTGAGTGCTAAAACTACACTGTAGCTCTTTGGTTGACGTTTCCATGGAGATAATGAGGATGACAGACACTTTCTAGCCATTCGATCAAGAGCATGTTATACAGTATACACAGGATAAATTTTATTACAATTCCCAAATCTTGACTACAGAACTCAACCACGTCGTAGTGGTCCAGATGGGCAGTGATTTTTGCACAACGCCCATGATACCTACACCACCAATGGATCTCTCTTCTCCTCTAGCAGCAAATCCCTCCTTTTCTAAAGCAGTAAACTCAAATTGCATCTTCCATTCACCACGGGCAGCTTGTTCACGATCCGCCTCAGGTACTCTGATAGACAGATCCAACGTCCAACCATCGTTGCCAAAACCACTGACATGACGCACAACATAATGAGAGGGTATCTTGAGAGGTTCCTCGTCTTGGATGCTCCAGTCGACCACAAGACCGTCAAATGCAATGACTGTCCATGTGTAAGTGGGTGATAGGCACAACAGAGAGAATGAACGGACGCCGGTATCAGCGTCATAGGAATCGTTGTAGATCTTGACTTCAGGGAAGGGGCCGTTCAGCGAATCAAACAGAGATGCAGAAGACAGCTCTTGTGTAGCATGTTGGCGAATGTAGGGCTCGACATTGAAACGATAGCCACCTAAAAAGGCACTGAAAGGATAGATGGAGTCCCAGTCATTCATGTTGCTGGCACCTGCACGCACCTCGGGAGTTACTTGCAACTCGTGCTCTAATGAATCAATGACAGTCTGGATATAAGGTCCATGGTCTGCTTGAGCAACACCCACTGTGATTTCCCCCGATGTCAGATTCTTGAGCTGTTGAATAAACAAACGCTTGGGATGAAGCTCATCATAAGGGAAAGCCCAGCCTCCATATTGACCTCCACTTATGTAAACAGCTGCTAACACTGCTGTTTGACCCAACAACAATAGCACAATGACCTTCTTCATGACCTTGTTTCCAAAGCGATGAATGTGTGCCACACTAGGCAAAGACACCATGTAAACGATCATACCATAAATCACGGCAACAATCAAATCCACAGGGGTATCCACACCCATGCGGCCTGTCAAAGGCACAAATATATCCACCAAGGCATAAGCATAGTCAGCGTACAACAAGCTTAGCACAAATCCACTGACAATGTAGGCCAAGGTACCGACTTGAGGCAAGTAGATCTTGGAGGCAGCAGGACGCAACACGAATTCGTTCAAGATGCAGACGACAAACAAGATGGAGCAGAATAGCCAAAAGACATACGAGCTAGCGACACCGGTCTGTGTGGTAACAGCGGTACCTACAGCAAAGCAGAGCATCAATGAGTTGAAGGTACCATACTCCATGTCAAAGTGCTCAGGTCCAGGCAGCAAGGTAAACAGATATTGGACACCGTAGGAGCCCACAAGACCCATAGGACTAAAGATCAACGCACCATACCACTCATTCTTGAACCAAGCCATATGACGGTTGAATACGGGTGAAATGATCAACAAGGCGACAGAGATGGGCAACACCATGGAGCTGACCATACTCAAAAACACTGACACAGTGGACTTGGCATACGAGATACAAATGTTGCTGACAGATCGATAAGGAGAAGAGCGATGCGTCTTGGTCACAATGAAAGCGAAATAAGCAGCAGCCAAGACAACAGTAGCCATTTGGATCCTATAAGCAGTTGCCCATGAATACACGACAAAGAACAAGCCTTGCACATCGAAAAACACCACTTCACTGGAAGGCTGGATACCAGTCAGTGTTGCATTCTGAGCCAGATAATTGACAATCGCCAAGGTATTAGCGCCCAAATGTTGAATAGCACCAGGCTGCAACTGCTCCGCAATATCCAAATGGGTGTGATACAGGTACGAGTTTTTGTAAATGGCCATATCAATGCCAGTGAGGTTGCCGTACTGCACAAATTGTCTGAAATCAGTGTCGGATAGAATAAGGCCTGTGCGGAACACATCGTTGGCCATCACCGTGCCGTGAGGATAAGGTGCTTGTTTGTAGGCTTCTACCATTTCACGAGAGTTGGCTTGGAACAGGATTTCACGGCCTGAAGTGCCACAAGCATCAATGTTGACTACAGAGCGGATGCTATCATCATGCATGTTGAGTATACATATATACATATATATATATATAGTATGTGCCCAAATAAACACTTACGAGTCCTTGATATCGTGCATAGTAATAAAAGCATGAGAAGCATCTTGCAATGACTCTTCAGCGCCATTGAACACTACGTATACGACAAAATCCATGAATACCTCCATTTCTGCTTATAGACTCATACTCACAAAATACGATTGAGTTCTTATATCCTTCCCAGTTACGTCTACTCAATACACGAATGATATCCATCATCACAGCGACACCTGAGCCATCATCTGTTGCACCGGGAGAACCCAATGTAGTATCAAAATGGGCATTTAGAAGCACAGCGTTATCTTCACAAGCCCTGTTGCTGGGATCATGAGGGTCAATTGGGCAAGACAAACGAACAATGATGTTTGTCACATTGGTGTATGCCTTTAAAACCACTATTCATGTCAAAACATTAGCCTCTCTCTCTCTCTCTTTCTCCTTGTCTCCACACCCTCATATATAACTCGAACTCACTCTTATCCATGATATCAAAACGATGCGAACTGGTGCCCTGCTGTACCCAAATATCAAACTTGGGAGATCCAATGATGCCCTGAGACTCCTTTTTGTATTGTGTAATGGCATGCTCAATATAATCATAGGATTGTTTCTCTTCCAATGTACCCACAATTCCTAGAGCAAATAGTGTCAATGACAACATGCGCGTAGCATTATAGCGGGTATACTCACTATAGCCAATGGTATCACTGAGATGAGAGATGATATTCATTGCATTATGTTCAGAGAAATCGGAAACACCATCCGTATTGAAACCATGATGATTAGCGGGTAATGGTACCTTGTAATGGAAATGGAATGCAAGTGCAATACCGCACAGTGAACTCAGAATCACTGCAAACCAAGAGCCAAGTATCTTGGAAGACGTTCTTTCTTGTGCCCCTTCGCCAGGTCTTTGTTTGGGTTTTAGACCTGCCATGTAACGAGAGAGAGAGTAAGTGATGAGAAAAGAAAAAAGAAAGAAGAAACACTGGGCGTCTTACAGGGCGAAATTTAGCTGGACACACACACACACACACACACACAAAGCAGTGCACACAGAGCTAAACTTTCTCTGAAAACAACTCCTTTTGCCATTTAAACTTTTCTTGTCTCCACTTGAACTCTAAATGGCAGCTTCATGAGCTTGGCATCTTGGGTCAAAACGACTTTAATTGAGCAGCGGATCGATATTAAACATTATTGCAATAGTACTACGTAAATATCAACATTGTTTTGCTATCCAGCAATCCCTGCTTTCCTTTGAGAAAGAATTAGTGGTACAGTGCGAGATATTACAAAAAGGATATGCTTCGGCTTGCCTCAAAATGATTCGATCTTTACAATCAACATTTGATCTGCTGTTTACGCGATCAAAATGGGACCCAAACAAAATGGTATCAGGTATCACCATTGCCCATATCCCTAAATACTGCCATCTTTGTTATATCTGCATGATGCTAACTGATCAAATTTAGTCTTTATTCAGCAAATAAGGATCTGCCATCTTGTATATGTTATGTATATAGGAAAAAGAAATAGGAAATAGATATAGAGAGAGAAAGTGCATTTGGCATATATATATATATGTAATAGAAATATTAGGTTGCAATGGATCACAGGTCTTCTCTTTACACAGCTTTTGCGGCTTTATTGGCACAACGTCGCTTTGCCACAGTGTAATCTTGCAATGTAGTCTGTGTCTTTGATAATTGTCGCTTGAGTGATGCACACTTGGAATTGGATGATTTGATGGTAACTTTTGTAGCTCGTTTGTGTGTTGATGTGGTTGACTTGTTCTCCTTCTCTTCCTCCTCCTCTTCTTCTTCAGCAAGGTCTTTGGCAATTCGTTTCAATTTGGAGGCGGTTTGTGTCATCAATTTCTCGTCCAACAGCTTCTTGTTTGTGAGTTCAACCCATTCATCCGAATCACCCAGTACTTCGTAGTCAAAGACCTTTTCCCATTCCTTGGTAGGCGATGTTCGGTTGACAAAAACAACGCAACCCCCAGGCTTTGAGTGAATGATGCGTGCAGCCTGTTTGATAAACTTCTTGAGAGCAGGGATTTTGAGCGAGGTGCCCATCACAATCATGAGATCTGGCTTCTTTTTCAAATCGTTGACTTGCAGCTGACCGATAGATTCACCCTGCGGATGCTCTTCATTATACAACACAATCGCTGGACGCAGTGTACCCATGGCTAATTGACGTTTTCCAAGACGGGTTCTTTCTGCATCCATATCTTCACATTGAGGACAGGTAGGTGCATCGCCTGCACGGAATTGAGATTCGTAGTCGTCTGTAAAGTCATAAGTGGCGCTACACAGGGTACAGCGTACTTGCTTCATGGTGCCGTGTAATTGAATAGCAGGAATATTCAAATTCTCTTCCAAAAAATCAATGTTTTGTGTATAGCATCGTAACAATTGTCCTTTGTTGGTCATGGATTGAATGAATTCGTGTGTGGCTGTAGGGTTGGCGCTGGTGATGAGAGAGCGAAGTTCAGCCATGAAGGTGTAGAAGCACTTGATGGTCTTTTCGTTACGGAACAAAGTCGCGTCAAACAATTCTTTGCCGCGTAGAACGGTGCCTGGATGTCGTTGCTTTACAATGTTGTATAATCCGTCTGCTGAACGAAAGTCCTATCGCAAAAATCCTATGAATATCTTGTGCTCTGTATGAGGAGGACATACATACAGGAATACCACTGCTACAAGAAATGCCTGCTCCAGTCACAACGAGAGCACGCTTACTCTTTGCAATGAAGGAGGCGAGATCAGTAATAAAAGGATCTGTCACTTCTGTTGGCTCAGAAATGGCAATCTTCACTTTCATTCTAGACGTTGGTATAAAAGGAGCGTACGAAAGAGAGAGAGAGAGAGAGAGAGAGAGAGAGAGAGAGCGACACAGATACTATATAAATGAATAAAAATTTTCTTCCTTTTCTGTTCATTTGTGTTGCCGCTTTGCAATGTTACAAGATTTCCAGGTCAGGATTTGTGTGTACATTACATTAAATGGTGGGGGGGGGAGGTTGGACAGGGCAAAATGTAGCAAATCAGCCAGCGTGAAATTTAATATAAACTATGCGATTAATCTACAAGCAATGATGTGTTGAAAGGCCATTCAAGGCCAAGGGAACAGCAGGTCTCATGAGAGGCACTGGCAATATCACAAATATTGCCAAAGGTCCACCAAGGTTTATTAAAATTACTTGGTAAATATTCAAGAAAGTCAGTAAAGGTACATTTGTTGAGTGAAAATATAGCTAATAATCAGCTGAAGCTGAAACACAAACGCAGAATTCGACATTGACGAACTACGAGATGGCTATAACATGTTTAGTCATCTAATACTTTAGCTAAAGTCGAACATATATCGCCTAGGCCTTTGCTGTTAGCATCGCTGTCAACTCCCGTTGGTTGCATACGCCACTACTATCATAATCATTATGTATACTAGAAAACTTGAACACAAAAGCGTCGTCGAAGCTAATCAGAGATTAAAAGCCCTTCTCCCAAGAACATAACGCATCTAATTCGAGTGATTTCTTACCTGCTATTTGGCTGTGGATTGAGCGATTTGTGGTTTCAAGGCAACATTCGGTAACATGGACCTTGAGAGGGCTTTGCTGTAATGAAGCAAACGTGCGAAACCATAGTAATCAAGCAGTAAATTTGGTTTCTCATTTTCATTATTGATAAGCTTATCAACAACATAACGCATCAAAAGTTGCTTTACCAAAGTCAATATGTCTCCTATTCGAATTAGAAATTGCGTAGATTGAAGAACTGCCCTTCTAGAAGAGTACAGCAACCAGAGATGTGATTCATGTCGTATAAATAAAAGCTATACGGCAAAAACATAGCCAAATTTGACAGTTTTCAAGCCTTCATATCTTGACATATAGACCTTCCTGAGCCGCCGGAATGGCGCCAAACAATTGTACTCAAGTAGCAGTAACTTCTTGACACCTTTGCTCAACTTTTTGAGGACCCAAAAAATATGGTCAAAAATTGACCAAAAAAAGCATGAGCGGTACCTCATGCTTTTTGACAAAAATCAAACGATCGCGTTTTACACCTTGAAAATGAAGACTTTTACTATGGTATATATTCATTCAAAATGTTTCTCTCGACTCAAAGCAACCTCTAAAACCACTTTTGTGAGGCTTTCATATGCAAAATTTCAACATTTTGGCCAAAAACCTTATTTCATATTTTCTGTAATTGCTCAATAAGTTCAATCAAAACATCTATTTTATTTAGGATTGTTGGAAGCGCCTTGAAAAGTACTCTTAGAATGTATTAGGAAGCATCGTATGATCATCACAATTTGTATAGTCGAACATCACAAAATAGATTAAAGAAGTCGGCAAAAACCATGATTTGGCCAATCTTGAGAAGAAAAAAACAAACTGAGTTTGAATGAGTGCTGGCGCTGCCACGGGCTAACCCAAATGCTTTTCTGATGGTAATAATGATGATTGCGATGCTAATTAAATGGATATCTTGTAATTGGAAAGTACAGTTGATTAGCCCGAATGCTTTTTTTTCTTGGAAGCTTTCCCTATAATGGTGTCTTTTGCAATGATACTCTCTGAAAAAAAGTCGCTATAGAATGAGTTGCCGTTGAGAAATGTGCGATTCTTGAAATTTGTAGATTTAGAGTAGGGCTGTTGAATGGCCCTTGTTTTATTCAAATACGATGCGTCTTTTCCGAGATACGATAAAAAATACGTCTTGCAAAATCTTTGATTTTTGGCCAAAATTTGCCCATGGTAGCAAGGCAAAAATTTGGATACCAATTTTTTTTTGCAGGTACAAATCTGTAAATTCCTCATGATACAATTATACCAAAGCTATGATTCAGAGCTCATTCGATAGGATTTTGTTTGCTATACACATTGAAAAGTACTGAAAACAGTGTTTTGATGACAGAAATCTCATAATCTGTCAAAAACCGCCAAAAAACCACAAGATCTCTCCTATCAATAATTAGTCTAATAACTTGGGCCAATGCACTTGAAACTGGTATCATTATTAGATTCTTCGTTAAATTTTACCCTGAATTTAATTTAGCTGGAAGCAGTGTCATCACCACAATCGCATGGTATTGAGGCTGAAAGGTTTTAGGCATCCATGGATTCTTATTTTCAGCAGTATGAAGGCTGGGCTATGGATATTTTGAAATATTGTCTTTTTAGTGTGAGGCGTAATTGGAGCTACCTTTGCTAAATGTAACTTCTTAATTACAAGTGACAGATCGATAGGTAAGGTGTTGGCAAACCTAGTAGAAAAAGCTGCTAGCTTCTATCTTGATTTGTTGCTCTGTTATAGCATGTTGAGTCCAAAACTCTGGTGCTTAGTTTTCACTATATTTGTACCAGTGTCGGCTTTCAGCCTCGTCTAAAGTAACTCGTAGGAGGTTAATTTGATTTTAATAGGGTGGTCTCTGTATTAATTTTTAATATGATACCGTATCGGTCCCGTAACCTTTAAAAATGAGACACACGCTGATTCCCTCTTTTGAAGAAACAGCCAAATGAGCAAGCATACACATCTTTTCAAAAGGATCTATGGACGATTACGACACATTAAATACATTGTACGAATTGTACGAGATAACAAAGTGTTTATATGGACAGAGAAAGGTATATGGTATTTTACATTTAGGCGGATAAGGGAATACGATGTGGATTAGGTAATAAATCTAGAATGGGCCTTAACAAAGCGGGTTGACCAAACATTTGTACAAACAACAATCCGATAGCAACTGTAAAAATAGAACAAAATCAATGCATGTTCATAATATTAGATGATGAATGACTTACGCGTCAAAACAGGTAACCAGAACAGATACAGTCGACGATCACTCTTTTGGCGAACAAGGCCCAACCCATCTGATTCCATGCTGGGTGTGTGCTTGCTATCTGCGCTGTTGTTGTTGCTGTTGCTGCCAAGCTGGGATGTATCGGTACTCGTGTTACTCAAAGAGTGGAATCTATGCATCATGTGGCTCTTTACATTGCTATTCCTTCTGGAAAGTGGCTTTCGCTTTATATGGTTGGAGGTGGTAGTATACAAATCGAGTAAATCAATGATATCTTCTGCTGCTGCGCATGATTTCTTCAGCCACGCACTATCTACACTGCTTGGATTTGCACCCGCATGTAACAAAATTCGGATCATTTCCATTGATTTCATTTGACACGCAAATTGAAGGGCTGTCATCTCGTTCCTATCTTGCGCGTTCAATAGTTCTTGTTTATCTTTGGTGGGACGATGTGCGTAAGCGTGAATAATGGCTCTAACGAGTTCTTCATTGCCGAGTATGACGGAAAGATGGAGCAATGTTTGTCCGCTGGCATTGACGAGTGAAAGGTCAGGTTGATCTGCACTCTGAATAGCCTCGAGTACTGATAATTGCTGCTGCTGCTGTTGTTGCTGTTGTTGTTGTTGTTGCTGTTGTTGTTGTTGTTGTTGTTGTTGTTGTTGCTGTGGCTGTTGTGATGGCTCACCACCTTGAACAATTCGCATTGCAACATGCTTGGCATCATGTAGTTTTCCCGTCATTTTTAGTCCAACCACTTGAAGAGCCAGTTCTAGCAAAGCTTGATCACTCGCATCATAGTACGTGAATATGGCTACATCTTGGCCCTCCAGCACCAACGGATGCTCTTTGAACGAGACGACCACAGGACCTATGTGAGCAGCAGGAGGCAGTATGCAAACAATGGTATTGGGATTCCAGTAGACAGTGGTAGCAACATGCTCACCAAACAAGCAGGTAAGGCCTCGGTAGAACCCGGAACCCAATAAGGTCACTTCAACGCCACCATAGGTTGGGCCTTGAGCAGGCACCAGTCTTTCCAGTTGAGGCACTACAACGACAGGCCTGAAATCATCCAAGATGGATGTCAGGGCAGGATCATCAGTAGAGGCATAGCCAGATATAGTTCTACGACGACGGTTGAATGGCCAAGCTTCTTCAGTAGATGTCACAGTGTCTTCTTCCGGCGAGTATTGCTGTTGAGGTGTTGGTATGTCCATTGGCACATTGAATGAAAGAGGAGCAGGAGGAGGAGGGAAAAAGTCGGAATAGATGTTGCTGCTACTGCTGCTATTGCTATTTGTCATGGCACTTATTCCTGAATTAATAAACTCGAGGCTCGTAGGTGTGGTAGATTCCGTGTTATCGTCAAGTATATCGGTCGTTGGTGGAATAAGGTCAATGGAAATCGAGTTTTTGCGAGATGGAGCGGGCGTATCAGGGCGAGAAATAGTAAACTGATCGTCTTCCTGTCTTGTTCTCTTAAGGCTTGTCTTTTGTTTTGAGCTTTTATGGTCATCTGTTATCATGATAGGTGGAGAGATACCGTTTGCAATGATGTCTCCCCTGTTGTTCTTCATTGAGAAGCATATCCTGATTTAAAACAAATTAGTCATGATGAATGACTTTCACATTTATCCGCTAGTTTTACCTAAATCCAACCTTCTCGTTATGGTGGCGACAATAACAAGTGATGCGAGTAGGCAAGATGGCATCTCCAGAAGAAAAGTTAATCATTGGACTACAATTGAATAGCAGGATACGATCTCTCTCTGATTCAATGTCTTCGGGCAAGATGTCTCCCTTGTGCTTGCCATCTTTTGTTCTTTCCGCTCTTTTTCTCTATTAGAAACAAGCAATTAGTAAACAATATTAAAAATACACGCATATTAATAAACTCACTTCACGTCGCACACAGCCAACACACATCCGAATCGGTTGATCTGTGCTACTGGCACAAACTACTTGAGCTTCCAAACACAACACCTTGGATTCGTCTGATACCATGGTTGCTACGGAGCCATCCATTGATTTCTGCTGTTGCTGCTGCTGGTTCTTGCGCAATCTGGATCTTGCCAACATGGAATCACTCAAGCGGATATACGACCAGTCTTGTACCTTTTTTTCATTTCCTGTCATTAGTTGGATACAAAGCTTGATTTGAGTCTCCACACGAGATTTTGCTCCAGTGTTTGGTACCCCGAGTATTCGAATTTGTAGACGATTATTACTACTGTAACCAGGTGAGTTACTACATGTTTGTCATTCTCGCTTGGTAATTTTACCTCTGCGTACAAGGAGATGGGGTATTGCCACTATGAGTTACACTAAGACGAAAACAAATGTGTTTTAGCATGCTGATAATCATGACAACAAAAAATTCATGTTACATTTCGTGGTTAGGATATGATAAATAGTTGAGAAAGTCATCTGGTGCAGATGTCGATGTAGGTACAGCGGCTGCATTTTCTGCCTAAAAGAATACATTTTTAAGGGGTAAATTTCAAATCTTTTAACCTCTGTGTGATCTAAATTAGACTTTACACTCATTGCTATGTCTTCATAATGAGAATTTGGTGGAGAGCTGGAATCTGCTGTAGATGAGGAATCGAGATTTGGAGAGTATGGCGAATACAATGATTCGAATCCGGGATTCAAATCTTGAAACAAAGGTAGGAAACTGACTTGAGGGTCAAGCAGATTCTCCAAATCTGCCTGGCTAAGTTTTCTTGTCGATGAGTATTGCGCCATTGTTTTTGTATCAGTAGTCATTGTATGTGCAAACAAGAGAGAGAGAGAGGAGGGAGACAAAATATAAGAGAGAGAGAGAGAGAGAGAGAGAGAGAGAGAGAGAAAGCCAGACAGCAAACGAAGCGTAGAGAGATTGAATTGTTGTGTTTATAAATTAAACGGGTCACGGATTACTAGTTGCTGGTTGCTGTAAAGAATGTAAGATGAGTTTACTTTATAGTAAGTTTTCCCGCTTTTTACTGCTTTACAATGTATGCAAGATGATTACAAGATAAAAAGAGGGTTGCTTAACTATTTTTTCTTCTTTATATAATGTTAAACCATATCAAGTGTGGGAAACTAGACTTGTATGGTCTCTATAAGATAAAGCCCATTTTGTCAAAATAGACATTCCTATTATTTGTTGGTCTGTTCGCGCAATGTTGTACCAAGTTCTAGTGCTTTGGTGCAAGGAAAGAAAAGCCGCTTTGATTAGCTGATTGCAAACATGTTTCAATCAACAATGCTCGTTTGTTTGTATTGAGTACGTACTATTGACATCTTTTGTTGATTTTGCTCGGCTGATTTGGTGTAGAAACTCAAACTGTAAACACCAGCATTTGCCAAATGTTGTGTATGTGTGATAAAAGTTGGGTGTTGAAATTTAACCTATTTTCACATGCAAATGTCAAATTAAAACTGAAAAAAAGTATATAAACCCATCCTCTTACTGGTAACATGGAACTTTTTCCTCTTTTTTCCTTCTTTTCCTCTTGCCTTACCTCTTTTTTTTTACTCTTTAGCTTTACCACATCAACATTTTTTCAAGGTGTGGGAGAAATGTGAAGGCGCCCTTCGCTGTTTCAATCATGTCATGTTCAACAGCAGTAATAACATCTAGATCTCGCCCCTGTCTAGATTGATACACGTATCAGATAAGCAAAAATGAGCTATAATCATCTAATTGAACGAGACAAAGTTGCATACAAATGATCAACAAATAGTCTAGTTTCAAGAAACTATAACTTAAGCAAAAAGTCAAATATCTCGAGATGCTCGAAAATCTTTAATGTGACACATGCCTTATCTCTTCTCATCAACTCGTTCGTTCATAACCACTCTTGCTTGATATAGTGATTTGAAGATCGGGGATTTTCAGGTTGTGCTTACAACAGATAAAAATGCAGAATGATATACCACTAGAATATTCAGATCACTAAAGCAACATCCGGGAATTTGAATTTTATCACACTTTGGGTAGCTGTGAAGCATGTATAGATTACGTAATACACTGTAAATCATATAAAGTGGCTATCATTTGGTGTAAAATCTCCCTCTTTAGAGCCGAACAAGGACATATAGTGTCATTCAGTTTCTCTCAAAAGAGTTTTGTCTTGGCCAGTTAGCTTTTGTACTTTTGTTCTATGTTATTCAGCTCCAGTGCAAGCGTAGTTACTCCCTCTTGACGGCTCGAGTTCGTTAATTGTGTTTGCAAATTGTCAAACTTCAGCTATAATTTTCCAAGCACAGATTCCTCAATATTGATCTGTGAAGACAAAGAATAATACTCCATGTCGAGATGTATACGGCCTATGCTTCCACAAGATGCAATGATGGCTAGCGTACTCTATTTATTGGACCGTGCTTGGAATTCTTCGTGGGATAGCTGTACAATGGTTCTGAACAAAAAGGCATTTAGGTCAGCCAGTGGCAAGCCGCTGCCAAAATTAATTTAACCTCAACAGATTTTTTTCTGTTCAAGATTGGACAGATTTTGTTTTTTTTTCGACTTCTTTGTTTTATTTTGTGATATTCGACTATATAAATTGTGATGACCACCCTACGCTTCCTAATATATTCTTAAAGTACTTTTCAAGACGCTTCCAATGGTGCTAACTGTAATGAATGTTTTGAATGAAATTACTGAGCAATTTAGTAAATTTTGCGATGAGGTTTTTGGCGAAAATAGCCATATTTTGCATATGGAAGCCTCATAAAAGTGGTTTCAGAGGTTGCTTTGGCTCAAGAGAAACATTTTGGTATGATACATACCATAGTAAAAGTCTTTATTTTCAAAGTGAAAAGCGCGATCGTTTGATTTTCGTAAAAAACCATGAGGTGCCCCTCATGCTTTTTGGTCGATTTTTGGCCATTTTTTTTGGGTCCCAAAAAGTTGAGCAAAGGTGTCCGAAAGGAAATACGGGATGAGATCAATTGTTTGGTACTATTCTGGAGGTCTAAAACGGCTTCAAACACGAGAAAACGCGGCTCAGGTTCCCTATTTTTGCATTCCATTGAGTGGCAAGAGTCAATGTAAGTATGCTGTCTGCTTATACACGGCTTGCTTGCATTGATACAGACGTAGAGCATCATAGTAGAGTCTGTTTACAGCTACATTTCATACACGGAGGACTTCCGCATAATAATGCATTCTCCAACACAATGCATTTTGATAAGTCATTGGGGTCGAGCACTATGATGGTTCTGATTCATACAAACATTTGCCGACTATCTAGAGTTGCATGATTCATGATCCCATGCAGTGCTCATTGAAAACAATTGATAATATATTCGACATCTTGGCGAAAGTCGATGCCGCATTGCGTAAATTTTACGTTGACAAAGCATTTCATTGATCAAATGTAACACGTGATGGAAATTCTCAATAATAGGGGCTGTTGCCGAGCAACGTATTATCTATCCTTATACTTGTGTAGGTTGAATGAATGGATGGATCTGTACATACACAACCAATGAGTATTTGAATTACTAACACGCACAATATCTCGGATCTGTAAGGAAGGACACTGTCTGATGTGCAAATTGAATAATTTTACAATTTCTATTGGTAATTAGAAACTATTTACATATTACACTTCTAGCATTTGGCTGTTTTGTTTGCTTGGATTGGATCCAAATGCCATCAATGCAACAAAATAACGCTTTAATTTAGAAGAGTGAAATTTAGAGCGACTGTGATGGCTTCTTTATCCATAGCTGTCTCTTGATCTAACTCAAATATTGCTTGAATTGCTTGCGTCTTGAGCCACGCCTTCGAAAACACCATATTTGTCAAGGTTCAGCTGCTTAAAATCGGCATTGCACGGTGGATTTTGGTGCTTGATTTTATGAGTGATTCACACCAAACAATATACAGGGAATGCTTATCTGCTTGAGCAACGATCTGACCGTCCTATGGTCTTTCAATCACAACTTTGTTCCACCTTTTGTTTGCACATATGAAGAAGTTACCCAATTTTTATACAATGCTGCGTAGAAAATGACCAGGACTTGCTAAAGAAACAACTTCTAGATGCGGATATATTGAGTCAGTTTAATTCTCTGTAAGAGCCTTAAATCTCTCGCTAATTATTACACCGTACGTTTGCATAAAAATGATGCATCATTGGTATGCACAAACAGCATGATTCAGGGACGGTAGCAAATGAGCCAATCCAAGGACAAGAAATGTCAGTTTAGCGAGGCAAATGAATAATTTATGCAGCATAGAGAAGATGCAGTGCTGTGATCAATTGGCTATTTGTTTCTTCAACTTGCGGTCTACTGTTGCATCTACTTCAGATTGTGAAAACACTTCAAATTGTGTGTTCTCTATCAAATCCGAGAAAAAAAGCCTTATTACTTGTTTATCATGTACTACCCACTATCGGGGCTCAGCCCAGTACACAAATGTTTATAGCACACACACGATAGCCTTTTTGGTTCATTTTTTTTCTTTATCTCTTTCTCTCTCTCTTCTTGCTCAAACAAGATGGCACCTACACCACTTGATGTTAAGTTAGAGATTGTACTGGATGACAAGCAATTGAAATACTTCCCTGGGGATATAATTGAAGGCAAGGTCTTTCTCACTGCCAACCAAAATTACAGTCTTCGCAACTTTCGCTTAGCTTGGACAGGCCGCATTCAGGTCCAACCCATTCAATCCAACAAAGATGTTCGCATCTACTTTGACGAATGCTGGAAACTCGGACCGAAACTTACGAAATCGCCCTCAAAGACACCTAAAGGATCCAGCAATGTACCATTTTATTTCACAGATCTGGTGTTGGTGCATCAAGATGGTCAAGAGCCCAAAGTGGAATTACAAAAGAACAAGACCTTGGGCTTAACTTTCAAGGTAAACGTGCCCAACGACAGACCGTTGCCCAGTTGTACAGAAAGCGGCATCTCACCAAACAAAATTATCTACCTGTTGGAAGCCTTTATCGATGATCAGAAACAGCAACAAAGTAATGCAAAAGAGAAACCGGTGTTTTTTGCACAGAAAACGGTGCCTGTATTTGAAGCAATTTATACCCGGACTCCGGAAATGACCACCCCACAAAGAGCAGAGCAAGTGTTTATGGTATCACTGTTTGCAGAGGAAAAGGAGTTTACATCAGCCATGAGGGTCACTTTACCCTGTCGTGGATCTCAGCCTGGTATTGCTATACCTGTATCCATCTCTATTTGGAACAATATGGAATTCACAAGAAGGCAGGGTATATCCATATCTCTATTTCGTGTAAATCATGTATTGGCAAACGGAAGGTAGGCTTAGCATTGTGTGTTCAAATGGGTACAAGGAGCTCAATGTAAGATATGCATGATATATAGGGCTTATACTTCTCAAGGAGAAAAAGTGCATCGAGTAGTGACAGATTTGAACATTACTTCAGATAATAGCTCACACAACAACCAAAAAGTGCAGACAGTGCGAGTGGGATTACCTATTCCCAGAGGCACAATGCCAAGTATCTCGTTAGAACAGAGTCAATTATTGTCAGTATCGTATTTTATTCGAGTGCAAGTGTTTGCTCAAGAGGGCGTATATACAACATCAGAAGGTACAAAATCACAATTCATGACAGTGGATCTACCCTTTGTAGTTGGTACATTGGCTTCACCCGACAATAATGCTTCTTCGCCTACAATGACGAACAATAATGCTTCCTCACCCACACTCACAAACAGATCCGTATCACCAGCTACTTCTCCCATGTCATCGCCTCGATCCACTTATACATCACTATCGAGTATATTTTCATCACCACCACCACCACCACAACAACAACAACAACAACAACAACAGCAGCAGCAAAGTGTATCACCACAATTACAACCTCAATCACTACAACAACAATCGTTCGATGCAGGATTGGCCAATGAAAATGCAACGGAAGGATCGGATACAGCTTCTATATCAACCTCTTCAAATCAACTTGAGACAAGCAATTCGATTAGTCGAAAAAGCAAGATTATGGGAAACATGTTTAGAAAATCCTCAACTGGCAGTAGTGTTTCAACTGCATCAAGCGAAGAAAAGAAGAAGAAGAAGGGTGTCTTTTCCACGTTGCGACTCTATAGCAGTAAGAGGAATTCCAACCAAAACAGTGAACCAGGTGAAACGGAGAATGTGGGTTCTCAAAAGGAAGATGAACAGCAGCAAGTATCCCCTGCTGTGATCATGACACCCAAACACAACGAACCAGAACCATCGCAACAACAACAAGGGGGTATATTTGATATTTTTGCTGGTGATGATTTGGATGACGAAGATGATATACCTAGAAACTACAGTAAAATAGAACAAGAGAAGAAGTCTACGCAAGATCATGACGATAGCACTACAGTGATATCCAGTAGATCAACACCACCACCTTTACTTTCCCGTCAAATACAGGAGACCGCCACTACATATCCACCAGCACCAGCAGCAAGTCAAGGTCGATTCCAAATGTTTCCAGATGATGATGATTCTGATGATGAAGAAGAGGAACAAACGGAATCAGCAATTCAGGAACAAACACCAGTTGCTATGGCAACGAGTAATATGGATCAAGAAATTAATTCAACAGCCGACAATTTGGAAAATTTGACATTCGATGCTAGATCAAATCAACAAGCACCACCACAGCGATCCAATGTTTTTAGAATGTTTGACGATGATGATTCTGACGATGACGAAGAGGAAATAGTAAATCAATTGACTGTATCACAGGAAAGAGTAGCTGTATTGATTGACGAAAGAGTGAAGCCACATCACCAAGATAGCAGCAATGACAAGCCCAATACCTACAACTATTACTACAAACCAAACACAATGACAGATTCCAGCGAAGATGATCACGATGAGAATGATCTTTTGGCTGCATTAGCGAGAAGGGAAAAGCCTATATAAAAACATAATTCCATATAACATGATTATTAAAATAGAAAACATCACCTTATGTTTTGTTTCATTTGATTGGGCCTTTGGAAAAGGTGGTAAAGTATTACACCGAGTTAAAACTTGTGCGCATTTATCAAGTGACGTGGGAGAGGCGAGGAGAGCCAACCAGTCAGCCAGCCAGATTATATCTTGCCACTCTTTTTAAACTTTTGAAACTTGTCCCGTTTTAATCAATTCCATAAAACGGCTTCAAGCGAAAAACGATCATCCAAAAAAAAACATGAACCCACCTCAAGATGCGCATAAATTTGTGCAAGCTCACGTTCAACACAATGCAAGACAACTACAATACATTCGATCATGCTTTGCAGCCATAGCAGGATCAGCAGCAGGTATCCTTGGCCTTACGAATCTGTCCGGGTTTCTATTTTACGCACTTAGTTGGACTATATTGTCAGTGTTGTTACTATCGCGTACATCTGGTGGCAGCAAATACTTTATGAATGGATATAAAGACATTGTGTTTAATGGAGCAGTTGGTGGGCTGCTGTCCTACGTGCTCTTCCATACATTGTTATATGGACTTGTTCACCTATACCAATAACGTAATTCCGAAATAAAATCACGCTTAAACAATTACTATGATGATACACATTCTAGAGCTTCGCCTTCTTCATGTGCTGGTATCTTATTGAAATCCCCCTGCTTACTGTTTTTTTTTGTTGAGGAACATTCTCTGAAATTTTTCTGTTTTCAGCTTTTCCCTTGTTTTGCCCTGTTACAAAAGATGAAACGGTTATAAATACTTGACATGTTTCCCTATTTCTCGCCTTCTTTTCTCTTTCGCTTTCATTCATCTCTTTTCTTTTTTGCTTTTTTCATTTGTTTTTAAATGCCAACTATTTCCATCAATTACAACCGAAGATGTTCAGACCCAAATTTATACAGCTTGAAATCGAGTTACACTCATGAAAACCACATCAACAACAATAAGATTTACCTGCCACCGATGATGGCTACAACCAATAAAACCTTTGTCGAAAAGCAGCATCAGTTTTCAGATACATCCTGTCAAGAGAGATCTATCATGATTGACAAACTTATTGACTGTGCAGCAGACATCATCGATTCCATTTGGACAAACAACCGCTCCACTAAGATCATGTCAACGGCACGCTTCATCCGAGAAATACTCAAGAGATCAAGAGCAACATATTCGATGCTGCAATTGGCGTTATTCTACATTTTCCGTATCAAAAAGATTATTTTTGAACGATTGCAACAACCTCTTACAAGTAACGAGCTGGTATGCTGTGGTAGACGCATGTTTCTAGCAGCCCTGATGGTCGCTTCCAAGTATTTGAATGACAAAAACTATCGCAACAAAACTTGGGCCAAGATTGCGAGTTTGAATGTTACTGAAATCAACGCTACAGAGATGGTTTTTTTGAAACTCATTGATTATCAATTGTATGTAAGCAAACCACTTTACGACAAGTGGGTTTCTCTATTACACGACCATATCCAGAAGAAGAGTTTTATTGCTATTGCAAAGCAAAAGCAGGATATGAATTACTATTACTCCGTGCTCAACACATCTCATCAACAACAACAACACCAGCTTCATCATCACCATATTTCTCCTTACCAGCATCTTTGTCCTCATCCTCATCATCCATATACCTCTCCTGCTTCTTCTTCTTCCTGCAGTAGCTCTCCCGACACATCGGCTACCTCTACGCCTCCTCCTCCTCCTCAACTTCACACTGTTCCCGCTCCTGCTGTGATGGAGATGCATCAGACCCCTCCGCTCGTGTTTGGTAGAAAAAGATCCTTGTCTATTAATCACTACCATGACAATGTGGATAACATCCGTAAGATCAAGCATTTGCGACACGCCTAACTTGTACATAACTGTATATAGTATACAAATATCAAAAATGATACCAATAAAAGAATAGAAATTATGCAAGCATTTAAACAGCTGATTTTTTTCTTCAGATAACTGAGATCATTTCTGATAATTTAGAGTTGTGGCAACGAGGTATATTCAAACTGATAGGTTTTGAATCCAGATCCAAGTCTATAGCTTACATCATAGCAAGTATATTCGTATTTCGTACATTATAACATCCGATTTGAGTGTGTTATTACAGATGTGATGATCCCAGAGTTTCATTCAACGGTGTGATAACTGGAGTGTATTTCGTTCATGCTGATTGGTGGAGTAAACTACCATCGATCAGTTTATGGAATAAAAGCTGTTTCTGTAACTTACACTCTCTTCTAGCCGCTAATGATTATTATTTTTTTGCGAACGAGTACCTATGCCTCAGGTGGCTCTCTAGGTTTGTTTCAGTTTAGTGAGAAGCAACCAACGCTGTGGCATCCTATGCTGCCGGCCGTCTGGTTTATTTGTTTGAAATACTGTAGGCTTCATCAAAAATCCTTTTGGTATAGACTTCTTATCACCCTCTACCACATGCAAAGCATTCAACACTGTAGATCTTTTGGCTCTTTTCATGTAATTACGGCTGTGCCAGCGGAAACAATCCATATATATAGGCAGGTTTTATACTCATATTGACTCTTGCCACTCTGGCATGCAAAAATAGGGAACCCGAGCCGCGTTTTTTCGTGTTTGAAGCAGTTTTAGACCCCCAGAATAGCACCAAACAATTGCTCTCATCCAGTATTTCCTTTCGGACACCTTTGCTCAACTTTTTAGGACCCAAAAAAACATGGCCAAAAATCGACCAAAAAGCATGAGGGGTACCTCATGGTTTTTTACGAAAATCAAATGATCGCGTTTTTAACCACTAAAACGAAGACTTTTACTACAGCTTATTTTAAGTCAAAATGCTTCTCTCGATCCAACGCAACCCCTGAAGCCTTGTTTGTGGGACCTCGAGATGTAAAATCTCGACATTTTTGCCAAAAATCTGATTTCATACTTTCTGATATTGCGCAGCAAGTTTAGTCAGAGCACCTCTATTAGTTGGCACCATTAGATGCGCCTTGAAAAGTACTCCAAAAAGCCATTAGAACGTATGGGATAATCATGACAGTTTCTATAGTCAAATATGGCAAAATAGATCAAACAAGTCGAAGCTGATCATAATCTGGCCAATATGAATCAAAAGGCAAGCGGGATTTAATTGGCTGCTGGCTGGCTGGCAAGCCCTATACCTTTCTTTTACGTAGGCAATCAACGTTTTGGATCTAATAAGGGAGCTATGATTTGAAGCGTACTAGAGCTTAGCTTTGAATGACCACTGACATTCGTCCGGGCGCCATTGCATCCACCTTGGTCCAACGTGTATTTGGGCAGCCCCTTGGTTTTGGGGAAGTCAAGCTTGGCGGCGACAACACCATTAACCATTCTCTTTGCTTGGGCTCGCTCAAGCTCGCCGTCTTGCCGGGCAACAGTGTCTTGAAGTATGGTCATTCTATTCTCACTTTTCAAGTCAATGGTAAGCAGGAAAACGTTACTACAGTGTTTCTAGATCTCCAGCGGTTTTGAGATTTTACTAATATGCAAATGTTGACATCTGTCTTTTGTGCAACAATGTGGCATGTATGGGAATCATTGATCTTTTATTCTATAGATAAGTAGGTAGTGGTTTGAGATCAGGCTTGACAAATGTATGTTTGGCATGATCTGTGTATAATTGATCGGGTGAATAGTAAGTTTCAATGGTTTTGGAATCGAGTAATTGAGGGAAATGCTCTACTAGTGCAAAAAAATCACTGGCATCATCACCCTTGAAAGATCTAACAGCAGCCGACACCAGTGCAATATAAAACGAGGTGATGGTTTCATGGTAATCTCGACTCTTGACAGGGTTCTTTGAGAAATGGGTGCGTATGGTTTCTTTGATCACTGGTTCAGCAGCGTCTGGTCCCAGCTCTCGTATGTAGTTCCACGCCATGCGTAAATGAGCTCGATGCATCCACTTTGTGCTTGCTAAATCATTGTTGTCTGCAAACGCCTTCATAAACACCTGGTCTCCTACGCTTCTGTAGCATCTGTCATAGTACAGCAATGGTTTGGCTTCCTCCCGCACGCCGTGTTCTCCACCCACGCCTTCTTCTACCTTGAGCACTTTGGTGATCCACATTTCATGATCTCCTAACTGCACCACCTTGTACACTTCGCAATGCATGGCTCCCAAGGTCCCCATCAGCACAGGTAGTCCAGTAATGGGATCGTCGAAAAATGGAATATCCTTGAACTGATCTGCATTGGGCGATGAAAATGCAATGGATTGCTGGACCTGCTCATGGGCTAGCATATTCAACACCATGCTCCCGGACGAGTGCAGTAAATCGGATGCTCTCGATGGTGTCTGCACGCAAAATGAGACCAAAGGCTCTGGCTTCAAACACACGGATGTGAATGAAGCGACTGTGATGCCTCGTCGATGATTGCGATCCTCTGGTTTTGACGTGGTCACTACGACAACTGGTTGAGGAACTTTGCGCATGATACCCCGGACATTTTCAATGACTTTGTTGGGCGTGTTGGTAGACAAGCATCTGGTATGGTGTCGAGGTGTAATTGATTTGGTGATGGTGAAAGCCAGGCCAAGGAGAGACATGGTAAGAAATGAATTGGAAGGGCAAGTAGTAGTGATAAATGCTTGAAGATTGGATGGAAACTCCCCTTCTATGACTGGCAAATAGAGGTGTGCATGAGTTGTCTAGGCAACCATGACGTCGTTTTACTATGATTGAATTGGATGGAGAGAAATCATGCCCAAAAGGACCTTGGTACTAAATAGCTCGTCTCTCTCTATCTCGCTCCCGATGCGTAAATCCGTCATGGCGTAAGAATCTGATAACATGCTGTGTGGGAATTCGATGATCCCAAAAGGCAAATGCATAATCTAAAACTGGAAGGACAATTTAAGGAGAGGCATTATCAGATGGAAATATATCTCGTATTTTTTTTTTCATTCATTCCCTTGTTTTCTTTTGAATTCAATACTACAATATGGCATTTTCCTATCTAGAAGGCGGTAAAACCTTAGAGGGAGTGTCAGCAATACCATCTCTAGACATGATCCATCATGGATCTTACTTTTCATACTTGTCGGAATCATCCTATTCCGCTTGCTCCTCCATGGACGATCACGGCCAGCAGCACCAGTACCAACACCAGCAACTAATCATGCGAAGATTAGGCCTCTCTTCAGAAGACTTTGCTCAACGTCTATTGGCATCTCGAAACGACCATCCGTATAACATGGCTACATTGGACGCTTCTCGCAACCAGATATCAATCATACATCCCTCCCTCTTATCATGCTTTACTCATCTCACGCAACTGAATCTGTGCTGCAATCATCTATCCGCCATACCAGAAGCCATTCTTTGCCTGGATCAATTGCAGCAGCTGTATCTATCGGAAAACCAAATCGAAGCCATGCCTGAAGCCATGCCACTCTGTCTGACGGAGCTGACGGTATTGAATTTAGACAGCAATCGCATGAACGTACTTCCAGAAAGCATAGGGCATTGGAAAAAGCTACGCGAGTTTCGCCTAGGCTCGGAATATGGAGGCAATATGATAGAGGTGCTGCCAGTGTCCGTGTCTGACATGCAAGCCTTGGTGGAACTGGATCTTTCCTTTAATGATTTACAACATGTTGGCACATTGCAAGGATTACAAAACCTCAAATATCTGAATCTCAGTCATAACCGCATAAAATATCTGCCCATTTTGACTGATGATTGCTTTCAATTGAACACGCTGGATGTATCAGACAACCTCATACGGACGATTCCACATAGCACGGCCAGCAGCGTCTTGCGTTTGATGCGACATGGTCGATTGCAAGTACTCAATCTGAGCAACAACAGATTAGAGCTTGTGCCAACAGAGATGCTGGATCAAACACAGACTCAAGTCATCATACAAGGAAATCCATTCACCTTATCATCGCTTCAGCACCAAAATGTGATACAAGATGACAATGAGGAAGAGGAGGAAGATCCTACAGTAATATGGCAAAATGAGACATACACTACTGTAAGGGATTTGATACAAACTGCTATACCTATGATGGACTATCACTTGTATCAGAATGACCAACAAGAACCCCCTTCGATGGAAGAAAGCTCTGCAACACATCATGACCCTACAGAGCAAGACATCAGCATCCACCAGAATCAAGGCCAGCCAATCTACTTGGTGCACTCTCTGCGTGAAATTGCATTGAGATTGCTTGTTTTGGAAGGCGATCAATTGCTGCTCTCAGATGTGCCAGAACATTTAGCAGAAGATATCCGAGAAAACTTACATCTGTGTCCACACTGTCGCTCTCCTTTTATACACGAATGGGTCAGTACAGCTCAACTACGCACATATCAATCGCATCGATCTGTGCCGAGGCAAGTGCGCTTTTGCGGTACAGCATGCTGGTTAGCTTACAAGGACATGTTGCAGCAACAGGCATTGGCAACACAGAGTGAGGTGCACATCACACAGCAACGACACAATGCACTCACTTACATAGCACAAAATGGACATGTATTGGAGCCTGGTTCTTTTGAATGGGTCATGGCTGCAAGTTTAGCAGCAGCCGCCCAAGAAGAACAAGCTGATTTATTAGCAAATGCAATGATGATGATGTGAGGTCCTCACACAGCAATAAACCGAAGGCTCTTCTTCTTTCGCTTCTTTTTCTTGACATGGAACATCCATAGCTCGACACGGTCAAGTTGCTTGTTGGCATCACCGACTTTAGCAATGGTACTTTTCAGATACACGAGTCAAAGTGGAATTAACCTTTTCCTCCAATTGCTGGACGAAAGCCTCGGGTGCAACATAGTCTTCCTTGTATGTAGCAGCATCGCGAAAGTAGTCGACACTGTACACATGGTTCACTTCAATCTTGTCAATTTCATCAAACAAAGCATCCAATTCTTGGGCCGCCTCTTCATTCTTGAGCATTTGTCTATAGTAGATAATTTGACAACTGGTTGCGCAGGTGAGCCATCCATTCATTTGGCAGCAGCAAGCTCCTCTTACCTGACCATGCCACGCAATCTGCCTACAGCTTTTCCAATGACAAGCCCTTCAGCATATCCTCTATCAAATCCTTTTTGCATATTGACCTCTTTTCCTTCAACAATGCCTTCTTTATAGCCAGTCTATGCAACCATCATTAGGAATACTCCAGCGTAATGGATCATACACATGTTTACAACTCACATTGCCATGATCTTCCTGCAAACGTTCCCATTCCTTTTCAGCAAGATTTCTTTCATAAGCAACTTGCTCTTCGCTGTCGCTATTAGCCCAAACATCGTCTTCTATGTCAGAATGTACCATGGTATATAGCAAGTTTGCAAAAGAGATGTGTTGTATTACTAATGCCAATGGCAAAAATTTTATGGACTCTGGGCTTTAAGCTCAGAAAACGACGTCCTTTCATCAATGCAGCAATGCAAATGGTGAGATCCTAGTAGCATTGATTATCGTGGTCACTCTAAGGCACCTCATGCTGTACTATTTGAGCTGTGGCAGAGGCAGCATTGCGCTGTAGCTTGTAGCCTTAGTCAAATGCATCGCTTTTCCGGATCAGATCATATACTTGCTCAGCAACTGAAGACAATATCTACAAAATACAGAAACATGCTGCGGTGCATGTGTGTTAAATGGCATGCCTGAGCCAAAACGTATGAGCATCTCATGTGCATATAGTAATTCATTAGTCGATTCTAGACGAGTCAAATCAGATCCCACATGTACAATCGAGTCATCTGCTTCAATCACCATGGCAACGCACATTTTAAACGGATAAAAATGCCCTGGATCTATATCAGGAAGGTAACGCCCGGTATCCATAAGCAGGCAAGATCAAGCATTTTATGATGAAAATTGTCGCCAAGATCCAAGAAGTTAAGAAATAGTTGATACAGATTAGAATTTTTTTTTGTGATTTGTGTCAGAAACTTCAGGCACACACTTTTATATGACGTACCTCCATTTGGTCGTAACAGATAGGTTTAAAGAAGCTGTTTCTATATATATGTGGCAGAGATATTAAGTGATTTGTTAAATTAGCTTATTGTTTATATATGAGATGAGATATAAAAATAGAATCTTACTTTTTTTTTACAACTCAGGATTGTATTGGAGAACATATCAGGCACTCCACATCATTCTTCACTCTCTGTGCAAAGAGAGAGAAAAGGATCCAGCAGATATGAAATGCACTGCCATGTACAGTCTAATGCAACAGACTAGTGGCAAATTTTAGCTGTTTAGATTTTCCAAATTAAACATTTGAATAAGCTGTAAAATATCAGTTACGCACACATGTGCAACCACAACTCAGTCCTCACACAACTGTAAATTTATATAAAAGAGATAAAGTTTTCATAATTTCTTCTCTTTCTTTTTGCTAAAACAAACTAAATATGAGCTATATCAACACGACAGCAAATAGCAATATTATTGAGTGGAATAAGACTGAAATCATTGAAAACAACGAATCTTATCCCGTATACCCTACTGCAGCAACCAACAAACGCTCGTTAAACACCATGGATCTCATTCAAGAGCCCTTGGACTTATCGCCGCCTTCATCGCCTACCTCGTCAGTGGGCGTAAGCTTCAACGAAAAGAGATCCTACACTACACCTTATATCAAAAACAACATGGATTTCATTCCACCTACACCGTCAGCTACTCCAGAATTCCAGCGTCGCTATAACAACGACATCGAACTAGAGCAATCCGTCTTGAAGCGTCACTCCACTTTATCTTCTATTCATACCATTGACGAAAACAATTTACCTGAAGCTCCCAGGATATCCAGTAGTCCTAGTGTTGTTTCTCTTGGCAGACATCATACAACAGGCCATACACTAAAATCAGCTAGACAGCGTATGGCTGATAAAGAAAGGCTTGGCCTCATGCGTCGTTCTGAAGAGTTTCAGAAAGAGCTATCAGCCAGAAGAAAGACATTTAGAAGACTCTCTCGCTTGATGGATACAACAGCATCAGAAAAGAATGAAGATCCAGATGATGAGCGAGTACTAATGGGAACTCGTATCTCTGAAGGACATCAAAACTATGTGCTCATGTACAATATGCTGACTGGTATCCGTATTGCCGTCAGCAGAGTTACAGCCAAGATAAATCGACCCATCACAGACGAAGATTATGTAGCTGCACATAAACTAGCCTTCGATGTCGTGGGTGATGAGTTGACGCCAGGCGCTAAATATGATTTCAAATTCAAAGACTATGCTCCCTGGGTATTTCGTAATCTAAGAGAAAAGTTTGGTGTTGATCCGGCAGACTATTTAGTAGGTATTTCTCCAGCGGCTGAAGCACCTCCTCTAACATTAACATAGATCTCCTTGACAAGCAAATACATTCTATCCGAGCTAGGCTCTCCTGGTAAAAGTGGCAGCTTCTTTTACTACTCCAAAGACTACCGCTTCATCATCAAGACCATTCATTACACAGAACACAAATTTATGAGGAAAATTTTGAAAGAGTATCATCAGGTATAAATACGATGAAAATCACGTTTTTGTTTACATGTCGTACTAAAGTGTATTGCTTAGCATATTTGCGACAATCCGGATACTCTATTGTGTAGATACTATGGCTTGCACAGAGTCAAATTACCCCACGGAAAGAAGATTCACTTTGTTGTCATGAGCAATGTGTTCCCTCCAAGCAAAGATATTCACGAGACCTATGATTTAAAGGTATAGAATGACGAAGAAAATGGGTAAAAGCGCATGCTTATTTATTTGTTTGTTTGATGATGGTTGTAGGGCTCCACACTAGGAAGGCTTTTACCGGAGGAAGAGATCCGCAAGAATCCATTTGCAGTGATGAAGGACCTCAACTGGGAAAAGAGACAGCGCAAACTCAAGCTTGGCCCCCAAAAGAGAAAGTTATTTATTGGACAACTCGTTCGTGATGTTACTGTAAGTTTATCCTGTCTAAAGGCGAAATGGTCATTTGATGGAATCACTTACTTTTTCCATCTACTACTAGCTTTTATCACAATTAAACATTATGGATTATAGTCTGCTTATTGGCGTGCATGACATGTTGCGCGGAAATAAGGATGGCATTCGTGATACCACACTACAAACATTTCAACCAGATACCAAATCAGTGCAGCGTAGAAACACTTTGATGAATCGTAGAAAGAGCAAAGCCCAAGTGGTTCGCAAGGCCATCGCAGAGGCAAATCCCGATAAACTGGATGTTTCCAAATTACCAGAAGAGACACAAGAGTATGTGCTTTGATTCACCTTCTCATTTACACTATGAATCTAACAATTTATGTCAAACAATCTGTAGGCGCCGCAACTGTGTATTTTATGCTGATGAGGGCGGTCTTCAGGGTACAGATGAAGTGGATAGGCCATTACCTGTACTTTATTCTTTGGGTATTATTGATATCCTGACGCCATACGACATGAAGAAAAAATCCGAACATGTCTACAAATCTTTGACACAGGACAAAAATGCGATTTCAGCTGTCAAACCCACTCAATATGGACGCAGGTTCTTGGAATTTATGGCTGTGGCTGTACTGGAACACAATGAGGACATACCTCATGAATACAAGCTCAAGTCCAGAGCTAAGCATTTCTTTAGACATTAGTTTTCTTTCTCTTCTGTAACATTATAAATCTCTCTCTTCATATATATATATATATATAATACCATCATTTCATCTGTATACTCAATAAAGAAATTTGTTCATGAATTCAGCTTTTTGAATGCCATCAGTTCATGCTATTCATAATTACGATTACTTGTTGAGTGGATAGTCAACCTTACCGGATGTGGTATTATTTGTCATTGCGTTGCAGTAGATCATATCACTATGAAAGGTTTATAGATGTATCTTCTTGACGCATTCTGAAGAAGAGTGTCATTATTTGGCTCATTACTATTGTTCTGATATAACAGATTTCTCTTTTGGTCACAGAAAAATCAAAAACTTTCAGTTTGTGCTGTCTACACGATGATTGAATACGTTCGTTACTTTCATCAGAAGGACACTTTGACGCTTAATTGATATACAGTTACTGCTCTTCTTGCTGAAATTTCTCAATTTGTTGCTTGTCATAAACAACCGCCTCCTTCTCAATTTTGATGCTCTTGCACTTTTGGGATCTATCAATATAATCCTTTCATACGTTTCTTCTCTTCCCTCTCATTTGATGTCGTATCTCTCGGCCTGTTGCTAATGCCCCACCATGTTGCGATCACTCATTGCTATCCTTTCAAAAGGGTTTTCCTCCACAGAACCAAACGTTCCTGAGGAAAAAAAATTTGTACGTTCTGCTTCAAGTAGATCTATTGTTACCCTGCAATTTAAACAGTATCAAATAATTTCTTCGCAAATGCTAATAAAAAGACAATGTCGCGCGCTAGCTTTTCGTTGCTTGATTTACTTTCTCTTTTTTCTCTTATAATTTCTCTGAATTTCGATTTGGAAATTCGAGCTAGAGCTTTGAAAGTAGCAAGTTACTATGACAGTTTTTTGCGTAAAAAATGATGGTGCAATTAGATTTTATATTGAAAACGGTGATGATGGGGAATTGGAGATTTGAGAAATATGCAAATTTTGGACAGATGCTGTTAGTAAAACTTTTTGATTTGTATATAAACCTGGGTCATATGTCTATCAAAAGTTGTAAAGAATACGTTGGTTGAGTAGAGGATGTTTGATTTGAGGTTATTGAGAACAATGTGCATGAGTAATGAGGAAAGATAGTAAAAATGAACAATTTTCAAAGGACTGTACCGCTGGATTTTACTAAGTGAACGCGAGGCTAAAGCTTAGTAGCTTTTGTTTCTTTTTCAATTCTCTATACGATGGTATGGTTATTATAGGATAATAAAAGAAGTTTTGATTATCCCCTGCTTGTAGCTCATGAAATATATGATTTTGAGCAAAATTATGGAGGGAACGTACACCTGGTACTTGAAGCCCTTATATTATAATGGATATAGCGTATAGCTATTGAATGGTCTTTGTTTTGTGCGAATCCAGTGAGTATTTGTCGAGATATGGTCAAAAAGGGGTATCATGCAAAATCATGAACTTTTGTTCAAAATCTGCCTGTGATAGCAAGCGAAAAAATTGGGTGACCTTTTTTGGTCAGGACAATATTGTCAATAGTTCATGATAGAGTCATGCCAAAGCTTCAAACAATAGCTCATTCGATAGAAAATTCTTTGGCCTACAATGTTTAGTAATGCTTAACAAAATGTTTTGACGACAGATACTGATTAATCTTTAGAAAATAGTCAAAAAAAATGCAAAAACAATCGTACCAAATATCAGGTGAACAATGTACACCAGAGAATTAATATAAGTACCATTGTATTTTCCTTTGAATTCTCTACAAGTTTTATATAAGTTTGAAGGTGTGTTTACTATCAAGAAACGCGTAATTTTAAGGTCGATAGTTTTTGGAATCCCATAGATCATCATTCAGAATATTAGAAATTGAAGCTCCGTTCACCCTTTGCATGTGTACATCACACAAGTGTGCATTTGACCAAGCATTTTAAAAATCGGAGCGTATGAAAAGGATCATATTAACTTGCTGGTTTCAAGTTATCAATAGATACTTGACATGTTGAAGAATTTTGTTGTCAAGACTAGACAAATGTAGCTTGCTTTATTCAGGAATAATAAGATTCCCAATTTAAAGTATGTATATTCCCCGCTTAAAATAGGCCACACTGCTGTGAGCATACAATACCATCGTGAGATCTGATAAAGTAGCAGTAAACAAACAAACAGCAGCATAATGTATATGTCAAGCATGACATGGAATAATTATCAGTGTCTGTATACCCTTTAAGTTTATTTTCTGTTATCCTCATTTTATTAGTAATAATAGCTATTTGACATGAAGGATTGAGGCGTAAGTTTGCATAAGCGTATATTGTTCTGGAGAGCACAGGTAGTTAACATCCCGTTGCCGCACCACCATCTCATCAACAATATGTACAATGTCATGTAACTCGTCTATTACCGGGAAAAACATTGCAAACCTGGACAAAACAAAGATCGTTGAATAGATGTACCTTGGGTTTAACAGGCTGCGAGAGTTGTAGATACCGAATGAACAGTTTTTCATGAAATCGTTCAAAACCGTCTACTATTGTTCTCATAGCCAATAAATAAAAAGCCTCGTCTGTTTGCAAGTGAATGAGATGCTTTGCGAATCCATGGCGTATCAGCATGCCCCCTTTAAAAGAATGCCTAGTCGTAGGTTATGTGCTACTGCATTACCTCGCAATGATTTACAGCTGCCTTCTGTGATATTGCCTTGAGAGTGCAAGGGCTACATGTTCAAATCAGAGGTCTAACAGTATCCACTAGCCAATCATCACTACACATCAATTTGAAATCTTTCAAACGTCAAAGCATTACTACCACTCATTGCCTTTTACGTAAGCCGTTCGTGCTGTCAAGTCAATGTAAATAATGTATTAGTTTGATCTCTCAAGAAGCCATCTGCTGTTTTGTATCTCGAAAGTTTGTATTGAGATGTTGAGCATTTGATGGTTGAATCAATAACCAGGTGACCGCTTCTAACTTGAATTTCCGTTGTTGGTCGATATACCCCTCCATCCCATTTGACCCTGCCTGATTTTTTTTTTTTTTTTTTTTTTTCATCTTTTTCATCCATCACATCAATATGAAGTTGAAGCAACTCAAAGTTAGACCCAAGAAGATTCTCGAGGCAAGTCCTTGTATTGCAGAAATGGGTGCATTGTTTGAATGCTGGGCTACTGCTGGTGTTGACGATAAGCGTTGTGCAGCCATTGCTAAATCTTTGACTGGTTGCATGGGCAAGCCTGTAAGTTTGACTATTTTTCTTACCTCACATCATGGAATGCTAATGTGCAATTCAATATAGGTTCAAAGAACCAAAAACACCAACACCATCAACTATCATTTGGCTCGTTTAAGCAAACAATTGTAATCGAATGAACATTTAGACGCAAAAGCAACAACATGCAGCCTTGATTGTAAATGGATATCATTGACAGATTTTTCATATACAACAACACATCCACAGAAAGAAAGAAAGCACATTTCACTAAACACCCTTTACTTTGCCAACTATTGCTTTTTTTTATTCACAATTTTGTAACATATATATACTTTAATAAAGAAGAAGAAACGCCTTCTCTCTTATTAATTCACACATGTATCGCCGTTTATTCCTTAATTTTGACTAGTGTGTAGTAACATACATGCGTGGACACTGGGCTTAGATGGGAGGACTACGTGAATATGAGCGACGTCTCTGGTAATTTGCTGGCGAACGAGATCTTGAGCGTAATCGACGAGGAGCATCAATATTGTTGTATCGTGGGGGTAAAGGTGAGGCAGATCGCTCTCTACGGTATGGGCTCCGAGATCGACTCGTTCTGTTGTATGATTTTTGATGATGATGATGAGAGGGTGGATGCTGGGATCTGTGATGGGGATTTGACAGGCTAGTTCTGGCCCACTATATGAATGGAATTGTTGATTGATGAGCCTACAATCAGCCAAGAGTGTATCGTTGTTACAAACCTGTATGCTCAGCGTATAGCCGTCAATGACTCTTCCGTTCAGTTCTTGGAAAGCATCATCAGCATCTCGGGTTTCCTCAAATTCAACAAAGGCATATCTACATGCAGGCGTCAATATAGCTAACTTTTTCAGTGAACATAATCGACATGATATTTACGGTTTGGCGTTGAAGGTTTTTGGCGCAGGTATGTCTAATCGAACAAGACGGCCATATCTAATATAGCGCAACATTAGCGCATGTTCTTGAGTTTATTCATAACACTAACCTTTCAAATTCATAAGCCAGATTTCTCGCGCGAGTCTTTGGATTGAAGCCAGAGACATAAAGAGTTGTTCTCATTCTGTCTAGTCGTTACCTATTTTTCTGTTTGCCAACGAAAGGAAATAGGGGTGGGGGGGACGAGTTTGTGTGTGTATTTCTTTTTTTAAAACATGATGAAAAATTGTTGTGACATCGCGGGAATCCGAATGTCGCTGGAGCTACTACTCAATACAGCCCTATCAGTCGAAAAATGGCATGGATGATTGGCAATTGGTGAGCAGTGCTCCAAATGATGATATCTCGCGGCAGCAAACAGTACAATTGCAATGCAACATGGAATCAAGACATGAATGGCAGAAAAATGCATTGGATTCCATCAAAAAATAGCAAAAAACACCTTTAAAGTTTAAGTTTGTGCACACATTTATGGTTACCAAGGTTTCTAATATATATATAAAAAAAAAAAGCTTTATTTAATGTAAATGATAAAGTAGAGGCAAAATTATGAAGAAAGAAGGGGAGGAAAGAAATATATATATGATAGTAAGATTTTGATTCAAGAGAGAATGATAAAAAGACGCGACAGTGATGGGTTTACTGTCTCCAACCAGCGTTCAATTGCATCAATGTGAGGACAGCATCCATAGGATACTCAGGCTTCTTTTCCTCACCATTCTCATCCTTGACCTTATCTTCCTCAGTTGACTCTGCTTTCACCTCTGGACCTTCTGCTGGAACCTCTGCTGGCTCGGCTTTGACTTCATCAGTCTCCATCAAATCGTTGGTAGTAGCTGTGGTGGCAGTATACTGCATTGGTGAGTTATGGCCGCTGCTGGTTGCACTGGTCGTATTGGTAGAAAGACCTTGTGCAATGACCTGTTGAAGAGCCTCATTGGCGGCTGCTACAGCGGCTGCCTGCTGATTGTCGTACACCATGTCTGCAGAACCCGAGGCATCCGCATTGTTGTTGTCTTCATTACCTTGATCAGTTGGAGGAGGCTGAATACCATTTGTAAGAGCCTAAGTTTCGAATAGCCAATGATTAATAGCCATGCCGTTAATCTACTCATATCAATTTCTTACCATCATACTATTGTTCAATTGCTCCAATAGCTGGCGTTGCAAATCAGTTGGGAAATCCAATAATTTAGCAGCGGTAGCAGTATCAATTTGTGGTAACGGTGTGTAAAAGTTTTGCATTTGGTTGGCATTTACACTGTTCAGCATGGAAACCGTGTTGGCGTCGTTATTGTTGTTATTGCCATCTGTGTTGTGATTGTCCTCAGTGGATACACCGTGATGTGCTTCAGGATTTGTTGCATTTGGCACGCTCAACACATTGTTGACGAGATGCTTTCTTCTCTCCTTATCCATACGCTTTTGGCGGCGCTTTTCAAATTCTTCCTGAACCCATTGTTGCTTGGCTGGTGAATCCTGACTACCATACAACTTATTGGCTCTCTTGTTGACTCTGCATCTCAAATCATTATCCTTATCTAATAGATGAAAAGGGGGGGTTAGTTTAACTCCATATTCCATACCTGTGATCCCAAAAAAGAAAAAAAAATTGTTTCTCAGATACTTACTTCTCTCTTCATTGTGGATACGCCATTTCTTCTTTCTCTCTCTGTTTGAGGCACGAACACTCTCCTTTTTAGCTTGATCCATTTCCTGGTTGATACGACGAGCTGTTGGTGGGTTTTGAATGGTTTGCTGATGTGGTTGGTCAAGTGGTTGCAGCTGGGGTGTGTGAGAATGGATGGGGACGTTGCTATTGGCGGCTGCGGCGGCCACAGCGGCGGAAAAAAGACTGTTCGAAAGAGATGTATTGCTGTTCACTGCTGCCAACACTGCTTCATGGAGTTGTTGATATGGTTGAAAGGCTGATGTTGTTGATGTGGGACTACTACTAGTCACGGCTATGGTATTGTCATTAGATGAAGTAGCAGCAACAGTGGCAGTCTCATTCTGGGAAGTCACGGAGGGTTCTTCAGTTTTAATATGCGTGTTATCCATAGGAAGTTATTTCTTTCTTGTTTCTTTATAGCAACTCTTTTTCTAGTTGTTGTACGATAGATTAGAAGGCCAAATTCGTATTTGAGATTTGTGAAAAAAAAATTTTTACTGAAAAAAAATATTGTAGGAGGATCAAATAAAAATACTTTTTCCGCTCTTGTTATAAAGGAAAAAAAAAGAAGAAGTGAAAAAAAGAGAGAGCCCCTTCGTTATTTTTTTTTTGTAACTGCCATAAAAACCTGGCCAATGACACAGAAGCTGTGAGTGACGTAGACGTTGGATTCGAACTATGCCACTTGGATTGAAGCTGTGGTTTCGCGGCCACACTCACCCAATCACATTTGGATATCATAAAACTCATCCATCTATTCGATCTGATCCAGATGTAGCTACGGAGAGATTGATGTATTGATTACAAATAGCCTCTGATTCATCTTGAAGCGAATGATGAACGCTTGCACAGCATCTTGATGCATTTTCTTTAGCTGAAATTGGAGAAAATGACATGAGATGAGCTCAAATGTTGAATCCACGATAATGTAAATCTCCGTTGATTTGTATATTCGAGTTCCTGACAGACTGACAATTCGGCGCTCAGTTAATCTCCGTGCTGTTGTGGTGCCTTGGGATTTAGCATTACTTACTGCCATTACGTGAGAATACTCACGATGGGACATCTAAATCAATTCAAAATATGATTATGCTAATTTAGTGATCTGTTACACACTTGGTGAGAAAGGCTAAACATTGCAATGAGTTGAGCATGCAACATCTATGAGAAATTGATTGAATTAGCTCTTCAAATGTGTGGAATCTGAAGCATGTGCATCCACGGTCCTGTGGATTTTAATGTAGAAAAACATAATGTGATATTCTTTAGGTAATGTCGTTCCAATTACTGAGACTAATACCAGCTTCACTGTCATGTTTCACAGGTAACCAGCTGAAAAAGTATATAAAGCACCTTTGCAATCTGTGTGCATTGGGTCTCTATACTTTCTGAAAAGCCTACTTCTATCCAATGTCTCCTGTCGATACAAGCTTCTTGAATCCTAGCTCCAAGCTTTTTCTATCTTTCATACCCCCTAATATTGATTACAGTAAACTCACAATTGAGGATGTTCGCAATAGTCCCAAGGTTCCTTTGAGCGATGACATCCCAAGGCCCAATGTCACCATCGACCGTATGGAAATCCCTGCTGATACTGATGGCCACCCTATTCATGTGGATGTATACAGACCCAAGGACGCTGGAGATGCCATCCTGCCTGCATTGGTTTACTTGTAAGTTGGTACATCATTAGAAGTAGTATTTACCAAATGGCTAACATCGGTACAATGCAAATATCTAGGCCTGGTGGAGGTTGGGGCGTTGCAGCCCAAGGCGCACATCCTTATTTGGCTACAAAGGTATATACTGCATAGTATTAGAGTTTTTTTTTTTTTATACACAAACACGATGCTGACATGTCAGTACAGTTGGCTGGTGAGACAAATTGCGTTGTGCTTCTGGTACAGTACTCTTTGAGTCCTGAGGTCAAATTCCCTGTTGCTTTGGAAGAATGCTACACGGTTGTATCTCATGCCACTAATCCAGAACATGCGTCCAAGCTCAGAGTTGATCCTACGCGTGTAGCATTGGGAGGCGACAGTGCTGGTGGCAACTTGACAGCTGCTATCACTAGTAAGTTGATTAGGCTACATTCTCAGGAGATATACTCACATCATTATATCAGTTCTTGCCAAGCAACGAAACAATCTTGAAAATAGTATCAAATATCAAGTCTTATATTACCCTGCTACAGGGGACAGCTTTGCTACAGAGTCATACAAGAAGTTTGGGGAGGGCTACTACCTAACAACCAGCCTTACTAGAATGTTCTTGGGTAATTACAAAACAGAAGCGGCCAAGGACAGCATTCTTCTTTATCCTGGTAAGGCCACTATTGAGGACGTTGCTGGAGTACCTCCAGCTCTACTTGTTACAGCTGAAGCCGATGTGCTTCGTGATGGTAAGTGGAAATATTAGGTGTGGTTTGCAAATATTGACATTGAGTGCCTTAGACGGTGAATCTTACGGTCGCAAATTAATGCAAGCCAATGTTCCCGTAACTTCAGTGCGTATCAATGGTGTTATCCATGGTTTCATGTCTATCCCAGCGCTTCATTCGCCAGAAACCTTGACAGTGATTGACATGACCACTAATGCTCTCCGTAAAGTGTTCTTCAATTGAGGATGTTTTGTTGATATCATAGCAATAAAAGAATCGCGCATTATTATTGAACTTGCTTGCCATCCCTCATCGTCTTCTATCAAGTCTTTAACTAGCAAGCTAATTGGACATAATGATCACAAGTGTATGAATCAGTAATGACACAAGAAACAACTCCATTAATCGGTGTTGGCCGTTTCAAGCAATAAGAAACTACGGATTATATGTTTAAACTTTCAGCTAGTAAAAGCATTGCCTTGTAGATCCAGTTACTACCGCTGTATCACACAATCGTCAACTCTATATAGCTAGTGGCATGCTAAACACTCGACATTTTATAATGGAAGTTTATAGGAAAACGTCATCTATTGCTGAACATATAATGTAGATTTTCAAAACACCAAATTTATGTCCCACCAAATCACTATCACTGGGCTATTCAAGCGCCAGCATTATCCTTACGAACGACTACCATCTCTACATGAACGAAAGATTTGATTGTGATCTTGCTATGATCACAGGTCTCCACATGGTTCTTTTACTTTCTCCAAAGTGAGCGGAAGGAAGAATGCCTGCTGTGTATTTTAAGCGGTAAAGAGGTTACTTATAACAGAGTACTTGGCACTCTCCGAGTAGAACCACTTATGGAGCATCTACCGCTGACAGGTTACTGACATCAAATGTATCTGAATTTTACTCGTATGATGGGATCAATTCTCCATCGAGACCGCTAGATGGACCTATCAAAACAACTTACTGCCTTTGTCTTTAGGTTGCTGCTGCCAATATACAATTACAATTGTAGTTTGCATCATTCCACTGCTTCTTGAGAGTACTCGCCTTTCTAATAGTTGTTGCTTAGTGGCATACATTTGAAATTTATTCATTAGGCTTTTTTTTTAGATGTTATTAAGATTCGTACCTAAAGTAGCACAAGTTACAAAAGGAAAACAAAGTATTTATGTTAGTTCACGTAACTTTGCGATCGGTCATCCCCATCTTGTTGGCTTCAGAAGCATATGGTGCTGCTGGGGTTATGTGGAGATGTCTCAAGGAACGAGAAGCTGCTGGTGATCTTCTAGTTATAACTATTGACGAATTTCTGACCTCCCAAATTTGCAGTATATGCAAAAATAGGACACTGATAGGCCATTCAAATGTCAAAGGTCAAAGTGTACTTGTCTCAAAATGCATTAAAGGTCCGAATCTTTCTTTTTTTTTTATTTGTTCATTTCCGAGTTTTTTGGATTCGATTCGACTTATTTCTCAAGATTCGACTATGTAGAATGTAAAAATCACCCCACACCCCTAAAGTACTTTTTAAGACGCTTCCAACGATGCCATTTATGAGAATTACTTTGAACAAATTTATCGAGCAATTTCAGAAAATATGAAATGAAGTTTGGGCCAAAATGTAGAGATTTTCCATCTAAAAGTCTTACAAACAAAGTTTCCAGGGTTGCTCTGGGTCGAGAGAAACATTTTCATTTAATATATGCCATAGTAGAAGTCTTCATTTTCAGAGTCAAAAACGCGATCGTTTGATTTTCGATGAAAATCATAAGGTATCCCTGGGGGGGGGGGGGTGGCTAACGTACCAACAAAAAATTTCCTTTTTTCCTTAACGTACCAACAAAATATTAAAGCTCATAAATGCACACCCTGTCCGGCAGTGCTGTAGCAGCGCTTGCTTTGTCTGCTATTTTTTCCTCGAGTTAACGTACCAACAAATTGTCTCTAGACATTGATAGACTTGCAAGCTTCTCGTATTGCAAGTAATATAAATACAAGACGATGAATGACAAAAATGCAAGTTTTTGGTTCCTATTAAGTATAAATTTGTCAGTATAGGCTTTCAGTTTGAGTTGTGGTGTAATTTATTGATTTACATTACTGTAAATTTGTGCAGTCCAGAGAATGATTTTGAGCTTTACCAAAATCAATATGCCTCCTATTCAAATTAGAAGTTGCACAGACTGCAGAACTGCCCTCTTAAAGAATTTCAGCTATCCATCCACCAAAATGTGATTCACGCTGTGTAAATAAAAGCTGTAAAGCAAAAACATTACCAATTTTGACAGCTTTCAAGCCTTCATATATTGACATGTAAACCTTTCTGAGCCACCGGAATGACACCAAATTGTTGTATCCGAGTAGTAGTAACTTCCTGACACCGTTGCTCAACTTTTTGGAACCAAAAAAAACATGGCCAAAGTTCCACTAAAAACCATGAGGTACCCCTCATGGTTTTTTACGAAAATTAAACGATCACCTTTTTCACCTTGAAAATAGAGACTTTTACTATGGTATATACTAATTCAAAACGTTTCTCTCGATTCAAAGCAACTTCTGAAACCACTTTTCTGAGGTTTTCATATGCAAAATATGTCTATTTTCGCTAAAAACCTCATTTCATGTTCTGCCAAATTGATTAATAGTTTCATTCAAAGCACGTATTATAATTAGTGCCATTGGAAGCGTCTTGAAAAGTACTCCAGGAATGTATTAGGAAGCGTAGGGTGATCTTCACAATCCATATAGTCGAATCTCGCAAAAGAGATCAATCAAGTCGAAAAAGGACGATATTTGACCAATCTTTAGCAAAAAAAATATCTGAGTTTGAATTAATTTTGGCAGGCTTCGCTGATGCTGGCTTACCCGAATGCCTTTCTGATGATGACAATGATAATTGCGATACTGACCCAATGGAGACCATATATTTGAAAGAACAGTTACTTAGTCCAAATATATGTATATATATATTTACTTTTGTTCAGAGTTTTTCCCTGTAAAAGTATCTTTTGCAATGACAATAATCTCTCACTGTTAATTGAATGTCTAAGATTTATGTGATATCTCTGAAATGAAATGTTTTCGGCGAGAGCCCGCGGGAAAACGCCGTCATCCAGGGTAGCACGATCGATTGGCTACTTGCCTTATACATGAGATCAAATACATTGTTAGATTTAGTTGACATGTCAGGATTGAAAAAAAAATGTATGGCGAATGAAGAGGATATTTTGTTGGTACGTTAGCCACCCCCGGTATCCCTCGTAGATTTTTGTCAATTTTCGACGATCCCAAAAAAGTTGAGCAAAGGTGTCAGACAGTTGCTGCTAGATGAAAGCGATTGTTTGGTGCTACTCTGGCGGTCTGAAGCGGCTTCTAGCACGAGAAATCACGATTCAAAGGCATCCAAATTATGCTGTGTTTTGCGTATATTTGACTGACAAAAGGTGATGACTGTATACTGCCAGACCTTACTTGGGTTGTTCCCATTGATACAAATATGCAGCATCGTAAGAAAGTCAGATCCACAGGTACAGCTTGCTTATGGAGGGTTCGGAAGTAATATGCAGTGGTAACGTTACTTCTAGAATGTCTATTACTCACATTAGACTCACGATGCCAATGCTCTACAAATGTAACTCATACTTGACAGCATCATCCTTTGATTATCACTCTAGTTGCTGATAAGATATGTTCTCTATAGACACCTTCTGGCTATCATACATCGGCATTGTTCGTGATCCAGTTGTGCCTGAATTGGCTTTGGTACCAGTGTGAATGTAAGCTTGCCTAGTGAAAAGAACAGCGGCTTATGCGGTATGACAGAGCCTTAGCTATTTACATTTGAAACACTGCACTAGTCTGCCATACCCAAAATCGATCCACTGCATGTCAAAATCAGTCGCGCCCGCGCCCAACAACGAGACCGATGTCGTCTATTCAAAATCAAATTTTTCATGAAACGCGTTTTGGTAACTAAAAATTTTTTGCTGGGAGTCTTTCTTCTTTTTTTAAACTTTTCATCTTTCAGAATGGTAAAGAATAGCACTCACCAAATCGAAAATGTTGCTAGCAATTAACCCTGAAATTTGAACATGCTAGAGCTCTCAAAACAACGCTGAACGCAAGAGAAGAAGAAACAGCGATGTCCATGCTGCCAGTGGTGCTGGTGAGGATGACGCCCACAGTAATTCTCCTGGACCCTCCTCCATGTTCCCATCATCTCCTGCTCCCTTCTTTTCTGAGGCAGAGTACAGAAACGAAGCTGAGGAAGAGGATCTCATTGATAATGCTTTTGCTGACGACGATGACATTAACAACTCTGATAATGGCGATATCGATATCTTCCAAGATGCTGAAAGGTAATGCAGTGTAAACCGTTGAGAGCATGACAATGTGTATTGACACATACGATAGAGATTACGCTGACAACGAGAGATTGGATAATTATGAGCAAGAGGGTGTCGATGATACGCACTACGAACCCCTGGATATTGGAGCTCGTAACGCATTGGATAACAACCTGAACAGACGTGATGTAGAGATCAGAAGAAGAGAAGGCCGTGTTGCAGGTGCTTTCATCTACGGCTTGGATGATGATGCAAATGACACTCAACCTGCTGTCAGAAGACATCGTCATATCTACGAGGCACAAGAGCTTGATCAAGATGAGGATGGTGTTGTAAGTGTCATGTTCATTAAACTCGCCACTCAACCTAACAGTATCGCCCCATAGCCTGAAATGTCACTCAGTGATCTTCGAAACATGAAGGATTCTTCCATTGCTGTATGGATCACCAGAGAGGCAGTGCGTCGTGGTATCAAGCGTGAATTCAAGGATTTCTTGCAAACCTATGTAGATGAACACGGTACATCTGTGTATGGTGAGCGTATCAGAGATATGGGTGAGCGTAACAAGGAGTCATTTGAAGTGAATTACGAGAATTTGGCAGACAGCAAAATCATCTTGGCCTACTATCTATCCAACTCACCCATCGCCATGCTGAAGATTCTCGATGAAGTCGCATTGGAAGTCACCTTGTTGCAGTTCCCTGCGTACGAACGCATTCACCGTGAAATCCATGTCCGTATCACTGATTTGCCTGTCAAGAACACATTGCGCGAGTTGAGACAATCTCAATTGAACTGCTTGATCCGTGTATCTGGTGTAGTCACTCGCCGTACTGGTGTATTCCCTCAATTGAAGTGGGTCAAGTTTAACTGTGGTAAATGTAACCACCTGTTGGGTCCCTTTTATCAAGACATTCACAACGAGATCAAGATCAACACATGTCCCAGTTGTCAAAGCAAAGGTCCCTTCAATGTCAACATGGAACAGACTGTCTATCGTAACTATCAAAAGCTGACAATTCAAGAATCACCAGGCACTGTTCCTCCTGGTCGTTTGCCTCGCCATAGAGAAGTGATTTGTCTGTGGGATTTGATCGATCAAGCCAAGCCTGGTGAAGAGATTGAGGTCATTGGTGTCTATCGTAACAATTTCGATGCCTCGCTCAGTACCAAAAACGGCTTCCCTGTATTCGCCACCATCATTGAAGCCAATTTCATCAACAAGAAGGAAAACATGTTTGCAGCCTACAGATTGACCGAGGATGACACAAAGCAAATTTTAGCAATGGGTAAAGACAAGCGTATCGGCAAAAAGATCATGAAGAGTATTGCACCTTCCATCTACGGACACGACGACATCAAGCGCGCTATCGCTTTGGCCATGTTTGGTGGTGTCCCCAAGAACATTCAGGGCAAGCATATCATTCGTGGCGATATCAATATCTTGATGTTGGGTGATCCAGGTACTGCCAAGTCGCAATTTTTAAAGTATGTGGAAAAGACAGCCCATCGTGCAGTCTATACAACCGGTCAAGGTGCAAGTGCTGTCGGTTTGACCGCTTCAGTTCACAAGGATCCCATCACCCGTGAATGGACATTGGAAGGTGGTGCGCTTGTGCTGGCTGATCGTGGTGTTTGTTTGATTGATGAGTTTGACAAGATGAATGATGCTGATCGTACTTCTATTCACGAAGCCATGGAGCAGCAATCCATCTCAATCTCCAAGGCTGGTATTGTTACTACATTGCAAGCTAGATGCTCTGTCTTGGCTGCTGCTAATCCTATCCGTGGTCGCTACAACTCCTCCATTCCATTCTCTCAAAATGTTGAGTTGACAGAGCCTATTCTCTCTCGTTTTGATGTGCTCTGTGTCGTCAAGGATTTGGTAGATCCTGAACAAGATCACATCTTGGCCACCAATGTCATTGGGAGTCATCTTCGCAGCCATCCCCTTCACAACGACGCAGATCAGAAATTCGCCCAGCCCAAAGACAACGATGCCGACATCATCAACCAAGACTTGCTCAAGAAATACATCATGTACGCCCGTGAAAAGATTCAACCCAAACTGCAACAAGTGGATGAGGACAAATTGTCGCGTCTCTATTCTGAATTGAGAAGAGAATCACTCGCTAGTGGCAGTATCCCTATTACAGTGCGTCATCTTGAATCCATGATTCGTCTCGCTGAAGCACACGCCAAGATGCACTTGAGAGAGTATGTTCGTTCAGACGATGTGGATATGGCCATTCGTGTAGCATTGGACAGTTTCATCAGCGCACAAAAGTTCAGTATGATGAAGGTGCTTCGCAGAGTAAGTGTGGATTGATTTACAATGAGTATAAAGCCAGGTACTAATACACACTCCCACAGCGTTTCATGAAGTTTATCAGAAACTCGCGTGATGACCATGAATTGCTATTTGCCACATTGGACGATATCTGTGTGGAGAAGCGTAAACTGTATCAACTTCGCTACAGACGACTCCCTACCGAGGTGACCATCACTATTTCAGAATTTGAAAACAAGGCCAAGGCATTAAACATCCAAGACGTGCAATCATTCTTCCACTCTGAGCAATTTGAAAGCAACAGATACACGTTGAACTCTAGTCAGGGCTTGATTGTCAAGCACTACAGCTAATTTATATACATATATTTTATTCATCCATCTCTTTTTTTATTGTAACATTAATAAATCCCTACAACTACACTATATTGCTACTACTACTACTACCACTACTTTTTTATGGCAATGACTCGAAGTCTGACGTACATGACCACCCATTTACCATCTTCTCTCTGGAAGCTGGGTTGAAGGTAATCTTGCACTTCTTGAGCGACCTGCTTGCGTTCCTGATCGTTACTCAAATGCTCTAAAAAGGCAAATCCAAAAGTTTCAATCCAACCCTTGATATCTGTGTCCAATTCCGTCATACGAGGTACCAACTCTGCTTCCTGTACCTGGAAACCATTCTCAGCAAGCATCTTACTGTAGTGTTCAGCTGATGGAAAGAACCAAGGTGAAGCGGCGTTACCGTCAATGCCGCGTTTGTTGAGAGCATGGATCAACGCATTTTTGATTTCTGTTTATAAATAGCTGAAACGTCAATCACGGCCTATATCTATAAATGTATCAAACGCGTGTATTACCTCCACAGTTCATGAAACCACCGAATTCTGCAACAAATCGTCCATGAGGCTTCAAAATGTGGTAAATATTTTGAATGGCCTTGGCAGGTTCCTCTTTCAACCAATGAAGGGTTGCGCTAGAGAACACAGCGTCATATGGATCCGTCTTTTCTTGGGAATCGAACCAGGCAGCCAGGTCATACCCATTCACGGTATGATAGGTGGTGTTTTGAGGAGGGTCATCTTGCTGTGCGCGTAGAATCATGTCCTGACTCGCATCAATGCCAGTAACAGATTGCGCTCTTGATGCCAATATCTTGGTCAATACACCATCCCCACATCCAAAGTCCAATATACGTTCATTGGATTGAGGGTTGAGTTTATCAAGGATCACAGAACCTAACTTTGGTACAAATGAGGCGTGTTTTGCGTAATTGGAAGCAGACCAGTTATCTTTTTGAGGCGTTGTTGTCGTCGTCATAATTCAATGCAGTACAAATATTATTTTAAAAAAAGAAGCTTTTGAAAGGTTTATATATATACTAATGAGCAGTGGTGGGCTCCAAGAGGAAAAGTTTACCCTTGGATCAAACAATGTCGTACCTGAATTATTCAATTGGTTGAGTTTTCATGACGCATGATAGCTACAGGTCGAGATCAAGTATTCTGAAAGGCAATGTACTCATACTTTGTTATGTTGCATACATAATACGAGAAGAGATAAGGAAATTATAGGCAAAATGAATGACCTAGCTTCGTCTTTTAAGGAAATACTTTGCATACGTAAAGCGAAAACACCATAACGATCCCACTGGCAGATGGCAATACAATGACCAGCCTTGATTCGCTGCGTATGGCGTTTCTGTAAAACCAACTAATTGGTAAAAAAAGGGGATTTTTATCGCTCAAGCGTTTATGCGATTTAGAGAGGGGAAAAAAAAGAAAAGTTAGTACGACTCATACATGTTGATATATCTCTTGTGAGGTACCAATAGGATATTACGCTGTGTTTCCTTTTTCAATCTGCAGTAAACAGAATGCAAACACAAGCAAAAAAACGCCATGTTTTCGTTCATATTTATGTGTAATTAAAGGCATTTGTACTCATGTGCAAAACCCTAACGTAGGTTCGTAAATTAAATTCCCATTTTGCTACAGTGATTAACTCCCGAGAAGCCTCTCCAATCGCTGCCTGTTTGATGCCCATCACCACCTTACGCGTGTGTGGCACAAGAAAGAACACTTTCTTTTACATCTGTGCGGCCAATTTTTACTCCTTTCAGGGAGTCGCTCTCCATAAATCATACGATTTTCAATGAAAATGACACTTTTCATATAAAGTTTTTGATATCTTTACTAAACTTTCTTATACGAGCAACACAATTTATGCAGAGAATGCAATTTTTTTTTATTAGATAGAATGATATAGAAGAGAATGAGAATAACGTAGATTTAAAGTTGGATCAATCGAGCCGGAATAAAAAAAGAAGCTTTCTATGAAAAAAAGTTTACAAAAGATGGAAAAAAAAAAAGAGTAAATGAATGCATCATATATATCAAAAGAACACTGACAGTGTGTATTGGATTGGGGCAATAAGGGGGTTATAAGGGGCATATAGGTAAATATAACATATTTGTACCAGACAAACAACAGGGAAGAGGTAAATCAAGCACATTACAAGAGCTGCTTCTTCTTTTTGAGATTGGCCTTTTGCTTTTGCTTGATCTTGAGTAATAAACACGGAGGTGGCAAGATGGAAATGTCCTCTTGTCTGGTAATTTGCACAGCATTTTTCTTCTTATCTCTCTTCAAGTGTCGATTCAATGCGTCTTGTCTGGCAAAAGATTTATCACAGAATGAGCAAGGGAAAGGTTTTAACCCGAGATGAAGCTTGGCATGACGGTTGCGATCATGCTGTCTAGCAAAGGCCTTGGGACACATATCACAAGCAAATGGCTTCTCGTCTGTGTGGGTTCTTCTGTGTGATTTGAGATTGTATGTACGAGTGAATGCCTTTGTGCACCCTTTGTATTCACATTGGAAGAGAGATCCAGAACGTATAGAAGTATGATGTATATGGTCGTCGTTAAAGGAAGATCCAGAGTAGACAGAGGCAGGAGATGACATGGAGGAACCAGAAGAAGAAGCAGTAGAGGAGGAGGAAGGATTGCGTTGATGATGGTGGTGTTGATGTTGTCCAACATGACGAAGTGTGGAGGATGTAGGAAGAAGCGGGAAGGCATTCGAGGCGCTTGGTTGCACAGCCATATCATATACATCAGAGGACACATTCATATCCATTGGAGATCCACAGACATACAATTGTTGAAATTGATGTTGTTGGTTCTGTTGTTGAAAGGTGTCTAATTCAATTGAAAAAGGAGATTCCCGTTGAGATGTGTAACAAGAGGAAAGAGAAGATTGCATTAACTGATAAGATGTGGATGTTGTAAGTGGTTCTTTGCTGTATGATGTGGATGATGTAGCGGATACATTGGATGGAAATAAGACATCCTCGCAGTCGAATATACTAGAGGCAACCAAAGCAGCATTGGATGGAGTAGAGACTTGACCAGTATAGTAGTAGAAGGAGGGATCGTACATGGATTGATTAGAGTTCAAGATGCCACTGCTGGCAGATGTGGTATTAGTGGCGGTAGAAACCCCCAAAGCAGCCAGTTGAGGTTGTTGGCATGTAGTGTTTGAGCCATCTAATTGTGGGAATAAATCATGGGATGTAAGGCTTGAATGATACATTTTGATTTTAAATCAAAGAGAAAAGGAAGAAGAGGGAAGAAAGAGGTTAGAAAAACAAGATATTTATTCAAAACCATGGGCACACAACAGCGCACATCTTGTAACACAAAAGTCAGTTGTAGCAGTAGAGCAAGAAGAAAGGGTTGTTTTTTTTGGGAGGTTTTCTGATTCACATGATGAACAGGTAAATAACACCTTTTTGTTGATATACCACAAAGTTTATCTGTATACGTACTTTTGATCCTCCAATTGGCCTTTTTTTTTTCGCTAAAGAAACTATAGAGATTTCATGCAGATGGACTTGAAAAGCATGCTAAATGGGATATTTCTTTAATTCGAAATAGGCGAGATTTGCTGTGCAAAATAAGACTTGCAACATAGATAATACTATAGTATACAGTCGTAAATGGTAGCTCAAATATATAAAGGTTTCCTGTAGACACACAAAATAAGAAATATAAGGTTCCCTATTCTTTTTCCACCCGATCCATCAATTCAAATTACCATATTCAGGCAACCGACTTACCAAAACTCATTATGGTTATTTCTTTCAAAATTACTGTTTGTGGAATAATGGAATAATCATAGGTAACCATGAAGAAAATGGTATAGAATCGTAATGTACCATCAAACACATTGTATATATCGACATTGGACAAATTACATGCAAAATGGACGGATTTTATTTAAATAATGAAAATATCGTATCTAAAAGAAAATAGAGTGACATTGGACAAACCAAATGCTTATCTAATACTCTTGATCTGATCTGTCGTATTTTAATGTAGATACATATGCGAGTGGCCATTCCGAAGAGTCGAAACTGATGTCTATCTCGGATGCATCTAATATTGCTAGGGGACGGTCGCCATGTAGATCAGTTTAAATGATGGTTACCATGGTAACCATGTAGTATTTTTAGATCCACAGTGCCAAAAAACAGAGAAATGAGAGATAAATGAATAAAAGGGAAAGAAAATATGAAATTGTAAATATCAACAACATTTCCGTAATTTAAAAAACGGTTTATTCGGGTAGTGAACAAAAGGGGATAGTAGCACAAGCTTATTTATTTGTAGTGGTACAATGCATTCAATTACAAGCAATAAGGTCCATATAATAATACAGACAGTTTTCGATTATGTCTATAATGTCCTTATATATCTTCTAGACAGTTGCTCCTGAAATTATTCATAATATTGGTAACGTTGCCTCAACTAAACACCCCAAATTCTTTGAGTGTAGATCACCCCAATATGCTCAGGTAGTACGACACATGGTAAATGTAAATTAAGATTAGCACGACACAGCTTGAGCGTCACCACCATGTTGTTGAGATTAAGATAGTTTCAAAATCACCCTTCTAAACCTCTTTCACTTCGCGAAATGCTTTATACTTCTTGGTCACTTTATCCAAAATTTACCGAGAACTAGCCAAATGATTCCCAATGTCGCAATATGACATTTACTGAGCATTGGTGTGTATAAATGCCTTCCAATACTAACCCCGAGTCCACGGATTTAGACAAGAAGCTTTTTCCCTTGTCAAATCTTGCCTTGCTTACTAAATTCTTCTATAACAAACACTTACGAGTCGATCTCTATTTAGCAAAGCTTTGGTCACTTCTTCTAACATAGCCATCAATCTAGCGTTTCACTGTAATCAAGTGTGATTATGGCGTAATCCCGAATGCACGGGTTTAGTCCAGGAGCCATTTTCCCTTGTCAAATCTTGACTTGATTACCAAATCCTTAATAACCATCACCAACCAGCTAATTCGCTTTTGACCTAAAAAGAAACCTTGATTTACTATCTAATACGAGTATTTATGCTTCGGATGGCTCTCTATCTTCGCTTCGCTTCGGTGAAACCCAATCTGCGCAGCGGCAACTGGTGCTACCGATTGCCCTTGCGTATCTTATCAGAATACTGCTACTTTCATTTTGGCCTTCAACTTTCACATGAAAAACATTCATATTGTCTGTGGACCTGATTCTTATCTGATGCTCTACATCCATATACACGTAGCTACTTCATATACGGACAAGCAGCATACTGGTATTTCCCCTTTTTAGTCCTTAGTGTCCCTGATACAGCAAAATTTGAGTGCATTTGAGCTATATTTTCTCGCGCTCAAGGCCGTTTTAGATTGTCAGAATAGCACCAAACAATTGCTCTCGTCTGGCAGTTACTTGCTGACACCTTTGCTCAACTTTTTGGGGATCAAAAAAACATGGCCAAAATTCGACCAAAAAGCATGAGGTACCCCTCATGGTTTTCACTGAAAATCAAACGATTGCATTTTTCATCTTGATAACGAAGACTTTTACTATGGTATATCTTGAATCAAAATGTTTCTATCGATCCAAAGTAATCCCTGAACTCATCTTTGTGGGACCTTGATATGGAAAATCTCGACTTTTTGGCCAGAATCTTCTTTTCATATTTTCATAAATTGCTCAATAAGTTATTTTAAAACATATTTCTTACTTGGTACCATTGGATGCGTATTGAAAAGCACTCCAAGAAAGCTTAAAGAAGCATGGGATTATTATCATAATTATATAGTCGAATCTGGCAAAATAGTTAAATCAGGTCGAAAAACTGCCAATCTGGAGTAGACTAAGAATCTGAGTTTAAAGTAATTTTGGCGGCTGGTGGGGCTGGCTGGCTGGCAAACTCAATGCCCTTTTCATCATGAAGGCAATACAGTAATAGATACTCTTGAAGCGTATGGAAAGTAGGTGGCAAATTACATAGCACTATCGCTAGCCATGCTATTATCCTTGCATTCAATGTTTGATAATGCCAGTCTATCAAAGTACTTGTTAGATCAACTTCTTTCCTGTTTGAGGCTTTGAAAATGCCTAGAAGTTATAAATTTTTTATGTTCTGATAGAGACCTTGATCAACAAATTACATTGCACTCCATTGTGTCCATATCACTCTTCTGAGACCATGCATCTTTAAGGTAAACAGTACTACTAATCAAATTTGGGTGGATTACCAATATGTTTATAATGATTCACGAGAAGAGCAATGTTCTAGGCGAATCGTTGATTTGTCTATAGGGCAATGGATTTTTCTATGGTGTCATTTTTTTAACCGCGCTTGAAATTGTCGCATAGTAATTAAGCTTAAATGCTGAGCAGTAAAGCGTCATTCATGAGATGATTGGGCAAAAATACCAAGAAATTATGCTCGTTTCCTTGATCTCCATAGAGAAGCAATACAGTACCTATTAGACGCAATGGCTGACCACTCACTGTGACCATTGATTTATTTGTACACACACACATATATATATTCAAATCATGTTGATTGTTGTTCATTTCTATCTATTTCATTTCTCCTCCTTTTTCCTAATGCCAACTTCCATCTCCAAATTATATCAATCAGCAAAATCCAAACTGAGCAATCGAAGAAAGAGTAGCAGCAGTACGGACACAAGCGGCAGCAGTGAATCAGCTACTACTACCAGTAAATCCGTCCGATTCTCATCTCGCAGCAATGTCACTATCTACGATACATATAGCAGCGAAGAATACGATAGAAGATCGTCGATATCAGCAGATCCACAGCATGAAGCAGACAGTTTACATCACGATATCGATAAAGAAAGCTTATTTATACAAGAAGAAGATGATGATCCCATTCAATTTAGTGATGAAGTAGTGCGAAATACAAAAGTGAATAAGAAGCAAAGCCATTACAGTATCGCCGTGCTAGTCAACTATCGTGCCAACTTTTGAGCATTTATGTATATTTATACCCGTTGATTCTTATCAGCAGTTATTACCTCTTTTTAATACTCTTACTACTAATTACGTTTCATCTTTTTCTATCCATCTCCCATCCACATTCTAGTCAATTTATGATATTTTTGTTGAATAAAGAAATAGCATGGCAGCAATCTCCACATGCTAACGTATGTACCCATGTTGCTTTTCCAATATTACTGTTAGATGATATGGGAAAATAAGCTGAACACGTTACCATAAACAATGATCCACATTTCAGCCTGTTCCGTCACTTTCTTCAAACATTAACGCGGAGTCTATCTCATCATCCACCATCATCATCATCATCACCAACTGTTTGTTTTTGCTAAAACGTGTGTTACCAATATGGAATTAGACAATTTCACTCTTGTCAAGTTTCCACTCATTCATGAGTTTGTGTTCAAATGTGTATATAAATATATAAGTCGAACTAAAAAAAAAAAAAAAAAAAGGTGTGTTTTCATGCATTTGACATTTGCTTCTATTACTGTCGATATAGCTCTTTGAAAGCATATTGAAATGTGCAAACAGCACACGTGCAAGACACTATTAAACGAATAAAGTGTTCATATTTCATGGAGACAAAGACAAAGAAGCCAATAAATATACCAAATGAACAGACTGTGCCCACAGACAATGAAAAGTCAAAGAAAGAGCATGGTTTGTATTTTTTTGCAGTTGCACAAATCACTATTTTAGGAGGGTAAAACAATAACAAAAAAATAAAAAAAGCATAATAAATAAACCCAACATGCTCTTTTCTTGCCTTTTTTTTTTCTCTCTCTTTCTCTTTCTTTACTCAAAACATAATGAGCAATCTCAAAGTAAGTCTAGTTGGCCGTGGTTTTGTGGCAATGTCTAAATCTCAACTATTTAAATGTCAGGAACTAAAATCACAACTATTAACGAATGGGTACTGCCATCAATGGAAGCTAATAAAGCAGAAAGAAATCATCAACACTCCTCAACAGGACTCTCATCAACAAGGCGATTTCTATGATAAAATCACCAAGCAAACAGCGCAACCAACAGTAAATAGCCAGCTTGTGGACTTTACTAAAATTGCACGCTAATTCGTTGTTTAGTGTCAAAATATAGACTTGATTATACCCTCAAAGAATAGAACAGCGAGTATGGACATGAGCAATAGGCACTAGTAGACTCTCGACTAATATCTCTACAGAGCAGCAGATTCAGCTGGAACAGTTTTTAAACATCATTGGAACCGAAATTCACGAGCAGGCATCGTGTTTCCATAAAACCACACCACACGACAACCACAACGAAGCATTCGACACACTTTCGAGAGAGGTAACTACTGACAAACAGCAGCTCTGAGAACAAGAAGAATTAACCGGGGGTGGCATCGTTAGTTTGAAAGAAACGACGATAAAAGACAATTCCGCATTCAGGAGTTCATCAAGACCGAGAAATCATATGTCGACACATTGAAAACGATTGTCAAACATGTAGTGAAACCACTCCGAGCCAACATGCAACAAAAGAACTGCATATTAAATACCTTTAAATGCCAAAAGATTTTTCTCAACATTGACCAGATTATGAAGGTAAACAGCGATTTTTTGACAGATTTGCTGGCAACCACGGACAATTTTGGCGAGATGTGTCAAAAGCATGTAAATATGAGAAATGGCGGGCTAAATGTGCAAACAAATGATCTCATCATCCGTTAATACATGTAGATTATTAAATTCGAGTGTTACAGAAAGTACCTTTTGGAGCAATCCGAAGCACAAAAATTGCACGCAAAGGAATACAAGGCAAACCAAAATTACAAGCGATTCCTGACAAAAGTAAAAGATCACTCTGACTTTAAGCGGAAGCGGTTGCAAGACATCCTGGTGGAGCCTGTTCAGCGCATCAGTCGCTACTCCATGATGCTGAGAGACATTCTTCAACTGACACCAAAGGACCATGCAGACTACCATGGCTTAGTAGCAGCTTGTGAAAAGGCTAGAGAGATTGCCACCATGGCCGATGATGACCCTACCAAGACAGCCACACTCTTTTTGAACCTGTATCAGGCTATTAAGGACTCACCCGTAAGTTTCACGTTTATGCTGTTATCATCACATCATTCATCTAAACCTTAAATTAGTGCTCCTTAATCAATCAGAAACGATCGCTCATAGCACATATTGACGCCATTGAAATTCATCGTGTCACCAACAAACCAACAAGAGCCGTGTCCATATTTTTATTCACAGACAAGATTCTGGTGGCTAGCAGGTCCTCCATTGACTCGAGAGAGATCGACCTTCATCAGTTACTGGATAGCTCAAACCCTGTGTGTCCTACAAATTCATCCAGTGCCTCCATATTAAGAGGCAGTATCCACCATAAGGTGGAGAAGCCACCATTGAAATTCAAAGGCTGGGCGGATGTGGAGAGCATAGAAATGTTCGATGGCGTAGCAGGTTTGTACACATCTTAGATGTCTGTGTTACTAGAGACTCACTCAATGACGCATAGATCGTCCTGGCTCATTCATTCTGTCTGCTACTGCCGTGCCAGAATTGACAAGAGATCAGGTGTCCAACATTACCTCTTTCGAAAAGTACTTTTACAAAGGCCCTCGCTTGTTCTCCATTATACCAATCCGTGATGAAATCTCATGTACAAAATCAAGGAAAGCAGCTTACGTGGAAAAGATCGACACATTCCGCACTGTATATCAAAAGACAAGAGCATTGATGAAGCGATATGAGCTCACTACCGACAAGGCCTACCAGAAAATGTGGAATGGCATGCCTAGCTTTTGCAACATTTACGATCAAGAGAGCTACATTACAGCCAAGTACAAGAGCGACACCACTATTGTTTATGCGGATGACAGAGGAATAAGCATGGACAGTCTGTTTTCTTCAAGAAATACATTGTACAATCCCTGGATAGTGGGCCTGATACAGCCTGAAGATATGAAAGGCTTCCGGTTCAATATCTGCACTAGAACCAACCTGACCATGTCACAGCAATCATTCAGGCGATCCACTGAGCAGACAATTGATTTTGAGAGCATTTTCTGGAACAATAGTAAGTAGTGCTTGCCTGAAACCCATCTCAAATAGCTCATGGTATGTTGGCTAGTGTATTATTTAGAGCATTGTCTCAAGAAATCAAGAGATTACTCTGCTCAAACCATTGTCAAGATTCAGCAAAGCATACAGAGCCAGCTGATGCAGCAATCAACCCATCATCTATCTCGTTCAAGAACCAATTCCCTATCAAGACGCACGTCCAGTATACCATCTCTCGGAAAGTTGTTCCACAGCAGCAATGGCAGTAGATCAAGGTCTGTATCACCTTCTAAAATGATCAAGAAATCCAAACCAGCATCACATCAGCAACAACAACAACAACAACAGCAGCAGCAGCAGCAGCCATCTATTGCGCGCATACCTGTACATCATTCTTGGAGTGGTGGTAGTAGCTTGGGATGTTACAAAAACGAGAATTACAGCCAAGTCTCTTCTGTCACTACACTGGCCTCCTCGTTGTGGTCCTCTTCATATGGTATACAGACATCTACCATCGACGATTCATTAATAGAGAGTGATATTGTCGATAACGACAACAACAAAGACGAAGCGCCTAATACGGTAAGTTGCTTACTTATCAACACATATATAGATGCTTACGTTTTGCTATATATAGAGTGTAAACAATAATACACAACAGCACCACCATCTTGACAAGCCTAAGAAAACTGCCATTGCCAATACAATATCCTCATTCAACAGCGATGCAAGCACAAGAAGCTCGTTCAGTATGATCACCGACGATGACTATGCTGAAGAAGAGGTTGAGGTGGATTATTTGACTTTAGACGTCCAAGTAAGTTACAGCAACGCAATGCTCCTGAAGAGTGAGCTCATAGCCGATTGTGTAGGGTAAGCAAGTGTCGCCTGCTCCAACACCTGTACCAACGCCGCCTACCGATACCGTTATTTCAAGAGATGAAAACTTAGAAACCATGTTCAAGTCTATTAATGGCGGTTTTGAGGATGAAATGCAACAACAGTGGAAAGAACTGATTACAAAATATGAGCTGTTGAGTGATGAAGTGACTCCAATTAAATGACATTGTCAAACTATGTATATGATCTGTAAATAAAGTATATGCTTTTATATTTATCTTTTAGTGCCATTGCATTCCCCAAAGGTGTTCTGCATGTGCCCTGTTAGCTTACGGAAACAGTTCAACATCAGTTGATTGTTAAGGCTTCGGATCAGATGGCTCTGCATTCATCTTTTGCAAGTAGATCTCTGATGTTTAATTCTACCCTTAAAACTCGAGGCATTTGTAGAGATCAAAAGGTTCCAGATAAGAACAGATCAGTAAATAAACCGTGCAGTTTCAAGCTACCATTCTCTATATGAAAAGCAGTCTTTGGAGCGTGTAATGTACATTTGTTTCAATTTTGGTAGTTTTTCCATTCGTCTTGTTGTATCTTATAAATGAGCTCTATATTACCCACTACAAATAACACACTTGGTCCATCATCATCATCGGCATCGTATTATAATCAGGGTGCAAGACACAGAAAGGGCTCGCCTGCTCTGTTGCGTCGATTGTTTCGTTTTCCACAAATGGACTTTGAAGTAAGCACTCTATAGAAAGCGTGTATCATAGCATACTCATACTTGATGAACGTAGTTTGCTTTATGGCAGATGGGATATCTATTAATTGCGCCGAGAAGAGTGTAAGTTGGTATTCAACAGAGCAATGCATGAAGCTAATGCGGCTATTTTGTAGATATCGAAACATTTATTACCATAAACGTAATGCAGCCATTGTATCAATCTAATGTAGCAAATTAACTCAATTCAATTGCACCGAATAGAGACCAAGAACAGATGGTCAAGAGACGACCCAGCGTTCATTGTACTTTTAGCAGCATTTTTGACATGTAAGAGAGCATCGCTTGACAGAAGAAAGAAGATACTCAAATGTACGGTCAGTATCTGCCATAGTTTGGGGGTTCACATATCATTTGGGCACATATGGCATCATCAAGACCATTTTATCGATGCTGTGCATAGACTTCCTACTGTTTGGAGCAATGATAGCAACATTCACATGGTAGTAGCAGCATCATGGCACTCCACACTACGATACTTACAATGCAATAGGTACATTTCCAACAAGTTTTTGATTCAGAATGCCAACACGTACGCAGTAGCACAGCAAGTGGAGTGGGCGTATGCTTTTGACGTCCATTGCAATGCATTTATTCCAGTATACCTCATTTTATATGTGATTCAGCTGTTCTTTTTGCCGCTTATTTTGAAGGAAAATTGGATATCCATGTTTATTGGCAATTTCATGTATTGCGTTGCATTGGTCTGGTATATGGTGGGCGTCTTTTTAGGCTTCAATGGTAAGGATGCGCAGGCTCGTTTTGGTGCCAAAACTAATACACACACCATAGCATTACCCTTTTTGGTTCACACAGAACTCTTCTTGTACCCCATCGCCTTGTGGATTGCATTATTTGTCGCATCACTGTTTGGTGTTAATATCCCACAATATGTCCTCAGCCATTACTTTTAAAATGGCATCATCATCATCAGCACGAATAGAATAAATGATAGGGCAATTCTTTATCATGGAATGAAAGGAGGGGGGTATTTAGTTTATTTAGCTATATTGAGTGCCGTCTATCAATCATGAACATCTACAATACTAAGTCGTCTCTGCAGACTGCCGCGCTTGTGTACAGCCTTTTGTTGCTCTTCATCACCGCCTTCCAGTCCACCAGCACCCATGATAACCCACTGCACTTTACCTTGTCGCAAACTCTGGCAGTAATCGTTGATGAAATGGTCATTCATAAAGAAGGGAAACAGAATACGAAACAAGATGCGGATTTGATTTTCACGGGGCAGGCGACGGATGACATATCGATTCAACAATCCAGATAAATGCAGGAACGAAATCGGACGTACAGGCACTGGTTCATTTGTGTAAGGGTTTGGCGGGTAAATGGTAATATTGAATGCAGAGTCAATATAGACGAGTGATCCAGGTGGGGTACTATATTTGTATAAAAAGAGATGAGATGATGTATGTTTGCTGAAAAGAAGATGGATCTTACTCGTAGTGCCAAAAACGAGGGATACGGGGCACAATGTCGTTGTTATACACATGGTGAAAAATCTTGCTTGTCATGCGTGGACTAAACACCTTGGAGAACTCGGTATCCCCAATCTTGGGCTGTCCATACGTGTACAGTCCTGCAAAATGGTCCAATAATGGGCTCTTTGATTGCAGCATCTTTGCGAGAAAGACTATAATGTACAACTATAAGTGCCAGCTCATCTTTGACAGCGTGTGTCCTCCACTTACTCAACCCCATTGAGCCTCCTAGCGAGTGCCCTGTGATGAACAGTCTCTTTTTCTTTTTTGTTGCAGTGGTGCTGGGTGCTGTACCCCCGTGTGATAGCCCAGATCTTCTTCTCGATTGCTTTTCGTCTGGCGAGTGATGATGATGAATCAATTCTAAAATATGCTTTTCTGCCAATGCGTACATGCTGTTGGTACGAATATCGATATCAGGTCCCACCCAACTGCTATCAATGGGCTCCTTGACATGATGAAACAGATTGGTCGTCAGGAACTTGATAATTTTAGCTGTGCCCTGAACAGCGGATACAATGGTTCGGTATACTGACGTATTTGTAAGCTCGATGCGCAACACCGGCCCATCTGGTGTCATGGTCGTTTTCACAGTCTCATGATCGTCCTTACGCTTCATGGGCTCTCCCATGGCCTTCCAATAGCCCTTGTGTACCTTACCCATGGGCCCCCACGGTGATTTGATCTCTGTCATGGTCATGGAGATGTTGGTGAGATAGTTTTGGATGTTCAATGGATTGGTTCTATACAGGTGGCTGTAGTACAAGAATTGCAATATGTATATTATATTTACCCTCTGAATACCAATAGAATATCGTCATCTTTCTCAGCGATGAAAGCACAAATGTTCTACATGTATGTTGTAAATTTCAACTGATCTGTGTAACATGCTAGACAAACCTTATAAGCAATTGGCTTGAATGTGCGGTCAACATCAAATCCTGCCCTTTTCAGCTCGTATTTAATGATCTCGACTTCTTCATACACCAATTTACTGGCTACGGAGAGTGTATAAGCCAGAGGCACCGAGTATTTTGGCCTCTTCAACAATGATGTGAGTGCGCGTGATTCAGGGCCAGTGGAGTCAGTCATGCGCAGTTGCTTTCTCTGCCTGAATAGTTCGCTATCTTCCAAATGTTTCGATCTCGGGATTGTATCATCAAATAGTTCTATACGAGGATCCATTGCACTTGTGATGGCTAGAGAAGGCGAAATTGAGCTGCTGTGTTTGCGCTTTATAGTCATGCTGTACTTACAGTAGTTTTGTTTGGAAGGATGTCTTCCAATAAACAGCCTAAACACTGCACGGATGAGCTGATCGCTCATTAACAATAAAATGAAACCGAGAAAGAACAAGCATCGTATCACAAAGGCAAATAGAGGTCCAATAATGGTCGTTTTGGCTAAATATCGAGTGAGAGGAGCCAAGGATTTGCTGAGACTTGCCAAGATGTTGAATAGCATCGGTGTGCCATGCTTCACGGTTTTGTAACCGAGGAATAAAAATGTAGACAGGCTCATGCTAATGATGGAAAGAGCAAAAAGTAAGGAACTGACAAACACTAGGTTTTCTTTAAGCGCATATATGGCAACGATAGCGGGGATAGAGGATATGATGGAGGCAATGGCAAAGTATATTCGGTTTCTACCTTTTGCCATGGTAATTTGGGATTGGCTGCTTACTTGGTATACGACCTAGTCTGACTGTGCGTGTGCTTGTTTCAAGAAGAAAGAGGGGAAATTGGAAAGAGAAAGAAAGCGTGTGAGTTGGGCATGCCTTTTTTTAACATTTCATTTCATGCGGGAGGCGAATTGGATCCTGATGCGCACTATACAATCAGTGCTTGTTGGGGGAGAGGCGTAATATATAACCATGAATTATAAATGTACTTGAGCGCGCTTCATTCATTACCTCATAGGTATACTAAAAATACCTTGCAAGTTATACGAATTCGAGGCATTTCATCATTTATTTTAAGGGGCAGCTGATCAAATGGAGAATAGGAAACATCAAGTGTTGTATCAGTGACTGGGTGTAATGACATGAAATGTAAATTTTTTTTTTTCATTGTTCGCAGATCATCCTCTTTATACACAACACCAGCACAATGAGCGACAGTGAATACGAATATGAGGAAGAGGTAATTGTCATTGGATTGTTCAATTATCTGAGCTCATTCCATCATCCAGTCTAGTTATGTAACATTTGACATGGGAAGGGCTATTTCTAGCAGTTTCGTCGAACAAAAGGCGCGCGCAGGATGTCGTATCGTGGTAGGTTGTATCTAAGATGTACTGAATACAAGAGTGCTCACCAAGACATGCAGGGCATGGAAGAGGGTCGACCTTTGTTGCAGTTGGGCGGATTGACATTTGAGGGAACAGTGGATGAGACCATTGGCACACATTTGCTGTTTGAGATCAAGGAAAAAGTGCATGATACAAAGGGTTTATTGCCACTATTGACATCAATGCGAACCGAAGACGATGCGCCCAAACAACAGAAATACTCTGCCGAATACTTTTGCTCGACGGAAAACACCATCAGAATGGATACAGTGACAATAAGGCCTAGGGAACCCGTGAAAGAGACACCCAAGCTGATTGATGAGGATGAAGAAGAAATCATGCTGTAGCACTTTTTTTTTTTTTTCATTTCAATTTTATGTATAATAAAGATGCCGTCAAAGAGACAACAATGTAAAAGATGAAACCCACAAAATTGCACATAATGCCATAGGTTAATACGAAGATCAATCCTAACCATTCTGTGCACCCATCTCGTGTGTTATAGGTAGTATTCAATTGCTTGACGATTTCGTTGTTTCATAGATAATTACCGAGGTAACCATCTCACACGAATGCTTTTTATTACAATTGTTATTTTTTTGCGTTGTAAAGAAGAAAAAACTTTCTGCCTTTTGCCCCATGTATTTATACTTTTTTGCATGGAGGTGACTAGTGTCTAGGAGAGAAAAAATTTAAGGCTTAGAGTAGAGCTTCATTGGATCATGGAGACGGCTTTGTTTCTTGACGATTTCATCAACAGCTTATTGCTGAACTGAGTTCATTAGGGGGTTCAGTCTCTCAGAGAGAGAGAGAGAGAGAGGGATTGCCTCAAATGAATCGCTCTGAAAGACCTCAATGTTACTGGATGGGATTATGTCCTTGCAGTACTTGAAGCTATGCTGTATTGAAAGATCAAGTGCTTCATTAACCTTTTTTTTAATGTTAATGAGTGTTTACGCTTCAGTGAAAACCAATTTACGCAGTGGCAACTCGTGCTACCGATTGCCCTTGCATATCTTATCAGAATACTGCTACTTTCAACTTGATCCTCCACTTACACATGAAAACCCTTCATACTATCTGTGGATCTGATTCTTATGTGGTGCTCTACATCCATATACACGTAGCTACTTCATATACGGACAAGCAGCATACAGATATTACCTCTTTTTAGTCCTTAGCGTCCCTGATACAGCAAAATTTGAGTGCATTTGAGCTATATTTTCTCGCGCTCAAGGCCGTTTTAGATTGTCAAAATAACACCAAACAATTGCTCTCATCTGGCAGTTACTTGCTGACACCTTTGCTCAACTTTTTGAGGATCAAAAAAATATGGACAAAATTCCACTAAAAAGCGTGAGGTACCCCTCATGGTTTTCATTGAAAATTAAATGATCGTATTTTTCACCTTGAAAATGAAGACTTTTACTATGGTATATAACAAATCAAAATGTTTCTATCGATCCAAAGTAATCCCTAAACTCATCTTTGTGGAGCTTTGATATGTAAAATTTCGACTTTTTGGCCAGAAACCTCTTTTCATATTTTCACAAATTACTCAACAATTTTATTCAAAATATATATCTTACTTGGTACCGTTGGATGCGCCTTGAAAAGCACTCCAGGAAAGCTTAAAGTAGCATAGGGTGATCATCATATTTAACTTAGTCGAATTCGCAGAAATAATTCAATCGAGTCGAGAGACTGCCAAATTTTGGCCAATCTAAAGTAGAATATAATTCTGGGTTTGAATTATTTTGGCTGGTGGAGCCGGCTGACAAACTCAATGCCCTTTTCATCATGAAGGCAATACAGTAAATAGATGCTTTTGAAGCGTATGGAAAGTAGGTGGCAAGTTATATAACACTATCTTCAGTCATGCTATTTCATTGAATTCTATGTTTAGTAATACCAATCTATCAAAATACTTGTTAGATCAACTTTTTTCCTTTTTTTTTTTGAGGTTTCGACAACGTGTAGGAACCATATATTTATTTCGTTACGATGAGGATTTCGACTCTTTGGTTGGTTTTCCCAAAAGCAAGACAAAGGTCGGGAAACCAACCTACGTTCAGGTGGAACGCGCTGCCGTGGGCCTTTGGCTAATATTGCAAAATTCATAATAGCTAAAACGTTAGATCTAATATTGTAATTCATTAATGGCTGATTGTGCAGTGCTTGCTGATTTCAATCACAAGATCATCGTCTTTGATATTGACATTTGACCATTGTTTGCAAAATGGTTGCTTTAGGAAATAGCCTTTAACAGTGGCAAGATGATGCATTTAGATTATGGATGTTAATCAGAACATTAGGCAACATATGCGGGTAAAATTGAGGCCTATGGAAGCTGAATAAAGTGATAGTTTTGATTAATATGAATATCCGCTTTACAAACACGAAAAAAATTAAGAGATGTCGTCCAGGCCAAGCTAGATATAATACTTTTCAAGTCGCAGATTCCTTTAAAACATCGATTGCCTTCATATTAACAATGGCCTTAAATGACCTTACCAGCCGCCAAAATAAATTAAATGTCCGCCTATATTTCTTTTCGTTCTGATTTGTTCATTTTCGAACTTTTTGGAATCGATTCGACTTATTTTCAAGATTCGACTATGTAAAATGTTATAATCACCCCACACCCTCTTAAGTATCCTTGAAGCACTTTTCAAGGCGCTTTCAACGGTACTAAATATAAAAGGTGTTTTGAACAAGCTCATTGAGCAATTTTGGAAAATACGAAATGCAGTTTTGGGCCAAAATGTAGAGATTTTCCATCTAAAAATCTTACAAACAAAGTTTCAGGGGTTGCTCTGGATCGATAGGAACAATTTCATTTAGCATATGCCATAGTAAAAGTCTCTATTTTCAAGGTCAAAAACATGATCATTTGATTTTCGATGAAAACTATGAGGTATCCCTCATGATTTTTTACCGATTTTCGACGATCCTATAAAAAGTTGAGCAAAGGTGTCAGAAAGCTACTACTAGATGAGAGCAGTTGTTTGGTACTACTCTGGCGGTCTAAAACAGCTTCTAGCACGAGAAAGCACGATTCAAAGACGTCCAGATTAAGCTGCGTTTTGCATATACTTGACTAGTAAGAGGCGTTGTAAGTATGCTCTCCGCGCGTATATGAATTGTTTCTGTCTTCACAGGCGTAAAGCATCGCAGAAGAGTCAGATCGGCGGCTGTGCGTAGTTTGTGGAAGTTTCTTACATCATATTATGGAGCTAAACAGTGAAATGTCAGAATGTAGCAGTACGATTCAAGAATCGCACACATCAAAAGATAACAGGTGCAGCATGTTCACTGTATTGCATCTCATGCTATAGAAGGGGGGGCAAACTAAAGCAAGTTTATGAGTGCTTTGCTGTTCCCATTGAGCACTGATTGCATTACTGGAAGATATTGCTATTTGAGCGAGCACGCATTTATTTAAACACGTATTTAAAATGAATGCACAACCTGATCACGCCCAAATGGTCGTATACTCTAGGTATAGCTCACAAAACACTGTACTTAGAAATCACAACAAGTGGGGGATATTGTAATTTCGTACACGAAGACAACTACTGCGACACCCAAAGTTCAGGGCTTTCCACAGCTAAATCCGCGCTTATACACTGTATAACACCGGGAGAGACAATTGCGGATGTTTGCACATGTAACAGCTACTTTGGAACGAAACTGATCAGGTTCCATGTTGCAACAGTAAATTGCCATGTTCAGAAAAGTACAACGGACATCTCAATCTGGTTAAAATAGCATAATTTTGGGTTCTGAAGATATACAAGCTTTATGAGCGCCCGAAAGATGCCACGTAAGTAAACGTTCAACGACACGTGGAGAGTACATTGTGAATCGTCGGCAAACTTGTACAGAAAAAGATCTGATATCTCAACTTTATACTCTATTAGGATGGCCGAACTCAAAATATGAATGAGGCATGGGCTGTAAATGTTACATCAACACCCAGTGAGGATATTCCTGTGAAGAGCCACAGGCACACAGGTACCCACAGCCTCATATTCTACAATGGTGATTATGTTGTGTTTACATAATCATACCAAACCCCTACGTTTGGTGGGGAAACCTGTAGTTACCCTAGGTTGCTCATTCGCCGTTTAGAATTGAGCAGCGATTTTATCCGTCATGTCCCCCCCCCCCTCTTCCAACTCCCATGGAAGAGACTGCAGCCAATTGATTACATAATACTTTAATCTGTTTGTATTTGTGAAATAACCCGAGTGATACAAAAGAAACTTGGCTGATTCCACCAATCAAGCCGAGAATTAGTAAGGTATGCCATTTTGTTGCATGGTGAACGTGTATATTAAATAGACATTGATGCACCTGGAATCTTTTCATGCTGCAACGTGTCTTCAATCAATGCATTTGATTACATAAAGGATAAATTCTAAACTTTTTGGCGCTGTAATTTTATTCCAGATGTTTAAAACTGGTCGGGGAAATTGATTGATTGCGTAATAATAACACGGGTCAAGCTGAAGGAGATGTGAGCACATTTAGTGTACCCCTAGATGGAGATTAGGACTATTTTAAACAAAACTATTGATATTTATTATGTGATGCAAAAAAAAGGACATCAAGATGGCGAGATCTTGATAAAGAGATGATTGTTGTTTTTTGTTTGTTGTTACGAGGAAAAAAGAGGGGTTTAGGATATAATTTACAAAGCAAGCTTCTCCTTCAACATGTTCTCGAGCTTGAGACCATCCTTGGCAAAGTTGCGGATACCTTCAGACAACTTCTCGGTAGCCATGGCATCTTGGTTCATTTCCCAACGGAAGGCCTTCTCATCCTTGAAGAAGGTGACCTTCTCGAGATTTTCAGCTTGAGCAGCCTCAGGGCTCAACTTACGTTCCAAAGTCTTGTTGTCTTCTTGCAAGGAGCCCAAAAGAGCAGGAGAGATGGTCAAGAAATCACAACCAGCCAATTCCTCAATCTCACCTGTGTTACGGAAAGAAGCGCCCATAACAATGGTGTTGTAACCAAACTTCTTGTAGTAGTTGTAGATCTTGCTGACAGATTTGACACCAGGGTCAGAGGTGGCAGAGTAGTCTTCACCAGTGCTCTTCTTGTACCAATCGAGGATACGGCCAACGAAGGGAGAGATGAGAGTGACGCCAGCCTCGGCACAAGCAACAGCTTGAGCGAAACCGAACAACAAGGTCAAGTTACAGTGGATACCATGTTGGGTCTCGAGGACATGAGCAGCTTGAATACCTTCCCAGGTGGAAGCAATCTTGATTAAGACACGGTCCTTGTTGATGCCGTTCTCTTCGTACAACTTGATGAGAACAAGAGCCTTAGCAATGGTAGCTTCAGTGTTGAAAGAGAGACGAGCATCGACTTCGGTGGAGACACGACCAGGAACGATCTTCAAAATCTCGGAACCAAAGTTGACCAAAAGCTTATCAGTAGCCAAATCAAGCTTCTCCTCAGAAGAGCTAGCAAACAAACAGTGCTGAATTAGCATGCGATGCCTCCACACCATCCCAATTGACTATGTTGACAACTTACATGTTCTTGGATTGAGCATACTTGATAGCATCATCAATGAGATGGGCATATTGGGGCTTTTGAGCAGCAGCCAAGATCAAAGAGGGGTTGGTGGTAGCATCTTGGGGCTTGTATTGGGCAATGGCTATACCGAGAAACGCGTTCAACATCTTGCATTAAAAGTTGTCATGAGAGTTACTTACATTCAAAATCACCGGAATCAGCAACAATGGTGGTGAATTTCTTGAGTTGTTCGAGGACAGACATGATGTATAAAGAGTTTCTTTGTTGAAAGATATGAGAAAAAGAAGAGATGTTTTATTTAGCAAAAATACAAATGCTTTATATATCAAATCCTTTCCCGCCCGGAGTAAATAGTTTAGAGCTCTATGATTAATATGGATCAGTTAGTTTTTTAGATTATGAATCCGATGACGACAATCGCAAGGGACATTTTGGGGCTATGGTTAGCAAAAGAAAGCACAGCCGGGTAAATCGGGGATTCAGGTTATAAAGCAAGGCAAAGTATTAGATAAGCCATTAATAATATGGTCTTTGAACTCTAAAACCCTGCATCATAGCTCAATACATGCTTCATTGATTGTGAGAATATATAGAGTAGCAAAGCGTTTGTCTGCAGTGCTACATGGATTTCTTTCAGCTGCCAAATGGTGTATTTGAAGTTCATGGCCAAATAAGGGTTGATGTGCCTGGTTTGGTTTTGATGATTAGATAATATTGACATTTCGGTTTCCATGGCAACATAATCTGACATGTATCCGAGAAATATTCCAGCATTGCAATGCCTTTTCTTGGCTGACTCTTTTGCTGCTCTTTATCCATCTTTGAATTTTTGGTGTATTGATAAGGACAACATTTGGTTTATCCAGGAAATGGCATTATCAAATGGAAATGTTCCCTGGGAATTTTAAGACTTTTTTTTTTAACTTTGTCATTTAAAATTGACTAATGCCAAAACTTCAGCATGCTTCTTCTCTTTTCTCTTATCAATTCATCATATACACTTTACTAAATGCCTATAGTAACATACCCTAATAAAATAACCTTCAAGAATAACAAGGACGAAGGTGTTAAGGAGAAGACAGATGAGGATGTTGATTTTGCCATGAAGATGAGAGATGCTATTGATGTGCAATTGATCGACACAAATCTATACATGAGTAAGGAGCTGTGGTTGCCATTTGGATCAAGAGGTGCCTTTGGTGGACAGGTACATGAATAATGATATGCTCGACACATTATATGATGCTAAAATGATGTATATTAGATCGTTGCTCAGGCATTAAAATCTGCATGGGAGACAGTACAAGAAGACTTCTTTGTTCATGTAGGTACCACTTGTTCATCCGGGAGAACGTAGTGATTCACTAACGAGATGATGATTGATAGTCATTGCACTCGTATTTCATCTTGGCTTGCAATGTAGATATTCCAGTCATTTACAATGTGCAACGTATCCGAGATGGCAGATCATTTGCAACTCGTATCGTGACAGCAACACAGAAAGGAAAGGCTATCTTTGTATGCAGTTGTAGTTTTGCAAAACCAGAAGAGGGCATCTCCTTGAATCATCAAGTAAGCATTCCAAATTTGGGATAAATACTATTGACTAATCTTTTTTTTTTATATACAAATTAGACTGACATGCCAGATGTTATTGACGCTGATAGCCTGCCTTCGTAAGTTGGATGCATCTGTCAGCTTGATTGCTATATATTTACATTTATTCTATATGATAGCGACGTTGAATTGCTTCAACGAACATTAGACAACACAGAGAACAGCTTTCCAGAGAAATTTAGACAGAGAGTTCAAAAAAGATTAGAGGATGTATGTTGCTGTAGTAAAAGATGAGACCTATATTTGCTCATCGTTAATCTTTGTATATATATATATATACATAGGATCAACCCATTGATTATCGTGCAGTGATTCAATATTCACCAGAGGAGATTATTACGGGTAACGTCAAACCAACTCCATACTGTGTAAGTATCCACTACAAAGCTGATGAATACATCATTTCTGACTTGACTCTCGCAAATGACAGCAACGATGGTTTAAAACAAGAGGTGCCCTGAATGACGATGACATGAAATTGCATGCCTGCATCATTGCTTATGCTTCAGACAGTGGCTTCATCAACACAGCCGCCACAGCAAATGGATTTACCTTCAATTCAGAGAGCATAGGCATGATGACTTCACTGGATCATTCAGTCTGGTTTCATGCACAAGCAAGAGCAGACGAATGGCTTTTATACGACATTCATAGTCCTCGCACAAGCAATGGTCGTGGTGTAGCCTTTGGCAGAATTTATAACCGAGATGGTATTTTGGTGGCTACGACTGCTCAAGAGGGTATTGTGCGTCTGTCTGAAATGGAGCAGAAGAGACAGAAGAAGCAAGCAGAGGCACAGCAGCATTTGGTCTCTGATGGCAGCAACAGTAGTCGGCTTTAACCTCATGGGATTAAATAAAATTTATGCAGCATTGTGTTGCTTTCCCTGTACAACCAACTGTTGTAACGTTGTTTTAAGATAGAAAACAGCCTAGTGATTATCATGTCTACAGCAAGCCTCAGTGAGGGCTCTCATTTATTCACTAGACCAACACAATGTTGAGATGCAATTCTATTCTGCGCACTCTCTTTTTCATGTTCTAGAAAGAAAATGAGTTCCAGTGAGACCAGCCCCTTTCACCAATGTTTGTTTTGCCCATCAACCCATTTAGATACAAGCCACGACGGAAAAGAGTTTGACATTTTTTTTTTTTTTTTCCTTTCAAATTCACCATCTTTTAGTGTCTCTCTTTCTCACGTTACAGTGACTGATTGCTTTCTTGATTATTAGCATGGCAAATAAAACCGCTTCATGGGTTGTTCGCGAGTATAAACTTGTCATGGTGGGAGGTGGAGGTAAGGAATCGCCCCTAAACCAATGTCAAACATGACCAATATTGACCTCTCGTATCAACAGGCGTAGGAAAGTCTGCTTTGACCATCCAATTCATTCAATCTCATTTTGTCGATGAATACGATCCTACCATTGAAGGTACGTAGAGACCAAGAAGAGCGGATGAGCATGGACGAGCCATTTATGCATCGTATATACATGTAGATTCCTATAGAAAGCAATGTGTCATTGACGAAGAAACAGCCCTGCTGGACGTATTGGATACAGCAGGACAGGAAGAATACAGGTAGCTACTATTTGTGTGTATGTGTTGTCTTTGTCCTTACCTGTCAATGCTTAGTGCCATGCGTGAACAATACATGCGAAACGGCGAAGGATTCTTGTTGGTGTATTCTATTACATCTCGCATGTCATTTGAGGAGATTGAGACATTTCACCAGCAAATCTGTAGAGTCAAGGACAGAGACTATTTCCCTATGGTGCTCATTGCCAACAAATGTGATCTTGAATCAGACCGTCAAGTATCCAGTCAAGAAGGTAGAGATTTAGCAAAACAATACGGGTGTCAGTTTGTGGAAACGTCGGCAAAAGTGCGTATTCATGTGGATGATGCTTTCTACGAAGTCGTGAGAGATATCAGACGTTACAACAAGGAACAAGAAATGAATAGCAATCGACATATATCTGGCTATAATGGAGCAAGTGGTGGTGGCGGTGGCGGTGGTGGTACAGCGAATCATGGTGGTGGATTTGATAGATTTGGCGTAGATGATTCCAATGATCATGCTACTTCCAAATGTTGTATATTGATGTAAATTTGTTGTATTATTCCTCCCCTTCCCCTCCCCCCTTCATTTCTTGTCTTGCTTTGATTTTATTTGCTCTTTTGATTCCCCTTCTCTCTCTCTCTCTCTCTCTTTTTAACTGTCATTTCACACTGAACAAACACGTATGCACGCTGCTTTCCCCCCAATCTCCCTATTTCCCTCCCTTTACACTTGTAATTTATATACATAAAAAAAAAGGATTTTGTCATTGTGATCGACATGGCCCATGCTTATTTATACTTTCTCAAGAATTACTAATCCCAGCTAAAACTAGATATTTCAGATGAAGGTGTGGCTGTTGTTGATGCTGCTGTTGCTGAAGGCGAGTCTAATGGATGAGGAGAAGACAATACGTGCCTGAGATTCTTGTTATTCATTGGTTTGCTTGCCACCGACGTAGTCGTAGAGGAAGAAGTGGAAGGAGAGGGATGAACTAGCATGGAAGAAGAGCCCTTTCTCTGCTGCATAAACGAAGGATCGCTGTGGAAACTCAACAAGGGCGCTCTTTGCTGCAATTGCTGTTTATCGTTGTTATTACCATTACTGCCTTTCCAAAACTCTTTTCGAAATATGGAGGATGCCAAAGACCCTTGAGATCCTTCTCGATGCATACGACAGGTGCCGTCTAAGGTTGTTACTGCAGAGGGCTGTTTGCGGGTGGTCGCATTAGCATTCAAATCCTCAAACGAAAAGTGTCTGGGTGATCTCTGCATTGTTCCGTAAGCAGATGCTTCTTTGAGATAGCCTTGATCTGCACTCTTTCTACCAAACAGCCAAAATCCAGTATTCTTTCTATCCAGCACATCATTTTCATGCTGTTCATCTTCTAGACTGATAGGTCTACTATTAGAGCTATTGCTGCCTCCACTTGTAAAGCTACCCGAGCTACTGCGTAATCCGCCTTGCTGCTGTTGTTGCTGGTCATGGGTTGTTAGACTAACAGAATGGGTCATGAGTGGTGGAGGTGGTGGAGGCACTTGATGCTGTGATGCATGATGGTGATGATGGCTGCTCGCTAGCGAGTCTGTCACAGACACACTCCTCTTGGTAGGTTCTCTAACAAGACTCAGTTCATCGACCGTCTTTTCACTGACCCAAGATCGAGTCAACTGCAAGAGAAATGAGCCAAGGAAACCACACAGGCACTGTATATAACTTACCAAATATTGGGTCACCAGGCACTGCTGCATTTCGATGCCAAGTTCACCATCACTGTCATCCTGATGATAAGCTGGAGCCCGTTTCATGGCTGTTGTTCGCGTGAGTGCATGTGACAATTTGCGCTTTCTGTTCTTGGTCAAATCCTTGATACAGGACGCAGATAAATTGGGTGAATAAGGAGGACTTCTCTGCAAGTTTTTAAACAATCTCAAAAGCTCGGACACTCTTGGATCCTGCTGTATGCTGTTTACTGTAGCATTTGTTGGCGTAGTAACTGACCAATCACTGTTGTGTTGTTGCTGTTTCTTCTTGGATAGTGCTGCTACTAGGTAGGTCATGTCATGTATAAAGAGACCCAGGAATGGCACTGTGGGTTCACTGAATGAATTTTTTCGAGTGCTGGTCTTTTTCACTATAGGTGGATTGAGTACATCCTGATCTGCTCCTGCTCCTACTCCTGCTCGGTACTTGACTTCATCCTCGTGGGTTCCAGATTGAGACAATCCCAAACGCTGTCTGTATTTTCCGTAATTGGAGGCTTCCGACATGAAATCATTGAGGTCCTCCAACAGCTGCAGGCTCTTTTTCGGTATAAATTGCCAAGACCTCTTTAAGCGCTGAATAGGCGGTGTTCCCAAGGCAGATATCACTGCTTTCAGGGTTTGATAATTCTTGAGCTCATGGCATTTACCAGCGACTTTGATCCAATGATTGATGTGCTGTGCTCTTCCAGATGCATCTTGCTGCAATAAGATGGCATGTTCAATCAGACGAGTGAGGTAGTTGAAGAAGTCTGTGGATGCTACGATGGAAGGGTGCGGTGTTTTGGGCGCATGGGATAAGATGGCATCCATTGGAATGTTGCGAAAGATGGTGGAATCAATCAGTGTGAGTTGATAGGCTATCAAAACCGGCTGAAACTGAAGAATGGTTGGCACTGTGGTGGCAGACATGTGTATATTACGCACTCTGTTCAGCGAGGCCTGTATGTCCAGTACTTGCTGATTGGCATAGACAACATCTCCTTGACGCTGCTGTTTCTTCAGTGTGAGTGCTTCCTCCAGTTGCTTTTGAAGTGATTGATACACTGTCACCAAAGGCGCTTGCGGAATCATGGGTAAGTAACTGTTATTGTTCCCAGTGGTTGTGGATAGACTGTCGCTGTTGCTGGTTTGCACAGTGATCAACACATGGGGATCAATGGTACTGTTTGCCAATAGAAAGATATCATCGCCACTTTGTATTGCTATGCCATCGGAATCCATGGCCATGGAATACATTCCAGTTCGACTGGAGGTGTGAGATGCCATTGAGCCTGGTAATGACAAGAAGGATTTAACAGCATTGAGCGGGTTGGAGACAGTGGAGAGCGGGGAAGATGGAGCAGATGTGCTTGCTAAATTCGACGTGGATGATCTGCGTGGTATTTTGGGTCTGCTACTGCTGCCTCCTCTGAGTATTTTGAGTGAAGGAGCAGAGGCCTTTCTTGTTTGTTGTGCTATGTAAATGTGTTGATTAAGAATGTTTATTCCGGTAGAGTGTCGCTTCCTGTTATTATACCTTTCAGTTTGTTATTTACAGTGATGTGATCTTCCTCCTCCTCCTCTTCTTCATAGCCGTCTGAATCGTCGTATTCCGAATAGTCATCGATATCATTTTCTTCTTCTTCCCCTTCCTCATCATCCTCCTCGTCGGTATACAGATGTGCTGTGCTGCTGTAATTCTTTACAAATTCAGGCTTCGACTTTGCTCTTGCCATGAGGACAGGTCGGACAGGCAGAGGAGGAGGAGACGTGATTTTGAGGTTGGATGGTTTTGGTGGCACTGGAGGACGATGTTGCTTGTTTGTGGTTTTGGTGGAAGAGATGGTTTTAGCATGTCTCAAGCATGTATGAGCCAAGGTGAATACAGAGGCCAAGTTGTTGTTCTCAACGACTACACGTTGATCAATGAATTCCAGCTGCTTGAATTCTTTGATGGCAGATAGCAGTGCTTCAATGTACAGTTCATAGGAAATCTAGACTTGGCAATCAACCAGCCGCCCCTTTTTCGTCAGTTTTCTCCTTTTTTATAAAGCAAATTGACAATAGCAACACTACATACCTTGAGTCTACCAGAATCTAGATAATTGGATGCTTCCTTCATCAAGGATTGCATGGTGATCTCAGTGGAGAGCGGTAAAGGCTGGTTTAATGGTAACATGAGTGGGGGGTATATTATGTACAGAATTCAGGGCTCTGCCTTGAATTTCCTCTGGAGGGGTGGTGAAAAAAAAGAGAGAGAGAGAGAGAGAGAGAGAGAGAGAGAGAGAGAAAGGTATGTGAAAAATCAAGACGAGTCGGTTATATACAGCACACTGAAGGGGAAAGGAAGAAAAAGACAGAGAAAGAGCGAGGAGAGGATTTATATTTACACTGTGAAATGGATTGATTGTGCTTGCTCAAAAAAAGAAAGAGAGGGGCGATGTCTATGTCTATGTTGTTGTTGTTGTTGTTGTTGATAATGAACACATACACAGCCTAGTCGATCATAACAATTAGTCGATACTGGAATATCTACATACTGTATGGATCTATATTAAGAGCAGGATCTGTGGGCATGTCCATCATTTATAAATACACTTTAGAGTCGTCCATGTATTCAAGATGTAATGCTTTGTTGTATCTCACATATAACCCACGGCTATTTGTAACCTTTGCATGTTGATTGTTAAGGAGAGGAAATTAAGGGGACTCCTGCCAACAAGGAGAACAATAATTAAGGGGCGGCTATCATCTATACCAAGATGGTTACACTGTATTTTGAAGCTTAATTTTACTTTTTGGCTTATTCAACCCCTGAATTGTGTATTTCAATATACTCACTCTTTTTTTCTCATTGCTAATCAGCCAGTTTCAGCACACATAATAATACATGATGGATACATTTTTTTTGTCTCTCTTTCTTCTTCTTCTCTTTATACACTCTGAGCCGAAGGGGAAGAAAACATGGATCAACAATCTCGTTCAAGCAGTGTTCCGCTCATCCACTTGGAGGACGATGATGATGCCAATCTACAAGACGACTTGATATCTGCTACTAGGCTGCCGCGGTCTTCATTCAGTCTTTCATCCATACAGCCCGTGATATCAAGACCAACTTCACCTCAAATGCCGTTATTGTGGCACAATAGCACGGAGCAAGTGCCATTAAACGATACAGATACAACGAGCAGCAGCAGCAACAGCAGCTGCGACCTAGACGACAGTGAATACGACATGAATACAGACAACGAGGATGATGATGATACGATCAGTGCCAGTAGCGACGATGAAACCAGTATCGCTATCCCAGGTCGAAAGACACTGATGGCGTCCAAGATACATCAGCTCAATGCATCTGTCATGGACCTATCGTCGGATATACTCTATGAGGATATTTGGATTGATTCGCCTGTATTTCACGACTATTTATCCTCGTTGGAAACATGGCTCTACCATTACCTGACTTGGCTGGAAAAAGTAGAGCAATGCAGACAGTTGGAAATAGGTGAGTTTAGAGCGGATTGATTGATTTAGTAGGGATTGAAATTGAGCCCTATCCACCACATTCATTAGCCTATAGTAAATCCATTGCCTTGTTGTATGACCAGACAAAACTCATGCTAAATGAACCATTCTATACAGCCGAAGAGTGCAGCAATTTGAACTGGCCAAATGGTACAAGGCCCTTGGATGAAGATGAGATTTGGGACAATGAAGATATCCGATCTGTTTTACGTAGGTCCTCATTTCCTCAGAGTGAAATTGCACACATGCTTAGATTTATTCAACAGCCTTCCTCAGAAAACATGGCTCCAAAATCAAGGAAACATTAACGGTAATTTCTTGAATGCTCCTTAATATCCACATCTCCTAATTCTTTCTTGTTTATAGCATTTTGAAGGCACTGTCACTGCCTCTCGACTCAAGCATGTCCAACTATCCAACAGCTACTGCGCTGCACAAAAGTTGAAGACATCCCAAGCCAACAACAAATCACTGGATGTAAGTAGTGTCTAATGCATAGGACGATCTGTAATGTAAAACAATGTGCACAAAATAGGAAATCAGTACCTCTTTGTATGTGGCTAAACGATCTTTGTGCAAAGTACTGCTCGAGTACATTTACGCACTGAATAACTTGATTCGCTCAACCAGGAATCTTGTTAATGACAAGGTAGTTTTGCTTATGATCAAAGCAGTAGCAGCAGCCGCAGCCCACTAATCTATATGCGTTAGCTGAGGCCATTGTTTGAAGGCCTGCAATCAGACAAACACAGAAACCTCAAGACATTGGAGGAGCTCGTCCTGATCTCCACTGATTTTGTGTACGATGTTAATTCCAAGAAATCCACTTCCAACACATCATTCACCTCTAGCAACAATTCCAGTGAAGACGCCAGACCTGTCAGTCCATCGCCCGTGTCTCGCTCCTCATTTGAAGATTACCACGAAGTAACTTGCATGTTTGAAAATGAACTAGCCACATTGTGTATACTAAACTCCTCCCTTTTATTGTTATTTTGCAGCTAAACAATGAGCGGCTCTCTTACTATATCCAGGAAAAACTCGCTTCTTACTACACCTGTCTCAAGAACTCACTAAAGCCACCGCCCAACGAGAACCTGACCAGGGCCAGGCCTTCCTCGCCCACTTTACTGATCCCATTTACGTTCCTAAACAAGCCAAGAGTTGTCGTAAGTGTTTCATGTATATGCTATGTACAATAATAACGTTGATGCTGCATTAGCAGAGATACAACAGCCTGGACTCCTTACTGTCAACTAACCCACACTCCTTGATGCCAACTGTAAATCATATCACCGCAAAAGGATATTTACTATTAAAGAAAAGGAGCAATGGTGTCAGTAGTAGCTGTACAAATGGTATGAGTAGTGTGGCTCACAGCAAGGATTCCGTCAATCAACATGGCGGCGGCAAGTGGGATAGATATTATTTCTACATTACCAAGGACGATGGCCATCTGAAGCAATACAAGGATCAAACGGCAAGTCATCTCCAAAGTGCATATACGCACACGCTGTTATTAACACTTTTATAGACTACTGTTGTCGTTACAAATCTAAGAACTGCAAGTGTGTATGCATCAGAAACTGATAAACGAGATTTTGTCATTCAAATTGCCTCGCAAGGCACCAGCAACATGTAAGTGTCTTTTTCTCTCTTTCTTTCTCTTTCTCTTTGATTAACCTCCTGGCTTGCAGTATGAGCCTTCAAGCAGAAACAGCGATCGATTTCTCTACTTGGTTGCAAGCACTCAGATCTTGGAATCCTCAGCAAGTAAAGACCAGCAGTGGGAATACAAGAAAGATATCGCAACACACGCCCTCCTCTGCGGCCTCTGCAAACAAACGCGTGGTAGTAGATCTTTTTCATCTAGATATTCCCTCAATTACTCACAGCCGATTGTAGGCACACCCTCGTTACTCATCCACAGGGACAGCAGGTAGTAGCAACAGGACCTTTCTCACCAAGAAATCAAGCTTTTCTGCTGGACAGACGTTACAAATGGATCTACCTTACAGCAAAAAAGGAAATAGCATTGACATTTTATCACCTGTAAGTTCAGTATAGGGGAAGGGAGAAGGAGGAGGAAAAGAAGAGCAATCGAGAAGAATGCTAATCCATACATGCATACGTACACGCAGTCGAATCATAGAACAAGCCCAACCAACTTTGTAAACAACGGGGAGAACAACAATGGCGAACTCTTGTTTGGCTACCCTATCCCTGTAACAGAGTGCCCCATCAACTGCTGCAGCACTACAGGCACTGTGAGCCAAGCCAAACTACAGATGACAGGCTTGTTCAGAATACACAGTAAGTCAGGCTAGTGCCACGGTGGTGGTGGTAATTCGGACTAACAGCATCTAGAATTATGTATCAACAAATTAAGCTGCACTTCGCACCACACAGGTACATTATGCGTACTTCATGTGTCACTATTCCAAGATGGTATGCTTCATCTGCAGACAGAAAAGGTGAGTACTCGGTACGTATTGCCCCATGCCAGACTACTTACCGCTACGTGTTACATGTGTATAGGATGACAACTCCTTTTTCCATCGTCCTATTCAGCTCTCTACATTGGCGCCTCAAGACATTTACCCATTCTCTGATTCCATTGACCATATGCGCTACTGCATCGTGATTCGACCTTTACCCTCAGAAACCTACCATCTCATGACGTGCAGTAAAGTCCAACGAGATGCATGGCTGGTCCATCTCAAGAATTGCACCAACAATGCCATGATGTCCATCCCCAACTCAGTGTCCACCTGTCGCAATATATTCAGCTTGACGGTAAGGATTGCAGAAGCCCGCAAGTTCCAGGTGAGCCACAAGGACTCTATCCATAGTGAACTCTACTGTGATATTGTCATCGACAATGAAATCCGTGGTTTGACCGGATCGCTGAAAAAGACATCAACCTTGTTTTGGAGGGAGGAGTTTCTGTTTAGTGATATCTCGAGAATGAGGCATGGTGTTACTATCACAATCTACTCCCGTAGTAGTAAGAATGATCGAGAAACTGTGTACGGTAAGTGTGTGTGTGTGTGTGTGTGTGTGTGTGCAAGTGGGAGAATCTCCATGCTCACCATTGGCCTCTTACATAGGTACCGTATTTTTGCCCGTATCACAGATTGATCCCAGCAACGCCATCCATGAAGAGTGGTATGAAGTCAGAAAGGAGAGTAGAAATAGAGCATTTGCCTCTTTGACGAGTTTGGGATCTAGTCATGGCTCTATGGGACAATTACGAGTGGGTCTGTTACTAGAAGAGCATCAGGTGTTTTCGTTGGATGTATATCAACCCCTGATGGATGTGCTTACCGAGTTCCGACATGATATTATCTATGACATGGCTAGAAAGACATCGGACGTACAAGGTTTAGCCAAGAACCTACTTCGCATTTATGAAGGCATGGGATTGACGCTGACTTGGATTAAATCATTGATTGATTATGAAGTCTCCTCTTTAAGCTCAGGTACGTTAAGCTTTTAGTCTGATGAACACGCATTGGTCACACCAGACTAATCTCAATGTTATAGATGATGTTAATATCTTATTCAGGTACAACAGCACTAAAGCGCCCCCCTATCAAACGACTAACGGGCAGATTGTAGAGGAAACTCCTTCTTTACCAAAGTCATTGATAATTACATGAAAATGAGTGGAATGGAATTCTTGGAAGAAGCGCTGCAATTTACTATTCAAAAGATTTGCAAGTTCAGTCTCCATATAGAGGTAAGTGCCATACCCTCTCTTTGAAGCTGTCAACTCAAATTTCTACAAGGTGGAGTCGTCTCGCTTATCTAATAGTACCACAGAAAATACCATGGCCAACTGCTCAGAGCTATTCAGTCATGTTAGGTCCATCTGGAGTGGAATTCAAAGAGCCAAGACCAAATGTCCCATTGAACTAAGACGTATATTTGGCCATTTACAATCTGCCATTGTCAAGAAGTTTGATTTAGGAAAAGAAACATTAGATAGGCATCATCAAGTAGCGAGGTATACTTGTGTTAGGTATATAAATTGAGGTTGTTTTGGTATGGTATCATGTATTAACCCATCTTTTCTTAAGTGGGTTTATATTTTTGAGATGGATCTGTCCTGCCATCATTTCACCCAAACAGTTTGGGCTTGTTCAAGGTAGTAAGCTGCTGAATAGTGTCTTGGTGCTGGTACTCACACACATATCTGTACAGATCACCCTGATACAAAGACCTGTCGCACGCTGACGTTGATTGCCAAATGCTTAATGACACTAGCAAGCCATAGCACCATTGAGCAAAATGCCAAAGAACCCTGGATGGTTCGACTAAATGAATTTGTTCAAGTAAGGTACTACAAAAGCACGTTTTTTTTGCAGATTTTATTAATTTTTTCATATTTGATTTTGTAGAACAATACACACCATTTCATGAACTTTATTAACTTTGTATCTGTAAGTTTAAACTAGATGGTATCATGCCCACAATCCGCTAAAAACATACACACATGATAGGTGGATGACGATGATCTTGTGGATAAAAACGAAGGCATCTTACTCCTAAGACACAAGCAAGAGGAAATCATTGCACCCTATTTCATTGATTTGGCATTGGAGCTGTCTCAATTTACAACGTGGTGCTCGCAAGAATGCAATGTCATCAATACCATCACACGTACCTGCAAATCGATTGTCGGACTACAGAGAAATCCCAGCAGAAGGACACATCAACAGCTTAAAGAAGCTACCAGCGCCGTTGTTCATGCAGCTACAACTCATGTTATTCATGCAGAGGAAATCATGTTGCAACAACAAAGAAGGAAAACACGACCTCAGCCTTGGCAATATGGAGATGATTATCTTGCCGCTAATGCTGGTAGTGGTGGCAATAAGGACGAGGTGCTGAACATTGCAGTGCGCTCTTCATCAGCAACAGAATAGCTCTAGTTTAATAAATCATGTACCACATTTATAAATTTCTACATGATATAGAGTTAAAACTCCCTGTTTCCATACAGCAACTGCAAGTGCTTTATTCATGTCTGATACCTATACAATCATTTACAATTGGTTGGTCTGCATCTTTGAGGTTGGGAGGTGGGTTTACCAGTGATGCAATCGACACAGCGACAAGAGGCAGTAGCTTTATCACATTGAACAGGATTATAGTTGCCATCTTTGGTACAGACAGGAATAGCCATGCTGGGGAGATGAAATCTCTTTGCACGATCGCTTGCTTTTTGACGTTGTATTTGGCATTGAGCATGAGTTGCTTGACCATTGGCTTGAATCAAAAACATAGCAGACACCAAAAAAGAGAACGCTAGAAAACTTCATCTTGTCTTATGTGGAAAATCATATGTTGGAATGAGAAACGACGATAGAGCATTTATATACTATTTTTTTCTGAAAAATATAAGCATCGACACGTTACAAGTTGCGCGTTTATACATATTTTGGTGGTAGAGATTATCCATTCGTGAGGGAGGTCCTCTCGTCTCTTTGTTTGCAGAACCAGAGTTAACTCTATCTTTCGCGTTACTAGAGCTGAGATGATCTCTTGACACAATATGTAAAACAAGAAGAGTCTATAGGGACCTCTCCCCAGAGCGAATGACAGAATTCTATTCCTGAGAAACTCAAGTGTTGATAAGTGGGCTTAATCTTTTATGCTGAATACAAGCAATATCAAATACAAAACCAAAAACTTCAATATTTGGAGGAGTTACATAGTACATGGAAGCGCATTTCTCAAAGCTCCTAATATACACATTATCTTGAAACAAATTTATTCATCTAATAAGCGTGTGTATGATGATGGCCCGATGGACTAGATGGTTCAGCATAGTAGGTAGCTTGGTCGCCATCGATACGTTGAATAGCAGGTATAGGTCCAGAAACGGCAATACCATAGCTTTGTGTACTAGATCTACTAGTTGATCTTGACAGCTTACTAGAAGCATTGCTTGCTGCTCTACGAATACTGCCCAATACACCACCAGAACGAGTTGAACTAGACGAGTTGCTTCGATTAGGTAGCTTGGCGACGGCGCCAGCAACAACAGCCATGAAAGATTGTGTACGCCAACGTGTATTGACTTCACTTGTTTGATTCAAGTCTTCAACGTCTTGATCGTGCTTGGAGTTTTGCTTGCGCTTATAGATAAACATACCAGCTAAACCAGCAGCAGCTAGACAACCAACAACAGCACCAATGGAGACGCCAATAACTTGGCTTTGAGGTTCGTTGTTGATGGCTTGGCCGTTATTGACACTTTGAGCAGAGACTTGATTGTTGTTATCAGTAGGTGTGGTAGAAGCAGAAGGGGCAGCACCAGCACCAGCAGCAGCCAAGGGTTCAGCAGTGGCAGTAGCATCTTCAGAAGAAGCAGCATCAGCGGTATCATTGGTATTGTTGTTGTTGTTGTTGTTGTTGTTGTTGTTGTTGGCAGCACTAACATCATTGGTATTGGAATCATTGGCATTATTATTATTATCAATAGAAGTAGTAGTAATGGTGGTATCTGAAGTAGGTAAAGCTTCAGCAACAACAGAAGAAGTTGATGTTTCACTAGATTTATGAGTTGTGGTTACAGCTTTAACTTTTCTTGTTTTAGTCGAGGCAGGTTGCTTCTTGCTCTTGTGTTTAATAGTGGTGGTGGTGTGCTTTTTGCTCTTGTGCTCCTTGGTAGTAGAGTGCTTTTTAGATTTACTCTTTGGTTGAACACTCTTCTTGTGAGAGGATTGACTGTTGTGCTTCTTGGTTGAGTGCTTCTTGGTTGAGTGCTTCTTGATTGTTGTTTTGGTATGCTTTGATCTATCACATACATAAATAGTCTGTGTATGAGGCAACTTGTGATGTCTCAAGGATTTTGTCTTCAAATGCTTTTGCTGAATTGAAGCCAAGGAGCAGTTTCGGATGGTCTTTGTTGCTCTAGCAGAAATTGAGCTGGACGAATTGTGATGGTGATGCTTCTTGGAATGGTGATGAGAGCGATGGTGAGTCGTGGTGGAAATAGTGGTGGTTACTCTAGTACCAGTATCTCGTTTTTCATTTAAAGCAGCAGCATTGACTATATCATGTTAGATGTTGGTTTCAAATCAGACTTGAAAAATTAAATCAGGGCATACCTATCAAACTGAATACGGTTGTTATGACAAGAAGAAATATTGAAAATTGCCACTTGATCTCTTTCATGATGAATCAAGAAAGGTCGAGTGCGCGAGCAGAAAAAAAGAAGAGAAAGGAGAAGACGATGAAAGGAGAGAGAGAGAGAGAGAGTGTGTGTGTGTGTGTGTGATGTTGTATATAATAAAAAGGTATTTGAACAAGCAAACAACGAACAAGTTGCCTCTTTATTATATAAGAAATGTCGAAAAGAAGGGATTGAAAAAAGGAACGAAAAAAGAAAGATGTAAAGAAGAAGAAGAAGAAGGTATAAATCCAGTTTCAACAAGCCAAGAAGCGAGAAAAAAAGAGAGGGAATATAAGGAGCATCTGTTGTGTTTATTGGGAGCACTGACGTTGATTAAACCATGCCTTTTGGTTATAATATGGGTAGCTTGCACGTTGAAGTGGGTTACACCTGAATAATTGGCCCTGTAGCACCATTTTTATTCACTTGAGGGGATCACAAAAGTACAAAAGATCGTCAGGCTATATGTAATTTGATTGAGTTTGTAAATGCTTGTGTTTGCGTGTGCGTGGGAGGAGGAAGAGAAAGCGAGGCATAGAGGACATTATTTACATTTGCTTCTCTTTTCCTCTCTTTTCATTTTCTCTCCACCAAGAATTTATTTAAAAAATGAAAATAAATCATATCAAGTCTCACCATCGCCGTCTCCACCGCGTTTTGATTGTTGTTCTTGTTGCTCAATTAATACATGATGAATATCTTTAATTAATTGCTTCTTTAAATAATCCCATCGTTTACAGCACATCTTTGCCAAATGTCTATCGTCAAATTGAGTTTCGACCGCTTTCCATTTGATATTCTTGGTGGGTAATTCAAGCACATGCTCCAATAGCTCTCTATCATCCTCCATTGTCCAAGCAGAATGACCACCATCGTCACCATCATCATCATACTCATCATCTGACTCATCCAAAGCAATAATGGAGCGAGGCGTGGAAGGTAGCATGTCGTCTTTGATACTTCTTCTTCTCTTTACATCCTTGTCATGAGAAGGCGAATAGTGTCGCTGCGATTCTTCATCTGTGGGTGGGGTATTGAGTCGATCCAATGGATAGATGGCAGGTGATTTGATAGTGTTGTTATCGTACACTGACTATTAGAATAATAAGTATTAGTCTCCACGTGATTCCTTACTTAGCCCCCCCCCCCCTCCCCTTCCTCGCTTCTTTCATCATCAAAAATGCATGAGCTATCTCTTTTCTTTGCCCTTACCTGATCTGTTCTGACTTGTGTAAACACTTCACGTACAACGGAACGAGTGAAAAAGGGCGCTTCAATAGGCTTACGGGGTCTACCTCTCTTGCGAGGCACATCCTATAGCAAACATTTGCCACTATCAATCTCTTGATTTTTTTTACACCCCTTTAACCGATAATGAAATCACGTACCTTTGATCCTTCTGTGTCCTTTATCTTGCGTTTCTTATCAGAACCTACATGAGCACACAAGAATGATGAGTGTCGACGTACATGGTTTTCCACAAAACAAATGTATACATTACTGTTCATCAGAGCGTTGACAGAGGACATATTAGAGGCATGAGGAGATCCCATCTTTTTAAAATTCGTAATGATGTTATGCGTTATCGTTTTTGAGAGGCCAGATAATTCAGAACACTGTCTTTCGGTTGCTCCAGCTTGATGGGCTCCAATCACAAACCAACAGTCTTTCTCAGATATCTGCTTCAGTGGCATAATGTGGGGTATATGTATTATTTTGAAAAAAAAAGCAAAACAGAAGAAAGAGAAAGAGAAAAAGAAAAAGGGGTGGGTGTGAATTCTTATAATTACCATCATCGTTCATAGTAGAGGCATAAATTATCTCAGCCCCCCTAATTCGTGCATAATTTGGGAAGAAAGGGGGGGGGGGACGAGAGAGATCCTGAGATCAAAAATAGAAAGCTGCTCTTGGCTCGAGCTTTTTTTCTCTATCCAGTAGCCATGGCAAGCAACGAATGAAACTTGGGCAACGCATTACAACAACATTCACATCAAATAACAACAACAACAACAACAACAACAACAACATGACGTAGTTGGAACTCCACTAGCATAGTGCCAGTTCGTGTACCTTTGCATTATCGGAATGTGCTGCATTTTGAAATTTGGCTGCTCTCAGTCTGAGCCTTGACGTTCTTTCGTTGTCCGTTTTCCAATCTCACTCTGAATGAGCATCTGCTATGATTTATGATTGGCAGGTGAGCTATAGAACTCCCTCTCTACAATATTGTATTTAATCTTGCTTGTATCAAATAAGCATACTTCAATCAGCATGGTGTTGCAAGTAGTGAAAAAAATACTGAAAAAGAAATGAGAGAGGAACAGAAAAAAGAAACTCTGACATTTATCACAAATTATCAGGTTTACTCCATATAATTGACCCCATCTATCATTCTCTCTTCGTTTTATACGAGCATGTCTACGCTTCGGATGGCTCTCTACCTTTGCTTCACTTCGGTAAGAATCCATCTGCGCAGCGCCAGCCTGGGCTGCCGGTTGCCCTGACGCATCTTATCAGAATACCGCTACTTTCATTTCAACCCTCCACTTGTACATGAAAACCCTTCAAAATATCTGCGGATCTGATTCTTATGTGTTGCTCTACATCCATATACACGTAGCTACTTCATATACGGGCAACTATCATACAGATATTATCCCTTTTTAGCCAAGAGTGTGCCTAATACAGCAAAATTTGAATGCATTTGAGCTGCGTTTTCTCGCGTCCAAGGCAGTTTTAGATTGTCATAATAGGACCAAACACTTGCTCTCATCTGGCAGTTACTTTCTGACACCTTTGCTCAACTTTTTGGGGATCAAAAAAAAACATGAACAAAATTCGACCAAAAAGCTGTTTAGAATAACGAAATATAGACAGAGTAAATACAATTAGAACTGAATATATTTATTATGTTATTCCAAGATTGAATAGGGATCAAAACTAGTGTAGATATCAAAGGTATTTATAGTTATTTGACAGTGCCGCAGCAATAGGACCTTGATCTTGAATGCGGGATAATTGTATAAGCCTTGAACCAGTAACGAGGATGTGCTGCATCAGAACTCATGAACCGCCAGTCAAGGATAAACAACAAAGATGATCCAGGATAGAATGTTCTTCCTAATAGCTTTGACGGAAGAACATTTGTCGGAATTGAAACCCACTTCCAGGGACGAAAGGCCATAGGCTACCACTCTCTAGGAACCAGGATATAGATTAGCCATTTGATGGCACCACTCATGTTCCTTCGTGCTGCTTGAATAAAGACCTCTCACTTCTACTATGCATCTCAGCTCATTCTCAGATCCTCTTATGTAATATACGACGCCTAATACATTTGCCTCTCAGAGATGATCTATATCCTCAACAAAAGCATGAGGTACCCCTCATGATTTTCATCGAAAATCAAACGATCGCATTTTTGACCTTGAAAATGAAGACTTTTACTATGGTATATCTTGAATAAAAATGTTTCTATCGATCCAAAGCAACCTCTGAAATCATCTTTGTGGGACTTTGATATGTAAAGTTTCGACATTTTGGTCAGAAACCTCTTTTCATACTATTACAAATCATTCAATAAGTTTATTCAAAACATCTATTTTACTTAGTACCATTAGATGCGCCTTGAAAAGTACCCCAGGAAAACTTAAGGAAGCATGGAGTGATCATCATACTTCACTTAGTCGAATCTGCAAAAATTGTTCAATCGAGTTCAAAATCATCAAAATTTGTCCAATCTGGAACAGACTGTAAGACTGGGTTTGAATAAATTTTGGCTGGTGGGGCCTGCTGGCAAACTCAACGTCCTTTTCATACTGCAATACAGTAGTAAATGCTCTTGAAGCGTATGAAAAAGTAGGTGGCAGGCCCATAAAGCTATCGTTTATAATAATAATTTATTGCATTCTATATCGTTCATAATGACATCGTCTTGCATTCTATATTTAATAACGTTAGTCTGGACATTGACGATTCATGGGCTGCGTAAGATGTCTGCAGTAAGTAGTGAAATCTCTGAGGTTCCGAGATGTCGTTCAAATAAAACGCTGACAGCATTGAGCAGAGGAAAGAGGGTAGAACTAACAGTGGTTTTTGTTGATTGATTGTAAAATCATTATCCTCATATGAGCCAGGTCTAATAGATGTCCTGAACCTCAGGTTCCATATTAGGGTTGTAAAGTGTCTAAGGATTGAACGTTTATTATGTTATGATATTAGATCAAATTGATTGTCAAAATGGGATGCAACATTGGAAGCCCTTTGTATGAGGCTTGTATATGCTAAATCTTGACATATTCACAGAAGATCTGTTTTCATATCTTTGCGAATTGCTCGCTATTTTCAGTCTAAAAGCTGTATAAAACTAGCATCATTTGATGCGGCTTCTTTAGTCATCTAAAGATGTATTGGAAAGTTGGGTATAACAACGAGAGTTTTCATAGTCAAATTTGATAAAGCGTTTAAAAGATGTCAGATCAGGTCAAGTTTGAACACGAAAATACACACTACACAAATTCAAATTAAATTGCCGCAATTACGGCTGCTACGGTACAAGACGACTGAGACCAAATCTACTGGTCGTGACGTCGGATAGGGTGCCCTCTCATTTTTCCATGCCCCCGTTTTTTACCCTTTTTGCAAAACGCATTTTAGTATCAAACCTGGTGGTTTTGGAAACCGTTTGATTGATAATAACACTCTAGCTTCCGATAACTCTGCCTTGTACTGTTGGAAGGACTTGATATCACTTCTTTGAAGTGAAATATATCAAATACTGTTCGATAACGCGTGCTGGAACACTTAGAGCTAAAACTAATTGAATTTGTATATTAGATTTTGGTTTTTTTTTTGCCTGTTTGACGTGAGTGCTGCTGCCATTACTTCTCTGATATCTCTGCTGTCTATTTCTTTGGTTTAACAACATGTCTGATGGTTGCTTCTTTGGTCTTTGTCTGGTTTCTGGTGTCGTTCGTTCTTCGGTTTTTCTATGGCGCTGGTTTTGCTGCTGCTGCTAATCTGGTCTTTCTTGGTCTACTGTATTTGGTGCATGCTCGTTCTCTGGTCTCTCTTCGGTAATTGCCTATACTCTTCTGATCTATTTGTGGCCGTGGTAAGTGGTAAGTATCTTCTTCCTTCTGGCCGCAATGATATAGACCTTCTTTGAAGGTTTATATTATTGCTTCCTTTCTCGTGATAGTGCATTCATGATGTTTGCCTTGTTGCGCTTTTTTCTTCTTCTTTTTCTTTTGTGTGGTAGTGTTTTCTCTGTTGCTTTACAGGAAACAACATTAGTCATTATGTTGTATCGCAAAGTCTTAATACCACTGTTGCTTTTGCAGTTGTGCGTATTTGTGTCATGTTGCTTTATATCTGACTATTATTACCATGCGCATTGCTCACATGTATGCATTTCTCTTGCAACAGTAACGAGCATTTTTAAACATCTTTGATCTTGTGTTTGTTATGCTTTTCTTTGACCCACTTTGTGTGAGTGTCTCTTTTTTGCCTACATACTACTATACTCGTATAGTAGTATGTTCTTTTCTTATTATTGTGTTTCTTTGAAGCATACCTTTTTTTACGTTGTGTGGATGTGCCTATCACTGAAGCTCAACAAGACATTATCCGAGGCTAGGAGGTGGATAGGCTGCCTCCACTTGATTATCGCTACTTACTTTAGTGATGAATGAGAGTCTCAACGCCTGAACCTAAAGCTAGGTGGTGTAAGTAAGGCATGCTCTAGCATCTGGGGGAAATTTGATGATAGTAACAGCTATATTGCTATATATAGCGGCGCTTAAAATTTTGCCTCACATCAAAACAGAGGGAAACCCTCGCAAAAATTTTTTTTAGGTCAGCGGAGTTTTCAAGCGATTTGATTGGCTGACGGGTTGAAGTACCAAAGGGTTACAAGTAGTTGCTTTCCTATTGATCTTTCTTGTTAAGCACAAAGAATAAAAGGATTATTATTTGTAGCTTATAAAAAATGTTCGATATTATAAAAACAAGAAAAGATTTATTTGAATAAGATCAGACACAAAAACTAAAGATTTATTGATGAAGACAAGAGTTATTCTATTTATACTAAGTTCTGAATACCAAAGTAGCAATTTATCTTGTACAACGCTTATCATATCTGGTGAACCTCAGTATTTAGATAGCTGAGATGCACTTCACTTATCATAGCTTGTCCATGTTGTTGCACAACACAGACATATCTACCCATCAAGAATACCTTAATCTTTATAGACAGTTGTAGCCCTTCTGGCACAACATTCCTCATGGAGGACGCCCAATTACATTCCAATCGTACTGTTGGTGTTGCAATTGACAGTGCCAAGGCTTACGATTATGTGAACGAACAGTATATTTGCAAGGTGCTCCAGAAGTTTGGTTTCCCTTCAACCTTCATAAACAGTGTAATGAAATAGCCACCCAAACGTAACTTAATTGAAAACCAAAGTTCATCAAATAGCACTCATTCAAATTCATGCTATTTGGATCTATTAATGAAAGCGCTCAAATGTACATCAAAAAACCATTTAAAAATACTAAAGTAAAGATGCATGTTTATATCGCACATCGTGTGAATGAATCACTCCTGATCACAGTGTATTCAATCACACCCATGATGGTCGTAATAAGTGATGGTATCTTTATCCAAAAAGAATCAAATCAATAACAAGCATATTCAAATATGACAACTATGTCCTGATGCCATACTAGTTGCACAATACCCTGGATAAAGGATTCTACACTTCCATAACAAACACCACACCTTAAACTGTCAAGGTTACATTAAATCATGCTATGACGATAGCTCATCCAAGCCATCAAAGTTACTCTAATCGACCCTTATGGCCAGTGTTCTTGCATTGATTACTACTTTAAATCAAATATCAAAAACATTTGCCAGATAACACAACAACAGCATCTATTACTCTCTACCATCACTAATCCTACAAGCTAGTTACAAATGTATAATTACTATTTTTTCTTTACTCAATTCCAGGACGATCTTCAGTTTATTTTACATACAAATAAATTACAGTTGATTTTTTGTATTGTATGATTGCTTTTTTTTTGTGTGTGTAATCCATTAAACCAAATATATTCAGTTCTAATTGTATTTTCTCTGTCTGTATTTCGTTATTCTAAACAGGAATTGTGGAATTTGAGGCTTGATAGACTAAAATTCACGGAAAAAAAAGAATAAAAAAACAGTGATGTCAACTTGATAAAGGTATATTTTATTATCAAACTGACAGGTGTAAAGTAAACTGAAGTCTCTCTACTGGCCAGGTAGATGATCCTTCTTATATACTATAACAATGGATAAAAGTTCTATTAATTAGATTGACAAATAAGTCAACTCAGATCAACTAATGTCTAATCATGCTAAAAGACAACTCCAGCAAGCTAATCATGATTTAGCTCTGTCTGGATGAATAATTAGACTCCCATCCGAAGTACCCTGATCTATCCTTTCCATAAGGATAATTAATATCGATCTAGTAGCATGTATCCGATAGGTACAGTCTTCTTAGTCTATATTAATAGTACATATCTGAGTGTATATCGCTAAGCATACATCTTTAGCATGTATCTGGATATATGGCATGTCTATAGCATATCGTATGCATGTCTATAGCATGTCTCATATATAGTACAAGTCTGTAGTACATAAAGTATCTGTAGCTAGTATCACGGATATAAGCATGTGTCTTATAGCGTGGATCATGAAGTGCACATCTGAAGCAACAAGCTCATATTGCATTAATCTTGGTGCCTATCCAGATATGGTAAACATCCGTAGTCAATGTCGGAATACAAGTATAAGTCTATAGTGCCATCCATGTCCGTGGTGCCATCTATAGCCTATATCTTATATAGTATGAATCTTATAGTACTAGCGTATCTGAAGTCCATATCTTCTCATGATCATAGTATAAATCGATATCGTACATCTAATCCAGTGTACATACAGTTTATATCTAAATCTGGTAACTGGATGAACTGTCGGAATGCAGATCATAGTGGATGTATTCCACAGGAATAACACCACAAAATCATCCATGTGGTGTTCGAGTCTATGAAGCAAATTTCGAGCATGGTATGACTAATAACAGTGCCCAAAAAGAATTTTATATGCGCAAATGTAGCGAAAGTTAGCCTTGAGCAATCGTTTTTTGACAAATTGGCATCGGCTGGCCTATTGGGTGCTGTAGAGTCATAAGAACTGATACTGCAGCTCTGAGGAAGACGCCAAACGTTAGGTAATTCCCAGGCGGCTTACACAATAAATACTGCTACTACAGGTATATTGGTGCAGATTTGGCATGGTACATGTTTTTCTCTAAAACCTCTAAAATTTTCTGAAAAACAGGTTTCTATGTGTACAAGCTGTAAGATCACTGTTCAGAGCAGTACCATTCAATGTGCATTTCAATTCTGTATAAACTTATTGTCGTAGACCGGGAACAATAGTTACTATTGAAAAATAGTTGCCATAAACACTTGTGCTGTAAAAGTAGTAAAAAAAAAAAAGTGATTGATAAAAAGCAGATCAAGTGTACAAATGTTGAGTAGCAGCACTGACAACAGGGATAAACTGACCCTAAAGATATTCAAAAGTTAATGAACGCAAGAAGAAAGGAAAAGAAAAGGCCGGGTTAAGTGAAATTTTATAATGAGATCTTGACACTCTTAGAAAACTTCGTTCCTGGGATGTAGGAAGGATCTTTATTTTATTAGTATCAAATGTTTTTCTTATGTAAAACAGTTATAACCAAGTGGTGCGACTGAAAAGGAGAGAAAGAAAAGAGTAACAGTGATGTGCTTATTGTATGAGGGGTGGGGGGGGGGACGACAAATATATAATATGAATCGAGTGTCATTTGCTATTTAGAATTCTTGAACTTTAAAGGTCCATTCGCCATTATTTGTATAATCAATAAATTCAACATTTTCACGCTTGCGAAGTCTTTCCTTGAAAAGGCCGAAACGAGGATGTGCAGGATCTTTGATGGGAGCACCTGTATTCTTGTCATGGGAGAAGCAGTTTTCGATCTTGATAGTGGCTGGCAAGTTCAATTGAGTACCCTTGGCAGGCTTGTTTTCTTGATCAGGATAGACAACAACCGTCTTTTCTTCAATCACAACAATGTTACCCATGATATCCTCGATAACAACGTCCGTCAAATCAACAGGCTGATCAAAGCGAATTTCACCGTATCCCTTACGGCCCACAACGAGATTTTGTACATGTTTCAATCCTTCCTTTGGCATATTGGCCAAGGTATCAAGAGAGGGTGAGATATAATAGTCGTTCTTCAAAGCGGCGTTGGAGGCAGAGGATGTGGCGATGGAGGATGAAGCGGTGCTTTTCTTGCTAGTAGATGGTGCATCTTTTGTAGTTGTCACTTCGGATATAATGGTCGTCGTGGTTGTCGTGGTTGCTGGCGTGGAAGCAGCGGCAGTAGCACCAGAGGTTGTAGCGTGGTTTTCCTTGGCCGCAACATATTCAAGTTGAGGATCAAACATAACTCTTCTCTTGTCAGACTTTTTGCTGTTGATGAGATCTACAATACTTGCTGCATCAACATCATTGTCGAAAACAAGCTTCTTGCTGTGAGTACGAGGAGCAAATGCACCAGAACCGAGAACAGCATCATCACTGATACCTTCCAGGTTGGCAGTAGCGATTTGACGAGCACTGGATTTGGTAGAATGAGAGTTAAAGCCACGAAGCTTAATCTTGGAGACGACACGGGGCGACATGTGGTAAAGAGGGCTGCTGGATTTACGACTAGATCCATCCAAAGCAACAGCAGAGGCGCCAGATTTGGAACCAGAAGGTGTATTAGGCACCTTGCTCAAATCAAACAAGGGATTGTTGCCATAAGGGTTTTTGTCGACAGTGGCAATCAAGGGTTGTTGTTGGATACCAGGCTGAAGAGGGTTCGTGCCGAATGAAGTCAAACCACCTTGAGCGGGCAAGTTGAAGCTGTTTGTTCCTTGCTGTTGTTGACCGAAGCCGAAACCAGAGGTGGTAGCACCCAATGTATTGCTACCGAATAATCCACCTCCAGTGCCTCCCAGTCCAGTAGCAGGCTTTTGACCAAATAGACCACCAGTAGTGCCAGCAGCACCAGTTGCACCAGTCCCAAATCCACCAAATCCGCCAGCAGTACCAGTAGTAGCACCAGTGTTACCGAACAGTGAGGTAGTAGGAGCAGCGGGTTTAGCAGCACCAAAGAGCCCACCAGTAGCAGGTTGACCGAATCCACCAGTAGCAGGGGCAGGCGTCGTGCCAAATCCAGTACCGAAACCGCCAGCAGTAGATGTGGGAGCAGTAGCACCGAATGAGAAGGAGGAAGCAGGCTTGCTTGTAGAGGCACCAAATCCACCAGTAGCAGCAGGCTGACCAAATCCACCAGTAGCAGCAGGTTGACCAAATCCAGTACCAAATCCACCTGTGGCGGGTGTTGTAGCAGGCTTTTGTCCAAATCCACCAAATGCACTGGTTGTAGCAGGTTGTTGTTGACCAAAAGCGCCTGTAGAAGCAGCAGGCTGACCGAAAGCAGACGTGGCAGGTTGACCAAATCCACCAGTGGCAGGAGCAGGTGTACTACCTATAGACATACAAATAAAGAAAATACATGTCAAATTGAAACATGGCATGACGTATCCAGCTTCCATTTCACTTACCAAATGAGAAGGGCTTTGAAGCAGCAGCACCGAAGCCAGATGCGGCAGCAGGTTGGCCAAAAGCAGAGGTGGAAGCACCAAAAGCAGAGGTGCCAGTAGCAGGTTGACCAAATGCAGATGTAGTAGCAGGTTGTTGCTGTTGTCCAAAGAGACCACCACTCGTGGCACCCGCACCAAAAGCACTTGTTTGAGCAGGTTGACCAAAGGCTGAGGTTTGTTGTTGCTGACCGAATCCACCTGTAGCTCCAGCAGGTTGACCAAATGCGGAACCAGTAGCTCCGGTAGAGGCGCCAAAAGCACCACCAGCAGGAGCACCAAAGGCACCGCCAGCACCAGGAGCACCACTTGCCGTCTTTCTATTTTGTTGGTAATCTTGCAAACGAAGTTCTTCAAGGGAATAGTTTTTGTATTGTGGCATAGCTGTAATTGTCTGGAAAAAGTTGTTTACGCCAGTAGTGATATCGCGATCTTGAGTAGGTGAGAAATCAGCAATAGCAGTGCCTTGGTTGACACCACCAGCAGCGTTTGCAGGTTGTCCAAAGGCAGAGCCAGTTGCACCCATGCCACCAAAAGCTGATGTTTGCTGTTGAGGTTGTCCAAATGCGCTTGTGGTAGGAGCACCTCCAAAAGCACTGGTGGCAGGACGTTGTCCAAATAATCCACCGGAGGGTTGAGCTGCAGTGCTTCCAAATGCTGAAGTCGTAGAGGCTACCATGAAGTGATTGATTAGTCGAGTGTTGATATAGTTGGATGAAGGAGAGAGAGACAGAGAGAGAGAGAAAGAGAGAAAAAAAGAAATAGTTGGTATTTATCAATCGTTTATGTGGATCCAATCGATGGTAGATTAATTCGTCCTAGTCTCGCTCTCTCGCTCTCTCGCTCTCTCACTCTCTCGCTCTGTTAGTCTGAATACTTACTGCTTCCAAATCCACCACCACCAAATCCAGTTGAAGCTGCAGGTTGAGCTAATTGCAATCGAAACAAAGAACATGAACGTCTGTCCTGTGAACAATGAATAGCAACATTACTTACTGGCACCAAAAGCAGAGGGTTGAGTTGTTCCAAATGCAGAGGGTCTAGCTTGGCCAAAAGCGGAGGTGTTGGTAGCGCCAAAGCCAGCTATGTGTTGCAATGTCAATCAATACACACAGTCTTTTTTTTATATCAATACCAGACTTACTAGTAGCAGGTGCTGCACCAAATGCAGATTGTTGGGCAGGTTGTCCAAACGCACTTGTTGTAGCAGGGGCGGCGCCAAAAGCACTTGGTGCAGATGTAGCTCCAAAACCTGTAGGATTCGTCGTTAACAACCGAAAAAAAAAAAAATTTACAATGTCTAACATCTTACCACCAAATGCGCTGCCTTGTTGAGGCTGTTGAGCTGGCTGGCCGAATACTGAGCCAGGCTGTTGTTGCTGCTGTGGTTGACCAAATCCTCCAGTTGATCCAAATGCACTCTTTCCAAACATCTTGCTTTATCTATGTGTAATGTATAGGAGAATAGAAAGAAGAAATAGCAAAAAGAAAAAGAAAAAAATTTATAGGTAGCAAAAAACGCGTCTCTTGAAATGTGTGCCAGAGGAGAGAGACAGACCATCAAGGCAAGCATGCCGAATGAGCCGCAGAACATGCAAACTTTCCGCCCGCGCTAATGGTTGAGCTGACGTCGTCTTGGAGCTTTCCTATACCTCTCTTCTTCCTCCTTTATCAACTTTTTTCTTTTCATAAATCATTGCAAATGACGAGTCCAGTTCCTAGTATTCCTGGAGAATTTGTCAGAGATACGCTTGATCTCAAAGAAAAAGTGGCTTCTCTCTTGAAATTAAACAGTTACAAGTAAAATTCCATCCATACAAAAAAAAATTCATCGTGAATATTCACTGGGCCATAATGTTAGATTTCCAGGAGCACAGCCCATCAGTTTTGGTGCAAAGCAATTGAGAGAAATTGAAGAAGAAGAGTAATGACAATCATGTGGTTTAGACTAATTGGCAACATTGCTCACATCTCAAGTTAGTTTCTTTGTCGCTGAGAAATCAGATGGTGTGCGCTGTCTTGCTTTGTTGACAGTTAATCACAGACGAGAGCCAGAGATCTATCTAGTGAGTCTCTTGTTATCCATGTAACATGACAGCCCAATTGACTCAACCTTTAGTTTGATAGAAAGAGCAACTTCCATGTTGTTCGCAACTTTAGATTCCCAATTCCTGGTGATCCAAGTTTCCAGAAATGTTTGAAGAATACAATCATCGATGGAGAGTTCGTTCTGGATAAAGAGGAAGATGGCACAGTGAGTTATATAGAGTGGATTCACTGGCTACACTTGGATTAACAACTGCTGATTTAGACACAGTTGCGATTTTTACTGTTTGATTGCTTATGCATTGAGAGCAATGTCTTGGTGTCTCGAGGATTGATGAGTCGATTAGGGGTAACCATGGCAACGACAACAACACACAGCTGATGAGACTAAATGCAATATACCCTAGTATCTCAAAAGTGAAATCATAAAGCCTCATCAAGAAATGATCAGAAAGAACCCTCAACTACGAAAACAGTTACCGTTCTTGTAAGAAAGCCGTGAATTTATACTCGAGGACGCTTGTATTCAATGTATATTTGTAGAGTCGAATTCAAAGAGCAGCAATTCACCTATCATCTGGATATTGTATTCAACGAAATCATACCCAAACTCAAGCATGGCAACGATGGTCTCATTTTCACCTCTGTCAATGCTCCTTATGCCATGGGAACATGCAACAAAATGTGAGTACACCATTATGCTGCTCCGTTGAGACCTCCTTTCTCATTTTTTTTTTATCTTTCATTCATCCAGGCTGAAATGGAAGCCGCTAAACGAGAATTCAATCGATTTCAAAGTAGCGTTATTTTTCCCGGGTGGAAGTTTGCCAGGCGTCAAAGACTACACAGCTACACCGAGAATTGATCTACTGGTATGGCAAGGAGGAAAGGATTACACATTCTTTGCAGAGCTAGGCATCACAGACCAAGAATGGAAGGAGAAGTTTAGCAGCAGACCCAAAGAGATGGATGGCAAAATCATTGAATGCAACTACGATCCCGAGCTACAGCAACAATTGAACCTCAAATCACCATGGAGATTCATGCGATACAGAGACGACAAGCCTGATGGCAACCACCAAAGCACTGTGGACAATGTGCTGCGTAGTATCAGAGACGCTGTATCCAAAGAAGAGCTGATTGAATGCATGCCTCGCATCAAGGAAGCATCGAATCGACGCAAAGAAAACATTGATGATAGACAGACCAAAAAGAGAAGACATGAATAAAATAACATTGTATATATTTTTAGACCATACACACGCACACACAGTTTTTCCTTTATTTTAATAATCATCGCCCTTTGATACAATTTCTTTACATGTTGGTCTTAATAACAAAGTATGCTCCAATTGAGCAGTGTAACTTCCCTTGGTATCCACAAGAGGGGGATATGCAGTAACGACACCAGCATCCACGAGATTTCTCAAACCCATCAAATACTTTTCTTCACCGAGACGATCAAGATAACGTCTACAGAAAGGCAACGTACCAAACGATTTGTTGATGGTAGCCAATAGACTCTTGGCTCTGGCTAAACGCAAAGGCACAAATCCAGAATCAGTGGATCTAGCGTAATGAGAGCATTCACCATCTTCAACGACATAACCACGGCCCGTAGAACAGAAAGTCTCGATGGCTAATTGTTCGCCTTCCTCCAACTTGGTCTCATCGCCAGAGTCTCTGATGATGGGGATGGACTTACCACCATGGATCTTGTAAGGTTCAATCGTATGGCCGTTCAAATTACGAATAGGCTTGATATCGTACGTCTTGCCGTCCAGTTCAATTTCGTAAGAATCATAGACCTCATGTACAGCAGCACCAATATCACATAGTCTGACATCAATACCAGCCTCCTTGATACCAGCATAAGTAGCCTCACGAGCAGCTTCAACAAGCTTATCAAACTTGGGATTGAAGTTCAATGTGAATGCGGAATCGACAATTCTACCATTGACATGAACACCAAAATCGACCTTCAAGACATCATCGTATTGCAAGACCACCTTATCGCCAGCATTAGGCGTGTAGTGAGCAGCACAATGGTTAATGGAAAGGCCAGTGGGGAAACCGATACCAGATTCCATGCCGTTTTCTTCAACAAGAGCACGAGTACCATTTTCAATCAATTCAGCAATTTCAGTCATGGTCATACCAGGCTTGATGATCTTTCTAGCATAAGCACGCACTTGACGATGCACTTCAGCAGCACGACGCACATCGTTGTAATCGTCTTCCTTGGGTCTTTCCTCGGCACGCTTCTCTTCGCTGGTAGTTCTCCAAGTGTTTCTAGTCATTCATGTCAGTTACTTGTATGTGATTTGCATGAATTTCTCCAATGACTTACTCGTTGATATAATCATGACATTCACCGAGAGGATACACTTTGGTAGTGTATATCTTTGATACAGGAACAGTAGGAGGCTCAGTTTGAGTTTTGGGGCCATTCTTCTTCTTCTTCTTGTTCTTCTTCTTCTTTTTAGCAGCGGCAGTAGCTTCACCGCCATTGTTGTCTTCAGCACCTTCTTCGGCAGCATTATTGGCTTCGGCATTGCTGTCGTCCAAGTGAGTTTCTTCCAACTTTTCAGTGATTTTTTCAACTTTGCTCTCTTCAGCGGCTACCATTTTCTTTGTAACTATAGATGATGTAAAGGAAAGAGAGAGAGAGAGAGCGATAGAAATGTTGGATGCCCAAGTGATTTAATAGGAAAAAAATCTTTAGTTTAGGTGACTGTTGCGACTACAAGAATTACTCACGCATTGGTCTTCTGCAATAGCAAATTGCAACACCAAATGCGCTAAAGCAGGAGAAACCGGCTCAAATGGTTGTTTCGTGTCCGTGAGTCCCCGCTACTGTAGTATGGTTGAATTTGACCAGCAGCGGACGCTCCTAATAAGAATTGATAGCGTGGAAGGAGCAAACGTTGAACTCTCATCAAGCCATCATGTGATGTGCCATGAAAATCAGAGGTTGCTGACATGAACTTGTTAAAAGCAAAGCACTAGAAAGCTCCGTAAAGACGCTGAATATTGAGAATCAACGATTTGTCCGTCGCTGGATAATTTCATCCAAATGCCAACAGGCCGTAGTGCCGCCTGACACAACTGATCCAGATTAGGTGGATCAAATAACACTGCAACACCAATATAAGAACTATTTACAAGCATGTTTATTCTTTTTGGTTGGTAAAAAATTCGCGAGAATGTCCACAGGTTTCGAAGGTACAATCAGGACATCTAAGGGGCCACTGTTTACTGACAAGCTCACCCTTTTGGATGTGCTCCTTGACGATATCAGCCATGGCTTGCGTAAACACAGGATCGTCATTCAAGGCATCCACACGCTTCCAGCCAGTGATTCCCAACTCCTTGGCTTCACTGCCATACTCATGATCCAATTCATACAATGTCTCGATATGATCACTTGTAAAAGCAATGGGCACCACCACTAGATTCTTCTTACCTGCCTTGGCGAATCCCTTGAGAGCATCGGATGTTTGAGGACCCAACCAAGCCTTGGGACCAACCTGCGATTGCCAGCAAAGACGGTAGGGGTACTTGCGATCCAGCTTGTCCATGACATGGTCTACGGTGGCAGCGACCTCAGCAGGGTAGGGATCACCTCGGTTGACCACTGACATGGGGAGTGAATGAGCAGAGAACATAATGACAGCATTCTTGCGCTCCTCCTCGGTGTATTCGGCTAATTTGGCTTCAATCTTCTTGGCCGTAGCGTTAATGAACCCAGGATGTGTAGGCCATCTGTCAATGATGCTCCAACGCACATACTCCATGCCCAGCTCCGAAATTCCGCGATGGAGATCATTCAAACTGCTGCCGGTGGTGGAACAAGAGTACTGAGGGTATTGAGTGAATACAATGGCGCGTTCTACACCGTCCTTTTTCATCTCCTCTAATGCTGTGTTTGTATAAGGTTCTACATAACGGAATGCAATGTAATGCTTGTGAGGTGCTGTTTCTGGAGATATCTCATCAAGGATCTTTTCCATGGCCGCTCCTTGTGTACGGGTCCAACGCAAAATAGGAGATCCTCCTCCGATAGCCTGGTATTGCTCAATGATTTGAGGTGTACGTCTCTTGGCAATGAATTTGGCTGCATACTTTTGGAATGGCAGTTGCATTAAGTCTCTGTCAGAGAAGAGGTTGTGAAGAAAGTTGTATACATCGTCTGTGGTTTCAGGTCCACCCATATTGGTAAGCAAGACAGCGGTAGGTCTGTTTGGCTGCATTAGAAGCGTGGTTCCCCCCCTTATGACAGATTACTTACGGTCTCTTTGTGCTAGTGGCATCAGTGACATAGGTACGCATGTGTTGCATAGGAGCCCACAGCAAAGGTCTTGTCAAGTGGGTTTGCGTTTGACATTGCTTGGCTGTGCACAGTCAATAATGAGTACAGGCGTCTCTTTGCTGATCATTTGGGTCAATGACTTACCTGTGCCTCTTAGTAATGAAGTGATAAGCATTGCAGTTATAGTCGATTGAACAAGTGAAAGAGTTGGGGGGGGGGGTTTGTAAGAAAGGTTGAGGCAAGGTAGACTAAGGAATTGTTTGACTGGAGAGAAAAGGGAAGGGAAATACATTTTATCCTTTTCTCCATTTTTATATCAATTCGCGGACTTTTTGTCCCCTTGGCTTGTCATCGTTTATAGAACGCGATCGTCGATTGTCGCTTACATTTGCTTTGGACAAGAAATCGGGTACTGAAGCCGCTGCCATTTGTCATACCACAAACAAACATGAGAGCCCTCAGATTGGACGTGTCAATGGATATCTGGATGTGTACCAAATATAGACCACTCCAAATCGGACATGTATGATACCGAGAACATCTATCGACGAATATTCCACAGCAAAGCCATTACATTATGCAAGTGTCATAAGAAACATTTGACACACCCTTAAATGCAGCTTGGCAGTGAGAGAGTATATTGTTATGAAACCGTTTCACATTGGGATGAAGTCAATAGCACCGAGTCAAGGATTGAAAATCTATTCAACATCACTTGTTGTAGCAGATCATCATACGCCAAGTAAAACAAGTAGAATGGCTGCATGGAAGCGAGTCAAGGCTTCAGGGCGGTATCACAACTGCCGTGCATTGTCAATGTATGTTCTGAATTTGTAACTGTCGATGGGTACATTGATTTTCAGCAACTGAACACGCTATGCATGAGATCATACGAGCGTATCTACGCTTTGACAGGCGTTCATCTCATTAATGTAATGCAAGCTTTCTTTCAGCCCTCCATTTTGATATAAGAATTCTCAATACATGTGAATTTTGATTCTTCTGCAATGTGCCACGTCTATAGCAATAATAACAGCCCATACTAGGTAGGTAGTATGCTCGCTCCACCTCTGGCTACTCGAAAATATGCAAACCACAGCGTAATTTGGGTGCATTTGAACTGTAATTTCTCGTGTTACGGACTGTTTCAAACCGTAAAAAATAGCATCAGACGATTGCTCTAGTCCAGCACTCAATGACTGACATCTTTGCTCGACTTTTTTAGATTCGTCAAAAATTGACCAAAAAGCATGAGGCACCCCTCATGGTTTTCATCGAAAATCAAACGATTGCATTTTTGACCTTGAAAATGAAGACTTTTACTATGGTATATCTTGAATCAAAATGTTTCTATCGATCCAAAGCAACCTCTGAAATCATCTTTGTGGGACTTTGATATGTAAAATTTCGACTTTTTGGCCAGAAACCTCTTTTCCTATTTTTACAAATTACTCAAAAAGTTTATTCAAAACATATATCTTACTTGGTACCATTGTATGCGCCTTGAAAAGCACTCCAAGGAAGATTAAAGAAGCATTTTTTTTTTTGTAGGGGAGTCGAGCTCCAGGTTTTATTTAAAGTCCTTAAAATGTCATGCTGAGGGAAAGAAAAGACTGTTGGTGGACCCAATGTCTGCAATGAAGGGGAATAAGATATTTTGAACTAAGTTGGGAAAGAAATCTACTACTAATAAGGTGCGAAACCTAGAGCCAATGCAATCTTGCGGAAATCGTCAAAAATAGATAATGGATAAGAATACAAAACACCAAACGAGGACATCAGTACTACGTCAAAAATCAAACAACTTGCGTTCACCAGGATTTGAACCGGGATCCTCCCGTTGGCATACGGGAGTTTTACCACTTCGCCCTACCACCAGGGGCGCAGATTAAAGAAGCATAGGATGATCATCGCATTTTACATAGTCGAATCTTGGAAGATAAATCGATCAAGTCGAAAAGCATTAAAATTTGGCCAATCTGGAGCATACGTTTTTTTACTGAGTTTGAATTGATTTTGGCTCTTGACAGGTGTGTAATGCCATTGCTACTGTGATGGCAAACGATGCTTCTTGACGCCTCTTTTCTCTCCATATTTATGCATACCATGGCATTCTCTCATAAAAAATTCAGTCATCTCGATTGGCTTCAATCTGAGGTTGATGATTATTCTGTTTATTTGAATCAGTTGAACCAAGGCTACATGAACGTCCCTGAAGAAGCTGCTCTTCTCAATGCGATCAATGAAAACCATATAGCGAACGACTCAAGTGTCAATCAGGGTCATAAAATTGCAACAGAAGGCTATCACAATCATGCGAGTTGTGTGAAAGAGTGGTGTAAATCAGCAAGACAAGTCGATGGCCCAGTCTCAACTGATGCTGTAATGCACTTCAATGCCCAGCAGCCTGATTCCAGCGCTTGTTCATCAAAGGTAGCAGAAGGCAATAGTAAGACGCACAGTGACTCACAGGATGATTGGTTTGATGAGGAAGAGGATGATAACGAACCCTACATATGGGAGGATGACCACGATAGCAAAAGTTTCTCTTCATGGCTGCTCTACGGCAGCGACGATGATATGGAGATATTCAAGGTAAGTGTAGTGTTACTTCTGAGCACCAGAGCAGTCTATTTATTTGGCCGTTGCGTATGCATTCGTCGAAGAATGTACTAAACAAAGATACCACTGGGGACAAACCGCAGTTGGCTGCTGAAGCCTACAACAGGAATAGCTTGATTACTAAAGCCACTGCACACCTCAAAGGCAGTTCATCATCAAAATGACCTTGAAAGATGTTGGTCTAAAAGTAAGATGTTACTGAAAGACATAGACTAGTATAGGCTTGTAAATAGTCCCCCACAGTACAGCACTATCTTTGTATATAGTCAAACAAATGCAACGATTTAATAAAAATACGACGCTTGAACAAATTTGCAATTCTAAACATTGTGGCGAAACTCCAGCTTTTGGGTAATACTACGATACACAACCTACTACGCATGCATCAGTACCAGAGGCTTGGTGGCAAATCTGTATATTACATTTACAGCGGAATACCCAGCAATGGTAGTCCAAAACTTCCATTTATTACTGTATAAAGGCGCTGATTATAAGGCATGATCCTAGCCAGACCCTGACTAGACATCTCTTGATCGTCTTGAGACTCCAAACTGTCGTCATTGATGATGAAAAAAAAAACATGCTATAGCGCATCAGTGGCATCTACCTAGCCATGTATTTTGATTTGCAATTTGTTTGATGGTGACATGACAAGCACCAATGCACACAACGGCTGTGTAAACGAAGCACTTGCTTGCTCTTGGTGCTATGTTGCATCCACTCTCCAAGATCTTTCATAAGGTAGAATTGAAACCCATCAAGAAACTTCGCCTTTTGTCTGAATTCTAGGGAGTGAGGGTGCTGGCCATTGCACACTGCGTGTTTTGAAGAATCAAGCGGCCTTGTTTTCACAGCCAAACAGTGAAATAACATCTGATTAGTGAATAAAGAGAGATTTCATTTACGTATTGTCACAAAGACTCATAAAATAGTAGGGGCAATCTACTGTCTAAGACTGAATCACCAAATCATGCTTGGATGCTGATTCCATACGTCAGCATTGCTTTAGAAGAAATGACGAAACCAATGCGCAGATATCATTGTGGTGATAGACTGGCCATGGAAGGAAAGGGTTTGTTGAAGATTTGCTGTGCAAGTGCATGCATATATCAGGCAAGATTATATTCTCTCATATTATAATATGAGCCTTAGCTGTGAGCAAATTAGATGGTTATGTTACATTCAGTTTTGTCTAACAGTACACACTGAATTCTCAATACACATGGCGTCATGATGATAAAGACAGAGGTATAATTTCAAAATGGGTATAACGAGATTTTATATAATTGTGAATAAATATAGAGCTTGCAAATATGTATAGAGAAAGGTAATATTAGTGGAGAGAAATCTAAGAGGAAGGAAATCAAGCGGCAACACAGAATCGATTAATGATGCCCATCACGACCAGACACATGACAGATTTGACCCAGTAATTGCCTGTGACGGAAGCGTACATTGACTGGTACCATGACGTTTTTCTTGACGAAGATGCGTAGAGTGATTCATCCCAGACTTGGTCCATATCAATAGCAGACTCCTCACTCGCACGCTCTACTTGGAGCTGAGCAGGTCCTTTGGTAAGAGCAAGTTCGTCATCCATTGACAGGCTTGAGGCAGAGGAGTCGCCATCGGAAGATGTCTTGTGCGTGGTAGGTAGTAAGGGCACTGAATCAGCAGCTGATGTTGGATGAGATTTGTCAGCGGTGCTAGTTGCAGTGGTGACAGTAGCTGCTGCCTTGTCTTTCTGTTGCTGTTGAGCACCAGAACAGATCCATTTAGTCAAAACACCAGTGGCTTGACTCAAATGATAGCATACAAAGACAAATACAACACTGGACACCAGCAGATTCACCCACCAGCCTAGCTGAGATTTCACCACCCAGCTAGCATGAGGGAGGATCACCAACAGACCACGAGTATCAGCAGCCAGCCACATGTGAAATTGGCCAATAAAGGTTTCCAGAGAGATCTTACCGATAAAAGCAAAGAAACGGGAGTAAGTATTACGTCCCCGGCGAGTGTAGTTACGTAAAACGACAAAGGAAAGAATAGGGACCCATGACATATAAGGATGGTAAGCCGTGTATGATGATTTAGATTGTGTTAATTCAAACGCAAAGAATCCCATCATTCCCAAAACAGCAATGATCAAGCATGCCAATTTAGCCAGGAACCAGAATCGGGGATGGTTTGCACTGATCTTGTACTCTGAAAGCAGGATAGTGACATAGGCACACAGCATACCAACGTATACGATCCAAGCGTCGAGTGAGAGCCTGAATCGCCACTCGGTCACGTTCCACTGGATACGAAACAAGGCATTGAGACAGTCAAAACTGAACTCCAAGACACCAGGAGAGTGGATAATGACACCAGTCAGCACAGCCATGACCAGCATTTTAGACAGAATGAACCAAGGCTTCTTGTTGTAGCTGGGCATGATGCGCATGGTGATCCAGATGACACTAAACCAGAAGCTGACCAAAGGAGAAAAGTAGTAGAACAAGTAGTCCGTCTTCATCGAGTAAGCCAACACACAAGTGAGCAGATTCAAACGCACCATGACACTGAGAATACGAGCAATGCCAAAATCAGCCTTTTTGTAAAAGAAGAAAAAGTGGCCATAGCCTGTTTGAAACAGATAGGCAGCGACCAAGACTCTGACAGGATTGTAGATGCCAGCAATACGGGACGCACCGACAAAATGATAGATCAGAATCACCAGTTGCATCCAACCCTTCCATTCATCAGTTTGATCTCTGTTTAAAAAGCCAGCATCGTCGTTTTTCTCACTGCTGCTGTTGTGATTTGATTTTAGTGTAACAGCGCCAAGGATGACCATCCATACAATTAATAACGTAAATGTGTTGGCGTCAAATTGCTTGAACATCTTTCCAAACAGCTGGCTACGATCACCCAGGTACATGTAAAGCACAGCCAGGCCAAACACAAAGAGTGCTGTCAATGTCTCTGCAGAAGAAGGAAATGCCCAGCTGATGGCATCCATGATACGCCCTGATGTCATGAGGTGAAATAAGGTTATGAGTATAAAAAATCCCCGGTGTAAACTAGTAACATTAATTAATCAAATACATACCACCATAGTTATTGGAAGTGTAGAATACATAGAACCCGAGAGGCACAAAGAACAGAAAGAAGCAAAAGATCAACGTTTGGTACCAAACAGGCCTGGGGTAATTGTAGCAGCATGTCGTGTCAATGGGAAAAGAGAGCACTTTGACGTGCTCACTGTTGCAACAATAGTTCAATGCCAGTTGTGCTTGTGCCTTGGTTACTGGTTCCATAAAGTGAAGTCCGTCCTTTGTTTGATTTTTGGAAGAGGTAACTATTTCGTTCCATACAAATGGTACGACCATGGGTGTCACAGGGCGATGAAGCAATGAGATTCTCTCTCTGAGGTAGTTATTCATGATGGTAATTTTGTCGAATTTCAAGGTTGCTTTGCGCTCGGGAATCAGCAAGGGGTATTCCACAATCTCCACAGGCGATAGCATGATCTTGTCGGCAATGCGATTGTTCAGGGCAGCATCAAAGACTCTGTCTACTGCTGTTTTCCATAAATGTAAGTAGTCGCTGCCAGTTCGTCTCATGTACCAGATACCAGAACCCATGATGAGTAAACTTGGTTTCTGGCCTTGCACCTTGCCTTGCAGTAAATCCAGTGTCTTGGTGGTATTGAGGTAAGGATCCCACCAAATCTCGATTGAGATGTCCTGTTCCTTGGAGTAGAATGACTGATCTTCGTGAATGGCATCTCTCATCTTCGATGTTGGTTTCTTGAGAAAGTGGGTCATGGCATAATACTGCTCGCGCATGATGGAATCGCCAATGTACACAATCCTTTTATGACCTAGGCATGCGTCGATTTCCTTCTGGGTATATGTCAGAGACATGCATCCGGAGGGCTGCCATTGCTGATACTCGTCGGTCATCCATTTGCCTTCATTCAACATGCCATGGCAGCGATCATTGTCTTGTGGTTCTATTTATATACTGTCAGTCTCTTTGTTTGCTCCCAAGGGCGTGGTATTCCATTTTTGTATACCTGTTAAATATCTTGTCACTGACAAGAACAAAATTACTAATAATAGACCCGAGATCAAGCCATTCAAAATGGGTTTTATTCTTTTGGATTTCTCATTTGATTGAGCTGTCATTATGTATGTGATGGGTGGGTTGTATACAGATGATGGGTATGTTCTTGCGAAAAACCAAAAGGGAGAGAAAATAGAGAAAAAGAGAAAGAAAAAAGGGAAAAGGAACAAGGTTTTTTAGTGCTGCTCTATATTATAGAACTTTTGGAAGATCCTCATTTCGGGTCTTGTTCGTCCACTAGACCAAATACGACAATATGCGGTCATTCAAGACGCACACTATGAACAAGTTGATGTTATCCCGTCGATCTCTTCTTGTAGCACCTTGTATTTCATCAAGTTTATTTGAGCCCTACTAAAAGGTACAAATTAAAAAAATAAATGATGGAATTTAATCTATTCAAACATCTCATATCTTGCAGACAAACAACGCCCTGCTGTTTACTGATATTGAAGGCCTTGTTTCTTGTGATTTGTGTCTATTGAAATAAGTAAGTCGAGGTGTGTCCTGATCGAAACATTTTGAAAAAAAAAAAAAGATCATCCTCCTATTGTTTCACCTGTTACACAGACCGAACAGTTGATTTCCATCAGATAATCAAAGTGGGGGGGGGGGACATGGCAATTTATATATTTACATTGATTTTGTCCCTGAATTAAGCAGAGTTGGCGTGTATAAATAGATGCAGATACGTATATGAGAGAGACAGAGTAAATGCCTCCACGACAAATGAGACATTGGAAACCTTATCCTTCTTCTAGCTTTGTTGCACAGTAATACACATTTTAATAAGCTTATGAGAGATTAAATGCAGCTAAAAAATCACGGTTGTGAGTGTAGTTCTTCATAATGTCCTTGAGCACTTCGTTATCATTGACAAAGAGTGATCTTCTCTGGGGCTTGCCATTCTTGACAAGCGATTTCTCTTGCTCTGCTACAGCGGCAGGGTTCTTATCATCTATAGAGATGCCCAGTAAGCGATCCAATTTAGCAGTTTTGAAATCAATTCTCTTTTCCAGGTAAGGATAGAGCACAGAAGGATCCAGTCTGGCGAGATAGCCTTCGGACAGAATAGACTTTAGAATCTCTGGCTTGACAACAAAAATGTTTCCTAACTGTCTCAACATTTCAAATCTCTCATCCAGGCCAGGTAATTTGAACATTTTGATGACTTCTTGGTATTTGGCAATGTCCCTGAATATTTAAACATGATTAATTTGTGTTCATTATATTAAATATCAAAATAAACTTACTTTGTAACCAATAAACCGCCTGTTGGGGTTACATTAAACTTTTTAAAGTGTTCCAACAACATGCTAAATGGAGAGGAAATTAGCTTTCTTGTCTGTAACCTCAATATACGGGTGTATACATTACGAGTGAAAGGCGTTGCCGATGCGCCTAAGAAAGGCTTCAAAATTCTTGCCCTGCAAAGCCTGAGATGCCGCTCTGTAGACACGTGTGATGAAATCCACAGACTGCATGCACGGTAAAGTGCCCATACTCATCATGGCTCCTTCTTCGTCCTTGGGCTTAAAATCGTTCTTCTTTTGACGACTCAAAATTTCGCTCAGCCAGTAGGTGATACCATCAATACTCTTTTGGAGCACGATGTTGATCTTTCTCTCTAGTATAGCCATGAATGTGTTTTTGAGCGACAGGATGTCTCTGTGCGTGGATGGGATACCGACAACCAAGGGCAACTACCAAAACAATGATACATGAATACATGCCAACAACACATGTCTAGGATGGCCTTTTACCATGGCTGATTCAAAGTGCTTTTGCATCAGCTGTATGATGTCCGTTGCTGATTTAATCACTGGGAAGCAAGCCAGTTCGGGTTCCTTGACATTGTTCAAATCATCGAGAATACTATGTCATGATGGTAAGTTGCTGCCCGCACGCATAAACACTCGAGATACTGTACTCGTCCATGGCAATATCCAGGTATTTTTGACCTACAAAATCCACAAGCACATTGTAGATTTGGCCAAGCGATGTCACCCTGTTCATGTAGTGTCAAATTAGTCTCGAAATAAAACAACACTAAAAAAAAAAAAAAAGGTTGAGAGTTGTTCCTTACAATACTTGCTGATCTTCTAATTCCACGCAACGAATAACAGCTTCTGCATGTATATGGAGAATACGCATAATAGCATCAGGTGAAAGCAGTGTAAATCCACTATCGTCCACAGTAACCGTATTTGCATCTACCCCACGTGATGGCTGCTGCTGGTGTTGTGCTTGCGGCTGCTTCTTTTCAAATGGATTAGTACTGGCATTCGTTTGATGAGCCAGCTCGTTCAATGCAGAGGGTGACGACACGGAAGGAGACAAAATACCCGCAGCTGTAGATGTGGATGAAATCTGGTTCAGTGTTCTGGTCAGTACAGACTGGTTGCGTGTGGATGTCATCTTTCGACGCTGCATGGCGCTCAGGAATTCAGATACAATGTTACCAAACAGCTCAGACAGTGATTCCACTTCTTTGCGCAGGTAGCGATCGCCCTCTGTGTACGGCACAAACAGGTCATCCATACACCGATCCAAGGTCTCGTCAGGGGAAGCGGATGTAACCAGTCCATTGACATCTGCTGCATCTTTGAGAGACACCTCCTTGTCGCAATAGAACTTCAAATTCTCAATCAGACGTTTTGTTTCTGCATGTGTCGATGCCAGTGTACGCAGGTAGGCTAGATGAGAGTATTTCTGAGATCTCGACAGCAAGAGCTCAATGTGGTCTTGGATCTAATATCGAGTTGGGATTTCATTATAAATCAAACTGCGTGTTGTATATACTTACGGATTGAGCAAAGATTCTCTGCAAAAGCACTTGCATCACAGTCGCAGGCTGGGGAAACACGCTCGAGATGATGCCTGCTTCTCGACGCACAGTAATTCGAATGTCATCGTATAGCTTCACTAGACTGGTATCGACCTCGGGTGGCAATAGGTTGGGATTGGATAAGTCGGCATTGTCCTCGGAATCTCGTACATGGTCCATCTCTTCAATCTTCATATTCGACATAAAGAACTCGTGCTGGTTCACATAGATTTGCACACAAGAAGCACCACCGTTGAATTCAAACAAAACCTTGGCACAGTGCTATTTCAAAAGGTCAGTCTCCATGTCATGTTGAAATCCACTCAGCAGCAAAATGTCTCTTACAGCCATCACACGAGGATCGCCCTCCTCATAAGCCTTGTCAAACTCTTCCAGGATTTCTTTTTCAAAGCTTTCACAAAACTTTTCTATAGCGACTTTGGCATCTGCATCGTTGTCCACCTCTTTAGCCACTGCGTTCAATCTTCTTGCAATGATGGCTGTCTTGAGTTGTCCCTCTTCTCCACCTTGTCGCAGTGTGTCCAATCGCTCAGTATTGCCATCCTGGAACTCCATAAAATACTCGATAATATCACGACTTTCGGAGGCTTTGGATCTCTCTTTATCAATCGTCTCTAGCTGTTCACCAATACGAATCGCTGTTTTGCCAACTTCGCCAATTCTGCTCTCTAAGCTATCATAGGAGCGGTATACATCCTGCGTGAATGTGTGTGCGTCTTAGCAACAAACGACCCTAATACAGAATCCAAACACTCACATCAAAAGCGCCATGTAGGTCTGTGATATTTCTCTTGTACTCTTGTTCTGCTGCTTGAGCACTGGTTTCCAATTCGCTACACTGGTGCTGTACACGTGTTCGTAACTGATGAAGCTCTTCCAAGACACTTTCAAAAGTACGAATAAAAGGCTTGGGATCAAACGCCGTTGTGGTTGCTATCATTACCCGTGTTAAATGAGGTGATATATAGCGACTGTGGTGTGGTATATTTACTGTTGCTCTCCATTTGTCCTATCACGCCACTTGATATCCTCTCTATAAAGTCTGTTGTAGACACATTTTCCTATGGAATACGCTCTTGTATAAGTATAGTCATTTTACACGAGACCGTTGATGTGACATGAGAGGCCTTACTCGAAACGTTTCTATGGCAAGCAGGCTTTTGATTTCAGGGCTAAGCTCATAGAATGGGTTGTTGGGCGTAGACATCCTTAATGTTTTTTTTTTAAATGTGTGCAAGAAATGAGAAAGAAGCTTCATATAAATCTTGCATCCTCTATATTAAGCATCTCCAGAAATCAACAGGCCCCGCTTCGGTCATTTAATAAGAATCAAGCAGCATCCTTCATAATGAACTTTGCTATTAGCATGGCTACAGAATGCAGGTGTCTAACGTGTTCATTACGGACATGCCTTAAAGATATAGAATCTCGGTGAGATATTAGAGATACAGCTCTCATCTCATACTGAAATCAAATGAACTCGTGGTACCATCTATACGGCAGATTGAGTCCTGATCAAAAATGAAGTATTTTTTCTGTTTGCAGATGGTTATCAAGGATATATGTATCTTACTTTACCAAACTCATCTGCTTGAGTGCGACACATTTCTTTTATTCAGTCATTAGTAGTAACCTTTGTTTCCAGGCACTGTATTGCTTGATAAAATTGACTACTGAGTAAAAGCCAGCTTCTACGTTGCTCATTTCAAGCCCTGATTCCTTTTTTTTTTACAGATCCGCGATTGAATAACATGGCTTGTCGTTTTGAACGGAACTGCCAAGCAATGGACGTAATAGCAATCAGACAGTCGGCCAACATTTGCCAGGGTCCTGCTAGACACGCTTCATAGGTTATCAATTTTATTCACTAGCAATGATCTCAATCAATCTAACCCGCAAACACCTTACCTTGTCAAGACGCGCCGCTTATCACGTGTAGGGACAATCATCCTGTTGGATTTAAACTTTTGCAGAATGATATAAAAATTTGTTTGGGTATTCCCATTTTCTGACCTTTTTTTTTTTGTCAAGTGCTCATCGTGGTAGTAGTGATTATAGCAGTTGAACAGTTGTTATTACATACGAAAATTGCATCTCTATCAACGCTACACGATCAATTAGCTACACCCACTTATCCAAAGCAAGAAAAAGGAAGGAACATCAGATCCATACCAGTCCACATACCCAATTTCCTGATCTCTTTCGTCCACACACACACACACACACATATATATATATATACACTCACACAAGCAACATGGATTTCAAAATACTATCCAAGCATGATGATATCCTGGCTAGCTACTTTCTAGACAACTTGTACCTCTGGTTCACGACAGTTAGGATGAATAGCGATCCAATTCATGCTACAGGAGAACAGCAAATGGCAATTGAAACGATACAGCAAATAGTCAGCCGTCCAGGCTCTCCAGAACAAAGCATCAAGCTTGGGGTGAAGCTCTTTTTGGAGTAAGTCAACATATGAGCAATAGCGAGAAGAGCGTAGGACTGAACTCATTCAATGATGCCGCATAGGTTTCCCTATTTCAAAGACTATATATCCAAGCTGTCTCTTAAAGAAGCTCGATATTTCCATCAACATCTGAGGCGATACATACTCATGTAAGCAGTGTGCTGACTCAATGAGAGCCAAGCTGATTGATTCCGAATATATCAGGTTCTCACATCAAGCGGGATTCGAGGTGAGCTCTACAACAAGATACACTGGCACCATGGAGGCATGTATATTAGCAACAAGAGATTGGACAGCAGGAGAAACGGTTCAGTGTTGTTCAGGCGCCATAGTAGATTTGACAAAGGAAGACGACGCAAAGTTAAAGAGTGAAGGACGTGATTTCAGTGTCATGGTGTCAACACGTAAAAAGTGCACCTGCTTGTTTCTTGGTCCTGCTCGATTTATGAATGTAAGTAGTGTATTTTATCAGTCGTTTTCTAGCGCTGTAACTGATCCTCCTTTGAACCAGCATGATTGTGACGCCAATTGCGAAGTAAGTTGATGCTGTTACATCCATTGATCTGCTGCATTGACACCTCGGACTATAGTTTACGTCGCCTCAGCTGAACACAATATCATTCAAGGTGCAAAGGGACATTTGTCGAGGAGAGGAAATGACAGTCTACTATGGGGATCATTACTTTGGCATAGACAATTGTGAGTGCAGATGTTTGTCTTGTGAAAGGTAATAAACGGTGGTACAATGGGTGATGTGTGCATAGATAATAAGGCTCTCTCTCTTTAAGAATGCAGGAAGGCAGTTTTAGAGTGGAAAAGAGTGATTCTGAGGAAACTGAAAAGAATGATACCAGTACCCCTGAGACACCCACAGAAGACGAGAACACTGGTATCCGTAGGAGTGGACGTGTCAAGAAGGAAGTGGATTATGTATGTAAGTGTTGGTTGTAGAGAAAGAGAGAGAGAGAGACAGAGAGAGAGAGAGTGTGTGTGTGTGTTTGTCTAACAAGCACATCTTTCAGACAAAGATGTGCTTTCATCTCCAAAAAGACAAAAAGCAACCCTTCTAAAAGCCAACAAAGAAGAGTCTCCAAACAACACTATACCACTCGTCGAAATCACAAATGGGAAATCACTGGAAGACACTATTGAGGATATGACAATTGATGACCTAGAGGAGATGGAAATCAATCATCGTACAAAGATGCAAAAACCAGTTGAAATGGACCTCAGTTTCATATGCAATGAACAACCTCCTTCTCAATGGCCTCCCAAAGCAGCCAGCCCTCACATTCAGCCATTCACACAGAGCACTGAACAGACTTATTCAACTTGGAGAGCATATCAGACAGCAAACACATACATGAATAATGTGAGTCACCGTGAACGCTCATTGATGTCACCTCATCCTCCACCAACATCACATCCGATGCCTGTCGACTCGGAACTCGTTCAATTCTATGAATGGCTTGACGACCTGTCAGATGTCTCGGATACAGAGGGATCTGTCGTTGGTGATGTGAATGCAGCAACATGCTGCCCGGCAGCAAAAGAGTACAAGACGGTCATCACTTCAACTGGTCGAGAATTGTGCTCTCGATGTTACAGACACTACAAGATCTACGAGTTGGATTGGCCATTAAGAAAGAAGCCAATTGTGGTTCCTCCACCATCACCAGCTGTCCCAGCACCACCAGCATCACCACCAGTGCCTTCAACACCATCTGCAGGTGGCCACACAAGAAAGGACGCTGTCAAGCCGGCGCCTCGTAGTAAAAGTAAATCTCAACCAAAATCGATCAAACCAAGAGCAAAGCCATTGCCAGCACAAAGAGCAAAGCCATTACCAGGACCAGGACCAAAACTCTTGGTAAGCGAACAGCAGCAATCGCCCAATAGGCCTCAATACCACTCGTACGAACCTCAATATCCGCTTCCACCTGATCCACCTGCTCCATTTGGCTTACATGCTCCCCAACCACCATTACAAGCGCCACAGATCGATCCTGTTATTGCGGCTTTTGCACTACAATCATCCCACAACTACTCACTCACATCATTACCTGCATCACCCACATTTACTCCTGAACTTTCCTATGCGTCATCCTCCCCATCATCGAGAAAGCTGCAAATAGTACAATCTCAAAAAGTGTATGCTGTACATCCACGCCCTATATAATTCACTAGTCATTTCCGTCTTGCACACCCTTAATTTCCATTGCTTTACTACATACCTTGTTAGATTCATATCCACATATACACTTGCTCATCAGAATTGCAGAGTTTAAACAGTTTCAACATTAATACACACTGTAGTATAAAAAAAAATGTCCTTGTTCATCTAAAAAAAAAAGTAAAAAGAGGAAAGCTTGTGGCACATGGAATTGAAAGGTCACTGGTACCTGAATCCATCTTGCTCCAAATAAAGAAATTGTTCGTTCCAACCAAAATAAAGCCTGCAAATGCCTCTTGAAACGACGTCCTTTCACTGTCTATTATCATATAGATACTCTCCATATACACCCTGTAGGTGTAGATACAAGTCTTCTACGATGCTCCACGTAAATATCAACGGAGACGACTCATATGTATGCAAGCTTATATACCTGTGGCGCCTCTAACGATTCAAAAATGTGTAAAACACAGTGAAAGCTAGATGCATTTGAGCCGCGTTTTCTCGCGTTCACGGCCGTTTTAGATTGTCAGAATAGCATCAAACAGTTGCTCTCATCTAGCACTAACTTCCTGCCACCCTTGCTCAACTTTTTGGGGACCAAAAAAAAATATGGCCAAAAATTGACCAAAAAGCATCAAGTACCCCCCTCATGGCTTTCATCGAAAATCAAACGATCGCGTTTTTGACCTTGAAAATGAAGACTTTTACTATGGTATATATTGAATCGAAATGCTTTTATCGATCTAACGTAATCCCTGAAATCATCTTTGTGGGACCTTGCTATGTAAAATCTCGACTTTTTGGCCAGAAACCTCTTTTCATATTTTCGTAAATGATTCAATACGTTTATTCAAAACATCCGTTAAAATTATTACCATTGGATGCGTCTCGAAAAGTACTCTAGAAACGCATTAGGAAGTATGGGATGATCATGGCAATTGACATGGTCAAATCTTGCAAAATAGTTTAATCAAGTCGAAGTTGCTTCAAATCTGTCCAATGTAAATAGGAAAGTTGAGCGATGATTCAATCGGTTTTGGTGGTGGTGGTGGTGGTGGTGGCTGTTGGTTGGTGGCTTAACCAATGCTACTGATATTGTGGAAGCAATTGATGCCTCTGAAAGCTATTAACAAGAAGGGTGTTATGATTTGAAAAGTAATTTGGCTTAGGGTAGCTATTCTGTTTGTATATTTGAATATCTTGTGGCTTAATTTGAAGCAAATTGCGCATTCAAATGCAAATTTTAATGCGAAATGCAAAATGTCAAAATTGCATGATACTTGAAGGTGAACCCTATTGATTCACATGCGCGTAATGATGTGGTTGTTGATTTATGTTTACGATGGCGTAGCATCATCAGTGATAGCTTTATGATATACCTGGTTCAAGTGAATCTCTTAATTAATCTCTTGAACGACAGAATTCAAAGCTTTTTTCCCACATGCATTATTGTAAGCATTGATTTAAAATGCATAATCAAGTTCTGATAATAGCCGGGAAGCTATATAAATAAATCATAAATGATTGGTTTGCTTTTCTTCTTTGTATCCAATTGCTCAAACATACTCAAAATGGACGAACTTGCAGCTTTCGTTAACAGTGGAAATGCGTCCTTAACCCGCATAAAAAGACTGGTTCTGTTTCTATTGATTAGTCAACGGCAACATGCGCAAGAGATTGAGGATTTGAATACCCAGCAACAGCGGCTCTCTGCTGAGTTGAGAGGCATCCGAGAGCTGTTAGGGATGTCTCTCACTCATGTTGAAGAAGCTGTATCTACTCAATCTCAACCACAACAGCAAGAGTTGGCTCCTGTAAAACAGCAGCAGTATGACATGCAACCAAAACAAGCAAAGCAAAGTTTTAAATCTAAAGATGCGTTGCAACCTTCCACTAAAAAGCCACCGGTAGCCTACGACAACGATCAATGGTCGACTGAAGTTACAACGTCTGGACCTGCACCCAAAAAAGAGGAGTTAGCGAGAAAACAGAAGCAGAGTCTGGATCGCGAGGAACGTGCCAAAAAGCTTAGCAAAAGACATCAGCAGGCCAAAAAAGAAGCTCAAAAACAACCAGATGAGAGTTTAAGTGTGCTTAAACAAGGAAATAAACGGAGAGATGAGCGAGAGCCTAGAATGCGCTCTCACTCATTGAATCATGCTGCTAAGCACACAGCTAAAAGACAAAGACATTGAAAGGATTAGCAGTTGGATCAGTATATATCATACAGTCGTATCAAACTCTCGAAACTAGCTGGCTTGTAATTAATAAAGATTTGCACATCAATCATGATTTAAGAAGGAATCTGTCAGATGTGGTATATACATTGACAAAATGGTGTAAATATTGATTTCAACCCACTTACAATGAATGTGTACAGAGATATTTTTGCTTTTCGTGCTCTTGCAAGTCAATTCATTATACTACAGTCATCATACTATAAAACAGGAGTCTATATACAATCCATGCACTCTTCCAGCCCAGCAGATTCAAGAAAAACGTCGGTGAGGCATGCTTGAATGCGATATAATGTTATTTATTAAGACAAACTATCAGCTCACATCTATGTGTGCTATGATCTATACATGAGAAAGAATGTAGCGATTACATGATCCTAAATTCCTCCTCGAAATTGGGCGATAGTAGATAGGTGCTTTTGTTGATAATGGGCGCTTTTTCGGTCAGATACAGATACAAAAAGTAGATGTTTGAAAATCCAAGGAACAAGATCATCAGAGAATAAATGATTTTGAAAATCCATTGAATAAGCTTAAAGATAGCCCCCACGAATTCCTTGCCACTAGCACATGCTTTACCAACGAGTGTTGTTGGTTGAGCAGCTTGCTCTTGTGCTGGTGCTTGTTCCATTTGCTCTTCTACGACCTGTTCATGCTGAGTCCGTTCAACAACAGCATTTCTACCTTCTGCTTGACCAGCTCCCACTAATGCCTCACGAGCCTCGACTAGACGTCGCATTTCTCTACACAATACATTCTTTGATTGATGGATAAGCATTCCTTTGTGTCCTCTAAAGCCATTGCGCCTGCAAATCTGGCAGGCAGCACCTAGATGTACACAAGTCAGTGATTGAAAGATGGCCTCAGTGAAATATAGAAGAGACATACTTGGTTCTTCTTGTTCTCTGCGTTCTCCTAGTAGCACCACTTGCTGCCCTTGTTGATTTTGTTCCATTTTTCAAAAGAGAAAGAAGCTTTCTGTCTTTTTTCGATTCAACCTGAGGACCTCATCTTATATACTTTACATGCAACAATCAATGATAAAAATTACTCTATTGGTGTTCTGGCCCCCCCCCCTTGATTCCATTTGAAAAAAATACATTTGATTGCCCTGTCTCTTTGTCTTTGGAACAAGCACTATAGGGTTTTATACATATTCACACTTTACACACGATAATGGGAATGAACAATGTGAAATGTACAAAAGGAGAAGGCAAAACATACCCTTCCAAAAGCACGTCATCAGAAAGGAAAGTGCATGCAGGAGCCATCAAAGGGATATTATTACTGCTTGAAACCAGGATTTTACTGAGCCTCTTTTATGATGAGGCTAATTTTTTTTTTTTTTTTGCTGCCATCTAATTGAAACAGCAAATATGGCATCTAAATCCAGGAACAAACTTTTATCAGGTACAGTACCACCTATCAGTTGCAATCACATGATAAGTCATAAACAGTTACTCAAATGGTGTTGGGTAACAGCAAAAAAAACAAAACAAACAACCTATGCTGCTTGATCTGTTGATATACCTTTTATCTTTCTGCCATGTCTCTCGTCGTCGTCGTCGTCGTCTTATCAGTAAAAAATGACAATGGCATGTGCGTGTGTATATGTGTGTGTATATATTCCTGTAATTGCTACTTTTAATTCAAACACTCTACCATCAACATGCGATCCATGGCTATACGTTACAGCACTCCCTTATGACAATCATCTCATCCATTTTTACATGATTGTTTATCACTCATGGATGCTCAACCCCGCCTTTTTCATGAGCAAAGGACATCTCCGCATCAAAATATAAAAAAGGGATGGATCATCCATCGTATTGAACATTGACCCTTCTTTCTTTTTCCTTTTTTCCTTTTTTTTTTTCTCTCTCTCTAAAAAAAAAAAGAGATAATGACGATATCATCAAGACAGTATACACAGGAGAGGTTGGACTACTACTACAAGGTCATCAACAGGACCATCATTGCAAAGCAAAATGCCTCAAGTGGCTTGATGCCTGCTTCTACAGCCATCACGGTAAGTCAATACATTCAAACGAGGGGTTAGGGTCATATTGACCTGATGGTATAGAGCCATGGAGACTACACGGATGCTTGGGTTAGGTATGTGAAAGGAAAAGAGGCTAAATACCGTGAAGGGTTTAGTCTAAAAAGCAGCATTGATGCTAAAACAGATGCCAACATGCAGAGATAATGTGTATTCTATATACGCAGTGTACGGATTAGCTTTGGCGTACAAGCGATTAGATGACAACACCGGAAGAGCCTGTAAGTCTTTGCCCGCTTGATGTGTGTTCCGTATTTGTGTTGATTAAACCAATGATTTAGTTGAGCTTCAATACTCTGTGGTCAAACTGATGAGAGGCTTGCTGTTTGCCATGATGCGCCAGTCAGCCAAAGTCGAGAAATTTAAGCAAACGCAATCACTGGAGCATTCGCTGCACGCCAAGTACAATACACAGACAGGCGAAACGGTAGTGGGTGATTTTGAATGGGGCCATTTGCAGATTGATGCGACCAGCTTTTTCTTGCTGGCGTTGGCTGACATGACATCTGGAGGATTCAACATCATCTACTCTCAGGATGAAGTGGACTTTGTGCAGAATCTTGTTTTTTATATCGAACGTAAGTCGATGGATCTAAACAAACGGTCAGACCACCCGTGACTAACAGCCATGCGCAGGTGCTTATCGCACGCCTGATTACGGTATCTGGGAGAGAGGCAACAAGATCAATCATGGCCAGCCCGAGTTGAATTCCTCATCTATCGGTATGGCAGTTGCAGCACTCCGTGCTATCAATGGTGTCAATCTATTTGGAGCTCATGGTGGTCCCTCATCTGTAAGTCTGGCAGTTACACAAGATAGACGGTAAAAAATACTAACATTTTTTTTTTTTTTTTTTTTTTTGCAGTTGATTCATGTTTTACCAGACGAGCTGACTCGAAACGCCACGACATTGCACAGCTTTTTGCCTCGAGAATCGAATTCCAAGGAGATTGATGGATCCGTATTGTCGATTATTGGGTTTCCAGCATTTGCCGTGGACGATCCCGAGTTGATTCAACGCACCCGGGATGAAGCCATCAAGAAACTGGAAGGAAAATACGGTATGAAGCGATTTTTGAGAGACGGACATCAAACGGCTGTGGAAGATACATCTCGCTTGTACTATGATCCCAATGAACTGAAGGTGTTTGAGGATATCGAATCAGAATGGCCCTTGTTTTTCACGTACATGGTCTTGGAGGGTCTGTTTACAGGAGATCTAGAGCAAGCTGAAAACTATAGACAGAAATTGCAGCCCTTGATTGTGGATTCAGCCACCATGGCCAGACCGTTGCCCAGTAAATCCAACTCCAGCAACGGCTCATCCACCACCTGGCATCACCATACTCGCTCGGACTCGATTCCCTTGAACCACATCAACGAAGACACTGACAATGAACAAGACGATGACGACGATGCTATCCACATTCCTCTTTTGCCCGAGCTGTATTATGTGCCTGCTGAGAGCATTCATGCAGAAAAAGAGAACCCACATTCGCAAAAGCGTGTGCCCAATGAAAATGTACCCCTAGTGTGGGCTTTGTCGCTGTACTTTTTAGGTGGTTTGATCACGGAAGATCTTCTCAGTCCTTCAGAAGTAGATCCACTTGGTCGCCGCTTTAACAGCACCAAGATGGTTAAAGACACCATGATCCAGATTGTGCTCCTGTCGGAAGATCAGCAACTGCAAGCTGCACTCTCCACCTATGGTCTTGAAACGCAAACACTGGACCAAATCCCAACTACTACGACTGTCTTGCCTCCTCAAGCACTGGTCGATGTGTATAGTGGATTAGGACTCAACAGTAAGATGGAAATGACAGGTCGACCCAAGCGACCTATCGGTGTGCTAGGCACATCCCGCTTCTACAAGATCCAAGGGCAGACATACGCATTCACTCCTCACTTCATGGATAACAACGAGTTTTACATCAATGCGGACCCCGACTATTTGGTATCTGAATTTGAGAATGAGCTCACTTTTACCAAGAAGAACTGGTATTATCCAGGCCGTCCTACTATGATCGTCCTGCTATCGCACGGTTTGCTAGGCACTACCAAAGAAAGCAGCAACATCTTGCTCTCCAACTCGGCCGATGCATCCAAAAAGAACTTACTCAACTTCTTTACCAATCTCCGTGGCGGCTATGCTTGTGAAGGTGATGTCCGCGTCAAGTTGTGCAGACTGGCCGAGACCATCAATACCAGCAACATACAATCGTTGGATTTCCTGATCAACAAGCCTGAAGTCAATTGGAAACGCATCTTGCGCGTGGCTCATGCCTCTCGCACCCACAAAAAGAAGCTGGGATACAACGAGCACAAGACACAAGCAAGTACGCCTGGTCATCGCACGCCTGGCGGTGATTTGATGAGCGGTGGAAGAACACCCAAGCGTAAAAACACAACCTTCTATGGCAAGTCCTTGGCGTCTCCCTTGGACAAGCTGCACGATGAGAATTACTTTGATCAGTTAGCTAATGCTCTTAGTCAATTAAAGGCCAATTCTGAACAGCATCAGCAATTTAAGCTCAAGAACCACGAAGCCAGCAAACAACCAGTCATGTCTGAATCGCCCACATCAGGCATCTTTACACCTGGATCCACCACCAACAAGACTGGCAGTGTGCCCAAGCAAATCCCAGATCAATCAGGCTCACCTCATGAGATGCTATCTCTGACGTTGGGCGACTCATCTCAGTTTGATCAAGCTGTTGAAAGTTTAAGAGCCTCAGTGAATCTATACGATCAAATAGGTTAGTCTTGTGTTTCATACGAATGAGGGGAGACATGCTCATATGTTGTGATATCGATAGATTTACTGCAGTACATGGTGTCATGCAGACCCATGAGCTATTATGTGGAAGCACTCGAAACCACCATCTTGGAGCTCTTGGAAGAGGTCTACTTGAAATCCAAAAAGTCAAAATACTGGTCTATTGCAAGACAAGCAGCAGGCTTGTTGCACAAGAATGTCCCTTCCTTGACTATTAATATCACAGATCTGGTTATTAGACAAAAACAAGTTAGCATTGGATCAGGACCTCAGGAATACCTGATTTCTATGCCTGTTGCACCAGACACTTTAAACAAGATGATCAGCGAGCATTGGTATGTATTTATAGCTCATGTTCTTGGTATAGCAGACGGCTAATTAACTTTTTTTTTTTTTTTTTTTTTTTTTTTTTTTTTTTTTTTTTTTTTTTTTTTTTTCCAAAATACTAGTATGGATGATGTGCGTGAAGGTCCTGTTGTGCAAGAAATCATCATTTACTTGGGTAACCTCATTCGCACCCAGCCTGACATGTTTGAGGGTATTCTTCGTCTGAGAACCCACTACATCATCATTGCCCTGAGAGAAGAAATCAGCCGTATCAACAACAGCGATGAGGAAGAATCAGTCGAGCATTTGATGCAGCTCTCTCCCTTTGAGCTGGAATCCTTGTTATTCACAGTCTTGTCTGGCCCTCGTCTGTGTCGTATGAACAACCTGGTGGTACGAGATCGTCCTGGAGGCTTCTTGATGCTGTCTACCAACAACTCTGCTTACAAGAACGAAAAGGCAGCACACGATAACGCTTACATTCCGCTTATTTCGGACATCCAGAACAGCCTGTCCATCAAGGCACAGTCTGGTGGCTATTTCTCCGGTAATTTTGCCAAGGTGGAAATCAACGGCATCGTGATGGAAGCGAATTCAAGAGGTATCCATGTCTGGGCTATTGATCGCAGCCAAAACAGCATTCTGGAGCGTGCATCGTTTGATACCCACATCTCTGAAGAGGAGAGCAGAGCGTTTGTTCAGTTCATTCATTCCATTGCAAAGGGCATTGTTATTGTCATTGCTTCCAAGGACGAATTTATTGAAAACCTAACCCATGAAGCGATTGTTACATTGCAACAATTGGGAAGCACCAAGATTGATGATGTGCAATACCGAGATTCATATGTATTTATTGGTGAAAAAGGTAGTGTGGTGCCTTGTAAAAGGTTAAATCATGAAATGCAACTAATAATGTTGCTAATGAATATTAGGTGATACCGAGCACATTGTAGAGGGTCATCAACTGTCCACGGAGGGTCCTACTGAATTGATCGAAAAGACATATGTCCTCGACAAAGAACTCGCCAACAACCAAAATGTCCAAATCACGATGGAGAACCTGCACAACTTTTTCCCCAATGCCAACGGTCGTTGGTTGCGTCGTCGCAAGAATGATGGTGCGCTCAATCGAGTACCATCTTGCAATTTCTTTCCTCAAGTGTGGTCTATTCTGGATAAATCCAAGGGCCTTTGCATTAGAAACCACAGCTTGCCTAGAGACCCCATTGTATTGGAAAAGACACCTGAAGAATTCAACTTTGCATTGGCTGTAGAGTCATTCTTGGGCTGGTTCACTGATCCTGCTGAGCGTCAAGTAGCCGTTGAAGTACTATCCATTATCTATCAGCAACAAGATCAGCAGCGCAATGTGTGGTATGATTTGCCAGCGATTATCAATCGTGCCATTGAAAAGTTTTGGACAAGATGGATCGAGCTCAACAAATCCAGCATAGAAAGAGGCGGTCTTGTGTTTGAAAACGGATCCAACTATCACCAACATGCTGATCTTGCTCGGAAATTGTTCTTTGATTTGCCCTTGGATGGCACAGAAAGCACATCCACGTACATTAAATCTAGTCTCTTTTAGTGAAACTCACATGGATTGAAACATTGTTGTATAATTTTATTTTTTGATATATAAAATGTAGTGGATGGTGGAATATATTTATGAGTTTAGTCTCTAAAAAAAAAAAAAAAAAAAAAAAAAAGCAAGAATGGAATAGTAGTAGTGTTACAATACAGCGGATACAGATGTTTATGCGGTAACCTTGAAGGCACCAGATTGGAAACTACAGGTTTCACCCTTCACTTGACTAGTAACATCCAGCTTGTAGTAGTAAGAAGCACTGGTATCGAGGTTAGGAATGTTCAAGTGGTCCTTGACAACGAAAGCATTGGTAAGACCTTCTTTACCAGACCAGACAGTGTGGACAGATTCATCATTGACGCCATCAACATACTTGTAGATCTCAACCTTGGTCAGGGAATCAGTTTGAGAAGCACCATCACGGCTCAGTTGAACAGAGACATGTTCACCTTGCTTTTGAGTAGATCCCTCAGCAGGGCTCTTGACACTGAGACCGAAACAACCCTTTGCGAATTCAGGCTTAAAGTAACTGTGGTCATCCAAGGATTCTGCATAGGATGTGACACCAGCATCGTTGGTATGAGAGCCAGTAGTGACCTTGAATGTACGAGATGTCTTGACACAGTCAGGACCATGTTGACCATTGATCATGTTGGTGACCCAGACACTGTAACAGTAGTTGCTTAGTATCGTTATCATAAGAATTTCGCTGCTAGGCATGCTTACCGATAATAATAGTATCCAGCAGTAACAGATGTAGGGATGTCATCCGAGATGGATGCTTGCGTGTTTAAGCTGTATTGACCAGTCCAAGTATTTTGAACATATTTGGGATTGCCGGAAGCATCAACAGAGTATAACTAAAGAGAGAGAGAGAGATGTTAGTATGGATTCTGGGTGATTGGAGTATGTCTACATACATCAAGACCAGTAATTGTCTTTTCATGAGAGTTGGGGATACGAGCTAAAAATAACAGCCGTTAATTAGTCTATATGAATCGAGGATCTCCGCCATCATTTAGAAACTTACTGACAGTAACTGTAGCGTTTTGACCAGCAACAAACACATCAGTATCAATAGGAGCAGTGACTTCAATACCTAGTGTAATGACAAAGATGAGTGGTCTTGTATATGGGCATGACTGCATGTTCATTCCATTTTACCATCACAGAATTCTTTAATGGCATCAGAATAGCTGTCAGCCTTGACAGCAGATAAACAGGCAAATGCAAAGATGGAGGCGGCTGTGAGTGAGAATTTCATTTTTTTTTTTTTATGTGTAGTGAGAAAGAGTATGTATACAAGTCAAGAAAAAGAGAAACAAAAAAGAAGAAAGACAATTAAATAAAATCAAGCTATTTTATATTAATCAATGAGGGGGGGGGGACGACTCTATACTTGTTTGTATAGGCTGTAATTTACAGAAATGTAGAGAGAGGTCTTTTTAGAAGGAGATGTGATAATTGGATTGTTACACACTTTGTGTGCGTTCATCAGTTTAAAGTGTATTTATATATCTGTGGTGATTTTAAATTTGCCAGATTCGTATTGGCATTGACTACCGTTTAATTGAGTAAAGATACTAAACCTGTGTTAGTTGCTTGTGCTATAATGTCCATTCGCGAATGCTGCTCTTACCGAAACCAGAATGTGTTTGGTACATCTCCAGGCCCAATCTTTTGCAGATCTTGCTGAATGGCTGATACTCTGAGAATCTCATCTTGTCCTGTCCACACATCTTGGATCACCTCTTGATTTTTATCGTCCAAGTGTAGTAAAGAGATCTTGGTTAATGTAGGCTTGCTGCTGTTGTCGTCGACGTTGGTGTTACCTATTTAAGATCGCTATTAAGATGATGGATTGGATGATTGTGCGCGCGCATGCGCTAATTATAAACATTTCACCCCCTTCAATTAACCCTTCTTCTTTCTCGGCTCTTTTTCATTTTGTTTTCATTGCAAGAAAGCATAAACGAAACCTCCTTTTCATTTGCCATTAAAAGCTAGAGAGAATACTTACCAAGAATCAAATAAGTAGATGCCTGTTCTTTAGTTTGAGCAATGATGGCATCTGCTTTTGGATACAACACCTCAATGCCTAATTTGTTTATCTCGTTGATTTCTTTTATTGGTTCATAGGACTCGATATGGGATTACCTTGGCATTGCTGTTGTTGTTGGGCAAAGACAGTAGCCAGCCATGTAAGTAAGAAAGTAATGCTTGTAGTTCTCATCAGCATTGCAGCAGTGTACACGTTTGAATAAAGGGAGAGTAAAAGGGAGATAGAGACAGAAGAGAAAGAGCTTTCCACCCAAAATTCTAGTGGCTTGCTGAGTGATATACCATCGTCAGCATCTTACAAAAAGACCATAAACATATCAAGATGTGTGTTACTATTAAATGTTTATAATTAGATACTTCTACTAACAATTGCCATATAAACCTCGGTCGAGAACAAACACAACCCAAGCGTGATCGGAGCCCTCCTTTTGCCATTTGGAGTTTATATTATTCATGGAAGCGATCCCGACTGGTTTATTAATGCAATACATTGTCTCGAATGCTATTCTTAGGCGACACATATCTAACAAGCCTTGCTGCACATTTGTTGCGACGTAAATGTCCATGCGTGGCCATTTTGAGCTTCGCTAAAGCGCTGATCAACAAGAGAGCTATCTTGAGCTTCATGACTCGCACGGAGCTTTGCTGGCTGTTGCCCAGTCTTGGTTTGCGTGTCATTACTGCCGCTGTCAAGTATATAGTTCATTGAACTTTGAAATCACATCCATATAGAAATTGAAAAATATATATCCTCATTTTAGAGCGTCAATTAAAAGCGCAGCATAACAGACATTCAGCACTCTTGAGTTAATTGCACTTTATGAAGCGTAGCATGTCTTCCATGCAAATGCACATACAAAGTTCTGCCATGAGGATCCGGGATATATGGAAAAAAAAAAAAAAAAAAAAAAAAAACTTCTTTTTTCTTAATGTTCAAGCTACTTTGAGTGCCACCGTGATACCGTTTTTCAGATCGGCTTCCACTAAAGCTTGTCCAACATAGCCTGGCTCCATCTCTTCAGGCTCGCCATGTTCTCATTCACAGTGCTCAGTGATAGCCACCAATACATGGTCCTCTGAGTGAACTCGATCGCTTTCCGCCATGTCCCAGTGGCAGCAAAAACTGTCTGTTGTCGCTGATGAGAGGTTGAACCAAGCCAGACAGTCACCTCGAATCTTGATCTACTGGCTCTTTGACTGTACGAGTGATACGTTCAAGAGATTTCGCGGATGCCTCAAGCACATCTCTCAGCAAGCAATGGCACTCGCATTCAGAATTGATAAACAGTGAGCCTCTTCTGGTTTGAGTAGTCGTAGTCATAGCTGATGATGATGCGGAGGGAGTATACGTGCTGCTGGCATCTTGCAATACACGTCGTACAATAAATCCACATTGTGTCAGAAGACTTGCGAGATCACTTGTTAGCAGTGTCATTCCTTGTTTATCTGTAGTGTATTTGATGTCAGATTGCCAGAACATGCCTTTATTTGCGTGTGATGCATTGCTCTCCTCAATGCTTTTCAGAAGCTTGCACAGAAAGGGAGACTAGCTCATGATGGTTTTGTGAACGCTGAATCGCATGGACAAAAGATGTGATGAATGCAGAAATACCAGTGATAGACCAGAGTGCAAGAACCTTTCAAACATGGTATTCAGCAGCAGACATCTTTTCAATTTCAAAGCTGTCTTCGTGTATGTCGTCATCTTGATATTGTGTGTCTATGTATTCAACTGCAAAAGAAGAGAAGAGAACGCAAAAAAAAAAATCACAACAGGATTTAATGTTGGCAACCTTTTTTTCTCAAATACAATATGATTCTTCTTACGAGTTTTTAGACAACTTCCCTGACTACAGTTAGTAAAATACAATATTTTCAGCAAAATCATAAAGGGAACGAGCATTTAAGACTTGATACTCTTCCAGAATGACAGATCCAAAGTAGATCTATCAAATGAGGTTTGTTTTATTCAAATACAATGCGCCTTTCCCAAAATATGGCCAAAAAAAGGGTATTGTGCAAAATCATGGATTTTTCTTCAAAATCTGCCTGGTGATAGCAAGCAAAAAATTGGACGACCTTTTTTTTTAGTCAGGACAAGATTGCCGATATTTCCTGATAGAGTCATGCCAGAGCTTCAAGCAATAGCTCATTCGATAAGAAATTTTTTGGTCTACAATGTTTAGTAATGCTTAACAAAATGTTTTGATGACAGGTACTGATTAATCTTTTGAAAACAGTCAAAAGATTGCAAAAACAATCGTATCAAATATCAGTGAAACAATGTACACCAAATACTTGATATGTATACCATTGTATTCTCCTTGCAATTCTCTACACGTTTTATATAAGTTTGAAGGGGTGTTTACTATCAAGAAACGCGTAATTTTAAGGTCGATAGATTTTGGAATCCCATGGATCATCATTCAGAATATTAGAAATTGAAGCTCCGTTGACCTTCCGCATGTGTACACCTCACAAGTGTGCATTTGACCAGGCATTTTAAAAATCGGAGCGTACGAAAAGGGCCATATTAACTTGCAGGTTTCAAGTTATCAATAGATACTTGACATGATGGAGAACCTTGCATTTAAGACTAGACAGTTGTAGCTTGCTTTGTTCGATTATAATAACTTTTCCAATTTAATGTATATTCCCCCGCTTAAAAATAACATTACAGAGCGCGAAAGATAAATGGATTATAATTTGTAGCTATAATTTTTTTTGATAACACAAAAACAAGAAAAAAGGACCGATTTGAATAAGATCTGACACAAAAACTAAAGAATTTACTGTAGGAAACAAGAGTTATTCTATTTATACTAATTTCTGGATATCAATAGCAATATTTCTTGAAGATTGATTGGCACTGTTGCTCTTAAAACAAAGACCTAATACATGGATCAGTAGCAGATCGCACCAAGAATAACCGAGATCAGCATGTGTATTGTGGATATCACGATGCATATCTGCTGACTGGTATTATATAAAGTGCAAATTACAGAAGTTACCATCATGGCGGCTGTTGGCAGCAGATTGCTTAGCCAACACAACCCTATTTGTACCTGAGTAATTTCAACAGAAATCAATAGGATAAGCGCAAGTGCGTATTGCAGGCAATAGCACATTCATGATGCGAAAAACATGTCAACACAGAAACCATGCTATAGGGATTTGTATCTTAAATCTTACAGTACTGTTGACAAGATGAGCATTGACAGTTTAATTGAGTGAATACAACATGAGCACAGATGGGATCAAAAGCCATTTGAAAGCCTGCTTGCTGGAGTCACAGCCAACCTTCAGTGACGTTTACTTTTTTTTTCATTAGAAAAAAAGATTGCCTTCACGCGTCTCTCTCTTTTGTTTTCTTTTTTTTTTTACAAACATAAAGCCAGTACTAGAAAAGTTTGAACTTGCTCTTCTGTACGTGCCTTAATCTCTAGTATACACAGCTTCATTTGGGACTCCAATAGCAAGTAGAACTACCTATATATATATATCAACAAGCCATGCCACACAACGAAACAAACGAAAAGTTTGCAGGGTAAGAGAGATATGTCAAAATGGTATATCCATTATCAATTATGCTCATGTTTTCATCATGTAGCACATATCGTAAGCTCTTTGACACCATCGAGCGAGGCTTTGAGCAATGCTCTACGGATCGACTTCAAACCTTGTTGGAGGAAAAGAAGGAACAACTTAAATTGGGACTGGATGCTTTCACTGAGCCTTCATCTCAAGCTCGCTCAAAGATCAATAGCGGTACCAGTGTCACTGTAGATGGAAAGACAATCAAATTGGAGCAAGATGAAAAGAACCTTGTGCTGAGATTATCCGACCTTATCAAATTGAATGAATTGCAAGCAGCATTGATATGGGATACCTTTAGACAAAGCAACAAGTACAGCAAGTACACATCGGACAAAAGCGAGCGAAACAACAAGACATCCTTGAGCGAAGATGTGCAGTTATTGATGAACATTGTCCAATTTTACTTTGAGGATCGTTTGTCACTGTTGCAATGTATCAGCTCACTCAAGCGAATCTCCATGGACGCACACCATCCTTATGCAAGCATCGCCAGTGACACCATTAGCAAATTCCACTCACAAGATAACAGCACAGCTTACTTGCAACAGCTCTTTTCACAATACAGTAGATTGGTCCGCAGCAGCGTACCTCGCCAACACGACTTTTTCAACAATTGGCCACCGGTCTGGGCCAAGCAAACATTGAAGGAGCAAAAGGCCCTGTTGGAAATCATCTTTCTCTACACATTGACAGACACCATCTCACCTCCATTTATCTTGAGTATGATGCAAGAGTTTGAAGCCGACTGTTTTGGATGCGATCAAGCTTTCAGCTACGTTTTGGATAAAGAGGGTGTTAAATTGCGTGATAGAGTGGCCCACATTTGTATGGTATTGTCTGTCAGTGTCATTGTGCCTCCTTCACTCAAAGTGGGTGCCAAGTTGGATGCTGCTAGTGCAAACAAATCCTTGTTGGATTCACCTGACTTTATCGCCAAAATCAACCAAATTGCTTGTTATATGGGTGATCGATCCGAGCATGCCGTCTTTTTGCTGGCCTGGTCCTTTTTCCTCACTTGCACAGACGCTATCATTAATGACGAAGAGGCACCAACAGCTCCAGCCAACTACAATGACATTCTGTGCCCTATTCTGAATGGAACACAGACCATCTCACCCTCCGTACTGATTGACAAAACTCTGATCAACCCAGCATCGGCATCTTCCAACAACAGTAGAACGATTTGCATTGAACAACGCCCCAACATGGATCGTATTTACTTGGGCCGCTCACTCAAATTGAATGTATTTTCTGCAGTAACCGATATCTTGGAGAGCGAAATTTGCAGTGAAGAGGATGTCAACAACCTTGGCTACCGATCTGTATTGAGCCATCTGTATGCATCCTTCTTGTCAGTCACTCGTCCTCAATTTATACCAATGGAGAGTTATGCCAGTTTGATCAAGAGTTATTGCTTGATTTACAAGCATCAGCCAGAGCTTTGTGAGGCGTTTTGGAAGGATTTCAATGCAGAGGATGGCGCTTCATTACTGGCCACAGCACGCCGTCGATTCCCCGTCTTCTTTACAGACTTTGTACAGTTACTATCCGCCTTGACAGGTGCATCATCTGAGCAAGATAGCAGCAACAGCAGCGATATATCTGCTACCCGTGTCTTTGAATATCTTTGCAACATTCCCGGCATCACCGTGGTTATTTCACCCGAGGTAGACATGACAGTGGTGAACGAGAACAATGAGGTGGTTGTGCATGCTGATCAGACAATTCAAGTGACAGAAGCCTTTGATTCCATCACCAGCATTGTGGTGCCCGAGAAGAGCCGAGGATTACTGTTGAGCAAAGCAGATGATTACGTGGTACACTATCCCTCGCTGCACTACTCTGGCTGGCATCTGTTGGTATCTGCATTGACAGGCTTCGTGACACAACTCCCAGCAACATCAACACAGATAGTGGATGCCGATCAGTTTGTGCGAGGAGAGAACCAAGAAGGCATTGCCAGCATCCTTGATTTAATGTACAGTGTCTTGTCCAGCAATCCTTCCTTGGTGACTGAACTCGTGCAGCATGTGGAATCTGTTGCTGGCTCCGTCAGCAAAACATCAACGACTCCTATCCTTATTTCAGTGCTTTGCAGCATTCTCAGCACCAGCAGTGCGTTCCATCCTCGCCCTATTCCCATCTTAACATTGGCTGTCAAGTGCATGACGCTCCTGTTACCCTACTACCGTGAAGACATTTGGGCTTACCTCAAATACGCACCCATTTTACCTACAACCAATACCAGCTTCCATACAGGCCTTGCTTCCTATTCATCCAAGTTGGCTTCCTCTGCTCAAATTCAAGAAATTGTGTCTGAACGAGAATGTGCAGATGGACGATACACACTCTTGTTAGCTTTCTTGGATCTGGTGCAAGCATTAGCTCAGGACATGCAACGCAGTTGGTGGATCAATAACAGTGCACAACGTCAATATCAGGTGGAGGTCTTGTACACATGTTTGCACTATCTGATGGCAGATGTATTTCCTACTTACTCGGCTTGGCGCTACAAGAAGGTCTCTGAACGCTATCTTATCGGCGTCAAGGTACTGAGCATCTTTATCGATATTGTGAGCAATTTCAAGGAGCCTGCCAGTACTGCAACCAATGCCAAACTGTCATTGAATGGTCTTCGCGAAGGCATCCTCAACAACTTTTTATACAGCGGTGTGGCGTGCCATATCAGCCCCTTGGTGGACGTCATTTGCGAAGGTGCTCGTACTGCAAGCTCATACTACGGTCTGGGCCATCTTAAAGAAGCGGAACGTGCCGAAAAGTTGACTGAAATGACCTTTGTGTTTGTCAAGATCTTACTGCAATACCGTCTAGAACAAATTGAACAGGGCACTGCTTTGTCCGATACATCGTTGGAGCGCTTGTTACTGGAACGCACACCCAACAGCACTTCGTCTGACTTCTTGCTGCGTATTGCCAAGCACATCAAGTACCGTCATAACATCAGCCTGCCTATTCAAGCTACAGATGTCTTGACTTTGCTATGTCGTACGACTGCTGCGTGGAAAACGGCCCCCAATTTCAATCAGTATCTCGGGAGCACGGCACAAGTGCATGTCATTATTCGACTCTATCTGGATATCGCCAAAGATCAGTTCCAAAACGAAGCCCTACTCACGTCTATCTGGCAATTGTTGACCGTGCTGATGGAAACACAACCTAGCTTGGCTATTCTCTTTTTGGATTGTGGTGATTTGATTATGCCCAGTCCTAAATCTGCTGTACGTACATTACCTGGTCTTCGTGGCCCATCTCAGCCTACTACTGCCGCTACTGCCGCTACTGCTGCTGTTAGTGCCACAGATTCTGCTATTCGTGCTGCTACAGATATTCTTGGCTACTGGGATACCCTGTCTGTGGAGAAACCTGCTGTTTGTTCTAATGTGCTGCATTTCTTGGACACCTTTTGGCGCACTGCTCTTGATCATTATGCTCTGGTAGAACGTGCTCGTGTGGACAATGCTCTGTGGGATGGTCTTGGCAAAGTCTTGTTAAATCCCGCCACAGATATTGATGCTACTGCCCAAAGCGACATTCAATCGTTGGACTTGTTGGATACTACTAGCAACGACACGCGTCATGATACCCATGTGCGCCGTTTGTGTTGTCTCAATTTGAGCAAGGCTTTTGTCATGCGTATTATTGCCTGTGAAATTCATCTGACAGCTGGCAACACGCGCAACCTCACTACTACTATTGCTGACAAGCTTCCTATTGGACTCAAGAACCTGCTGAGCAAGGTGGGCGAATCAAGCAAGCTCATTGCCATGCGTGATAGCTTTGTCAAGAACGACTTTGATCCTTCCATTGTACGTGAAGCAGAAACATCTGCTACTGTCTTGCTTCAAACCATTGGTGTGCCATCCAAAGATGCCCTGCTGTTCAAGATTCCTCGTTTCGGTTCCGGTGATGATGGTGCTGCTGGAGAAGCCCATCAGTATGGTGATAACTTTTTGTACGATTATCGTATGGCCAGCAACCGAGTTCATACATTGCACAAGGATATCGTGGCTAAATATGGCCATCAGCTGGGTCAAGACAACTTGATCATCACTAGTGATATTCAAGCCGTGTTGGATCTCAAGCAATACGCAAATCATTTCCTTCGAAGCCTCTTATTGACCAACTACAATAGCTCCATCGTCGATTCTCAAATCGTCCTATTGCGTGCTTTCAAGACCTTCATGGAGACCTGCTCGCGTCGCGCTTCTGATCTCATGTGGGCCAACAAGACAGGTGGTGCCTCTGGGTCAGACTCATTATATCACTTCTTGAAGGGCCTTGTAACGAATGCTGAAGGGGAAACACGTGATGATGGTGTGGCATTGACATCGTACAGCGTCTTGGTTCAATTCATCCGTAGTCTGACAGAAGACTGGATCAGCAAGAACAGTGCTGTGGTGACAGGAACCGATGTGGCTGCTCAAAAGACGTACGCTTCCAAGACATTTGATATACTTGCTGGTCTCTGCGGCTTACTGAACCGTGAAAACTATGCTCTCTTCAAGAGTATCCATGATGACACTGCCATCCGTTTCCATCGACCCTTGTTGGAGGCCGTGATGCTCATTGTCCGCACATTGGGTGGTACCATCATTCACTTCACTCCTCTCTCTTCTGAGCGCATGCAGTTCCAAGACTGCTACACGTCTCTGTTGAGTGTCATTTGCTCCAGTTTCAGTGTGTTGACCACCAAGGCCATTACTTACAGCGCGGATGAATCGTTAGTAAGCCCAGATTTGGTTGAAAACTGTATCAAGGATGTCACGGTGGTGATTGCTCAGCTGCAAGAATTGATTCATCCCAAGTATGGCGTGTCTCCAGATATCTGGCTTGACGCCTTTGAAAAGTTCCAGACGATGCCTTCCTTGTTATCCCTCTTGTTTGCAGGTATTAGAGTTGTTGTAGGCGAAGTGGATCGGTATGTAGACTCATCTTGAGCGTGGATGTCCAATGCTAATTATCTTGTTATAGTCAAACTGCAAACCTCAATGGCGCCATTGCCAACATCAGCATTACGCCTTACGCAGAATCAGCCTTGTATCTTTTACTTGGCTTGTCCAATATACCAACTGCAGCAGAGAAGCTCGTCAAGCACAATATCTATGACCTCTTGACCAACAACACTCTGTCACCACGTCTGCAGCAAGGTGCACTCAATATATTCATCCGCTTTGGCCAGGGCAACAAGAACGGACCCAACTATGTGGAGCGTAACCCTCTTCACGCTATCTGGTGTCAGATATTGGGTGTCATGAACAACTTGATGTGTCATGTGGGCAGCGATGAATTGGTGCTTCAGTATACGGTCAATTTGTTGCAAATGTATGGCCCTCAAATCGGCACAGCTTTCAACAATGCGAATGGCGCCAATGATACTATCTTTGGCATGAACGCGTCTGAATCGTTCTCTACACCCTTGCTGGAAGAAATTGACCGCATCAACATGCTCTTCTTTAGATTATCCTATTACTTGGACAGACTGGAAAGCGTGGCCAACAACTTGTTTGTGTCTTACAAGGACTGTACCTTGTTCTTGCTTCAGCGTTATCTCTATTTTTATACTCACCCTGCTTACATGCAGACTCAACTGTATCCAATGGACAATGCAGAGCGTCAACAGGCAGTTACATTTGTCACAGCGAAATCATCCACACCATCGAGTAATAGCGAGAACGGAGGTCCCACCATTACAAAGACACAGCAACAAACCTCTCAATTGATGCAAAAGACTGTGGAACTCACCTTGACCATCACCCATCACATGCTCACCACATTAATCAATTTGGCCAATACCGATATCATCTTGACTCAGCCTGATACAGAATGGCCATTTGGCAATGCTATCATCTATCCCGACATGCGAGTGATTGTCAGTGAATTATCCTCCTTTGGCACCTTGACCCAGTTGATGAACGTGTGTCTTCACATGCTGAGTCAATGGCAAGACATACCACAAGCTCCCCACAAGCAACTCTTGAACGTACTTGAAGATGCTGCCCTCCTGGTGTCAACACAAAGTATGCTCTGGATTGCTAAACCTGATATCACGGACGAGACTCGAGCTGAAATTGCACAAGAGACTGTCTTGAATATTGCTGAAACTTTGAACAAGACAACAAGCGCATTAACAAAATTAGAGTCAACTATCAAGAATCAGAAAATCAAGGAGAAGCTCAAGACAATTCATTATTTGCAGCAAGTGCTGGGTAGACGTTTCTTTACAGAGTAAATTGATCGCACACACATACAATACAATACAGTACAACCACCCTCTCATATACATATAAAATCACACACACCCGCACCCCTTTAGCAAAGTAAATAAAATTTGAATATTACAATTTATCATCATGACATGGCATTGAATGAGCAAGAGTGAGGATCTTTGAGAGGGTATAGTAGACTACTTTTTGTTGAAAAAGCTAGTTATTTTGGGTGTCTTTGTTGCAATGGGGTCATCATCAACACTTGTCTTTCTCTTTTTGGCTGTCTGTCGAGCTGTGGTGGAAGGGACCTTCGTAGAGGAAGTAGAAGAGGAGGCGGCAGTCTAAGCGTGAATGTCAATGACATGCACAATAGTAGCCCAGCAAGACACAAACCTTTTCCACATGAGAGCTCAAGTCTTTGTTGATCTCATCCTTGATAAGAGCAGGCTTTAAAAAATGGGAGATGGATGATTTGCGTTGATCGAGAGGTTGAACGAGATCAGGGCTGTCATTCTTCACAGGGCCCACTTTATCGGTTACCCGGAAACTATGGCATTTCACAGATTACTACACACATGATACGCCATGATGGATAGGTGCCGAACTTACCAATTCAATTCACCGTCAAATGGTGTGAGCAACTTGATAATGTCATTTGACCAGAGCATCTTGCTGTTGATCCAAGTATCCACATTGCCAGGCTCCAAAATGACTGGCATTCTGTCATGGATCTTTGAAAAGAATTCAGAGGCGGCGCTGGTGACAATGGTACATGTAGTTACAGAACAACCTATTACCATGATCCATACAACATCAGAACCTTTTTTTTTTTTTTTTTTTTTTTTTTTTTAATCCACAAAACTGAAGAGTATACTTACCATCAATCGAAGCGGTGCTATAGAGGCCAGCAAACAGCATCATCTTGCCGTCCTTTCTCTTGATGAAGAACGCTTGCTTCTTCTTATTCCATTCAAAGAATCTATGTACATGTCAGTGATATAAGTCATACGCTGTAGCTTGTGTTTCTTACCCCTCTGCTGCGATAATGCAGCGATTGACATTTTTGGATTTATCAAATATGCTCTTCCTTTCGGTGAGTGTCTCGACTCTTGCATTGATAGGCTGCACGTGGTAATGACAGATTAATTATCAAAAGAGTGGGTCGCATGAATAGACATTTTCATTTTACCTTGCTGTAAGGATTGCTCTTGAGCCACGAAGGGATGAAACCCCATTGCTATATAATGAATGAGTCTCATGTACACCTTACAATGGCATCGTACGTACCATAGACTGCATGACTTTGGTGTGTGTCTGATCCTTTTCCAAGACAGCAGGAATCGATCGACTAGGGCAAACATTAAAACTGGGTCTATGCGAGTCTTGATCAATCCATTCTGTGTCTCGTTGTGGCAATACATGTTCCTCAAAAAGCTCATTGCGAATATCATCAGCAGTTAACGAACAGCAAAATCTGCCACACATAATGTTTGATATATTAGATTTTGAGATGGAGAAAAGGAAGAATGAAGAAAGATCAAATTTACTACGAAGAAAACAGAGAGGAATCTCCCCGCTGCGTTTATTTAATAATGTTGTCACTTTCCTTCAAGCAAACAAATATTTGTACAATTATTTATTATGTAATCTAGTTGTATTAAATGCCTTGAACGACTTGAGGCCATGTTTGGCGAATCTAAAAATAAGGGTGAGTATGCTAATCTTCAAGTAGATTTGCAAAGGAGACTTACAGCTTCAAATAACTCTGGGTTGACCCTGTGAGCAATTCAAGATGATATGTGAGTTCATGCGTCAAATGGCATATTTAATTATCTATACAAACCTCCTTAAGGCTTCAGGATCCTCTGCCAAGCATACAAATGTGGTAATGACACCGCTAGAGATAACGGTTGAAATAGTAGAGAACATGGACATGCCGATAATGAAGCAGATCAACATGACAACAGGTGTCATATTGCCTGTAGCATTGTAGGCAGGTTTGGCAATCAGCAGATACAAGTAGCCTAGTAAAGAGGACAATACACCCACCAACAATGTACCCATAAACAAAACATTGCCGATCAAATTGTCATTGATCAAGGCCTCCACACCACGATCTTGGATCAAGGACCATGTACGTTTAGCGGAAGGCACAAAACCCTGACCGTAGATGGCAACACCACTGAACGCATATTGATTAAACCATTCCTATACACACACACACACACACACTCCCGCATAAGTTGACTTGATCTCTTGTTCCAATCGTTCTGTATGTACTTACAAACATGCCTTGAATACAGGCAACAATGCATTCCAAGATACACAGTACAAAGTTAAGCAATTCGTTATCAGATCCAGATCTAGCGACCTGAAGAAAGTAGCGAATGGTATTGATGACAGCAATCAAAAGACCACCGAAACAGATCGAACCAAAGCTGGTGGTCAGGGCTCTCTTTGCGCTGCCCCAAATGGGATGAGCTACTTGGTTGTTCAAAAAGTACACTGTAGCAAAGACACCAGCTAATGTCACATGGGTAACATAGGCAATGACTTGAGTTGTCCAGTAAAACGAAAACACAAGAAAGACCATAGCAGCGTTCAATTTAGAATTGCTGCCTGTGTTACTATAGTATACTTGATACACACCCACTACTGTGATCATGAACCAAATGGAGTAGATGGTTTGAATGACAAGCGAACCAATACCCCATGCCATGGTGCTCCAGTATTTACGAGTAATGGCAGTGATAGATTTCAGCATGACTACATAGCATAAGGAGGTTACTACCAGCGTGGCTCTAAATGGAATCGATGATGCTGTGCTTACCAGTAGCAAAGGGGATCCTGTCTCTCCACAGGTAGAAGCAGAGTGCATACAAGAATGTAAAGATCAAAAAGATGACGGCAGCTGAATAGTAATGCGTGTAAAAGTAGTAGACGGTGACACCAAGGTAGACCAAAATACTACCAATAAATGTGGTAACGATCAAAGGTCCAGGAATTCTAAGCATGATGTAGTTTTAGCCTTTTATCCTATTCAATATCTATACAACACCTTACATGTTGGCGACAAGCAGGTAGATGAAACTGAGCCCAAACCCTACAATGACCGAGAAACCAAACACCTTGACTGTGTCGGTATCAAATGTAATGCCTCCTCCTGTTTGAGGTGCTGTACCTCCATAAGACCCCTTGTTTTGCGAATAGCTTTGAAGCCCAATGACGGACAAGGCAATGAAAGCTGCCATATTACACAGCCAAAGAGCAGTAGCCCACACATCCTTGAACCCGCTGGAAGGTCTGATCTTGTCATTTGCGTTCAGAGGTTGCTCGCCTAGCTCAGCATAACCTGTGTTTTGATTGTATTGCTGCTGCTGTTGTGGCGGATGTTGTGCTGGAGGTGGGTAGTATTGAGGTGGCTGGGAATAGCCCTGAGGTGGAGAAGCATACTGTTGAGGTGGAGGTGGGTACTGTTGCTGTGTTTGTGGTGGTGGTGGATACTGCTGCATGTAAGGATTATTGGGATCCACGGTTTTCAATAGAAAAGAAGAAGAAGAAGAAGAAGGAAGGTCTGAAATTTAAGCCTGATGTTCTTTTTATATATCACATGAAACCTGCCATTGTGTAGCATGCTAATAGATTCTTTGTACACTTTCTTTATTCATTATCAACAAATGCCGTCAAATGCACTCTGAAAAAGACTATCGAAATCTTGCAAAAATCCAGCAGATGCTGGATTTCCAGTAGCACTTGTTACAGAGCCCACACTGCTCCCTTCAGATGCAAACATTTGATTTTCGTCCAAAAATAGGAACGACAGATTACCAGCGCCGAAATCAGTGGTTGCAGTAGTGGTAATTGTAGAGCACAAAGGAGGTGGCGGAGGCTGTGTAACAGAAATGGTAGGGTTGATCGTGGTGGTGGTGGTGGTGGTGGTGGTGGTACTGTTGCTCATTATATCATCATTGCTAAAAGTGTTTTTCGTCATTGGAATCTGATGTAACCGCAAGAAATCTTTGAGCTTCTTGTAAATAATCTTTGTGGACGCCTGTAGCTGTGGTAGCCAAAAGAGCACATGCTTGGCAATCGTGTTCACTGCTCGAATTTGATCGTAAATTCTGTCTGGATAGATGCCAAGCTGGTACTGCACTATGGTCATATCCACAAGGGTTTCCAGAGCCAACGACATGATGCCAAACGGCAGTAATCTCACAAAGCTGGGTTCCTCTTCGTTGTTAATGCCAAGACCGGCTTCATTGTAGAGCTTCTTGTCGTCGATTTCTTGCAAAAAATTTTGTAGCAATGTCAACAGCATGGTGGTGGTCGGTGACAAGTTGGTAATGCGTGCTGCAATGCGTAAATTGGTGAGGTCCAAGGGTTTGACAATATGTTGATATCGCATGGGCGCTTCGTTGTTGCCAGGCTTGATAAAGCTAAAGTGGATGCAATACAGGTAATATGTGGTTTTAATGGTATACTGTTGTTGAAATGACCATTGATAGCTTTCTTGTGCAATAAAGTCAGAAAAGTCGTTGAGCACCAGCTGTACCTTGCAATCAGTTTCGCTATTAAACCAAGCAGTTGAAGCAGCTGCAGCGCCTAGTAGCTGTAACAGCATTTGATGGTCGTGAATGTGTTGTTTTTCAATGGTGGTGGGTGGTGGTGCTGGATATGTTTTGCATCCAAAAACATTGTATTCAGACTTGGGGAGGCAGGAAAAGAGTTTGGAGCTGAAATAGGTGATGACCATTTCGGTATGAAAAGTTTCTATGAGATATGTGGATGATGATGATTGATTGTTATGAGCCAAGTCGTATTGGTATGATGCTGATGTCTCTTTGTTGGCAGGTGGGAAAGGCTGACCATGGTACAGTAACGAATCTCTGAGATAGAGCCCCACTAAAGGATACGTGATATGAGTCATCTAGTGCCTGCTAAGAAAAAAAGCTATATACATACATTCTATACACCCATAGGCTGTCGACCTCAGTGCTGCCCAGTAGGTAGTGATGAGTTGTTCCTTGTCAATGGGATCATAGTCTTTGATATTTCGATGTCCACTTTCATGTGTGACATGATCACGATCAATCACACCATCTGTCACCTTGACATTACTGCTAAAGATGCCTAAATCTGCTGCCATCATATAAGAAAGAGAAATGATGGTCATGCCGTGCTTTGGTAGACCAAACAGTGTTTCAAAGATGCCCAAAATGACAGCAGCTTGATAGTTGCCAAGAGACGACGGTGATTTGGTGCCTCTGAGGTTGCGTTCCTTAAAGAACCTTTCCATCAAAACGTAGGCATAATTCAAAAATGGATTGCGCTGCATATCCCAAAGTCGGTAGGCTCCGCCTTTTACGGTTTGCTGACATGTGTACATGGAAATTCCATAGATGGCGCACAATAACAAAGGTTCCACAGAATCATTCCAGTAATCCTGCAGTAGTTTTGTCTTGTTGATTAAGATGTGATAAGGATGCAGTTGGAAAAAGTAATTGATCAATTGAATGGCTTGCTCTGTGGGTATGGATTTCAGCGGCGAGCTTAAGTTGTATTGGTTGTTGGTGTTGAAGAAAAATACATTGACTTGCTCTTCTCTCATGAATGCTGTGATGGTGAGTTCTGGGTCAAAAAAACTATCGATATTGAACAACTGGCAGGTTCTCTTGATAGTGAGATTGACAAGACTAGTGGATAGCCAAGTGAAATGCTGGTGTAACGAACTTAATTTAAAGTGAGGAGATAACTGATACCCTTTGAGAGACTCTCGTAGATGATAGCCGCGAGTGAGATACAATGAGTAGATTCTTTCAATGTCCAAGATTTGATTGAAAAATTTGATGAGTCGTTGTGGCGCTTGAAAGCGCTCTCTGACAAGAACTTCGGTAGGGGATAATGGTGTAGATGATGATGATGGTTGTTGCTGTGCTTGTGCTTGTTGTTGCTGCTGTTGCTCCATCAGAGATGATGTCTTTGCTGGATAGAAACCAGATTGATTTTCAAAGATGAATTCCCGGCATTGAATGGTATCCTTCTCCTTTATTTGCTTTGGTGTCGCTTGGGTTGTGGTGGAAGATACTACTAAATCTTGGTTTTTGAGAAAAACTGCATTCTTGGGTGGTCGGCCATAGGTTCTTGGTTTAGGGTATATACAGAGATGCTCTCGAGAATTTCGGATACAACGACTACAATGAGGTACCTGTCCATCACATCTAGCTTTCTTGGTTCGGCAAGGTAGACAGCTTATCTTTCTAGGTTTCTTTTTTACATCAGGCATGACAAATATTTTTATGTGGTGAGAAAAAAAAAAGAAGTAAAGAAAAGAGTGAACAGTAATGATTAGTCTAAATAAGCTACAAAAAGAGAAGAAAACGTTAAATCTCAGCGATATGAGTAGAGAGCGACACATCCAGCCAGTATCTTAAGATCACTGGCAATATTTCTCACTCTACACTTTATGGAAAACAGAATTCAACTGAAACAAAGTGCTGCTGAAATTTTTGATCTGAAAAAAAGTCGACTGAAAAACCTGATCATAGTTTCATGTTATAAACTTGAACATGCCACAGGCGCAAACAGAAGAGCAGCACGCTAAAGAAACCAGATGAAAAAAAGTGAGACCAAACCTGTGATACCGTAAATTTATTTCCGATCCAAAAAGAGAGAAATTCATAACAATGTGGGGTATCTAGATTTGAGTTCATCTTGTAACCGAGATTTAATATGCTTTGTCCTTACCGTTCTGTCATGATTACATTTTATTGCGTTAACAATGATTAGTCATGAACGAGAGTAACCGCATTACTACTTGAAAAAAAATAGGCATGAATGCACATCTAGAAACACCCAGAAATCTGGCACTTTATGGCAAAACTAGTTCAAGAAGGTTTCATAGAGATCCAAAACCTGCGGGTCATCAATCGATTCAAGTGGGTCCAGATTCAGACTGTGTCAAGATCAATGGTAAAGATCATTTAGAAACAATTTAACATAGTTGAGTGCATCTAAATGTCGCTTTTGGGGTAGTGGTGTTCACATAAAAACACTCGTACATTTCAACCTTGAAATTCGCATCTGGTTTCTTGGGAATATGGCCATGGGCAATTGCTTCGCTAGAAATGAATCCTTTCAATCGTTGACCCAATGAAAACTCTTGCATGTCGCATCATCTCAACATTCAGGTATATACACTTTAAACCTCGGCATCCTTATTTCATAGCAACGTACTGTATCCAACAGCGTGAGTTACTGAATATTAAATGTCACCTGATGCTGTCATCACACCTTTATGCCCTGAGATATAAATGCCCTGAAATAAAAATGCTCTGAGCCTTCACAAACGCATAGCATTTGATAACGCAATGTCTTCAGTTTGATATCTCCGCCAGGTAAAACCTTGAAAGACGTGAGGGATTTCCAGCTCAAATGTGTTCAATGAATTACTAAGCAAGCAAAGCAATCTATCAAACATCATCAGCGAATTTCATGGATATATAAATTCATGTGGTTTCAAAAGTTGGGCCGCTGGAGGATCCGATATAACTAAAATGGCAATGAATGTGCTGTGTGCCCTGATCTTCTAGAACAATATCTGATGCTTCCTGAATCAGAATAATATAAAAGCCATGCCATTTAGCATATAATTACAATTTGAGCACTGTGTTGCTTGCTTGAAACATACAAATTTAATTTCGTTTGGATAAAATAATTGATGTATAGTACAATACGTTTGATACGGTTTCCTGATTTTAGACATGTCTCGTTCTTTCAACTGCAATATGATTGATTTATTCTAGCATAACATCCAGACCCTGGAATGCAGCAAGGGTTGTTTAGAACTCTATTTGCAGATATACCCTTGCTACATTATCAATGACTTTATCTCAATATTCCATTGATTCAAGTCCTGGCCTGCACATAAACATGAATGTATTATCAAATGTGTCGTTGACTGAAACACGTACTGCCTTCTTTGAACATGAGCTTTGGTCAAACGATGTGGCAGACGACATATCTATTTCATTCGAGAAAAAGCACGCATAGTTAGGCATTTGCTCAAGCCATGCTGAATCTGTACGTAGATTGGTATTTATGAGCTTCACAAATGTTGAATGCCATGTTTTTAAGGAAGATTATTGTTTTATTAATAAAATTCTTTGTTTAAAGTCCTATTAACGTACCCAAAGTGAGGAAGAGGATAGTAAGACTGGATATAAGGTACTTTGCTATAGAAGTGCGTGAACGTTGTCTTGTGAATCTAAAGTATATAGTGCTCTGTCAATGCAGAGCATGACTTGGAGGGGTTCAAAATGAAAGGAGTCGAAGATGGATCTGTAATGGCAGCTCCAAATTGCTTGAAGAATGCAAGAAAATACTTGGTACGTGGTGAGAGTGGGGTAGGGTGAAGATGTTGAGACTGTAAGGGGGGAGCGAAGGAGGAGAAGTTCTTGAAATTGCTCATAAGTGGGAGATTGCAGATCTGGGTCTATGTATGTGGAGAGTGCTTGGGACCAGACAGTGTATTTGATGGGACAGGAAAAGAGAAAGCGCGTTGTCATTTCTATGTTGGTAGTTCTAGAAGGGCAGATCGTGCAATGAGGAGTGAATTTATCAGACATACGAAGGTGTAGGAGTTCTTTGGTGGCTATTTTGTTGAGGAAGATTCGGTACCAAGTATTACGTGCATTCAGAGCTATTTCGAGCTTCCAAGACCGACGCCATTGAGTAGAAGAAAGGATAGAACTAGGGGTAGGGGGAGAGGAAGAGGTTAGGAGGCATTTGAAGTATTTGATAGAAGTAACTTTAGTAGTTGGACGAATATTGTTGGGTTCTGGAGGTATAAGAAGAGTGGTGACAAAGGAGTGGAGAGCTGGAAATGAAGGAATGTTGGAATTTGGAAGGTTGTGAACCTCCAAGGCGTTGTGAGGTCGCGGTACATTGTGGAGGAAGTTGTAAAGGACAAAGTTGTTGAGAAGTAGTTGGTTAGAGCAAAGTAGAGAGATAGTTTTGTTGATTGATGGGCCGTGTGGCAGAGCTGGGGGGGAGATGATTGTATTCTAGGCAGAGTCGGTTGGGGTTGAAGATGAATATATCGGATCCTTTGAGCTGACGGATTGTGGGGTGGTTCTTGAGAACGTTGTGAGGGGGTTGAAAGAGGTGAGCTATTGGGTGGGTTGGTGAGAGAGTGTGGACGAGGAGTTCCATCAGTGGTAGGTGAAGGCATGTGGACATGGTGGCATGGCTGAAATGGTAGTTGTGGGGGATCGAATCTACGGAAGGGCATTGAGTTTGCCAGCCGACCCCACCAGCCGCAGCCAAAATTAATTGTAATGCCGACTTTCATTCTACCCCAGATTGGCCAGATTTTGATAGTTTTTCGACTTGATTCAATTATTTTGTTACATTCGACTATACAAGTTGTGATGATCATCCTTTGCTTCCTAATACAATCTCAAAGTACTTTTAAAGACGCATCCAATGGTACCAAGTAAGGTATATGTTTTTAATAAACTTGTTGAGCAACTTATAAAAATATGAAATGAGGTTTTTGGCGAAAATGTCGAGATTTTACATATCAAGGTCCCACAAACATGGTTTCAGGGGCTGCCCTGAATCGAGAGAAACATTTTGAATCAATATATACCATAGCAAAAGTCTACATTATCAAGATCAAAAACGTGATCGTTTGATTTTTGATGAAAACCATGAGGGGTACCTCATGGTTTTTTGGTCGAATTTTGGCCATGTTTTTTTTGATCCCCAAAAAGTTGAGCAAAGGTGTCAGAAAGTAACTGCCAGATGAGAGCAACTGTTTGGTGCTATTCTGGCGGTTTTAAGCGGCTTCCAGCACAAGAAATTGTTGCTCAGATTCACCCATTTCTTGCTGTGCTTTGCATTCTGTCGAATGCCAAGAGGCAATTCAGGTATAATGTATGCCTTGATCACTTGTTGAGTAGTGAAATTTGAAGAAATCAATGTATTGGTATGCCAGAACCAAGATACTTCCATCAAGCATAAACCATCGCTAGACTGTGAATAACCTTTATGCAGAAAAATCAGCGGCTGGTTCTGTCAAATAGCGCTTACGGTATCCAATACCCTCTTAGATGGATATGATACTAGCATTTAATACAACTATAGATACCGTAGATACTGTAGCAAAAGTCATATCTCTATCAAAGCTTTAAGATATTTTTGGCTATTTTTATATTAAACTACGGGTTGAGCGAACGTAGGTCATTGTATAATTACATGTGTGTATATAGTCCCTCACACTACTAGTGCTTTTGCAACGACTAAATATTTTGCTCTAGAAACTTCTTGAAGTTTGGAATACTTTGTATCCATAGCAATCCAACAATTTGTATATTAGTACATAAACTCTCAAGTGCATTATCCAATAAATGTGTCTATCTCTAATAACATGAGGCATGAAGCTTGCGCAAGACTGCGTGTGTACAATGACTAAATAGCCATCTCTTCCGAGAGGAGAGTTGTATTGCCTACAATGATAGCGGTACTCTGTATGACATCAAACCTAACAATGCTTCGAAATGGCCATAGTCAGACTTTCTCCATTCATCTTCAATCACAGCTTCACGATTCAAGAACATTTATATCAGTGGCACTTATGATATCAGTTGCTTCAAACGGCTTTCTGTTTATACATTGGTTTTAATAGAGAATGTAATAAAAAGACGATGATATAGTAGGCAATGCAAAACTCTTTTTATTATTAATTTGCTTGTAGCTTTATAGAAAACGATGATAATGTATGAGAGTTTGTTTAGATTTGAATATATGCTAGCTAACTTGAATATAATTTGATTTAACTTGTATAGGTAAGAGATAGTATTGATGTGTGTATTGCAAGGTTTCGTGTATAGAATAGAGACAGCAGATGTGGCAGTATGGCTTGACTTTGTATATACTAGGCAGCATGAGTCTTGACACTATAATAGATGGCAGGCAGCAGAGATACGAGCATGGCTTGACTTTGTATAGACTAGGCAGCATGAGTCTTGACATTATAATAGATGGCAGGCAGCAGAGATACAAGTATGGCTTGACTTTGTATATACTAGGCAGCATGAGTCTTGACATTATAATAGATGGCAGGCAGCAGAGATACGAGCATGGCTTGGTCTTGTATAGATGTAGAGATGGCACCGTGTATTAAAGTGGTTTTGACATTGCAGGAAATAGATCTACAGTATATTGCGGGACATTGGATTATTACAAAGGATACTTACCCTGTAGCATACTTGATTTACAATGAAAAGAGCAGCTTGAAACACGAGGAGACCAAAAGATGAAGCCAGGCTTCCAGGGCAAACCATCTGCCACAACTTGCATATCCCTAGCAACAAGGACGGGAAGACACCTCCCGGGAAACGCACCTAGCGCCTCGTCGCATCACCCTTACGAGCTACCGGGGCAACAGGTGCTGAGGCCACACGAGACAACCACCTTACGCGCATGACCCCTAGACCCCATCCAAGGCTTCAACCAAGTATGGAGTGTTTGCAAGTCAAAATAGAGAGGACCTGAGCTCTATTAATAGAGAGATGGTGAGTCATGCTGCTTTATAAGCTAGAAGTGACGAGTACATACATGCAGAGTTGATTGTATGTTGCTATTATCTAAAAATACGAGGAAAGTGCGACCATGTTTTGCATGGACCGCAACCTAAGAGAACCATGGAATTATGAGAGCATTGTGTAAGAAAAAGCCAATCATCAGTACAGTGTTTGATTTACTTGACCATGTATAGAGCAGAAAGAGAGCCTAAAAGTATTGCAGAGAGAGTTCGCTTGCAGAGAGAGTTTGCTTGCAGAGAGATTTGTTAATAGAGAGTAGAGATGAGATGAAGAAGAAGAAGAAGAAGAAGGAAAAGCTGTTGAAACAACCATCTATTTATATCCTTCTCATCGACTTTCATGTGAGTCCAGTATCCTTGCCACACTCAAATTCGTTTCCTTTTACTTTTCTCCACAATATGCTTATTTAAGAACGCGAGAGTAGTACCATTTTGACGTTTGACACCTGCTCTATTTGATCCGCTTCGTCCGAGGCTTGCAACTGTTTTCTGTCTCGAGTTATGTCCATTTTGCTACTTCAAAAAGCCCTTTTTCCACCTTCACATGAAACGAGTTCCCCCATCTCTTCCTAGATGTAATTAACAGACAACTTTTCACTGGTTCAACCTCATCAAAAAGTAAACAAAAAATGTCATTTGACACTGAAACAGATGCAGCTGGTTGCTTGATTAAGTAATCTTTTTTTTTACCTCTCCTTAATTTCTCTCTCCAAGATCATACAGTTCTCGATCCATCTCTCTTGTTGTTTACATCAGCCATAAACTGTCCATCTAATCGGGCAATACGAGTGTTAAGGTTGGCTTTCTTGTCGTTTACATCACATCGGAGCCAGCATAACTGATTCTGGACCAAGAAACAAGTGTACACCTCGGAAAACAAGCGTGCCATATGAATATTACTGCGACAATCTCCATGGAATGGAATATAATGGATTGTTTTCGAACCAGTGCAAGTCATCTTGTTTCCAGCTATCATGGTTGCTGTCAATGATGTCAATCAAGTGTTTGCGCTACTAGATATCATCAATATGCCCACATTTACTTAGTGAGTTGGTCACTTTCGTGTATCATTCCTGCAACCTGTTTTTAGTTCTTATGCCAAGAGCATGCATCTCATAAAGAGTCAACACGTTTCATGTCATTTTTTTTTAGGGATCGTCCTCTTTTAGAAGGTATTCGGATCATGCAAGATCAAAATAATTCATTTGCTAGGCAAAATTATGCTTTAAAAAAAATCACATGTAAAGTAAACAAAAGGACATGAATTGAAGAGAGATAAGCAAGTAAATGGCCAATTTGTGGTTAAAGAGAGGATATTTTATTAGAAGGTATGTACATCATTAGAAAGCAAATCGCTTGAGGAATCCAATGGTACTATTTTCAGGGTTCTAAGTCAAGTACACATCGCGAAATTCATCAAACAAGGCCGTGGGATTTCCAAAAGAAGGAGGTTTCTGAATTAAACTTCATCTCTCTTCTCCTTGCAAGATCCCTTTGTCTGTATGCTATTCTGTTGCTTTGGATCATGTCACGCCCGTCCCATATCACCAACCTGTTCTTTTTGGGTCTCACGTTGGGTACGCTATCCATTTGAGAAGGAGTCTCGCTTTCTCGTATAATCGTTTCTGTGGGTATCATTGCCGTTATATTATAGGGCTTTGAGCAATCAAGGAGAGTCTTCTTTTAGCCAGCCAAAACGGATTACAATCCCGCTCGACTTTCTGTCACGATTCGTTGATGTTTGATCCTTTTGCGACTCGATCGACTTATTTTACGAGATTCGACTATGAAAGTTGTAGTGATCATCCTTTACAGCCTTAAGCTATCTAGGAGAAGTTTTCAAGGCGCATCCAATGATGCTAGTTATAATGGCTGCTTTTAATGAACTTGTTGAGCAATTCATGAAATTATGAAATAACGTTTTTGGCGAAAATGTCGAGATTTTACATATCAAGGTCCCACAAACATGGTTTCAGGGGCTGCCCTGAATCGAGAGAAACATTTTGATCCAATACATACCATAGCAAAAGTCTACATTATCAAGATCAAAAACGTGATCGTTTGATTTTTGATGAAAACCATGAGGGTTACCTCATGCTTTTTTGGTCGAATTTTGGCCATGTTTTTTTTTGATCCCCAAAAAGTTGAGCAAAGGTGTCAGAAAGTAACTGCCAGATGAGAGCAATTATTTGGTGCTATTCTGACAATCTAAAACGGCCTTGAACGCAAGAAAAACGCAGATCAAATGCACTCAGATTTTGCGGTATTAGGGGCACTAAGGAATATAAAGGGAGAAATACCAGTATGCTGCTTGCCCGTATATGAAGTAGCTACGTGTGTATGGATGCAGATCATCACATAAGCATCAGATCCGCAGATAATATAAAGGGTTTTCATGTGAAAGTGGAGGACCAAAATAGAAGTAGCAGTATTTTGAAAAGATACGCAAGGGCAATCGGTAGCGTGAGCTGCCGCTGCGCAGGTTGGTTCTCACCAAAGCGAAGCAAAGTTAGAGAACCATACAAAGCGTAAACATTTGTATTTGAATAATTAAAGATAATGGTGGTATGGTCTCATTCAAGGATTACCAATGCTGTATATAAACCATGGGACATCCCAATCACTGCTCTATATTAGCATTTTTCTAAAACCAAAAAGCACAACAAAACAATATTGATAACAACACAAATACAACCAAAACCTCCAAGACATCAAAAGGGCAGAACGAACAGTAAACAACTGTTTAGTCTTTAAGTGGCTTCTTCTAGCATAGAGCGTTTAACAAGGGTGGTAGAGATCAGAGATGAGAAAACCCTGCTCGATCAAGCGAATTTGCCAAATCGTCAATGGCTATGTAAAACTCTAGGCAGATGAGACCTGTGTCTCTGGATATCATGGTAAAGTATTTGCTCTTGTATCTAATCGGGATATTTTGTGAATGTGATGTATTTGAAATTTCTGTCTACCTTCATGGCTTATGTGTCTTTGCCATTCTCGTCAGTATCTGGAAACCGCTCAGGTCTATGCTTCCAACTTTACGAATTCCAAATGCTTTTGTGCAAAGAATTACAGAAATTGTCTGGTTTTCCTCACCAAGCTGATAAATTGCGGTTTCGTTGAGGTCGACTAATAAGAGCTTCCAACTTTAAAATATTGATTTGTGGATGTAAAGGGTTTGGTATGTCTAGTGCTTGTCTCTGCAATTATTTTATTGCAGAATAACTAGTGCTTTGGGTGATCTTCAGATATGTATCAATAGGATATTTGAACCTCCTACTTGTTTCTTAAATGCATACAAGGTTTTTGGGCTTAGATATACGGATTCTAGTCGTGACAAATTTACCAAGGAAATGGGGGTTGAAACACCCATTGAAACAACTCCAGTCCTTGTTTATTTCACAACCACATGATTGCTTTTATTTCTCTTATAGAAAGCCATAGCACGAACAGTGGTCGTATATGCAGAGAAAAGACATGTCTTCATGACTCAAAAAAAAAAAAAAAAAAAAAAAAAAAAAAAAAAAAGACTACAAGCCTAGTTTTAATCTGCAACAGTATCAACATTGGGATCAGAATCGAAAGTGACAAAAGTAAAATATAAAAGGAAGTCGACAATGTGGGTTTCTCAAAAGTGGCGTTCCGTTCTAAAATTGGCACTCGCCCATTTCATCATGAAAGAAGGTGCTAGTTGCTTGTTGTGGCTCAAATGAGATGATAGTGGCAGATGTCTGCTATCACGAAACTTTATTTATATCACATCTCTCATTCATTGAGCACCAAACAGCAATATCATGGTTACTCAGTTCCTATGATACTGTTTTATTTTTAAACAAGAGAACCAAATCATCAAGTATTGCTGAGCCATTTCAACATCAGGTCCAAGAATGCCAAGCATGGGGATAGGATTTACCCGAGGCTGTTTGTTGTTGTTGTTGTTGTTGCTGATCTTTTGCGCTTTTTCTCTTCGATTAAATGAATAGATCAGCTCAATTCAGAGAGAAAGTAGGCACCAATACAGATTTCGAATGTGATGATCGGTGGTATAGCTTCTATGCTCACTGCAAAAAAGATCTGGTCAACATTTGCCTCTTTAGCATAAACGGCATTCGGGGATCCGAGCCCATTCAATGACGGTGTTCTCGTTTTAAAGTTTAGCTTTGGGTATAAAAAAGCCCCTTTTGTTCAATAACAACAATAAAATACATCCTTATTAAGCTTTATTATACTTCCTTTTTGCTAAATGAGTGCTCCAGCTACTGATGCAACATGTCCGACAACACCTGGATTGTCTTCAGAAGGAGGATTGTAGGCTAAATCAGCTCTTTAAACCACATCACAATCAACTAACTCGTTATTACACTCTACAGTGACCCAGGACTCGATTGGTCTTCGGTAAAGGCAAATCCAACAGCAAACTGGCATGTTATCGGCTGGGTGGTTTGTCTCTTACTGCTAGCAATTACATGGATTGTCTCTATTGTTACAGTGACAAAGCATTTAAGAAATTACTAGTGAGTTTTTGCACTCTTGCAACATCAGACCGTGTTGTCTAACAAGCATCAACCATAGCGAGCCGCAGATACAAAGGCATAAGCTACGAGTGTTGCTATTTCCGCCCGTGTATGCTACATTAGCATGGTTCTCTTACTTGAGATACGATTATGCAACGACCATCATGTTCTTTGCTACCATGTTTGAAGCGTTTGCAGTCTTCAACCTTTACACATCGCTGCAGGCTTATCTCGAGCCATTCAGACAAGAAGCGGCTGGCTTGAAAGAAGAAAAGGACACCAAGATCATGTTTGTCAAGAACCTTCATCTGTATGTAGTTTCAGCACGCTTCTTGAAAGAGTAAACTAAGCATAGACCAAATAGTAAATCCATGTGGGGCATGCACTATCGAACCATCACCGATATCCTTGTTTTCCAATATCCAGTATGGTAGGTTGTTGCACTGTGTAATGTTGAACAAGAGAGAGACTAATTATAAATCCTCCTTTTATGTATATTTTAATAGGTCTCTCATTGATTCATTCATGTCTATATTTGCCCAATTAAAAGGTCGTTATTGTGAAGGCGTCTATAGTTTCAAAGGTGCCTACGTCTATTTGACCATCATCAACTTTATCTCCCTTTCCATCATTTTGACTGCATTGTTCACTTATTTGGACGTCTATCATCGTGAATGGAAACGAGGTAATGTGCCTGCTCATGGCATGTTTTGGTGTGTCAAAGGTCCCATCATGTTTATCTTTTATGTGGGTGAAATGCTGTTGACTATTCTCACTACGGCTGGTGTGATTCAAGGCACAGACGGTTCTCATGGTAGCATTGCCTGGCCTGCAGATGCAGTCAAAAACGGCCTCTATGTGATTATCATCTGTGTCGTCATGTTTGTAGATTGTTTCATGATGCTCCGTTTCTTTGGTCCCAAAGACAACATTCAAAATGCTGCCAAAAACGGCCAAGTCAAGAAGATGGGCTACTGGCATGCTTTTTACGATGGCTACATTTCTTATATTCCTGAATTCTTTTATTTGGTGGCATGCTGTGGTGCTGATTCATTCAAATTGATCAAGAAGCGCAAAGAACTCAAGAAGAAAAAGAACTTAGAGGCATTGAATGGCACCAACAGCAATCCCAACAACAGCAGCAATCCAACAGATCATTTGCTCGATAACAGCCAGAACAATGTTACTATTCACAACGATCACTCTGAGTACAAGATGGAAAATCTCGGTACGTCGACCACTACAACTGCTGGTGCCTATCAACCGGCTATGTCTCAATATCACGCAAATCATTCAGGCGATTCCACAAATAGCTATCAGACGCCACTGCAAATGCCAGATGCAAATGCATACCAGCAAAATGTGTATCCTCAATCGAGCTACACTTCAGCTCAACCTCAGCCTGTGCATCATCATCAACAGCCTACATTCCCTGAACCCTACGACCAACAAGGGCCTTACAATCCACAGCGCCAAAACACATATTCGCAACAACCATTCTAGATTCTATAATATCTGTTTCAATAAAAATTAATCACAGTATACCATATTACTATTCAAGCAACTCACTCGTATACAATTAGCCTCGCCAAATCTAGTATTTTTCAAAATATCAGGGGTTATCACTTGTATACAAATGTCTTTGATACATGATTACATTCACCAAGGATTCCTGATATTACAAAAAAGAAGAAGAGCAAAATGCCTTGTAATTTAGTGCACTCTTTATATAGATCTATTAGCGATTGCTTATACAAGCCAATTTGCATAAATGATGACTTGTGATGTAGACCATAATCATGCGATAACGCTTGTTTCTCCAATGCAAAACATCATGTCAGGAACTAGCTTTTTGGATTTGGAATGGCGAAGGTGGCAGCAAAGTGCATCTGCATAGGATGGTAGCATTTGCAGGCAACCTCACCATAGGCTATTTGAAGCAGTGGGCCAGCGGTTTGCATTCTTATGGCATAACAAATGCGCTTGCATAGTTTATGTTTTTCGAGGTGCCTTTCCTAATCGCATTCGGATGACCTGTAGTGGCTGTACGCTGGTCCTACCATGCTAAGGATGTCTTGTTCGCTCCATGATTTGCTTGTGTCCGTCAAAAGCAAGCCTTTGATGAAACAGAGATCCATACCATGTATATAAAGGTACCCTTGGCTTTGATTAGCCCCAAGCTCGCACTTTCGCATAGATAAATGCTTCATTAAAATGATGAGAAATGCCTCTACACGCATCTTTTGTTGATATCTGAATCAACGACTTGAGTGGATGAATGTATTGCGATTTAGACTCGTTTATGAGAGATTCTGTCTTAATAGATTGTTGCCAAGGTAAATGTAGCTATTCTCGATCGCAACGTTGATATGTAGCTGTAATGAGCCTCTACTGTCAAAGTATCTCACCACTCACTCGAAAAGGCAACCCCAATTACTTATTTTGGGATGCAATTCCCTTCCCGGATGAGCAAGACATGCGTTAATCAGATCACTTCTATCACTTGAGAAGCACTATTATGGTTGCGTTGACATACAGTTCATGCTATGGCAACCGAATGCATTTGAAATCACACAAGTTACATAAGGTAAACCAGGCTTGTTTTTAGAGTTCGACGACCCTGTTTTTTTTTCCCTTTCAATGTACAATCGGAGAGAACGACCGACAAAAGCTAATCTTGATGAACAAGCATTATAAATAGGCAACCCCCTCTTTTATTCCATGGTTTCCCTTTGTTCTTTTTCTCTCTCTCTCTCTCTTTCTTCCTTTCTTTATCATCTATACTTCTCCATTCATTCATATCACAAACACGCATAGCAGATGACAAACAGCATCAAAAGCAATAACAGCTATACCAAAGAAACCCACAATATCAAAAACATCCGAATCGTCCATCATCCAGAAACTGTGCCTATCCACATAAAATATGCCAATGATACCAATGTGCCTTTCCATGATTATTTAGCACAAACATGTCCTTCACTGTTTGGACCCAGGGCTCATTATACCCCAACTCCTTACTTGAGATCGAAACATTTACAAACTATTTATGCGTCCTTGTATGATGACAAGACGACCAGAAATGATATTACCTATCAGAGGTGAGTGGTTGGTGCTAGAGAGATGTACCTGCATATTGACTGGCTTTATAGACAGATATTGGAGTTTGCCAATGGTGGTGTTGCCTCGCTGGATTGGGCTGTTCCATTGACGCCTCTACCAGAGGATACACCCACACTCGTTATCTTGCATGGCCTCACTGGTGGTAGCCATGAAAATTACATTCGTGGGTTACTCCAAATCGTAAGTGATCTCGCATCTATTTATACATTCTTAATTAACATGGAAACAGCTTGCCAGACCACCCATCAATTACAGAGCAGTCGTCTACAATGCTCGAGGATGTGGATTCACCAACGTCAATACGCCTCAACTATTCAATGCCTCCATCACAGATGATATCAGAGAAGCTCTCCGCCATATTCAGAAGCAAGTGGGTGAAAAGACGCCCTTAATTGGCATCGGATTCTCTTTGGGCTCCAATATTCTTGTCAAGGTAAGTTTCACATGTTTCATATACTTTTGTCTGGAGAAAAAAAAAGTCAAACCAACATTCTCATGGCAGTATCTTGGCGAGGAAAAGGAAAAGACACCCTTGCTGGCTGCTGTCTCTGTCGCGAACCCCTATGATTTACTGAGGTATGTATTTGGGAGAGATCAGGAAATTGCCATGTTATTTTTTAATGTCGCACACAATCAATCTCATCCTTCTTTTTCCATTTATAGTTCCGGAAAAGTGCTGGATCAAGGTTATTTCACTCGCAATGTCTATTCTCACCGCATGGCCAACAATCTGAAAAACATCTTTTTGAGGTAAATAGGCAGGCTCTTATCAGATAGTGTGACCTTAAGATTGACAATCACATAGAAACAAAGACATTATGCTGACACGTAAGGATATCGACATTGACGAGGTATTGGCTGCCAAAACAATCCGAGAATACGACGATGCCTGTACAAAGAAGATGTCTAATTACACTACAGTCAATAACTACTATCGCGATGGTAGCTGTGCACGTGTCATTGAACATGTTCGTATTCCATTGCTCTGTATCAATGCCTTGGATGATCCCATCGCATTGGCTCAATGCATTCCAGTGGATGAAATCAAGGTGAATCCTTATATTGTCTTGGCTGCTACAAAATACGGCGGCCATTTAGGTTGGTTTGAACATTCCTATAGACCGAGCAGATGGGTGGATAAACCAATCTCTGAATTTGTGGTTGCCATGTTCCAGGTATGAGGTACATGAGGTGCTTACATGTCGGTGAACTCATGATCTCTCTTCATTAGGCTAACGATGCTCGTAAAGAGGCTACCAAGTTGGATACCCATGTTGTCGTTCGTAGTGCAAAAGCTATCAGAAAGATTAGGTTTCCACCTTTAACAGCTGCTATACCTCCAATGATGAAATCTTAGAATGCAAGTCTTTGAATCTTCATGTCTGTTTTTAAATCATCAATAAACCTTTGTACTTTTAGTTCAGTAATTCTCAATATTACGCACAAGTTCGAAAAGAGACTGTAAAGCATGCTTAATATATGAATCGGAAGAGCACTTCACATTTCTGTGATAGGATACACGGTTTATAGTGCACGTCTAAAGGCTATGTACATCTGTGCTCTATATTACATTGTATAAAATACAGTGAAATGCCTATATAAACCTCTAGCACTTTGGAATCAATCTACAGCAAATACCAGCTTTTTGGCATACAGATAATTCAGTATCAATGCTTCGTTTTGAACACCAAATACCATCGCTTGCATCATGCACGTTGTTATTATTTGGGAAACTCAGAGATTTCAAGTACTGGTACATACAGAATGAAGAAGCCTAACTTTAAAGCCTGTTTTCATGGCAAGCGTTTGTGTTTGCAAATAAAAGTCAAGCTTAATACAGACCACCTTAAAAGATTCTTATTGGCAGCCTACTAACTCCATACTTATGGCACTTGAGCAAAATATTAGGCAGCTATTTATCAAAATTGCTCATTTATCGTCATCTAATATATATCCTGTAAAACATTCAAAAATGTAGACAAACTAAAGAATTGAGTGCCGTACAAGGTGAATAAACCACTGGCGAAGCCGGCACTGGGGAGGGAGATTTGGAAGAGGTGCTAAGACCATCCACCAAGAGCATAACGCAACTAATTCAACATCTGGTAACATTGACCTATGAGGCGGTTTTACCGTAGCGTAGTGAAGGTGCAAATCCATGGCAAGTAAGCGTCTAACCCAACATTTGGTAATATTAATCTTGATGAGTGCTTTACCGTAGCAAAGCGAAGGTGCAAAACCATAGTATTCAAGTAGCAAATTCGGGTTTTCATTTCCATTGTTAATAAGCTTATTACCAACAACATAGCGCATCAAAATTTGCATGAATTAGCCTTGCCAAAATCAATATTCCTTCTATCCGAACTAGAAATTGCATAGGTTGCGGAACTGCCCTTCCAGTAAGCTACAGCTACCAAAGATGTGATTTATGCCGTGTATATAAAAGCTATAAAGCAAAAACATAACCAAATTTGACAGCTTTCAAGCCTCCATATCTCAACATGTAGACCATTCTGAGTCGCCGGAATGGCCCTAAACAATTGTATTCGAGTAGCAGCAACTTTTTGACACAATTACTTAAGCTTCTGAAGACCCAAAAAACATGGCCAAAAATCGACCAAAAAGCATGAGGTACCCCCCTCATGGTTTTCATCGAAAATCAAACGATCGCATTTTTTATCTTGAAAAATGAAAACTTCTACTATGGTATATATTAAGTCAAAATGATTGTATCGATCCAACGTAGCCCCAGAAACCATCTTTGTGGGACCTTGATATGCAAAATATGGCTATTTTCACTAAAAACCTCATTTCAAATTTTATTAAATTGTTCGACAAGTTTATTCAAAACATCTATTTTACTTGGCATCATTGGAAGCGCCTTGAAAAGTATTTCAAGAATGTATTAGGAAGCATAAGATGATTATCACAATTTAGTCAGTCGAATACTACAACATATATTAAAGAAGTCGAAAAAACAACAGAATCTGTCCAATCTTGAACGAAAAAAAAAATAAACGGAGTTTTTGGCAAAATGCCTTTCTGTTGATGGCAATGATAATTGCGATGCTGATTAAATGGGAATCATGAAGTTGAAATGACAACTGCTTAGCACAAATACTCTTTTGGGAGGCTTTGTCTCATGGAGATGTCTTTTGCAATGACAATACCTCAAAAAAATCGTTGTAGATCTTATGCAAGTCCTGTATTTACTTATGACCAGCTTTATGCTGCCATCTCGAGAGCAACATCAGCGAATGGATAACTCGCTCTCCTAACTCTGATATAACCCTTTTTTTTTACTATTAATTGGTTGTTTAAAATCTACTTGATATGCCAGATTTTTATTATCTCTGACTTGAAATGTCTTCGGCGAGAGCCTGCAGGACGACGACACCATTGAGGGTAGCGAAATTGATCGGCTAGTATAATATACTCAAAACCTATGAAAAACATCGTCAGAGGCATATGAAAGTCAATACATTAAGCACGGCACGAGACTCAAAAGCCTTTGTTCGCATTTACAAGCATGCCCATGAGATCCTGAGTAAAGAAAAAGAATAACAAGCCTGACATCATATTAATGAGAATGCTCACATTTAGCTCAACCTCTCAAATGAGACTTGGGTTGAATGCTAGTCAGGATGGGTGCACTCGGAATCTGCCCGCTTTCAATGAGACTGCAGCCAAAGAATATTTTGATACAAGCTTTAAAGATATCTTTATCGTGTACCGAAATAACTCTTCTGCCAGTGGCATTAGTCTTTTTAAACGAATCAATGAAACGCATATGCTACTGCCTACATGCCATGGTGATCTGCTGCAAACCATGATTAGGAAGTTGCCATTACATACAGTATATATTGGTGGTGAGCCAGGCTGACTGGCATTGGCAGATATAAAAATGCCCAACAAAAGTAAAGTGATAGTCCTTTCAAGTCCATGATCTCCATTGTTTAATCAGCATCCCAATCATCATCATTTTCATCAACAGAATAACATTTGGGTCAGCCAGCAGCAGCGCCACACTCTATTTAAACTCAGACCATTTTTTCTGCTCAAAATTGGACAGATTTTATTCTTTTTCGACTTGATTCTATTATTTTGCATGATTCGATTATATAAACTGTAATGGTCATCCCATACTTCCTTAATCCGTTCTGGAGTACTTTTCAAGACGTTTCCAATGGTACCAAAAAAGTTGGATGTTTTGAATGAACTTATCGGGTATTTTCAGATAATATGAAATGAGGTTTCTAGCCAAAATGTCGAGGTTTTACATATCAAGGTGTCACAAACAAGTGTTCAAGGGTTGCTTTGGATTGAGAGGAACATTTTGATTTAATACATACCTTAGTAAAAGTCTTGATTTTCAAGGTGAAAAAATAACGACCGTTTGATTTTCAAAGAAAACCATGAGGCACACCCCTCGTGGTTTTTTTGTCGATTTTTGGTGATCCAAAAAAAAAAAAAAAAAAAAAGTTGAGCAAAGATGTCAGAAAGGTAGTGCTACTCAAGCACAAATGTTTGGCGTCATTCTGGCGACTCAGAAAGGCCTAAATGTCTAGGTATTTAGACTTGTAAGCTGTCAGACTTGGCTGTCTTGTGTATATTTGCTTGTCATTAAGCTCATTTTTTTATGATACAAAGACGCAAAGTATTTGTATTTATTAATCTAGTTTCAGAGCATGCTGTTACATCCAATATTCAGCCGGAATAATCAGGCTCAGTGGCATTGTTGTATCGCTGTATCATAGCATTATGATACAGCTGAATAGCAAAGCGATGCGGCTGTAAGACACGCTGGAAATTTTAGATGCAATAGATGGTCTGTCTCTTGGTAAAAACTGTACCCAAATATTAGGTGGCCCATAGCTCAGTAATTCAAATTACTAGGTGGTCTATCATATCCGAAAAGTGATTTTCAAGTGCACGAGTTGATTACAAAAAGCGTAGATCGCGAGTATTGCAGCATTCTTTAGTGTGGATGGTGTCTCTGTGAGAGTTGAGTACCAGTTCAAGCTTATCAACAGGACAGTTTGAGTGTTGAGAGCTAAAAGCATCAATGATGTACTCTTGATTGTCGAGACATTTCAATTACCAAATATGAAATGTGTGACATTGGGGACCTTCAACTTCAAATACAAAACTCCACGTTGTTTGTGGTTCCTTTACCCGCGTTTGGAACACAACAAATATTTCTTTAAAAAAAAAAACAATACACATCATGGAGGCAGGTCCTATGGAGATAGATGAGATTGGTAATTGCAGTTCAACCTGACAAAAGAACGCATTATACAGACTAATCTCTATGTAGCTGATATTGCCAATCAAACCTTCACTTTGTATAAGCTTGGCCCCATCTTTGAATTTCACAAATCAAGCATGGCAGCCAAAGAAAAGACGTTTGCTTTACAACTATGCCACAATTTAAAGCTGCACGATGGACGAAAGACACGAAGAAGCACAAAAAGGAACAAGTCCAAAGATGATTTTGATGGTGATTTACGTAAATTGGATATTGACATCATTCATCTGCAAGATATCAAATCCTACGATCCAGAAGTCAAGCCACTACGATTTACCTTTGAGATTCTGCAATACGGTGACGATAAACTATCTCAGTACTCATTCTACATGCTGCCATCACCTCAGGTTCCCAAAAACGAGAAGCGTCCAGGCGTATTAGTGTATTATCCATTGTTGCTGATCAAAGCACCACAACGTCTACGACAGGAAATCATCACCTGGTTTGAAAAAAGATATGTAGCAGCATGTACACCTTTGTTTATGTATCCAGCGACCATGGTAGATGCAGTGCATGTTTGGATCGACTCGATATTGGATATAGAGGAGAACCTAAAAGCCCACATACATGTGCCTGAGCAGATGTTGAGACCACCCTTGGTATTGGAATATCAGACAGGAGATGAAGACATGTCGAATGTTAAATTGCGTATTTCACGGACACAAGCTCTTGCTATTTGCAATCGTATACCCAACCGTAAACAATTTATGCGTGCTTTTGAAAAGCATGTTGAGAAGACGACACATGTCAGGCTGGACACATTGACACTGAACCGAGTGACAAGCTCAATTGCAACTGTACGTAAAAATGGATATGTAAAGGTACGTGTGTATCGAGGCGAGTAGATCCAGGATAGTATGCTCATCATGTCGAAATCAATAGATCAGTCCTCATTCATACAAGGCTTTTGCTGTGCGCTTACTTCAAGTGTGGATCGATTTAGCTGTAGAAAAACTGTACAAAAATGTCTAAACGCTAATAATAAAGATGAATATAATGTGAGGTGGTGCAAGGGGAAGCAACAACGAGGAGTTGATCTCGTTTGTTTTGGGTGGAGTTTTTATTTGTTTTACTTGCACTTTTACTCTCTCTCTCTCTCTCTCTTTCTTTTTCATTATACACATTCATATAAAATCAATGACAAAAGAGACAAGTCAGCCAAAAGCTGTTAATATCATTCGGCCAACTAGTGGCAACAACAACAACCACATTCTATACAACAGTCTTAGTCATAGTAGCAGTGGAAGCACAACAAGCACAAATTCAAGACGCACAGGCTCTCTACTATCTGCTACATCCACAAACAGTGCTCGTAAACCAAGAGTGGCGGGTACATCTATAGTGAAGTCATCCATGGAGAAGCCCATCTTGAATCTATACCATCCTCCCTCAAGAAAACCATCGTACGATAATAATACCATCAACAACAATAGTAAAAGACCGACCATAGAATTATACAAACCACCTTCTCAACAGCAGAAAATGACCAAGTCTTTTACTGCACCTTCTTTGACATTACCGAATGAATCCAAGATACACACTAGCAGCAATAACATGTATTACAATAGACCTATATCACCATCCTATATTAGACCACAGCAAGGACAACAACAAGCACAGCAACCACAGCAATACCATCGCTCGGTAATAGGCGTGATAAACACGCCTGTGGCAGCAGCTTCGCCTGCTACGGCAGCAATCCAAACCTCTCCCTCCGACATTGCAAACAAATCGACATCATCCCCACTCACCATAGACAATCATCAGAAACCAGAAGAATTGAATTTAGCTATTAGTAAATATCTGGATCAAGATCGGAATGCATTAGCAGATGATCTTGTTCTTGAGGATCAAAAAGCAGAAAACGATGAAATCATTGAAATGGGAGATGACGAAGAGTACAATGACGATGGAGATGAAGGAGAGGAGGACGAGGACGAGGATGAAGAAGAAGAGCCCATCATAAACGAGGCACGAGTTAATAGAAAGGTAATGTATTAGACTGAAGCTATCATGTACCCCTCTATTGGCACGCAACGACCCCCCCCCCCCCGCATTTTTTCAAACAGAACCTAACCCCATTTTCTCTTACAGATTGCAGATTTGGAACTATCCATCAACTCTTTATTGACGGTCAATGCTATGCTCGAGGCAACCGTCAGAAAACAAGCGTTGCAATTAAGCCAAATTAAAAAGCAACAATCATCAGGTGATGGTGGAATAGCTCATATTGATTTTTTACTGGATTCTCATCATCATCATGAGGAGGCGACGGATCAGGTATGGTTTAGTTTTTGTTTCTATGCATGAATCGAGTATATGTTGACGGGCCATTTTTTTTTTCGGGATCGATCAGACGGATCAGGAAGACGATGAAGATGATTGGGAAAACGATGTCTTGTTTCAAAAGCTGCGTAGAGTGACAGAGCATATGATTGAGCAGGGGCAGAAATCAATTGATTTCGAGTACAAAATCTTGGGAAGGGTCTTGTCGAATTATAATGCCATGGACGACGACGCTGAGGACGAGGATGAGGAGGGAGACGATGATGGTAATGAAGAGGGAGAAGGCTCTGGAAAACCAACCGAAACTGTCTCTAATCAAGGTAAAAAAAAAACGGGATTAATTTGCTCCCAAGGGTAAATTATTAAAAATTCAGGAACCAAATCCTATTAGGTACGACAAACAACGGCATTGTGGCAGAGGAAAGGACCAATTCAAATGCAGATATCAAGGCACCATCACCACTCATCAGAAACAACACTTTTGAATCCAACAACCATACCAGTAAAAAAGCAACTTCCTCGATACCAAGAAATGCCAGTAAACTCACTAGAAAAAAGACAGCACCAAAAAGTCAAAACACTCATATATCCACATAAGCTCCATTATTTATTTCAAAATGCATCTTGTTACAATTTGTCGTTGCTGTTTAGTATTTATATATCCCCCATCCTTTCCTTTTGATCGATTGAATAAAGCATGACGCTGTTTAATTACTTGGGCATGGTATATTTGTACAGAAATAACCTTAAATACGACGGATGTGGCGATATCCAACTCTGTCTTGTGTGTATGAACGTTGCATTATCTATCTATTGCCAAGAAGGCTGGTAAGAACCACACTATCCATACTGGATTTACCTTATATGAGTGATCCCACCAATATGCACTGAAGCTCCTCAGTTTGTATTATCAATAAAAAGAACTTTATATGCAATCTGTAAGCATCGATCCAGCTCTTTTACAATGCTCTGTGTCTGTATCAATAAAAACAATCCGTACACAAGCGGGCAGCCTATTCCCAATACCTCCAACTACTCAAAAGTGAGCAATACACAGTGAAACTTGGGTACATTTGATTAATGATTTCTCGCGTTAGAAACCGTTTTGGGCCGCCAGAATGACGCCAAACATTCGTGCTTGAGTAGAACTACCTTTCTGACATCTTTGCTCAACTTTTTTTTTTTTTTTTTGGATCACCAAAAATCGACAAAAAAACCACGAGGGGTGTGCCTCATGGTTTTCTTTGAAAATCAAACGGTCGTTTTTTTTTTTCACCTTGAAAATCAAGACTTTTACTAAGGTATGTATTAAATCAAAATGTTCCTCTCAATCCAAAGCAACCCTTGAACACTTGTTTGTGACACCTTGATATGTAAAACCTCGACATTTTGGCTAGAAACCTCATTTCATATTATCTGAAATTACCCGATAAGTTCATTCAAAACATCCAACTTTTTTGGTACCATTGGAAGCGTCTTGAAAAGTACTCCAGAACGGATTAAGGGAGTATTTTATTTTTGTAGGGGAGACGAGCTCCAGGTTTTATTTAAAGTCCTTTAAATGTCATGCTGAGGGATAAAAAAGACTGTTGGTGGACCCAATGTCTGCAATGAAGGGGGAATAAGATATTTTTTGAACTAAGTTGGGAAAGAAATCTACTACTAATAAGGTGCGACACCTAGAGCCAGTACAGTCTTGCGGAAATCGTCAAAATATAGATAATGGATAGAGTACAAAACACCAAACGTGGACATCAGTACTACGTCAAAAAATCAAACAACTTGCGTTCACCAGGATTTGAACCGGAATCCTCCCGTTGGCATACGGGAGTTTCTACCACTTCGCCCTACCACCAGGGACAGGATTAAGGAAGTATGGGATGACCATTACAGTTTATATAGTCGAATCATGCAAAATAATAGAATCAAGTCGAAAAAGAATAAAATCTGTCCAATTTTGAGCAGCAAAAATTGGCGGAGATTGAAATATTTTCGGCGGTGGCTGGCAAAATTAGCTTGTGTATCGATTGTAGTAGTAGGTCAATTAGCTAGAAACCCACCCCCCAAGCTTACATCATTATGTCATGATAATCAATCTTGTGCAATTTCCAAGCAAATCATGGCGGTAATTCTCATAAGCTGTTTGGATGTAGCTATCAACTTGAATGCTGGCACTCTGACTTATTTGCCTTGGCTAAAGCAAATGCGCAACACGTTTGCAAGGATGATAAGAGGCTAGCATACATGATTTATTTACTAGGAAAACATTTCTACAAAATGAAAGTTTTTTTTTTTAGAGGGCTTTTGCAATAAACACAAATGAGACACTATCACAATTAAGCAGATTTATAGATGGCAACCATAAACGTGAAAAGTTGATACAGATTTCTCAGTGGCACGTTTTTTCTCAAACTATTCCCAAATACTCGGTGCGAGTTGACTAGCTGTGATACTATACCCACAATGACACACACACACACACACACACACACACATGCTTCTTATCAAAGCTTATTCCAGCTTAGCAGTTTATTTGACTAAACTGACATGTTGCTGAGGCCATTTACGATTTCACACCAGCTAGAAGCCTTCGATTCTGAGCACGATTGACGCACTGTTTATTATAATACTCATGTTTCACCAGTTTATAAGCTTCTGAGATTTAGATGATAATAACTCAACCATGCTTCCACATCATGGTCAGAATTAGAAATTCGGTGAAATCACTCATGTTTTTACTACAGTAAAGATTGATGTCTCATGTCATGTCATGTCAGATGGCTTTTGTGAATGATGTACATATGTAGTCGACGGTATAGCTCATTGATGGAGTCCAGGAACCGAATTTTTGGAATCTCAGAGTCGCTCAAATGAGACAAGTGGAAAATGAGAAGAAACGCACAGACAATTTTGATGATCTGAATCTTGAAACTAGCTAAATGCTTTTCTCACTCTTCTTCCCAGCATCTGATTATTAGCTGGTGTCTCTGAATTCTCATGAGCATATTCCCGTTGGCATCGAGCCGAGGCAATCTGTGTATAATACTGCATTGGAGACCTTTCTTTTTACGTAATAGGCAAATACTTGTACTAAGTTCCTGTTGTCGCCCTGATGTGATACAGAAGAAATCATAAATAGATATCAGAAGAAAAAAACCTTAAATGAAAAGGCATGCACTCCGTCTGTTGTACTAAAGAAGCCCCGTCGATCTTCCCCTCTTACTATAAATAATTTTGAAATGTTACATGACGGATTGTGCAGGTTATTCTCTTGTAGGTATCGCTCATGTATGAATCTAACCATAATGTAGAAACTAAAATATCAATACAACTTGTCTGATGCTCGCCGTTTAGACCGAGGTATTTGCCAAGTTTTGGAAGCATGCCGTTGATTGTGTAATGGCATCTCTTCCTTGCCATGTGCCAAGCTGTAAACATTTATTTCTTTTGTAATAATTACATTTCTTGTGTACGAGTACATGTCCATATTGCCAACAAACATTGTAAATAAGCTTTATGATTGATATCCCCTGTACAACATCATGTAAAGCACACTCATCTTGTAAATAGGATACTTGTTCTTAACGTCTATTTATCTTTAAATGGCAAAGGCTCAAAGAGAGCTATCAAGCCTAAAAGCAAAACATAGCTACTGAATATGATTGTGTAATGATTTGTATGTTTGAGATGTCTTTATGTAAGAATGCCATTCTCCCATTCTTTTTCTTTTGCACCTCTCCTCCTCGTTTTTTATATATAAACAAATATATACTCAACATGGGGTCCCTTTAATTAGTGTAACTCGTATATTCTTTTTGAAATGATTACAACAAAATAGAACCAAGAAACTTGCTTGGTGAGTTTAACAAAGAATGTGTCAATGCAAGTTTTTTAATCAGTGACAAATGAACTAAGCACGGAAACGACACTTCCGATGTATGCTATTACACGAATAAACAGGCCATTTTTTTTTTTTTTTTTGCTTTATTGACTTTATTTTTTTCTTTTTTTCAAAATGGGAATAAACAAGGTAGCATAAGGCATATATACATAACGGCAATTTTTTTTTTGAAAGGATAGTAATACAAATATTTACTCGTTTTAAAAATATGATAATGATGTTGATGTGGTTATGGATGAACAAGATTGATGTTGTGGCGTATTCGGCATTTGAAACAAGGAATGCTGTTGTTGGTATTGTTGAAGTTGATGATGTTTTTGTTGATTTGCAGCCATCTTTCCTTGTCGTGCAACTGATCGAGAATATCTCAATCCACATGCGTTACAGAGTCTGTAGATTTCTATTAGTAAAAATAGTGTGATGAATACCTTGATCTGGAACTTACGTTTTATGACCCGTTGGACCACGTCTCCATTCAGGACTGGATTCAGTTCCACAGCTTTGACAGTGATGCTTGGGATGATGGCTACTCAAATATTGTTGTTGTTTGTCACTATTGTTGGGCAATAATAGATTTTCCAACGGAATGGTAGGGTAAGGCTGATATTTTCTTGGTTTAGCATAATGTATATGACTCGGGCTGCTATGATTGCTTGTTGTGTAAGGCTCAGATGTGCGACGTAGAGGGTACTCATCCAGTTGGTTATATTTGTTGGGCGAACAGGGTAATGATACTGGTTTTGTAGGGATGGATAGCTGTGCTGGTAGTGGTAGTGGTGGTGGTGGTGGTATATTGAGGTGCTGCTGCTTGTTCTTTTTTTCCAGAGACGCTAGCAGAAACGTAACGGATCCATATTCAACAATCAAGCTGTCAAGTCTTTGTCCGCTTGCACTGGTTCGAGAAGGCCGTTGAACACAACGAAAGCATGAGATTCCTGGTAACATGGGGCGGTCATCTAATGAAGAGATCAAGTAGTCTGCATCACCTATCTCGTCGTGATAGTGATCTGGCCATGACAGTAGTACTGATTTGGTTTGGCTATCTAAAATGTATAGAAATTGACGCGGCGAATCGCATTCATGTTGGTGCTGTTGTGATGATTCAATGGAAGATAGAGATGAGCTTGTCGACAGTGATGGCGAATGCTGCTTGTCTTCTTGCTCAATCAAACTTTCTTTTAAAGTTAAGGCGCAGAATATATTACTACTGTTCATGTTGTGTTGGTTATTATGGTCTCCGCATGAGTTTTTGAACATGTTGTTAGATGTTTCTTCATCTTGAATCAGACGTTAATCGACTTTTTATCTTTCTTGTCGAACAAACAATCAACTCACCTGCGTAGTGAAGGAAGGCTAATACGGTATCACCTGTGGCGACATACATGATAATGTCCACGATGATGTATGCATTTGATTTCGGTGAAAAATCATGCTATGGTATGCGTTAGCCATTGATGCTCACTGTTATCGATGCAATTTCCTTACGCTAGTATAATCTTTTAATCGACATCTATCCGGTAATACCATGACTTTAGCATGTCTTTCTAGCTGTGATACTCAACATCAAGTTCCTCACCTCGTCACTGAGCCACTCAGGAAGTGTGAATGTGTAAATCTGGGTAGATCTCTTTTCGCCATCAGCACTTCATCAGGATGTATAAGCTGAAACAAGGACAATCCCTTCAAATGATGGCTAAATCCTGAGGCATTGATAAACTCCAATCCCTTCACTGATAATAAGCTCCAAATGCATGGCGTCATTTTGGCAAGAAAGAAAAGCAAGATTGAATGAGTGAAAGAGATTGAGAAAAAAGAAAGAGAAAGAGAAGAAACGAGACTAGACATGGCGAAATGTTCCTCTTTTATAGACACACACACACACACACACACACACAAAGAAATCAACATGTAAAATAAACAATAAATCGAAATTCCCTGATTTAGATAATCTCTTGTAGCTCCTTGAAAGAAACTTTTTATTGCTTTAAACAGTAGTTAAACAGAGTGTCCAACCGTTTCTATTTCTATTTGTACAACACACTAGACACATGAAGTCTTCTCAGTGATCGAAAAATGCAATTGATCGAATAGTAGCGGTTATTCAACTTACCATCGCTGTCGTCGTGGTAAGATGTTGCTTGATCATGCTCTCTGCCGCTGCCGCTGGTCAGTGCCCCCTTCCTCTTTCCTCTTCAAGAAAAAAGCTTCTGAATTCAGTTTTCTGTGAGAATGACATTTTGAATCAGTAATATGAAAAATCAAGGGGCCAGAAAAATCCATCATGATCTGGAACAAAAGCGCGCAGATATAAAGCAAAGAAAAGCTTCTTAATCGTTTATCTTAATGACCTTCTGAATGATTTCGAGAATATTGAAGCGGGTAAAAATGTATATTGTAATAAGAAGCAAGTGCACCAGATAATCGTACATGTAACGAAATATGATCACCTTTTTCTTGTGTTGTAAAGATAAATCTATCTTCACGTCGTACATAGGCCTGCTTAAAAAGTAAATCCATACCATTTTAGCTATTGACAATCGAGTAATCAATAGACTGATATAGTATAAAATCCGTTGTTGCGTTTGAATCTTGCTTTATAGAAGTTCTTATTTGCAAGAGTGTATGCAAAACGACGTAGAATTGTATCTACTATCTCTCGCTCGCTCTGGCCAGCAGCATGTGAAGTAGGCCCCTCAAATTATCTACACTAAATCGATTGTTTGTGTTTATGTTCCATTTCTCAAACAGAATTTACATGATATTGCAATCAAGATTTTGCTCACATGTTACCAGTGCTGATAGCATATACAGCGTGCTCACAATAGAAAAAAAAAAACAAATATAAAACCGCCAATGCTAGAACGAAATACATACATATTTGGATGAGGTATACTAGAAGTTTCTGTAATATGCATATGCAGTTTGCATACTCATGCCTGTTGGCGTATTATCTCAATATGACTTTAAGCGATAAACAAGCATAAACAGAAATGTCCCCAGGCCATACTATTTGACTGAAAGAAGCAGCTGGACCCGTTTCTCTTTGTGTCTCTTGCGCGCGAGAGACGTCTTTTCGACAAGTGTCGTGTAAGGTATCATAGCATAGCAAGGTTCCTCTCAAATAAAACTAGACACATGAGCATGTGAAACAAACCCCCTTCATGATCTCTACCTACAGCTTGGTTGAATTTCAATATATTTGTCAATATTCAAGCAGATCATCTCGAAATTTCTTTAAAAAACAAGCGTTGTAGATTTATAGCTGTATGGTAGGCGCCATGATTGGAGATTTATACGTGGTTTATCGATGATGCCCCACATGTGGTTTCTACTGACATAAGATTTGATACCATAAGAAAAGTATCTTTGCTTCCAGGATAGAATTTCAATATCGCCAACTTGAACTACGATATTCACTTGGGAATTTAACGAGATTCATCATTAAACCAATGTCTTCATCTCAAGAGATTCCCCCTCCCCTCCCCCTCCCCCACCTAGATCAAGCACTAGCATATACGCCCTGTACATTGTTGTGCTCGAGAATAATATCTATCCACTATGTATCCTATAGTATCCATCATGTACACTGTTATTGACAGAAATGATGTGTCCAAAGTTTGGTTGAGATAATGAAAAATTGTTTATTTGTGCTGAGCATCAAGACATTGCAACATCTTCGTCTAGGCTATTCCCATTTTCATCTCTTACTACCAAATCCGCCTTGACCCAGTTCTCAATTTTAGGATATGTCATTCTTTCATCCAACTGCTCTTGACTCCAAGCCAGCATCTTCAACAAATTTGGTAATTTTGGATCCTTTTCCTGTGATTGACTCATGAGAATAGCTGCATTTAATTCACTTGCTGTCTTTTGACGTTGGCCTGGATGAAGTAAATCTTGTACTGGTGAATCTGTACTGTCTTGAAATGCTAGTAATGCCATGGTACGTTCGAGCTCCTCCAAGAATTCAGGATGTTCTTCTCCTCGAGGCGCCATTTCTTCAGATGCAAATTCCAGTGCTTCTTGATATGCACCATTGCGGATAAGTTCAATCAGTCGTTGTTGTTGAAGATGGAAGAAAAGATGTGGGTTTGTATCGAGAATCTGAATTTTTTTTTTTTTTTTTTTGTAAGTCTACCTCGTTGCAAGCATCTAGATATGATGTATTACCTCTGGATTCAAGTCATTCACCAAGTCAATAGCAGTGTCAACATCGCCCGATTGGATGGCGTGGCGAATATCCATTCTTTCTTGAATAGACTGCAAGTCTACAGTTGGTGCTAGTCCACTTTCTGTGCTGAACTGTTCGGCGGCATCTTTGTATCCTTCTACCACAAGATAGTTCATGACAAGTTGGTTCAAGTCTCTATTGCAAACATTGTGAGACGGCCTAAAAGAAATATACGCACATTGTAGTACTCACTGTTTGTTCACTTTGACTTTTGTTAATCGTTGCTCCCACTCATCTTTAGGAATATTTTTCTTTGTAGTAGTATTGGTTGTAGAGCTCATGCTTTTTGTTTATTATAGAGAGTGAGAGAAGATAAAATGGAAAAAAAAAAAAAAAAAAAAAAAAAATATAGTGAAAACAAAAATAGAGGGGAGGCGGAAAATTAATCTAATAGCAACTGGGCAACTATTATGCATGGTTTTTGTTCCATTCAACGCACTCTTCAAAGGTAACTCCATTACCGCCAAAGATATCCAAGGCACTACCAAAGGTCAAATCTACTTTACCATTGGAAAGCTTATCTACAAGTTTCAAATCCTCCATAGCTATCAAATACATTAACTTCATTTGCACATTGGAATCACATATTGATTGCACACATTACATCTACCACCACCAGCATACGTTGTGGGAATAGTAACCCATTCACCAAGACCTGATGTTCTCATTTGATTAGCTTCTTCTCTCTGGCTTGTTGTAGGTAGATTGGATAGCACTTACGTTCGACTAATTGCTCATCAATGCCTTTGCAAAGACCTTCGACATCTGCTGCATGGATCAAGAATTCGCTGGATTACGCGTGTCACTCTCCTCGTGTCATCAAGCGCTAACAATGAATTGTAGTTACCTGCAGTATTCACTAAGCATATCAAGGGTATCTGCTCAAATGAAATCAATACAACCGAGCATAACGTGTATATCCATCTTTAGCACACCTTTATTCACTTCCATGTCTGTCATCTTTTGCCATTTATCCATGGCAACTACCCATTTGTCATTCTTCTTACGACAGCTATTCACGAATTCAGTGTCTGCATGAACGTATTGCTCTGATCTGGCCATCAGTTTTACCTGACATCAACAACCAACTTGTCTTTACCAACAAGTTTAGCAAGTTCAGCTAGTCTTTCCAACGAAAACTTGGCATTAGGAAATAAGTAGCTAGTGACAATCACCTGTTCATATCATATCAGCAATACATCCCGAGTATGTTCACACAGCAAAACCTACCTTGGACGCTCCGAATGACAGCCACTCTTGAGCGTTTTCCAATGTAATGCCTCCACCCACTTGAAGTCCACCAGGCCAAGCTTGAAGTGCTTCTTTAGCAGCTTCATCGTTATTGGGACCTAGTTTAATGACATGACAACGACTGACTTGGTTCTCCTTGTATAACTTGGAATAGAAACTAGGCGTCTCTCTATGACATGGTGGTGAGATGGGATTGGGTTGTGTTGCTTTTGCCCAAAAGATCCTTACTCGGAAACAAAGTTGGTAGTAAGCTGTTCAGGAGAGCTGTCTAGCAAAGAGCCACCTACAATCTGCTTGACTTTGCCGTGGTGAAGGTCGATGCATCCATTGAATCGAGTCATTTTTATGGAAATGAAGATGAAATAAGATTTAAAAAAAAAAAAAAAAGAGATGACCCTGATTGTGTCAAAATCATCAATGTCTATCGAGTCACATTACAGCAAGATTATCTCGAATGCAATTCCCCGCATTGTCGTCAAGAGCATCTTCTTTACACAACACTAAATGACAGGCTATCGCTTTGGACCTCACCTTATTTTAGAATCTCAAGTCTTTTTCAAGTCAAACTTATCCATTGGTATTGTAAATTTGAAACCAATCGCACCGTAAGTAGATAAAGCATTTGATTGACATGTTTCGCTTGACTTACACTCGACTTTAGAGGACGTACGTAAAATGCATCAAAAGCACTGCTTTTCAAATAGCTCAACGCCCATTATAGATGTGCTCGTATTGCCTAAAAGAAACACACCAAGATTAGCTGATTTGGACAGGGATGAAACTGTAGATTTAATGCTATCCGCTCAAAAGATTGGCAATGCCCTTGAAAAGCATTATGGATGTACATCGCTCACCATGACAATCCAGGATGGACCACAAGCAGGACAAACAGTAAGTCTTTATTCTAATGAGAGGATATGGTGTTGATCCAACGCTGTCAAAGGTTCCTCATGTTCACATGCATATTATTCCACGTAAAGCTGGGGATTGGGAAAATAACGATGATGTATACGAAGAATTAGACAAGAAAAAGCAAGGAGTAGACAATGAGGACAGGACGCCGCGTACTGAGCAAGAGATGAGTCAGGAGGCTAGCGAATTGAGGCCGTATTTCGGTTTAGATTGAGTGGGTTCAAGTATCCCAAAAAAAAAGATAGACCCAATGTTAAATACGTATCATGACAGTTCGTCTTGAGCTGTTTTACTTTATTACTTGATTAAACATTGCTTCTCAACTGACTATCGCTATCGCTGTTGAATATATCCAGCTTGCTTAAAGATTTTGCGGCTAAGGCCTTGCTTGGTATCCTCATCTAAATCATCACCAAAGAACTAGAGCATTGTAAATTAATACTCTCATGTCACATAATAGAAAACACCCTCATAAAATACATTACATTGATGATAAAGGCAGTGATGCCAGCATGTCCTACTTCCACCATAGCTCTCGGTCCCCAAGTGTAGGTGAATTGAGGCTCGTCAGTATCGGGATCAGGCAGTTTGGATCGTCTAAGGTAACCGTCCCTGATGAACTCTTGCAACAGCTCCTCTCTCGTATTGATTCCTTCTACGCCATGTATTGTCTTTGTCAGCTTCAGTCGATCCATGTGTCCATTCAAATCTTCTGTATTCATGTTTTGTCCATTGAGAAAGAGGAGAGCTAACAAGACGTACAAGATGCCGGTCATTTGATACTCTCGGGTAGATCGTTCAATGATATCAGGTGTGCGGTATTCTTCCTTCAAGATGGAGCGCAGCACATAGGTGCCAGAACTGCCTCCAGATGGCCTTGCGATGGCTTGAGAAAAAGAAGGCACTTGCTGCTGTGTCTGTTCTGTTTGTGTAGAGCCACTACCGCCGTGTCTCTGTGTTTGACTCTGATTTGACTTTTCTTTCAAGTTGGGTAGTTCTACAAGCTCAAGTCCAAACACATGGCGAAGCTTTGCTTGTGCTTGACTCAATAACAGGTTTAATGATTTCTTTAAAGGCTCACTTAGGACTAAGGATTGAGCAGGCTGTGTCAACTGAGTTGCATATTGTAAAGAGAGGAAATCGACGACTTACGTTTGTTCAAGTCATCACGACGAATTGTCTTCTTTTTGTATTCACAGGACAAGGCGTATCGGCACACTGCCTTTACAACTCTCTCCAAGTCCTATTTGAGTGTGATGATGAGAGGGCTGATGGCCATCAAGTCAGACAATGCTGATTTTACCTCTGCATAGGAGCCGTCATCATCAGGTTGTATTTTGACTGCTCGTTGTGAAGAAGAAGACGATGAAGAAGAAGGTCTTGTAGTAGCTTCCTCCTCATACTCATCTTCCGAGGACATTTCTAAGCGAGCACGCTTGTTATTTCTAGACATTGTTGATGGAGACGATAAAGTATAAAAGACACAGAGAGACTCTAGAGTCACAAGAAGTAATCAAAAAAAAAAAAAAAAAAAAAAAAAAAAAAAAAAAAAAAAAAAGACATTGCACACACACACACACACACACACACGCGCGCGCGCCACAACGCGGAAACCAGCATTTGACACTAATCCAATCATGCTACAACAGTGCCTGAGACAAGGGGCATTTTTTATTCTGATTTCTTTTCAAAGACAAGTCTTAATAATCGTTGAGAGATGGGTGGATTCATGGATCGAATAATGTCTCTCAATTGAGTGGCCAATTCATTCGATTTCACGAATCGAGTGCGAATATGATACAAAAAGTCGTACACCTGTTCCAATGCTTGTGTCGTCCAGCCATCCTTCATGTCCATGGAAGTGGTTACTTGCTTGACCATGTGCATTAATTCAATTAGAAACTATAAAAACAGATCAGCGCCCCATCGCTATAAAACACAACGCGCACACACTTACGCCTGCATCACTGCTATCCAATTTCTCAATACGATGAAGTGCTGGCCCTATCAAAAAGCACATATACAGCAACTGCACATCTGTCTTGAGCTGGCCCGAGTTTCGTAATCGCTGTGTGTATTCTAAAAAGACCGAGAAAATATCCAAGCTCGAGTAATGAACAATGCTATGGAACAAACAGAGGAAACTGTTGGGTGCATTGGTGCTGTAGTTGTGCAGATTGAATGTGTAATCGTTGAAAATATATGGGTAGATCATTGCTTTTCGCAATCGAGCACTCATGCTGTCTTTGAGCACTGCTGTACTTGTGAGGTCTGGCAGTGTCTGCGTCATGGTGTATCTGCCATTGACTTTTCTAGGGATGCCGCAACGGATCTATCAAAAAGTGATGAGTACCCAAGCACCGTCCGCTTCTAGCAAATGGTGTCACTCACCAGTCGACATGGCTCTGAAATCTCCAGTAAATAAGGATCATTGGCTATCAAATCATTCAGCTCTTTCAATACAGGGTCCACAAATTCGTTTTGCGGTAACAGTGGCACAATGAGACCAATGGCATGTAATCTCAATGCAGAGACACCCACATGGTGCGATTCTCTCAGCAAGGCTAAATCCAGCAGCTTTTCAATGATGGTGGACGGCGGTACTGGCGTCAACATGATCTCCAAGGTAGCAATCGTAATGCCTTCCACGGCTGGACTACCAATTTCACGGAAATGACGTTCAGGGAGACGAGGGTTTGTTCTAGGCGCACATCGCTGAGGATTCAAGTCTGGTCTGTAGGTTAGTTACGGAATAGAATGGCACTCGCACACACTCCACTCAACTTACTTCCTGCTAATTTGTAAATCACACGTTCAAAATACTCAGCATTGAATGCACTGCCATCGTCCTCTTCGTTTTGCGCGTACTGCTTCGCCTCGGGTAAAATGGTATACTGCTCAAAATCAATCAGACGGAGGATTCTCTTGAGGATTCGAGGATCACGCAGTATCTCTGACGAGTGATAGTACAGCAGGGTATTGGCGACAAATACCAATGGAGTCTGCGATTGATAAAACAAATGGCCATACTTGTCCAATATGTTGATCAGCATATCAGATTGGCCATAATCGATCAAGCGCATGATCAAGTTCTCCATGGACGAGATGAAATCACTGACCATGCTGGTAAAGTAGACGGGCAATTTGGTCTGTTGATGAGGCAAGTCCACATTGGGCGCAAAACTCTCAAATTCGTGATACTCTGGGAATTCCTGTAGGTACTGCGTCAATTTGGCTTGAAAGTTGTCTTCGGTCCAGTGGCGATGACTAAACTTGAGTGAGTCCCACTTGGCTACTCGTTTCTGGAATTCGGGCGATTCCAACAGCACATGGCCCAAGTACTTGCAGGCTTTGATGGTGCGATCTGGGCTACCGCTGCCTTTCATCAGTGCAAAAATGACATGGTTAAAGTTGATCCATTGGTATTTCCAGATAAAAGTGTCCAAGATGGTGTACATCTATAAAAGTAGGATATGTGAGTATTGGATGCTGCTACACATATCGGCTTTTCAGACTTACGAATTCAGTGTTGGCGGGTGCATCAATGGTAAGAATAAAGTCCATCAAGTCAATAGTGCATGTGGCCATTCTGGAAGGGGCGATTAGCATAAGCAGTCGACGCACAGCAGCCATCTGGAAGCACTCCACCGAGTTTCGAGTGATTGCAATGACCCAGATAGCACACAGCAGACTCGGCTGGTTCTCCACATTGGAAAAGAATTGTACAGCCAAGTGCTCTGCTTCAGGTGATGCTTGCAACAGGTAGGTCGTGATGGCCTTGTTGGTAGACAGCATGTGCTGTACTTTGGGCGGTGTCACAGGCTGTCTGGGTGGTGCGCTGGTATTAGCACTCTCGTAGAATGACCTTACAGCAGCAGGGAAATAGCTGATGGCTTCGGGAGACCACTCTAATCGATACTCGTACAAGCTAGACAATACTCTATAGATTTGGTCCGTCTTGATGTCTGCTTGTCCTCGCGTCTTGATCAGTCGACTGATAGTGCACACAGCTAAACGAGCCAGCATTTCTGACTCTGCAAACCAAATAGGCTTTTCTCGGTGGGGGTCATCCAGCGAACGCAGTAGTTTGACATCGATTTGCATGTGAATGACATTGATGGCGAATGACTCCAAGGTGTGATAGCATTGCCGGTTCTCCAGGAAAGAGATGGAGTAGCGGATCTGGTGTAGCAATCCAGTAGACAGTGGAGAGTACTTGAGAAAGCGGATGAATCGATAGTTCATGAGCTGCAGTATGGTTTGTAGCCAACGCATGGTTTGATCGGGCAATTGCTGTGGCGTATTGTTGGACGCTTCGCCAATGTGCTTCATTTTGACCATTTTATCGCATCGTCGTAGCTTGTCAAAGATTTCCTTGATCATCAATTCAGCACTAATGGAAGATGGAAGTGAGTCAAACGGAATCTCACTCTGAATATTATGCCTGTCTTACGAGCATGGTGCACTGTAGAGCAATTTGTACACAACGTCCACTACATTGGGCGGCACACAAGCAACAGGAGGCACGCCAGAGGATTGGTATCGTGGTCCCTGCTCACTATCCAACATCATCTTGTAAATCACTTGCAGTAATCGATGCTTAGCATTGACACACAGCAGATCCAGCAGCTTGTAATCCAGAGACCCGCCTTTGATGTAGGTAGCAGATGCGTGTCCCAATGTATCAATGTCTGCTTTGGTAGGCACGAGATACACATAAAGGGTATATGGAACCACATCTTGTCGCAACTGACTCTCCATGGCGATCTTGGTCATTTCTTGAATATCCAAGTTTTTAAATAATGTATGGTTGGTGGGTACGTTACTGTGATAGTAGCTGCTGAAATAAGCTTGGATTTTGTAACAGAGTCCAGCGTGTTGCAATGAAGCAGCAATCAGCGGGTGGCGTTGCTTGATGTTGCTGACATCTTTGATATGGGCCTTTTGGTGATTTACTGCGCATTGCAAGGAAAGGTCGCGTAACGTAAAGGCGTCTTTGGATTCGGTTTGCTCTTCGTTGTAGAGCCGCACGAGTTTGTCAAATAGCTTTTCATCCTGCTCAAAGTCTCTTTGAATCACATCTTTGGACACCTTTTCAATGTCTAATAGAATAGTAGGTGAGTTTCTAGTTTTTTTTTTTTTTTTTTTTTAAAAAAAAAAAAAAATACCAAGTGACACTCACAAAATAACTGCAATAAGAGCCATGTCAGGCCATTGTCTTTGGTAATGTGATCTCTGGCACTTGGCATGTAGGGCTCCCCGTTGGGTTTATAGACGAGATCATAAAAGTCGTTCAGTATGTCCTCGTATGAAAAGAAGCTAAGCAGGCAATAAGTCTTCAACCCTCACGCCATACACACCCACACTCAACTTACTCGGCAGACACAAAACTATACAACTGATCTGCAGTTTCCGTCATCAATTCCCATAGATCGATATTCTCTGGTATCATCATCTTGATATCTTCTCCTCGAATAGTGGCTGTTGACGATGACTCTAGTTCCTTTTCACTCTTGACATGGACTTCTTCTCTCTTGCCAGTTCTGCTGAAATGCTGTATGCATCGAATGACATCCCTCACTTTGGCCACCATGGCTTTTCGAATCAACGTCGTATCAAGGCCGGTTTGTGTCAAGGACATGGCCAGTTGTCTAAACTCGTCCATGGAGGCACGTTGGAACAACATGTCTCGGAAATGTGTCTCGATATTGGTGGAATTGCCCTCCTTGACAAATTCAATCTATCGAAACGTATGAGTCTCCCTTGTCCATTCAATAATTACAAAGCACGTACGAGATCGCCTTCAAACATATGGTAACTGGTTCTGGTCGTCAAATCATTGTATTCGTGTCTTCTGCTCATCAAGGAAATCAATGGCCATGATGCATCAGGAGGCATCATCAAAAAGGCTAAATGGCGACGTCTCTTACCCAACTCATTGATGAACTTCTCCATGGCCCAGTGTACACTTTGAGCAAAGGTACCGTGTTGGAAATGGCCATACACATCGGGCAGAGCAACAATGATATCGTAATGAGACACAGCGCCTGCTCCATCCCCGTTGGCCCCCAAGAGCAGCAAGTTGATCAACTCCTTCCCCTTGTTGAGACAGTTGACTTGTACAGTAGTGAGGTCGGCAGGCAGTGTGTTGATCTCTCGCAATACATGTTTAATCACGTTGATGGCCATCAGCGTGGGTATGCGGTCCAAGAGTCGGTGATCTTGCAGTATAGAGACTGTTAGGTAATTGAGTGTCATGAGCCAAATGTTGTTGTTAGCAATAGATGGTTGTGGCGCTGTGGTATTGGGTGTCATGGCTGCATTAAGGAAATGGCCGTACAATTCAGGAAACTGCAGACTTGCATATAAATGACTTTGGTCCTGTACTGGCATTTAGAGACAACTTACCGAATAGATCACATCATAGTAAGAAATGGTGCCTATGCCAATAAACTTTTTGGAGATCTTCAGCTCCTCGGTGGCTGCATTATCTCGTATCAAGAACAAATCCAGCAGTTCCTTTCCAACCGCAAAGCACTTTTCCTGTATAGTCGACATGTCATTGTGCGGTAGTCGAGTTACTTCCAGCAAGACGTGCTTGACAACACTGAGAATCACTGGTGTTGTTACGCCTGAATGGTAAATGTATTGCTGTGGTGCACTTCTAAGACAAGACAGCATGAATTGTATCGTAATGATCCAAATAGCTGGTTGTTGTGTTGATAGCGTCAATGTCATGTCTTCCACAAGTGAGCCTAATGGAAATCCAGCCTTTGCGGTGGCTGTGGGTATGATGGGGATCACTTTCAAGACGTGATGCAAAAATGTTACAAGACGAGATGTTTTTTCAAAGGTGATGGGCGGTTCTCGATATTTCAACATGATTACTTTTAATTGCTCGTTCTATCCAGTGGTGAGTTACCCGTTGTCAGGCGCAACAGTGTCATACTTACCACACTGCCGCCACCTATTTGACATGCTCTCACAAAATCTTGCGCTAGAGCTTCGTAATCTAAACGGATGCTGTTTGGACTTGTGTGCTGAAGCGCAACAACGCTGTTATCGTAGTTGGCATCCACATGTGATGCCTCTGGATGAAGTAGAGAAAGTCTACGTCTCTTGGATGGATTTCTATCAAACAATCTACAGGCAAGGTGTTTGTGAGGCGGTCACTATGGTAAGAAAAAAGATCAACTCACCCATAAAAAGTTTGTGTTTTCTCTGTTGTATGCTGCCAATCCTAATTTCTTTATCAATCATCATTGCCTCTCTCTGTCGCTGTGTCTTGGTTCTCTTACAGTGGTAGATTGTACATCTTGTATATCAGCAAAGAGCCGAGAAATCACTGCTCGAAGAGATTCCATGATTTTGTAATTGAAAAAAGGTAAAAGGATATAATTCTTCGTTTTTGAACGCCCTTTATTTTTGGGAACATCAATATGGCGAATTTGGCTTGCCATCTGTATTCAATCTACGCCCTCAAAACCGTGTCTAGCTTGTGTGTGTTACCTCCCCAGAGAGTTATAAATAAACAAATGAAACTGGAGCTGTATGTATGAATTAGGTTACTAGCAATGAAGATCTCTGAATATATGCTTGGTGTTCATGTGAGGCTTTAGTTTTCGAGCATATAGAAACTGGAGAGAAGCTATTTATGTTTGTTTCATTCGTAGATTTACGCATCAAGAGTAGTTGCTAAGGTATACACTTTTTAAGGTCTCGTAAATCGGATAAAAATTTAAAACTGGGATGTGTGTGTGTGTGTGTGTATGTGTGTGCCTTTATTGAATCAAAGGTTGAAACGCGTGTCTTTCTATACAATCACTTGATTAGATGATGAAAATGGCAACCTCAATGTCACGTCGTGGATATTGCTACCCATTGGTAATTTACTCGTTTCCAAATGTCTTAATGTAGGCTGGCTTAGGATCTGCAGAGTTTGGTTTGAATTAAGATGGGCACGACATGATGCTAAAGTAGATCATTTTTAATTTAACCATGGTGCTCAGCTCTTACATTGAGTACAAGACAAGCTCTTTTAAGAGACTATCCAGCAGCATATGATACTTTATCATCAGGTTGATTTAGCCCGTAACATATTATACCACATCATTCAAGTAATTGATTCCAATTGATGATTGCGTATCAAGTCAATGCCTGTAATATACCCTCATAGCGTAAAAAGCAAAATGTGCTTTTTTATTGCCTTTGGGTCATCAGCCTAAAATGCATTGTGGAATGCGCAATCAGCATGTTGATTTCAATCATTCCGAGTGCCATTGTGTTGTCCATCCATTCATTGGGTTGCTGCTTGCTATTGATTTGATGATGACAATCACATTCAAGGGCAATGGTACTGAAGGCTGCCTTTCTACCCTTTGTCAAGCCAGCATCCTTATCACTTCACATTGTATATTATTCACGCCTCAAGATAAAGAATGTAACAGACACTCCGCAATGCTATTGAGTATCAAGTTGGAAGTCGACTGGCTTTAGTAGCACATATATACCTCAACCTTCATATCGAAAACCGTGGATGGTTACATGCATTGCTAGCTGATGAAGAGGACATTTTGATCAATTCGATAAATCTTCTCATTCAATGTGACGAGCCATAATAGAGCAACATGGAGTCGACTTGCTCCTTTCACTTTGTACCTTTGTAGGTGTTGACTGCATCTTATCCTCTTTCTCATCACAGATACTATCTCAAATTGGATTGACACTGCTAGTACCTCCGTTGCTGAAATGTCTCCATTCGTTTGCTGGTCAACATATGGCCCCTTTCTCTTCATCAACGTTGTTCCACTTTTCTAATCGTTTTATTTTTCTATTCACGTAATTCTGCTCGTCCTATTTCGATGTCGTATTTCTCTACCTTTCACTTTTCACTATTATTGTTTTCATATCAGAGTTCCTCATCATCAGAAGCTATTATACTTGAAAGACATGTACTTCCAATACTAAAAAAAAAACAGGAGTATACCTGACGTGAGAAATTTTTTACACGTTGCTGAAAGTAAACCTAGCTGCTAACATGTAAACAAAACGATCTCAAAACAACATTCAAAAGATAATTATAAAAAGACATCATCGTTCGCATTCTTTCCTTTACTTGGCTCTTGTTTCCTTATCTTTTAATCCTTCTTTGAATCAAGCTTTGATTCGAGCTTTAAAGATAGCAAGTTTCTTTGAGGAAAAGTTTGCGATGAAAACGGTAGAGAAATTGGAAGGGGGGAGGAGGGGAGGAGAGGGGGTTGTTATTATTGTTGGTGAGCAACAGCAAGGGAGGATGATTTCCAAGATAAGGCAATATCGAACTATGACGTTCATACGAGAAACAGTTGATTACAAGTGATTATGAGCAATAGATGAATGGATGCAATGTTGGAAAAGGTTGTATTGAAAACTGCTTGGTTATACCTTGCTTCATTGTGGTTTGGCAAAGGTTTTTTTTTAAGCTATTATATGATGATGCCGCGCATCTCGCCCACCAAGAAGGGGGAGGAGGGGAGAACGGGAGAGCATTTTCAGGCCCCATGTTGATGCTAAAGACTTTATATCTGATACATTATATGCCCACTTTGAGGGGTGGTTGGTTAAACATATAAAGGGATTTTGAGTCGCTACATTTGGTTGTCAAATGATGAAACAACAACGAGTAAATATAAAGTGTAAAGTAGTAAAGCAATATAAAAAAGCCAGTAGTGTTTCGATGCTGTTATCGGTACAACTACTATCAACAACTTAGCCAGGCTTCTCATTGATAACAACAGCACGAAAACGCCCATATAGCACGCAACTTTTGGTAAACAGACTTGAGACATGGAATGGCTGATAGCAACGCGTAACAAGAATTTTATACGCTGCTCCACTGTGGTGTAGCAAAAGTTAGCCTTGATGATTGATCCATTTCAGACAGTTTTAGCTGTGGCTGGTCTATTGGGTACTGCAAACTTACACGAGCTGCTACTAATAATACTATAGCAGCTTCTGCTGAAATCTCAAACGATAGTTAATTCTTGGGTGTGCTCAATAAGTTTTACTACAGGTAAACTTGTTGCACAAATTTAGTACATACGTTATTTCCTCTAAATCCAGTCAAAATATTTGAGAAACTGACGTGTGCAAGTAGAAGCTGTGGAATAATTAACAACAGTGGTACCTTTTGATGGGCATTTTGCTTTTATATAAACTTACTATTGACTAGGATAGTAATTAGTATAGAGAATGTCATGTTTACTTCAAGTAAAGACTAGATCTTTGTAATTTTCAGTTCCATTGAGGTAGTCTATCAATTTTATATTAAGGGTCACTCTGATCTACTGCGCACCTCTGCAAGGCTTATCTAAACTATTGGCTTAGAATCTCTGTCATGTACACAATAAAATTCGGCAGTTATATAAACATTCAAAAAAAAATGGATAAAACAATCATATCAGTTCAAGAATTTAAAAAATTGAGTGCCGTACAAGGTAAATATACCACCGGCGAAGCCAACGTTGGGGAGGGGGTTTGGGGGAGGGGCTAAGCTCCTCCACCAAGAACATAACGCATCTAATTCAATATTTGGTAGCATTGATTTATAGGAGGGTTTTAAGGTAGCAAAGCAAAGATGTAAAGCCTTGGTAACGAAGCATCTATTTCATTATTTGATAACATTAATCTAAACAAGATTGTTACCGTAGGGAAGCGAAGGTGCAAATCCGCAGTATTCGAGCAGCAAATTCTGGTTTTCATTTCCATTGTTAATAAGTTTACCAACAGCATAACACATTAAAATTTGCATGAATTAATTTTACCGAAATCAATACGCTTTCTATTCGAATTAGAAATACCACAGAGTACAAAAGTGCCCTTCCAAAAGATTTCAGCTGCCAACGGTGTGATCCATGCAGTGTAAATAAAAGCTATAAAGCAATACATAACCAAATTTGAAAGTTTTCAAGCCTTCGTATCTTGACATATAGACCTTTATGAGCCACCGGAATAACACCAAACAATTGTACTTGAGTAGTAGTAACTTCCTGACACGTTCGCTCAACTTTTTGGGACAAAAAAAACATGGTCAAAAATCGATTAAAAAGCATGAGGGGTACCTCATTCTTTTTGACAAAAATCAAACGATCGCGTTTTACACCTTGAAAATGAAGACTTTTACTGTGGTATATATTCATTCAAAATGTTTCTCTCGATCCAAAGCAACCTCTAAAACCACTTTTGTGAGGCTTTCATATGCAAAATATGGCTATTTTTGCTAAAAACCTCATTTCAAGTTCTATTAAATTGCTCAATAGTTTCAGTCAGAACACTTATCACAGTTAGTATCATTGGAAGCGCCTTGAAAAGTACTTCAAGAATGTATTAGGAAGCGTAGGGTGATCATCACAGTCTTTATAGTCGAATATCATAAAATAGATCGATCAAGTCGAACAAGAACAAAAGTTGGCCAATCTTGAACAGAAAAAATAAGCTGCGTTTGAATGAGGTTTGGCGGGCAGGCGGCGCTGCTGCTGGTTGACCTAGATAACAATGACGATGACAATGCTAATTAAATGGGGATCATAAATTCGAAAGGACAATGGCTTGGCTTGAATTATTCTTTCTTTGACTGTTTTTAGGAGCTTGTCTCTATAAAGATGTCTTTTGCATTGGCAATCTCTCAGAAAAGTCGCTGTAGGTCTTGAACAACAGAAGTCCTATGTGTATGCATGGCCAGCTTTATGTCGTTATCTGAAGAGCAACATAAGCGAATGGTATGGCAATTCTATTGCCGAAAAATGTGGTGTTCAAATGCTGCAAAAAACTTGAACTCTCTTTCATATCGTCTCAATAATAGCTTTCGTTTGATATCAGTGTATAAGCAAGAAGGGGTGCGGGGGATACCTTTTTCTCTTGACTTTGGTATGATCTTTCTTTTACTATTAAAAACATGGCTAAATGTGCTCCTCGTGGATGAATTTAAGACGAGTAAAATATCCGGCGGATGTCACAATAACCTTCAAGAGAGAGAGGGCGTAACCTACGGCCTCGCTAACTACATCAACGTAGACAATGCCAATGTGATTAGATATCGATATTTAAGGCATAGTGGCTATTAAATTGTGTTTGATGGGTTCACTGAAACTATCTACCAGATATGCATATCGGGATCATTCAGCTTATACCCTTCTTCAAGGCACCGTCTACAAATCGTGGGACCATGATTGTCTACATATCTCAACGTGCTTCAAATCTTGATATTGGTTCTTGCTGGTCAAAGCATTGCCTCCATAATTTCGTCGCCGTGAAGAAGAAATAATATAATCAAACTACAAGGCTTATCGCTCTTGGTCCAACGAATACCTCGAGGGTAAGTATAATGTGGATTTGATGTAGTCATTGTGTTATTAAATTTCTGAATTACAATCAATTCCTAAACTCCACATATTTTTGTTATAATCTTGAAATAGAAGCGTAGGAGAGATGCAGATGAATGTTATTGGGCTTGAGTCAGTTTGTAAGGTTGCGCTTCTATTTAGGCAGTATATGCAACTGTACTCGTCTTTTATTCAGAGGAAATGAAAGTCTGATTATCTATACATATATGAAGTTATCCTATATCGAGATCGAGTTGGGAAAGTGCATTATCTGTAGCTACGCAGTGAAACCTTCTTGCTGCTGGCCGTTGCTATCATCACAGGCCGTATCTGTTTGGCAAAGGCATTTATCTGTTGTTTCTGTCAATCGGGATCGATGAAACACTGGATGAATTCGCATTGAATCAGGGACATTCAGCTGAAATCCAAAAGCTCCTATTTTTGCTACTACTTTAAATGGCCCAATGAATCTTTTATTGCCAAATGGATTGTTCCCAGTTGGATTGATTGTTTCTGCGGGCATGTTTTTCGTATCCAGGTAGACATGTGTGCCAACTTGAAGGTCGTGATCTAAAACGGCTAGTTTTCTGCCTTTTGTATGCATGGTCAAACTTGTGTTGGTTTTGCCGTGGTAGGATATGTGTATACAATTGAAATCAAGTTATTGATTATTGATAGAATTAGAAAAAGCCATGTTACTGAGCTAAACAGTTGCCTACTTCCATTTTTAGTTTCATGGGAAACGCACAATAAACGTGGTTTCATATACAGAGCGGTTTTCGTGATATCAAATGCTCTCTACCGCTTAACTCCTTGCAGTCGGTTGCCAGTAGCCCATTTGACAGAGAATCAACCAAAATGCGCTCATGACTGAAACTACCGCTATTAGTGAAAGGCAACATCCATAAAGAAATTTCACTAATCATCTCACAAATGGGGATCATAATCTATTTTGAAATCAGTTTCTTCTTCGCTTTGCTTGTACATCATAGCAGAATGAGTGCTTGTTAGTTCGAGCCCTCCATCTCTTGCTAAAATGATATTAAACAACAGCTGTTCGTTTATAGTAGTGTTTTGATAACTTTTATTGTCGATTTTGATATCTAAATTCGTATGTTGCACAATGTAATTTGATTTATATGATGAGCTACCTGACAAGGAGCTTAGCTAACACCTACAACTATAGTCAAGATCACTTGTGCTTAGCTAACGTTGGCTTGAAACTAAAATTAGAACCTAGAACCTAGTACCTGAGGTTAATGTAAAACCAAAATGTGAACCTTAATTTCTATTAATTTTGTGGAGAAATAATTGAAGAAGGGCAGGATATGTCTGTGCAGTGCCGCGGTTCTTTTCAAGAGGTTCGTATATCAGTGGATGAAAGAACTTCCATTATTTGCAGATATAATAATTAGGTTTAATGTCTGCAACATTACACATTGCTAGTACAAACTGATGGTAGCAAATGCAACTGGCCCGAGGAAAGGCCATCATTGCCACGATCAATGTCTACTGGTCGCCTTGATCCGATACAACCTTGATGGCCATCGATAATGATAATATCTTTTAATATGTATACACATTTTGAAAGGAGATTGCTCTCTAGACGACTAAACATTGATTGGGCTGGTCATTTGTTGGAGCAGAGGGAAAAACGGCTAAACCTAAACATATCAATTAAGGTTCGAACATCTATAAACTGAGACTCAAGTTCTGTTGTGTTACTTGGACTTATTCGTTTAGGAACTGGACAAGAAGTTAGAAAGTGGGGGATCCGGCAAGGCGAAAGGGGTAGGTGCCCACATAACGGCTGAAAAACTATGACTAATAGTTAAGGCGCCGTTGAACCCGTCGATGCTAATTGGGCACCTTCTCCATAAGCTTTTTGAAGGTCCCATTGAAAAAGGTAAAACTTACCAACTTGAATTTGCCCTTTGGTAAATCAAGATGTTTTTTTCACAAAATGCATATTGAAATGAAATCGGCAAAATGTTATCCGGCAAGGAAATTGGTTTTTACGATAGGAAAGCGAGCAAAGAACAGGACTGATATTAGACTTAAATTATTCAGTTCGTTTTCTACAATATTTAGGCAAAGCAAAGTAGTAAACATTTATTATCCAATGTAGTGGCATTGAACGTTTTATTGTCAAAAGGCTGATTTCACCAAACCTTCTTCTTTAGTGCAGCTGCTCCCCACAACCCAGAAGGATTTCATCAGTCGATAATTATTCAACTGATTCTTGTTTCCAGTAACACAAATTACCAAAAATAAAGACATTTGTGTTTGCTTTCCACATGGAAAACGTGTAATGTAACATATTTCTGGAAAAGGAAGATGATCAACGCGTGAAAAGGGATAGAACAAAAAAGAGCGTTTTTTTTTTGTTTTACTCACAGTGCAAATTTGAAGTGTGAAAAAAACGAAAAAGCCAGTTGAAAATGACCAAGACGGATTCTATGCATACATCGATAGCCTGATGCTTAGGCACCATTCAAATCTAATTGCCATAATGATATACACGATCTGCATGCTCTCCATGGCAACGCACCGGAACATGTAATACATTATCACTTTTTATCGTAATTACGTGGGCGACAGTGTGCATACACTAAGCATCAGACGCTCCATCACAGAGCCTACAATTTGTACATGTAATATGATATCCCGCCTTTTTCATTGATAAATATCTACGAATCTACTAAATCAGGATTTCTATCCTATTTAATACGTTTTCACGAAAATCACATAAACAAACCAGACATGCCCATCACATGAGTCATACGTAGAAATAACAAAAACAAAGCTCATAAACACAGGAGTCCAATTTGAAACGACAGCAGCATATTATGCTACTCTTTTGATAAATCATCTAGAGGAACACACAAACAATTGAGCTTCCGTTCCTGAAATGTGATAGGCGGAGGCAGCGTTTCATTTGGGTAAGCAGAGGATCCCACCTAAAAAATTTTTCATAGGAAAAGATGTAAAAAAAAAAAAAAAAAAAAAAATCGGCCATTCACGGAAACATCGGAACACCAAACTGTATACGATCAAAGACAAGAAGGAAATTTGAGCAGTGTAGTCATGGCCAAACTACCTCGAATTTAGAGTTATTTTCTTTGTTGAAGGGTCTATATTATCAATGTAAAAAAATAAATTGCAAAAGATATGAATACAAAAATTGTAGCTAACATCTTGTTTTCTCTAGCAAGGCGTTACACACAACCGTCATAGACTAAATCCATCGCTGAAGCCCAATTTGAATCATAATAAACTATGAAAGTCCCCGATATTTTTTTATTGATTTATATATTCTTCCCCACTTTTTTGCCTTGTAGCTCTCCCTCTCTCTTTCTTCTTTTTTCTTCTTTTTCTTTGCAACAACAATTAACAAGATTTGATTCATTTTGAATCTTCATCATCATCATTGACAACATCTCATCTTTATTTATTTAATTTTTGTAACGTCAATTTTTAAGTTTTTCATATTTTCTAAATTTGACATTTTATGATCCCAACATATTCAACAAACGAGATTATTGACACTCATTAAGATACACAATATTCTCGCTATCCTCCATATTTATCTATTTATTTATTTGTTCTCTACTATTTGAAACGCCCTTCATCATCCCCTATTATTATTATTTATTATGAACAACTCATCTCCTACCACATTGTTGCTTCAAGACCTCATTAGTGCACCTAACAAGGCGGAATCTATCTTGGAATGTCTCACTTCTGAACAAATCAACATGATTGAAAACACAATTAGTCGAATTAAGCGTAGAAAGATGGACAAATCACATTTGCCTTCTCCTGTAGCGTCTCCTCCCACTGCAACATTGAAGGAAGAAGAAGACATTGTCATGGAAAATTCATCTTCAGCTGCTGCGATCGCCAATGCTTTGGCAGCTGCCATGGTTTCAGCCGCTTTGCAGGTTCCTGTCTCCACAGTTTCAGCCAAAAATAACTCTAATGCCGCTGCTTCTGCTACTGGTTCCAATGTTGCTGCCTCCGCAACCACAGTTACCCCAGCCAAGACAGTTGCCAACAGTACCTCTGCTGCCCCTGCCGCCACTGCTCCCGTCACATCTAATGATCCAATTGCTGAAGTCAAGGATGGTGTCGAATGGGTCTCTTTTGTCTACTCTCACAACCGTACTCTTAAGCGTTATTCCATTAGAACTGATATCCAAAAGGTTGCATTGGATGTAGTCGATGACAAATTCAAAGCCGAGAACTGTGTAAGTATTCAAGGGATAGGAGTTGTGATTTGAGCATAGATTAACTGTTGGTGCTATAGGTCTATCCTCGTGCTAATCTTCCCAAGGAAACTTACAAGGGAAACCGATGGGCTTACGAAACTGAATGCAATGATTTGGGATGGAAGCTTGCATGGTTGAACAAAGCTGAAATTGCAGGTAAACGTGGTTTGATTCAACGTGCTGTTGACTCTTACCGTAACCGCTATCCCAGCATGAGATCTAGACGTGTTGCTCGTCAAGAGAAGCTATTGAATGGTACCCTCCGCAAGAGAAAGAATCGAGAGGAAGACGATGATGCCAATGTCGCTGCTAACAACGCCGCTACCTCAATCAACTCAGCGAACCAACAATCTTTGGCTTGCACCTCATTAGAAGCCGTTACAATCAAGCCTAATCATCAACCAAAGACCATCGCCATCGATGATTTGATAACCAACGCTCGTTATCGCATCAAGATCAATGTCGAAACGGTTTCATTGGATGAGATTTCTCAAGAATTCCGTAAACAAAACTGCCCCTTTCCCAGAGCAGCAGCTACTACTAACCCCGAGCAATATGTCGGTGGTCGTGGTAGATGGATGGAAGATACGATTTGTAATGAGCTCTGTTGGAAATTGGTAAGCTCGAATCTTTAGTGGGATTGTTTGGCAGTGACGTTAACCCGACGTGTATAGGCTTATTTGAACCCTAGAGTTTTGGCCGGAAAGAAGAATCTGCTTCAACGTGCTTTGGACATTTACCGATCCAAGTTTATGCCCTCTCTCAAGCCTCGCAAGCACTCTCCTCGTGCTGCTCCTGCTCGAGTCATTACTACTCCTAATGCTACCATCGAACAACAGGATCTCTTGAAGATGATGTCGACAGCAAGCACAACCGCCATGTCTACACCTTTGACAGCATCCGCTCTTAATGCCCAGAATGCCTTATTTGACAAAAAGAAGAAGGGAAAGAACAGCACTGCCTGCGGTGACAAGACTACAGCATCTTTCGATTTTGGCGATTGTTTCTCGCTGGACGATGAAGCAGCTAACACTACCACCAAGCTTTCATTGAATGGACCTACTATGACCAATTTACCTCGTCAGACTGATGCCGACCCTATGATTTCTCCTTCCTATGATTCTATTTATAACGATGCTCGTTTCTCGCCTTTTGACGAGTCCTCCATCAGTTGCCACACTTCCTCATCATCCTCGGCAAACAGTGTTGCTGCTTGTACTCCTAGCCCACCTGTCAATGCTGACTTTTTCGGTTTTGCTGACTCTGATCTCTATGATTCATTCATGTTGCCACCTGTCAATGACACTTTCATGTTGCTTGACAATGCCAACAATGATATGAAAGGTTATGATACTCTTATGTCCCCTTCTCTGCCATCAAGCGCAGTAGCTGGTCAAGACTTGGTGAAGCTTGAAGAAGATTTTCAAGATAACTTCTCTGCTGCTGCTCATTTGTTAGACCCACTCTTCTAAATAATCTCCCTCCTCCTCCTCTATTCCTTGTACATACCTCTCTTTCATCACTTTGCACAAAGTCATATACTCATTTTCAACTCCCATTTTCTGCTTAATCTAACCCAAAATCCCATTCTTCCCTACCTAAAAAAAAAAAAAGTAAATTTAATTCCTAACACATTCATCATTTTAGAAACATATTATTGTAAACCACCCAACTCTTTTATTATAAAATTCACCCTTTTTTCATATCTTATCTTGTATATGTATCATAAATCAGAAAATAAACATTTCCCTATATTTATCTACAAAGCTTTCCTCTTTCTAAAGTTTAATCAAGCGCCTTCATTTATATTTGTGGAAAGCCTTGCTTGCAATGCCTTGCCTTTGGTGTATAACAGTAGCCATTGCTCTTCAGCTTGGGAAAATGATTGACAGACGGAGCACTAGCGCACGGCTGCAAGCTACTGAGAGAAAATGAATAAGAATGACGAAGTAGAGACACACCGTTTTGCGTAGCATTGATGGGATGCGTTTTACTATTTGCAGGCATTGAGGCGTCCTTGTACCACTCTGAATGAACGCACCAGTCGGTACGCTCATCGATAGCATGCATGATAGTGAGAAGCATACAGCTTGATTTTCAATTTTGTCTGCAACAACAAACATTACATAGGTTTGACTCGGTTCTTTGATCAAATCCCCATGCCGAATCTAAAAATAAAGGTCGGATCCTATGTTTTGTAATCTAGTAGGCGTGTATTTCCATCTTTAACACCCTTGGTAAGCCGACCTTCAAGCATGCTGGCTAAGAGTCAGGGTTCTGATAAACTTCAAATAGGACAACTCTTTAATAATACGAGCCTTTCAACACTTTGGGTGGTTTCCTGACCTACGCTTCGTTTCGGTGGAAACCAACTTGCGCAGCGGCAGCTCGTGCTACTGATTGCTCTTGCGTATCTTACCAAAATACTGCTACTTTCATGTTGACTCTCCACTTACACATAAAAACCCTTCATATTCTCTGTGGATCTGATTCTTATGTGATGTTCTACATCCATATACAGGTAGTTGCTTCATATACGGGCAAGTATCATACAGATATTATCCCTTTTTAGTCAAAAGTGTGCCTAATACAGCAAAATTTGAGTGCATTTGAACTGCGTTTTCTCGCGTTCAAGGCCTTTTTAGATCGTCAGAATAGAATTAAACAGTTGCTGCCATCTGGCAGTTAGTTCCTGACACCTTTGCTCAACTTTTTGGGGATCAAAAAAACATGACCGAAAATCGACCAAAAAGCATGAGGTACCCCTCATGGTTTTCATCGAAAATCAAACGATCGCGTTTTTCACCTTGATAACGGAGACTTTTACTATGGTATATCTTGAATCAAAATGTTTCTATCGATTCAAAGCAACCTCTGAAATCATCTTTGTGGGACTTTGATATATAAAATTTCGACATTTTGGCCAGAAACCTCTTTTCATATTTTCATAAATCATTTGATAAGTTTATTCAAATCATCTATTTTACTTAGTACCGTTGGATGCGCCTTGAAAAATACTCCAAGAAAGCTTAAGAAAATACAGGATGATCATTATATTCTACTTAGTTGAATCTGCAAAAATAGCTTAATCGAGTCCAAAATTATCAAGATTTGTCCAATCTGGAACAAACTATGATTCTGGGTTTGAATTAAATTTGGCTTGTGGGGCCAGCTGGCAAACTCAATGCCCTTTTCATACTGCAATACAGTAGTAAATGCTCTTGAAGCGTACAAAAAGTAGGTGACAGGCCATAACGCTATCGTTTATAATAATATTTTATTGCATTCTATATCGTTCATAACGACATCGTCTTGCATTCTATATTTAATAACGTTAGTCTGGACATTGACGATTCATGGGCTGCGTGAGATGTTTGTAGTAAGTAGTGAAATCTCTGAGGCTCCAAAACGTCGTTCAAATGAAACGTTGACAGCATTGAGCAGAGGAAAGAGGGTAAAACTAACAGTGGTTTTTGTTGATTGATTGTAAAATCATTATTCTCATATGAGCCAGGCCAGACAGATGCCTTGAAACTCAGGTTCCATATTATTAGGGTTGTAAAGTGTCTAAGGACTGAACATTTATTATGTTATGATGATATTAAAAAACTATGAAAAAACGTCGTTATAGCTAGTCAGAAATCAAAAATTCTTCTCCCAAGAGTATAAAGCATCTAATTCAGGTAGTTTCTTACCAAGTATTTGGCTGCGAATTGAGTGATTTGTGGTTTCAAGGCAACATTTGGTAACATAGGCCTTAATGAGCGTTTTACCGTAGCGAAGCAAATGTGCAAAACCATAGTATTCGAGCAGCAAATTTGGCTTCTCATTTTCATTATCAATAAGCTTACCCACAACACAACGCATTAAAAATTGCATGAATCAGTTTTACCAAAACCAATATGCCTCCTATTCGAATTAAAAATTGTATAGGTTACGGAACTGCCATGCCAGTAAATTGCAGCTATCAAAGATATGATTTATGCCGTGTAAATAAACTCTATAAAGCAATACATAACCAAATTTGACAGCTTTCGAGCCTTTATATCTTGACATTTAGACCGTTATGAGCCACCAGAATAACGCCAAACAATTGTACTTGAGTGGTAGTGGCTTCCTGACACCTTTGCTCAACTTTTTGGGCCAAAAAAAAAAAAATGGCCAAAAATCGACCGAAAACCAGGAGAGGCACCTCATGCTTTTTGACAAAAATCAAACGATCGCATTTTTTACCTTGAAAATGAAAACTTTTACTATGGTATATATTGAATCAAAATGTTTCTATCAAATTTTACGCAGCCCCTGAAATCATCTTTGTGGAGCTTTGATACGTAAAATTTCGACTTTTTGGCCAAAAACCTTATCTCATATTTTCTGAAATTGCTCAATAAGTTTATTCAAACATCTATTTTACTTGACACCATTGGAAGCGCCTTGAAAAGCACTTCAAGGATGTATTAGGAAGCATAGGGTGATCATCACAGATTATATAGTCGAACATAACGAAATAGATTAAAGAAGTCGACAAAAGACGAAATTTGGCCAATCTTGGGTAGAAAAAATTAACTGAGTTTTAATAAATTTTAGCGGGCGGCTTTGTTGCTATCTGGCCCAAATGCCTTTCTGATGATGACAATGATGGTAACAATGATGGTTGCGATGCTAATCAAAAGCGGATTATAGATTTGAAAGGACAATTGTTTAGCCCAAATAGTTTTTTTCTTGGGAGTTTTTTTTTTTCCTATGAAAGTGTCTTTTACAATGACAATATCTCAAAAAAGTCGCTGTAGATCTTACGCAAGCCCTGTATTTACTTATAGCCAGCTTTATGTTGCCATTTTATAAAGAGCATTAGCAGCAGTGAATGGTATGGCAATTGTGGTGTACAATTGCTGCATAAAGCTTGAATTTTTTTCACATCATCTCAATAATAGGCTTCGCTTGATATCAGTGGAAGCAAAAAGGGCGTTGAGGGGCATGCCTCCTCTCCTCCTCTTGGTGGCTCCGATATAACCTTTCTTTTACTAACTAATAGCCGATCGTTTAAACTCTACTTGATATACCAGAGTTTTATTATATTTGATATAAATGTCTTCGGTGAGAGCCCGCAGGGCGACGCCGACATCGAGTATAGCGAGATTGACCGGCTAGCAAAGATTGATACGCGAAAGGCTTGAAGTGAAGCTGATGTAGAATGTCATATTAAAAAAGCTTGTATTTTGAATGAAAGCTACAACCGATAAAATGTATTAACCGTCCTCCTGTAAAATTGAAATATCTTTCCAGTCTTCTAAACCCAAAAAAAAATTGGAGGAACTGTAATACTAGTAGCTGTCCTCCACATAGCTAGCCCTCGGTAGTAACAAGAAAGAACCTTGCTGTATTATGCTTTAGTTGGATTATCTCATGTATTTCGCATTCGGATTAACAATTTACAGCGATTGAGATATAAAAACATATAACAAAGACAGAGTAAAATAGCCAGACTAAGCTATAACACCTGCCAATTCTCAACTCCCTTCGTATTAGCATCACAAACATTGATTGTCTTCATGGACAAGGCATTTTGAGCAACTACCAAAATTAATTAAATTGCCGCTTTATGCTCTGTTTCGATTTGCTGATTTTCGAACTTTTAGGACATGATTCGACCTATTGTGCAAGCTTCAACTATAGGATATGTGCTAATCACCCCATACTTCCTTAAGCTTTCTTGGAGTACTTTTCAAGACGTTTCCTATGGTACTAATTATAGAAAATGTTTAGATTGAACTTATTGGGCAATATATAAAAATAAGAAATGTAGTTTTTGGCCAGAATGTCGAGATTTCATATACTGAAATCTTAAAAAGAAAGTTTCAGAAGTTGCCTTGAATTGATAGAAACATTTTGATTTACTACATGCCTTAGTAAAAGTCTTTGTTTTGGCGGTCAAAAACGCGATTGTTTAAATTTTAATGGAAACCATGAGGTACCTTTTTTTTTTATTTTTTTAAATTGTTTTTATTGATTGCTCCGTGTAAGTAGGTCCCTAGGGCACTACCAAGAGGCGGGCGCAATTGATATGATATTCAATTGTATTTAGGATAAAGCGATAGATGACAGGAACAGATGATAGATGACAATTGTGATTAGAGAATTACAATTGCTTGTGAATTTCAGTTTGGGCATGTAGTTGAAGGAGCTCGTTCTTGATCTGCTGGACCACATCGATCCATATAAATGGAGTCGAGTGAAAGATCATACGAACTTGAGCTCGCCAAATGTTGCCAAGTGTTACCAGTACGACCATGTGAGCAGTGGTGTATGATTTGGAGACATACTTGATGTTTTCAAAGTCAAGAGAGGAACAGGCTTGGATAATATCACCAATCGAAACGGTTGGCCACAAGAATTCAAAGATGATAGCTTTCCAGATGGATGCCTTACTGGAACAGAGGAAAAGCAAGTGTACAGCATTTTCTTCGTTACCACAGATCGGGCAGAGAGGTGACTCAGCTATCTCAAAGTAGTGTAGCAGGCGTTTGGTCGGGATGGTGTGGGTGAGGAAGCGATAGATGACATTACGGTGGACAAGGTTCAGGGACAGAGACCAGAAGAAATTCCAGTTGGACCTGGCAATGCTGGAGGTGTGAGCCTCGATGCATGCTGTGCGGAATGTTCTGGTTGAAATCTGTCGAGTGAGGCCTTGCTGGCTGTTGAAATCATAGGAGTCAATAAACGGTTTGAAGGAGATGTCGGTTGTGCGGTTGGTGCCACCCTGAGGGGGTTGTAGCATGAGGCTAAAGTACGGCTGGATATGTACTTTGTTCTCGTTGATTTGCTTCAGGATTTTCTTGCAAGCGCGTCGAATGTCAGCTGGGATGGTTGGTGCTTTTCGTGCTTCGAGTTGCAGAGGTTGGTCAGGATTGGGTTGATAAAGATCCTTTACTTGCAACTGAGTGGCCCTAATCGGCATTTTGGAGACAGTGGCAGACGGCTGCAGAATGGCTTTGACAGGTAGGATTGAGGCGGTAGCAATATTGAGGTGAACTGGTTCATTGATGCGTTTGAGGCGGTCAACTGATTTGTAGATCATTGTTACCGTGTTGGTGCGTTGTTTGGTGAGACCAGTGGTTCGTGTGAGGGGAAAGAGCAACGGAACCTGCACATGCGCACTCTGATTTTGCTTATTCACTAGCATGACCAGCATGAGATCTAGGATGTGGGGCGAGTCAGAGGGATGGAGGAGCGGTTGAACCCAACGAAAGTATAGGGCTGATTGTTGCAGAGCAACATCCAGAACACCTAATCCACCTAATGGCTTCGGCTTGGTCCATGTGGCCCAGGGGATAACAGGAAAGATGCCTTTTCGTAGAAACTTGGTGCAAATGGACTGGATAGCTTGGACATTACTTTGAGCAAACGGAGTTACTCGTAGTACATACCAGCATTTGGACAAAATCAAACTGTTGAGCACTGTAGCTTTGCCAACGACGGAGAGACTTCTTACACTGTGGATTTTGGTAGCTGTCCGGAGATTGTCGACAAGACCACCGATAAATACTTCACGTTGTTGAACCGATTGCAGCAGAGGAAACCCGAGATAGATCACTGGATTGGAATCCATGTTGGATGTGAATTTTGTGATATTCATTTCCGAGAGTCGTGCTTGCCAATATGACCATGTGTTTTGACCAGAGAGCGAGATAGCTTCGACCTTGTTGTAGTTAATCTTGGCATTGGTTGCATTGCAATAGACATCTAAGTGGTACTCGAGTCTTGCCAGATCAGGAAGGTCTTGAACAAATACAAAAGCATCGTCAGCGTAACATAGGATTTTTGACACATGAACTAAAGGGTCATTAGCATTATAGTTGGGATGGTCAGTTGCATACTGCATTTGATAGCCGTGGTATAATGGATCATTGAGAATAGACCGCAGAAAGGGTTCAATAGCCAAATTGTACAAAATAGAGGAAATGGGGTCACCTTGCTTTAAGCCTCGCAGCTTGGGAATATCATCAGTAAAGTAACCATTCACATTGATGCGCAAGAGATTTTGGCCCATCATGTTGATGATGCAGCGGACAAGATTAGCAGGGAAGCCATAAGTAATGAGTGCTGTTTGAAGGTACGAGAGGTTAACTCGATCGTACGCTTTTTCCTGATCAAGACTAAGGCCAATTGCTTTGGGCATTTGGTGTATCACATTGTTCTTCTTGGCCAAGTTCATGGTTCGTTCAGCATCTTCCATTATGACCTGACACCGCAGAGCGTTTTGGGCAATGAACCGCCCAGGTACGAATCCCGCTTGGTTCTCGTTGATCAGTTGCTTAGCGACTTCCATCATTCGATGATTAAGCAAACGTGTCAAGAGTTTGTAGTCAGTGTTGCAGAGGGAGATAGGTCTATAATTTGCCATGTCATTGGGGTCATTTTTCTTGTAGAGGATTGTCATGAGGGAGACGTTCCAAGACGCAGGAAATATGCCTTTGGTGAGGGCATCATTGTAGACCGTGGTGATGAGAGAGTGGAGGGGTGGGAACTTGAGAATCAGCCGGAGGAGTTGGTAAGGGATGCCATCGCTGCCGGGAGACGCAAATTTAGGCGATCTTTTACATTCAAACAACAAATCATCTAGCTCTACTGGTAGTTCGAGGAGTGATTGCTGTTCACCGTCAAGTTGCATGTCAGGTGTGATTTGATCCAACAATAGCCGCATTGATCTGGCATCGGGTGGAGTTGGTGTGTACAAATTCGTGTAAAAGCTGCCAGCGATCTCGCTCATAGTACCTTGATCAGAATGCAATTCTTGAGTAACTGGATGCCTCAGTTGTTTCAATTGACGTTGATTCTGTCTAGATACGGTGAGTTTCTTCAAGAACCCAGCATTTTTCTCTCCATTTTCTCTCCAATACTTCCCTAATTTGAGGACTTCAATTTCGGCGATAGAGTCTTGTAACGCACCAATTTGTTGGTTGATGGTGTCTAGCCCTTGAAATATCAGTCCCCGGTTCTTCTTTGCTCGCATACACCGATTCCGTTTTGCTTGTAACGTCTTCAGTGCCTTTCTACGCCAGTTGACTTCTTCCAGTTGGAATTGTCGGACATGCTCCTTAAACTCGTCTTTGATCCAGTCCCAGATCTCTTGAGGGGATTGGGTGGCTGTCTTGAGCTCAACTTGCGGCTGTAGACCTTGCAAGAAGATCACCAATTCACGACGAAACTTGTGGTTGTTGGCCAAAAAGGGATTGCATTTGTAGGCGCCAGGCCCCTGTGTTGCATCCTTTTGCAGTTGTAAAGTAATGACCAGCATTTCATGATCTGTCCATGTCGAGTTCATAAACTCCTGGGTACATTCTGTAACTGTTCCATAGGAAGTGTTGTTGCAGAAGATGTAGTCCAAGATGTAATGGAGATTGTTGGATCCATGAAAAGTGGCGCTCTTGTTTTCCCAAAAGCAATCGATGAAATATTCCTCCAATAAGGCTGTCCATTCGACTGTAGTTGCTTCGACTGTTCCATTAGATCGGCGAGACTCATATTTGTAGTTGAAATCTCCCAAAATAATCATGTTGTTCTGAATAGTTGTAATCTTGTGTATCAAAAATCTGTGTTGCATCAATTCCGTGTAGAATTCCACGTTGTCTTTTCTTGATGCTGCTTTTCCGTATATGTTGAGTATTGTGGCTATGGAGTTGGAGGAGTTTGGTTCCTCTTCCGTCGCATAATGTACGTGTGCTAGTATAAATCTACCATCGATGCCAGTGTCAATGGGTGTAATAATGTATCTGTTGTTAAGTGATATGATTCCGCAATGTTTGGTGTAGGTGCTGGACTTGCTGGAAAACTGCATATCTAAAGTGTCTTGAGTATCTTTTTTGTCAGCATGAGATTCCTGGATGGCAAGAATATCAATGTCTGATGTTTTGAGGTATTTTATGAATTTTTTTTCTGCGTTTTTTATGTTTTTGTGTGTCAGACCACGACAGTTGAGAGTCGCAATCCGCAATCGATGATTAGGTGCTCTAATCATCATATTATTCTAAGTGTTGAGGGTTGGACTGAGCAGTTTCTGATGTTTCCTGCCCTTGGGAGTCGTCTGAAGCTCCTTTGCCGCCCTTGTCGGTGACAGTATTGAATTTGCTGGCTGCACTGCCTCTGGTGAAGCGCCTGGTGAGATTGGCGCGCTGTTCCTGCTCCGTTCTGAGCTTTTTGCCATCTCTGCCATCTTCCAGATCTGGTCGTTCCTGAATGAGAGGCTCCTTCATACTGTCATCAGGCATAAATTGCTTGATCAGCTCTTGTCCATTCAGAGTTGATTCAGCTGCATTGAATGATGTCAATGTTTGCGTGTTGTTGGCAGATGTCTGTGCGCTCGCAGCATCTGCATTTGGTGTAACGTCATCATTGTTACTTTTGGGTTGAGGAGTGGGAGAATCAATATTCATGTTGTCCTCATCAGTACCCTCTTCCTCCTCCTTGGTGGGTTCAGGCTTGTTCTGTTGCTGTTGCTTCTTGGCTGACTCAGTGTCTGTGGTTTCCTGGGTCTTGGCTACTACCACTCTAGGGCCAATGGGAGGGTTGGGCTCTCGGGGAATGATCGGAGTAGGTACCTTGCGATCTTTCCTGGGGATCGTAGTGGGCTTCTTGTTGGGGGTGTCAGTGTTATCCTGTCTAGGGCAGTTGCGACTGACATGTCCATGTTGATTGCAGTTGTAGCATTGCGTGTACCTCTTGGCATCAGGACAATCGGCTTTGCAATGATCCGGTTTTTGACAGAGACGACAAAAATCTGGCATATCTTGCCATTTGAGAAGGACCTGACGGTTGGTGCCATTATCCAATCTGAAGTAGATAATTCGATCCAAGATTTCATACGCTGGTTCGTCTGGCTTGGGGGTGATGTTCAGAGTGGCATAGCCTTGTCCGACGTAGTCGCCCTGAGTGAAGGAGATGCCATAGTCCAAGACTTCTCCAAAATGTGACAGTCTATCCTTTATCAAAGATTTCAGGACAGGAACTGGCTCCATGGGTAGTCTGTCTAAACGAACATTAACTATAGTATCATTAGCTGGAAGAGAGGGGAAACCCTTGACAAAGGTCCCATCCGTCAGATTGAAGCCCTGCAGGATTGCGATGTGGCCAGGACTGTCGTGGATCCAACATGTTTCCATGATCTCTCGATTCATATACTTGCGAGTGCGAGATACTTTGCCGATATAATCGTTGTAGCCTTTTCTGAGATGAGCATCTTTGTTGAATGCTTGCAGAGCCTCTCGTAAGAGCTGTTGATTAGGCAAACCAGTAATGTCGATGAGCACCGAGTTGTCTTCAATGCCCTTGAGGAAGGGTCGAACCATTTCCATACTTTTGCTGACGGTGGCGTCCTCGGTCATCAGAGACTGATTCGATTCACTGGTGGCGGTGGAAGGTGTGATGGGTGTCTTTACGATCGTTGGATTGAAGGTCATCGTTGTATGCTTGATGCCCTTCGTTACCTTTGCCCATGATGCGTCAACAACGGTATTTGTAGCCTTGGAGGTGCTACTTTCGGTCGTTGAACCTGTTTTCTGTTTTTTAGCGGGAAGAGCCATGACCATGAGGTACCCCTCATGGTTTTTTGTCGATTTTTGGCGATCCCAAAAAAATGGAGTAATGGCATCAGTAAGTTGGTGGTCGATGAGATCAATTGTATGGTACTATTCTGGCGGTCTAAAACAACTTCTAGCGCGGGAAATCACGGCCGAAGTGTATCTAAGTTTTGCTGTGTGTTGTCTATTTTTGAGCAGTAAGAGGTATTGTAAATACGTTGCTTATGCGTATAGGAACCGCTGCTATTGATTCAAGTATAGAGCATCCAATAAAAGTCATATCCATAGTAACGGATCAGAATTGGGCGACCTTCACGTAATAGATGAGCGCTAAGAACAGAAGTTTCAATAGATACTAGTATGATATTACAATCACAAATGGAAATCAGATACATTGGTGTCGAATTTGAATGCGTTATGAGATGGTCTGCAACAACAGCCAAGACTGGTTGTCAAGTAGGTAGGTTTTGAGCTATTTCTTGTCTGGTCCGTTGTCAGCTCACTACAAACTCTATAGATGACTGATTCAATGGTTTCTGTCCTAGGCACGACACAAAACTCTGCATGATGTTACCTCTCTCTCTTGGCATTCAAAAGTAAAACTGATCAAGTCAATGATACCAAAGTTTAATCAGAAGTGCCTGGATCACAGACATTTGTTCAACTTGAAACATGAATATACCAAATATAATACATGGAAATACAACACTATGATGTATTGGTTGAGTTTATTGAATGATACATAGGATGAATTTGATTTTGCAATGATTGTTTCTTAACAGTCAGCAAATGCAAAAGCTGGGATTGGAGCCGAATGACGCTGCCAAGAATTTTAAAGAATTTTCCTCTCCCCCCCATCTCCAATGTCAAACCCATCATAAGGTAAAATATGCCTTTATATGGCATTTTTATTATACGGGGTGCTTAGGATGTTTTACTTCAACTCAATCAGATCCAGGAAATAAAGCTTGATTTGTACACGGTACATTGGTGGTACGGTTACCATGCCAACTTGATCATTGCAATGATTGCATTCTTCCTGCCATTGGGCTCTTGCATTAGTACATATTGCAATGAATGGCAAGTATTGGCAATTGTGGTACATCAAAGGTTGGATTTCGGCATGTAGTTGAGTTGGAGATGTAGTCACTTTCAACATCCCTTAATCGCAAATGGATCTATTGATTTAATCAATGTTTCTAATTATGTGGCAATATATGACATTCCCAACAGGAGCCAGAAGGAAATCGTACGTTTTTTAACTGTAGCATGTAGCATGTGTGTAAAGAATCAAGCGGAACGATGAATGCCAATGTATATATTCAGGTAAAACCAACAGCGGGCATAGTATTGAATGCTGTCCGGCTTTTACCCCTTGATATTGTCATCATTCTGGATAGTCCACTTGCCAATATACGCAAATTGTATCTTCTGTGGCTCGCACAATGAAATTTAAACAAGCGCATGAATGTATACGGCAGCAGCTACCATAAGAAGGAGACCTCATGCTACAATGCGACAAAGAACAGCAAGGAGTACTTTTTTTTTTTGGGTTTTCAGTAACCAGACAAGAAACATTTCCCGCAAGAAACCATCAATAACGAAAACTCCACTACATTTAATAAATCATCGTCATCATAATGAGACAAAACCACATCATTCATTTTAATCGCTTCAAGGAATGAAGATGTCTTTTAAATGCGAATGACCGTAATTACAACTCATTGTATGTTGCCATGTCTGTGCTTTACTAATAAAAGAACGTACATTATCGATAAGAAGACATGGAGGCATAATGCAAAAGCATACTTATTATTCAATTTAGAATGAACAGGCACGATTGTTCTGGATCTTCTTGTCTTGGCTTCCATTCCATATAACGGTGCTGATTTACTGTTCTTGAATAAAATTTACTACACGATAGGTATACACTCTTCCACCTGTCTGGGTTCCTCGGGATGAACATGTATATCAGTGCTCATGAGCCATTCAAAAGTGTACATCAGCTAGTGAAATGTAATTTTCACAATCCAGACAAATGAGTACCATGGAGACAACCTCATCTACTGCTAATTTGAGTATTGCAATGTACATCTATCCGTAGTCTGCGCTATGATCTTTGCATGTGGATGCTAACACGTCGTTCAAACTAAGCATATATGTCTATCGTGGACAAGTAAAGAGGTTTCAGGACCGGATCCCAGCGGGATGTCTTCATTTCAAAATAATCGAAAAAAAAAATTTATCTCTTCCATACAAAGCTATAAGGGTTTTGATTTACAGTTTACGCAGGTATTTGTGGTACATGAACGGATGAAAGTCTTATTTTTTATATTGTGCGCCACTTTTTCTATTCTTATACAAGACTTGTACATCTGTATTATCGTATTTATATTGATGTTGTGCCTTGTGTGTGTGTGTGTGTGTGTGCGTGTGTGCTGCTGTGCCTGTTGATGCGGAGATTTCATAGAAAAAATTATTCGATTTGAGTTAAAATCGCTATTGAGCATTTGTTAGGACCAGCTGATTTGAAAGGAAGAAGGCCTCAAGCCCACCACTCTGTGATCCTCCTCCCTCATCCCCTCCCCCCCCCTTTATTTACACATCACAATTCCTTGTGTTCTGAGCTAGCTCCATTTAAATGTAATTTGCGAGTGGGGGAGGGATGACGAGCATTCAAACATTGGTCGTCGCAATTCCATCGTCGCGGTTCCTTTTCGTGTGGGCGACCGAGCAAGTTTTGTGTGTGTGTGTGTGTCTGTTTCGAGTGTGCGAGGGATTAGTGTTGAAATGATCTCCCTTTTTTTCTGGAGTACTATATATACTTGCCCTCTTTTCCACAAGATTTTGTTTCTTTCCTCTTATCCACCTTTTCCAACATTTTACATTGCTAAATATTCAATACATTTCTCCTCTCTTCTTTTAGCAGCCCTTAATTATTTCCTCTTATCTTGCTCTTGCAACTCCTCATATCTTTTTGATTTCCCTCACACAATTTTATAGTTGGTTTTATATTATTCGCATATTAACCCAACAATAAACATTCAATACCTTCTCTTCAACATTGGTATGATTTCTTTGCGTCTCCAAAAGTGTAATTATAACTATCGGAGTAGTGCTTGATACTTTGCTTTGTATCTTTCGTTTCCACCACCCTTTTACATATAAATATTATTATTATCCTTATTATCCCTAAAAAAAAAAACCCAACACTCAAAATTTGTACAAAAAACCAACTCCTCATCATCCCCCCCCCCCACACACACACACCTTGAATACCGCCAGCAATCAAAATGTATATTAACGGTTTAAAATATGCTTGCTCAACTTGCATCAAGGTAAATGAAGCTAGAAAATTTTTTCTTGTATTACATTAGCAGTTTATTAATGATTGATTCATCACATTTGTAGGGCCATCGCTCCTCTCATTGTAGTCATGTTGACCGTCCCTTATTCGAGATTCGCAAGAAGGGTCGTCCTGTCACTCAATGTACGTTTTGTAGAGATCTTCGAAAAACAAAACAAGTACATATTAAATGTGCATGTACAGATAAAAAAGGTAAATATATATAAAACAAGAATATAAATAAACAGGAGAATCCTAATAACTAGAGCCAGGAATCGATGCTACCAACAATAACCCATTATTGATTTATCGCAATAGCTCATCGTCCTCTCCTAAATCACTGAATACTACTACTACATCTTCCCCTGTGGCTAATGATATCATGACTATGGATATATGCCAAGACAAAAAGCCAAATGTCGCCGCCGCTAATTCTGATCAATGTACATGTCCCTCGACAAATGCTGCTATGGCTGTTGCTGCTACATCTACTACATCTGCTGCTCCTCCACCTTCCAATGCCGCTACTAGTGCAACATTTAGCAACAATGCCCCCATGATCAAGTCATCATCAACATCATCATCGTCAAATTTAGGGTTCAATCAATATCAACAACAGCCCTCCAATTCACAAGAAGGGACGCATTCTTTGTCAGCGCCACTCTGTCCTACGGCTCCTCTGGTCAAGGATGAAGAAAACCTGTCCTACTCTTGGGCGCTGATCACCTCCCCACTACCCAATCAAATGGACATGTCTGCTGCCTCCTCTGGTTTGACAAATGCTGCTTCCCTCATCTCCCATGCTACTACTACTACGGCTGCAATGGAATCAAATCAGCTATTCAGCGATATGATGATGGATACCGGAGATGATCAAGATACCAACAATAACACTAATAACATGCATCTCGGTTTTATCTTTCATAAGCCTACATCTCAAAGATTTCTGGATGGTCAACCAAGAGTGAGGAGACGCCGCTCCAACAAGCAACAGCAGAAGCCTGCTAGTACATCAGCAACCCCCACTTCAGCCAATCGTCTGCCTGTCAATGCTTTGATTGATTCTTCCAATCTCACCATCAACACAATCACAGACTACAGCCTGTCAACGCCTCCTTCGTCTACAGTGTCTCCTCACCCACCTTCCTCCTCTTCAAATTCGTCGTTGGCTGCTGCTTGCGAGCCAATGGATACACATTTTGACTACCTTACTGAACAGCTTGAGATTCTGTCCAACAGTAGCAACAGCGCCAACAACAACCATGGCCAATTCATGGGCGATCTGGCTAATGCCGAAGAATTGACAGCTATTCTAAACAATGTGTTGAAAGAAGATGAATTGGAATCAGTGTCTACGACCAGCCATCGTTCAAGCGTATCAACGACTGCCACAGCTCCTGCTATCAGCTCTCAAGCCAACCCTCATGCTATGCCTACCACGATGCGCTCTCAATGTGGAAGTTTTGCGCCTCGCTCAACCTGTTGCAAGCCCTCCAGTGCCAGCAGTGGTGAATCAGTTGTGATTACAATTACGCCCTTGTCCACTAACAATAACACTGCAGATAAACAACAACAAGCAGACTATCCTACAACCACACGTATTGTCACTTGTTATTGTGGGAGCCAATGTACTTGTCCTGGCTGCCTGGTGCATCCTGGTAACTTCTTCTTGGGCAGTGATCCTTATGCCGGCCCTTTGATCCCTTCATCAAACTCATCATCATGTTATGGCTCAGATGAAGAAGACTTGTCAGCCACCATTACTGCTTCTACATTTAATAACAACAATAGTAACTATAATATGCCATTTTCCTGATTTTCTTTTTGTAAATAAAACATAAACACAACAGCAGCAATACAGTGTATATATACATAAACAAACCAAATGGTTGAGAGCTCCAAATACAGATGATTGTTTACGTATGATGGACATCCATCCTCTTTTTTTTTTTTTTTCTTAATTTCACCTCTCTCCAAAACACTATGGTAAGCTTTTTCTTAGACTCTATTTGCTTTAATACGCCACCTGTGCACGTAATCTTATTTAAACTTTTTTTGAAAAAGACTGTGCCTGATCAAATGATGCTCGAGGAAACACGAGAGGCTTTTATGCTCTTTGACAAAGATAACAATGGCACTATAGACACATCAGAGCTAGGTGCTGTCATGAGATCACTCAACATGAACCCAACAGACACAGAATTAAAGGACATGATTAACGAGGTTGATGGGAATGGGAATGGTAGTATTGAATTCGAGGAATTTGTTGCCATGCTCTCAAGGTGTGTGCTCTCTCTTTTCGACACACGCTCTATCTACTAACGCATTCTCTAGAAAGCGCCGAGGATCAGAAATTCAAGAGGAAATCAAGGAAACCTTTCGTGTGCTTGATAGAGATGGGAATGGTTACATATCAGAGTCTGAACTACGTCATATCATGGCCTCAGTAGGTAATGTAGACCTTGTAGAATGGGATCACATTTGAGAATCCAGCTCGTGTCTAATCAAATCGGCTGTGAAAAAAAAAAAAAAAAAAAAAAAAAAGGTGAAAAGCTAACGGAAGACGAACTAGACGTTATGCTACGTGAAGCAGATGTAGATGGTGATGGTCAAATCAATTATGAAGAATTTGTAAAGATGCTTGTAAGGTTTTACCAATATGATTATATCGCTCATTTAGTGTCACTTGGCTAATTCGTGCACACTTGTTTTTAGGCAAAATAAAAGCTAAATGATATTTGTATATGTAACATGATTCAATCTTTTTACTTTATAAAATTTATATATGGCCGTTTTCGTTCAGTAAGGAATTTTGGGAATTTGGCAATTCACAGGGTCTATGCGTATACCTAGACTTGTCATGACAGTACAACAAAGGCACCGTTCCTATTCCACAAGATGGCACATCATCGTATTAGCCTGCTACCGATCCTCATGGACCAGAGCATCCAGCAGCGGTGTTTGATTATATATACCTCAATCTTGCGCGAGGCTCAACTGTCAATTGCTACTTAGTTCCATTGTGTACGGATTGACATGCTTTTCGCTAATCCCGCCATATGAAAGACAAGGCAAAGTGCGTTTCACGTATGACAGAGATGAAAAAAACCCTTTGTTATCTATCAAATGAGAATGTCGTGTCACTCCTACAGTGGCAACTGATACAAGATCTTCTCTGTAGAAGCAATGGAAGCAAGAAATAACAATGCAGAAATGGACAGAATTAAGGTTACAGTTATTCTAAATCAATCTTTATGAGGCATTTATCTATCTTTAGGTGGCTATGTAACACATCCATTTTATATTTGTAATCCTGGTGCGACACTTTTTTTTTTTTTTGATGTGAAGGGAATCACTAGCGTCGATGGCCTGACACGTCTGGTATGTTTGGCCTATCAAGCACACATCTAACCAACATGTTACAAACATACTGTCATTCTGAAAGGACATAGAGCTGCTTGGCTTTATGCCAGATGCTCTCTGCTGAAGCATCTGCCTCTTGAGATTGCAAATCCTGTCATACGACAGGTGTAAGCATTATCTCATCAACCCGGGGATACGCTTCAAGCAAGTTGCAAGACAGCGTTTCATTGCACAGTGTTGGTATCAGCTCTTGTACATACGATGAGTTGTTTCTGCCTAAGGTGTTATTATCCGAGAAGCGTGATGTTATGCGGTGTGGCTGGTGTGGATCCAAGAATAATGATTCTAATATAATGTCCTCAGCGTCACCACTAGACATGCTTCAGTTATGAACGCGTCCATGTTATCAGTCTGTGTTGGTCAAAAACCCATTCATTATTCTTTGACATCTGCTTTATCTCTCGTTTCCAAACTAGAATGTATCAGTTAGGCGCTATTTGGTTCTAATCAGCCTTGAACAAAGATTCACTCGATTTGCGATTTGTAGAGCTTTGTAGGTGTTGAGGCGATACTCATGTGATGCATTGTGTGCTATTGAACAAAGTTCTTTGACAAGACATCACCCTTCCTAATCATCAAACAGTATTCGATGTTGTATGCTGCTATGTCTGAATAAGAACGAATGTGAGTTTCGCATGGTGTCAAGCTGGACATGCATTTGGCATGAGTTTTCCGTGTTCAATCTTGAGAGCACTCGTTACTTCCTCCTTTGTCTTTAAGCCTGTAATATTTAAGCCAGGCATTAGACCAACATGGTTTACACTCAAGTGCAATGCATTGACAGGTTGCAGATGGCGAATAGGCAAGGTGAGCGACAATTAAAGATTCCAAGTTTATTGCTTAACCAAATGGGAACTCATCAGTTGAACGCTTCAAACATGTCAGTGATGATTAAAACCCTTTGGTCAATAATAAATATGGCGATATTATCGGAAACATGTAATCTTCATTGATTCGTCTCTCTCCCCTGTACATTCTTCTCGAATTACACAATTTCAACGGATAATATAGATCACACTTCCTTACCTGATGTGTAATTTCACCACACTCAGTGTCTATTTGCTCATGAAAAGCACGTATTTAGTGCATGCTTTTCAATCAGCAGCATTTTGACTTGATAAATGACGTTCGTGGTATCTCCAGCTCCAATAGCGTATTCAATCCAGCCTACACTGCTCAATAGTAATGAAACCCTCTTGGAAAAAAACAAGCCTGCCATATCATCCCGACCTCTTCTCACAGTCATCTCGGATGAATATACATATATATAACACCCTTCTGCTTTCTAAATAAAGCTTAATACATGGACGTTTTAATAACGGCTGGTTTGCAATAATGTGATGGGAGATGAAGGCCCATTTTGTGTTGCATCTGAGATTGTGCCATTGTATAGATATATCATGCAATACGCTGATGTTGTAACACTCAATGCATTTGAGGCAGAGTGAGCATTTACTGCGCAATACTATCAATATGAATTGGTACTGTAGTAACAATGTTATCCCAATGTCAATTAGTTGAATTTACTAAAACGATGTGTATTTTAGTGAAATGAAAGGATCTAATAATAATGCAAAAACGAAGAAAAGTGCTGTCTAGAACCCAATCAAAGCCATCAGACCATAACCAATAGTAGCAATACATAACATGGAAAAGATACTGGATGGCACGCCATTGATCAAAAAGTCTTTGGTGGTCAAATAGGGCTTTCCAAGCTCGTTTTCTTGCGAGATGGCATTCATGTTGGGGAAACCGGAAACAGGGAGACCCATAGCAGCAGAGCAGACAAAGGCAGTTCCCTGGATAGTGTTGTATTAATATGTTGTCCTAGTTACTCTAGTGAAAACTTACCATGACAAGCATTCTAGGTTGAGGATCAGCCAATTGAGAGCCTACTTCAGCAACAATGGGCAATACGATCAATGCGGCCACTGTATGACTAATAAAAGTAGCAATAACAAGGACTAAACAACTGAAAACAAACAGGACTTCAAACGCAGAGAATCCTTGTACCATGGCCTCAATTTGGGATGCAATGGTCTTGAGCAAACCAGAGCTTTCCACAGCCTTACCCAATGCAATACCACCCATGGCCAACATGATGACATTCCACAAAAAGTTATTGAAATCGTCTTTGGTGAGCAAACCAGTGCCAAAAAATGCAATCAGCGGCAAGATGGCAATGACACCCATGTCGCCAAAAATGTGTTCGTAAGAATGAGCCAAACACCACAGCAGAATAGTGATCAGAGTAACCAAAATGACGTAGATCTGTGTACCATTGATAGGGTCAGAGTTTGCACGGATGGTATGGATTTGAGGTGTATGCTTCTCAGGATTGTAATTGTACAGTAACCAGAGCCAGATGATTAAATTACCAATAATACAGAGTGGAATAGAGATGATGAACCATTCTATCCAAGAAGGAGCAGGGTTCATGTTTTGAATGGCAATGATGTTTTGGGGCGAGGAGATGGGAGATGCCATGCCACCCAGATTAGAAGCAAGCGCAATGCCAATGATGAGGCAGGGACCAAATCTGGAGTCGGCAGGCAGTGTACGAAGAATTGGCTAATAGTGAACATGTATTAGACCCGGGTTCTTTCTTCTGCATATAAACACAATCTCTCCCCTAATGAGTCAAACGCCCCCCCCTCTCCCCCCTTCCCCCTTAATATCAATCATCTCCTTACCTGAATCAACGAGAAACATAGAACCGGTGCAGCAACATTACTGATCCACATACTTGCAACAGTTGCCACCATCATGTTCACAATCAACACTCGACTTGGGCGAGTACCAGCCTTGGATAAGACATAGGTAGCCATGGATTTAGCAATACCAAACTTACTTAATGCACCAGCAATAGCAAAACCACCCAATAGCAGCATGATAACAGGGGAAAACATGGCACCAAACACACGTTTTGTTGCATCTGGAGCGTTGAGACGAGTGTAATGACCATCATCAGAACGCATCACACGCAATGTAATAATCAAGAATGGCACCAGCAGAGCAGTAACGAATAAAGGCATGACCTATGTTTGCACTCCATCAGTCATTTGGGTACGTTGAATGGATACTAGATGTAGATCTTACCTCTCCTGCCCACAGCATACTTGCAAAGACAAGGATAGCCAAACAGCGATTCTGCTCCACCGTGTCAAATAGTTCAGCTCGCATCAGTACTATAAACACAACGATACACGCCGCCATATACAAGTAGTTCATCACTTGGTCACGGGTGATGCGAAGTGTACCAAAGGGAGTGTGGACAGCTGAAGGCTTTGCATCGCTGAGACCCACCGTTTGAGTTCTTCTCTCTTGTCCTATCAGATCCCTCCATACAGTGTTTCTCTCCCATACAATGTGCTCTCTCAAATGTGTCTTGAGTTCCTCAATCGCCAGATCCAGGTTGTTTCCAGTAGCCAAAATGGCATATGCTCTTTCTGTCTGTTGGATGCGTTCGTTCAATCTAGCCTTGGTAGCTGTTTTAAATGGATAAGCTTGAGTAACGTAGGTGGATGTGTAGTAGCGCTTGAGATTGCTGTTGGTGATTTTGTCGTATTTTTTTAGAATTTTGGCAAATGCAGTAAGATTGAGTGCTACAAAGGACTTCAATTCGGATAGCAAGACAAAAAGATCTACAGTTCGCTTTCTCAATTCCACAACGTCATACATGGCTTCTCTAGGCCACATGGGCCCTCTTGCGGAATTCGGTGGTGGGATATGAGTGGGAGTCTCAAGAGCTGCAGGATCTGTGCCCGTGACATTCTTGGAGATGATGTTGGCTGGTAAAAACGAATCGCCCTCGACGTTGGATTCTCTTCTAGGTAACTGATTGGTATTGCTTCTTATCGCTCTGTCTTGTTCTTGCTCTGGATCTTGCTGATCACTGGTGGTACTCAGACGATGCAATTGCGCGGCCACAGCTACATCATGGCGATTCAGATATTCAAAATCACCCACCAATTCATCCATCTCATCATACAGCTCGGTCTCTTTCTTTGCATAGAACTTGACAATCTTGTCTAATGATTTGTTGAGTGAATTCACAAACTGGCGATTTTCTTGTTCCACTGGGTTGTCGCTGATGAGGGCGGTCTGTTCACTTGGAGGTATTTCGCCGCCATCTTCGAGATCAATAGATAACCGATGTCCCTTATTAGCCACTCTTTCCTTTTCAATCAAGTAAATTAACTTTTTGAGGTTTGAATAGCTAAGTGAAATTTTGTTTATATTTATATTATTTGTTTTTAATGTCGTTAAAAAAAAAAAACTTACGGGAGATAGTAATCTGCCCAATCTGGCACTGCATTAAACTGTATTTGATGTGAGAATTTCATTCTCCTTTTGTGTCCTTGATTTGATTTATGTACAAGACGTTTATTTTGTTGTAAAAAGAGGTTTCCAGGAAGAAATGTAAAAAGCGAGAAAAGAAGAAAGAAGAGGAGAAATCTGTTTTAGAAGAGGTGGAAGAAAGGGAGGCGAAGGAGAAACAGGAAAAAAATAACAAAACGGAGTCCTAATGCGAAGCAGCAAGCATCTCAATCAGGCTCAAATGTGTGTGATTGATATGTAAATAACAGTGCAAGTAGATCTATGTTTATGTGGTGGGCATGAAGATGAGGGCAACAAGATATATAATAAAAAAAAAAAAAGCCCCGGTTACCTCTTAAAGAAAAAGCATTCTTGGAATTTTTTTTTTTTAACTTGCCTTAACCGCCTCCTGGCAATATGGCATTTGTTGGATCTGTTACACCTGATGAATAGTTATTGTCTGCATTTTTACTTCGGATATAGTTTGGTAGGAAGGCAAAGAGTAGCACAACACCGACGATTATTAAAAGTCCAGCTACCTTCAGAAATAATGAACAGTATTTCAGACTCTTGATCTTGCTCGTATTGAATGTCGAACTGTTTGTGAATGATGGCTCTTCCATCTTGATGACAACATTTTTCTTGCTGTTATTAGTGGTCATGAAATGCTGTCTGAGGAATATAAAGGGAAAGAGAGGAAAGGTTTGCAAAGAGAATGTATCTCAATGATACCAATACGTTGGTTTTCATCACATCTAGCACAGGAATGTACATAGAATTTTAGTCGTTGCTAATGTAATTTTGCAAGCTGGATTTAGCTGTCAAGACAAGATTTTGCTCAAGAAAATAGTAGCTCGTCTAAAGGAAGGGTCTTTCCACCAGGAGCTTTCAAAGCAACTTTCATTAATTATCATTGCCCGCGAAGATCACAAAGGTATTGTTTCAATACGAGCGAGCCATGGATTTAGATATGTTCCTTTCTGATCAAATGAAACACCACGTTACGCTTTAGGACTTTTTTTTTTATTGCGCTCAATACAACCTATAATCGATTAATCTGAGACAGGTGTATAAAACGTATTCAATTGTTATAGTTTTGGCCAAATTACTGTCTCTCAAATTTTGAAGCGTCTTTTTGTATGAAGTGTGAGATTCACGCTTCAAAAGACGCAATACAAGAACTTCCCTACCTCAACATCACACTGAAAAATACGATCAGATAGAGAACTCCACTAGTATATACGGAGGTTTCGCTTTTTTTTTACTTTCGCTATTATGTAAAAGCCCACCATAAACGAATTGTATCTGCAGATCTGACTTTTTATGATACTCCACGTCTGTATTAATGAGAAAAAAATTACCTACTGCTACACAGCATGCTTATATCACCTCTTAAACATCAATTATATGCAAAACACAGCGAAATTCAAATGCATTTAAACAGTGCTTTCTCGCGTTAAAAGCGGTTTTAGACCGCCAGGATGGTACCAAACAGTTGCTCTCAACTAGCACTCACTTGCTAACACCTTTGCTTAACTTTTTTGGGGTCGTCGAAAATCGACCAAAAAGCAAACGATTGCATTTTTCACCTTGAAAATGAAGATTTTTACTATGATATGTATTGAATCAAAATGTTTCTCTCGATCCAGAGCAACCACTGAAACCGCTTTTATTGGGGGTCTTCATATGCAAAATTTCGACTTTTTGGCAAAAAACCTTATTTCATATTTTCTGGAATCGCTCAATAATTTTATTCAAAACATATATTTTACTTGGTACCGTCAGATGCGCTTTGAAAAGCACTTCAAGAATGCATTAGGAAGCTTAGGTGATCATCACAATTTATATAATCGAATTCTAGCAAAATAGATTAAAGAAGTCGAAAAAAAGACAGAATCTATCCAATCCAGAATGGAAAAAATTAACTGAGTTTCAATAAATTTTAGTGGGCGGCTCTGCTGCTGTCTGGCCCAAATGCCTTTTTGATGATGACAATGATGATGACAATGATGATTACGATGCTGATTAAACGGGAACAATGTAGCTGAAAGGGCAATTGATTAGCTTAAATACTTTTTTTTGGGACTTTTGCTTTATAGAGATATCTGTTGTAATGACAATACCTCAAAAAAGTCGCTGTAGATCCTATACAAGTCCCGTATGCACTTGTGGCCAGCTTTATGTTGCCACCTCAAGAGCAACATCAGTGAATAGATACCTCCCCCCTCTGGCTCTGACATAGGATTTTTTTTTTTTTTTACTATTAATTGATTGTTTAAAATCCAATTGTTATGTCAGATTTTTATTATCTCTGATTTGGAATGTCTTCAGCGAGAGCCCGCGAAGCGAGATCGATCGGCTAGTCGTAGTAATACCCGATTTGATATGATCAACGTATGATTTCCGGTCAGTTTCACATTGAAGAAACCAAGACTCTGTGGGATAAAATTGAAAGAATAGAAAATAGTGTTAAATCAGATGGAATTAATCAATAAAAAAAAGGGTATTTATTTCTATTTGTAATTCATTGTCAAAATGAAATAAAAGCGTTGTCTAAATTGTATGATAGTCTAATTAAATAGTACAGTTTGATGAATGTGAAAAGAAAAGATCAACTTTTCTTTCACCATTCTCAAATACGTGTGCCAAAAAATGCATTTAACAGAAAGTGACAGTGTAACCAGAACCAGGAGAACAAGCGTACATGGAGGTAGAATCATCATGAGGATAAGTGTAGACATTAGGACAAACAGCCTTGACAGAAGAAGCAAAGCTGTTGGTACCACAGTCACCACGGCCAGCATGGGTACCGGTACAACAGTACTCGTCGGTACCATAAGCAGAACAAGCAGACTTACAAGCAATCACCTTACCACTGGCATCCTTTTGTTGCAGCTCAGAGGGACAAGAGGGCAAAGATGAACAAGCAGGGGCACCACAATCATAACCACTGGGAGTACCGCTGTTGGGAGCAATGGAGATGGGCAAGTTGAAGCCATCAACAAAGGAAACGTCGTAGTAATCCTTACCAGCAGCACCAGATAAGAGGAATTCAGCAAGAGATGCAGGGGCAGAGCCATCACAATCAGTGGAACCAGAACAGCCTTCTCTAGCCCAGATACGACCACCCCAGGTAGACTCAACGTTGATGGAAGTGGAGCTGCCAGCAGCTAAAGCAGTAGATTTGGGATTACCAACAGTGTTGGTCAATTGGTTGACCTGAATGGGATTGGAACAACGATTCTTGACAGTGATAGTGACACCAGAAGTGGGTGCAGCGAGGACAGCAGTGCTCATGCCAGCAAGAGCGGAAATAAGGGTGATAAGCTTGACCATTGTATATGTAAATATGTATAGAAGAGAGAAGAAAGTTGATGAATGGTGAGATCTGGAGGTTTGTGGATCCCTCTTTTATAAAGATTTGACAGGTGAAACATCTTACTGAGCTGTCAGGTCCCTTTCCATCTAAAATGGATGACAAAAAGTTTTCATATGTAGATCTACAATTTGCCATGTTCCTAAATTTGTGAATTCTGGTTTGCTAACTTTCAGGTTATGAATGGGATGGGTAACTCGCCCTAGTTTTTTTTTTTTTTTTTTAAATAAATCTAGAACTATTTTCACTATGGTCTGGCATCTATTCGTTATGTTTTATAAAAGTTCAATTGTAAGAGAGCTTATTTGTTTGCTGTCAAAATTCACAGGGCAATTATAGACAAACGTAGCCAGTTAAAGTTTTTTCGACATGAGCGGCATGTTGTCATTTTCAAGGGCACATTTGGTACCTTTTTTTTTCGAAACTAGAGGGGGCCAAGCTTTGTGTCTTTTTAGAGTTTATTGGATCACCTATTTTAATGTCTCCCTTCCAGAACCTTTTCGGCTATTCTTTACAGAACATCGCTTCATAACTTGTGATGTCTTGGATCAATGTATTCTTAGGAGTTCCTATTTTTTTTTCCAGTCGTCTACTCTTTATGGCACGAGTTGTAAATACAAATCAAGAAATAAGAGGAGGTGCAAATTGGAACAATAGCTGTCCAAATGCAATCGACACATTGGGAATATAAATGAATAAATGAATAAATGAATAAATGAAACGTTGTACGCAACTATTAGAGTATAGTTACGGTTGGCATGAATGTTTATATGTCAGTACATGGTAACCGGAATAAAAAGAAGGCCTCTTTTCATGCTTGATTGCCCTCCTTTAAAATGCTCTCCTAAACACATGAATTCCTTTTAAACTAGATAATTGTGGAGAAAGAGAGAGAAATGCATACAACTCTTTTGCTCTTCTTCTTTTCCTTCTTTGCTTTTATTTGCTTATCATCAAATCATACACTTGAAATCACACAACAAACAAACATAAATGACTGCGCTAGAGACAGTGTACGCAGTTCATAATTTTGAAGCGGAAAATGATGATGAGCTCAGCTTTCAGATTGGTGAAAGGGTCTTTGTCATACAGAAAGATGATGGATTCGGCGATGGATGGTGGAAGGTATATGTCTATAGGCTCGTTGTTATATTCAAATCAAGGGAGGCTAACGTATAGTCAAGGGCGAGAATGTAAGAGGCCAAGTAGGTTTGTTTCCAATGAATTACATTACATTCGAGCAACCTCATCGGCAGATTACCGATCTCCTTACACCGTCCACGTTTGACTCGACTAATGCCACAACATCCACTAAGGAACCAATGCCCATCGATACCAGTGTGTTGGAAGATGAGATCAGTAAATCACCTTCAGTACGATCATCTTATTCGTTTACATGTCCTGTTTCATCTTCATCTACTACAGGACCGGGTGCATCATCCACACACTCTAACAGTGGAGGTGCAGCACTGCGCAGATCTGTTATCAATGCCTTGTTTTTGCCTTCTTTGAGACCGACCACGCCCGAAGATTGGGATATTGATCAAGTTGAGACATGGCTCAATGCAATGAACTTTGGCAGCATAGCAACGCATTTCAAACGTAAGTGTTTACAACTGTTTGATACTCCTGACTTTTTTCAATGTATTAAACACTGTTATTTGCGCTGCTGCAGTACAAGAAATTACAGGAGATGTCTTGTTGGAATTAAACATGAATTCTTTAAAAGAGCTGGATATTCCTACATTTGGCAAAAGATTCAAACTTCACACAGCAATCAGCGCACTACGAGAAGAATGTGGCTACCAGCCCACAAACCACATGTCAATCACCTCATCGACCTATTCAACTGATTCTCGATTCCTTCAGCAAAAAAATCCTACGAGCTCATCTACATCTCCGAGCTCTGCAAGGTATTCGAACCCCATTTATACCAGACATTCCGCTAGCTATCATTCCAATCTGATGACTCTGGATAAGCAGCATCAGCGCAGTAGAAGTCATACAAGTGGAACGCCAAAAGGTAGTATTGCATTCATTGTCAACATCTCATATCACTCAATCATCGACAGATCAAACATCCCTTCAGATGCTTTCTCCTGTGTCTCCTGCTTCCTGCTATGACATCATGGAAGCCAACAGTCAAAATGTAAGTGCACTGCAACACTGCCACATCTTAGCACTAAATTATCCATGTATAAAAGTATGAAAGAGATCAGAAACTGCCAGTTTCTCCCAGTAAAAAGTAAGCATTGGTAAACGTCAAACCTGATTTTCACTCTTAACAATAAATTATGTAATTAGAGACATGGCGTTGATTCAGCAAGTTCAAAAGCGTCAAACAGTGCTACCCACGGCTCATCGCAGTTCAATGGAAATTTACTCTACTCGAACCACAGACGAAACTGGAGCTGTTACACCCGACATGGAAGGCTGGCTCTACAAACAAGGTTGCAAGTACAAGAAATGGAACAAGCGATGGTTTGTCCTCAAGGGCCCCAACTTGTTTTACTTTAAAAGCCCCAAAGATGTTCGTATGAAGGGTATCATCAATCTTAGAGGTTATAAAGTGGTTCCTGATGAGACTATTCAGCCAGGCAAATACTCATTCAAGGCGCAGCATGAAGAGGAGCGCACGTTTTACTTTTACACGGATCTAGACACCAGTATGAAATCATGGATCTCCAGTCTAATGAAGGCAACGATTTCTCGCGATTTTACTGCTCCTGTTCTAAGTTCAAGTATGATCCCAACAGTTTCATTGGATGTTGCAAGACGGATGAGACCCAGGCCTCCCTCTGTGCTATTGTACAGAAAGGACAATAATGCAAACCTGTCTCCTCGTTCTTATGAAGCTAGTTATGGCTATCAGACTCCCATCTCTGAAAAGAGTTCTTCCATCATTACAGCCGATAAAGACATGGAAGGAGGAGAATCATCTGTCACAACAAAAGAAGAAAGACTGAACCAAGATTCTGGGTTTGATAGCAATGATCAAGAAGAAGAGGGGGAGGACGAGGAAGAAGATGAAGAAGTGGAGGAAGCAGAGGAAGAAAATGAAGAAGAAACAACCACACCACCATTCGGTGAAACATATTCACTCGCATATAAAGATGTTGATGAAGATGAAGGCCATCTTTCCAGCGAAGAATGCCGAGAAGAGCCAAATCAGCCATTGTCTTGGACTCCAGTGGAATACATCCAATGGGTGAATGCTATCAGCAGTTCAACCAAAATCAAGGAACTACATGAACTAAGACAAGGCGATGTTCTTATTGAAATACTGGAAGAATTGAGCGGTAAAAATGTGAAACAACTGCCTCCTTCCACAGTTGGATCAGTGAGCATGATGATGTTGGATAACATTGTAGCCGTATTTAAGTTCATGAGCATGGAAGGTATTGAAATTGATAGTCAATTTGCAATTAAAGGTAAATAGGGCTGCCATACTGTGAAATGCTACAATGAACTCATCATCCGTCTCCCATCTACAGACATCTTTGGTGGTAACGAGGAAAAGATCATGCTCCTGCTGCAATCCATTTTGAAATGGTCGGCTCGCTTAAATGAAATTAGCTTTTAATCCTCATTTGTATCAACACATCACATCTCCTTTCTTATCTAAAGCTTCAGCAGTGCTGGCTCCATTCATTTAATATCTATATTACGCTCCCCATCTTTTTCATTTTGTTTTAATAATCATAATAGTAGTAATAAATCAATTCAGTATCATGATCAGAAAGGTATTTCTACCAGGGCGCGTTGTAATCAACTGACGAATTCATCCGAATACCCGTTTTCATCATCTGAAAAATATAAATGTTGCAGTGCCGTAGCATCTGCTAACAGATCATTTTCCTACTGATTGGTAAAGAAGAAGAAAAATTTTACACATTTTGAAACCTTTTTTATAGCTTTTTGGCAGCAGTCCATTTCATTCAGGGTCCCCTTGATCTAGTACCACAATTTGCAAACCTTGCGTCTGAATATTGATATCAAAAATTTACACAGTCTTGAAAAATTTCTTTAAACAAATGGTTCAATGACTAGCAAAAAACTTTTTTGAGTAATTTTTGGATAAAAAGAAATTGTTTTTGTAACCAAAGACTGATATGAGTTGATTCGCTAACACCATTTAGCTTGCGAGCAATGGGTGGAGTTTGATAGTAACCTCTCTACATTTTTTATATAACAACTTGAAATGAAAAACCAGTAATGAAATTGATGAAATGAAGCGAGCGTCTGGTGGGATATGTTGACTATGTTATCAGATTACCAGCCAGCATTTATTGTAATGTTCTAACTTGATGTATTATATAATTTGAGGAGTACATTTCAATAGATAGATATTGGCCATCTCGATAAAGATGCATTTCATTCGTAAATAAGCTGTCCATTATGAGCTTCTACATCCCAGATGCCGCATTTCGTGAGGGTATTGCTCTTGAATGCTCTTCAAATGTCATCATCACGTATTTCGCCTTGCGATTGCACTTTCTTGACTCTAGCAGCAGCAGATATCAGGCCAGCCCTTCTTGACGGTGTAATTAACATCACCGACGATGTTTCTGTTGCCCTGTAGAGCCGCATTATATGAGACATGTAAAATAAAGACTAAATTAAGCGAGGAGTTCCATCTGCAAACATCTTTTTGCAATTCCTTTATCATTTTTACAACATCATGGCCTATTTTACTGATATCATGGTGGTGATGGTAACGCTTATCGCTCTCAAGATGCGAGATAAGTACAAACAAGCGCAGGCTGATGCAATTCCGGATGATGCCAGTGATGATGCTCCTGATGAAGACACAATCAAGAATTTAGACATCACTCAGCCGTCATTTACAGCCGATTACTCGTAGTGTTGCTTAGTCACTGGTAGTTAATATAAGGTTATACATTCTAAATAAACTATGGCTATATATAATGGCAACAGGCGTTGCTTGTTCGCGTTCGTTCTACCTTTGATAATGTGACCTTCATCATTTGTACGCAACTACATTGACGGTTTGCTTTCTAGTATTTAAAGTTTAGGGAAGCTAGACTTGTTTAAGCTTGGAATCAAACACAAAGTTTTGTGCTGGGATAACATTACCGTATGTATAATGACATGGTTACAAAAGGAATCTTTTTTTTTTTTTTTCCTACTCTCTGCCTTTACATCAAATGATCAAGCGAGATGAATAACAAGATTGAGTGCCTGGAGCATCAATTTAAAGGACGCGAACAAATCATACAAGTATAATACAGGATGGGAATTGGGAAATCCCATGATTATGTATGTAGACTTTATTATTTACAACAGCAGGACAAATGGTACATGTATAGTTATATAGAGGAGGTATATAGGAGATGGTTATTCCATGGGATTGGTCTTGCCATCTTGAGGTCGTTTCTCTCTTTTGCTTTCTCTTCTGCTTTGTAATGTGTCATGTAAATTCTTTCTAATGCTTGTGCTGATGCGTCTGCAGAGAGATGAAGATCTTCCGTAGAGGCTAGTTGTTTTGCTGCCAGGATAAGCGTCAGATATCATTGTGGTTGCCATGGAAACATTTTCGCCATCATCTAATGACATGATGTGTTTCTGATCTTGGACCAACATGTAGTCGTTTTTGTTGTAGTATTGTTGAAGCATGGTTTTATAAAGATGCAATGTATAATGGGGAAAGAAGAAGAAATAATGTGATGCTTGTTAAATTGATCAGCTTAAATACACTTTTTTTTTATTGAGGCGGAGACCATGCAAAATGAATAATGGAGAGATGGAATGATATAAACAATTAATGGAAAAAAAAAGTGCCTTGAATTTTCTATATAAGCTTTTTTGATGGAAAGAAGAAAAGACTGACGTAATTTACATGGATCTCAACTTTCTATTGATTTCGAAATGACAAACAAAATGTCAATACTACTGGAAATGACTAGGTGCCATGCAATGCTTTTCAGTTCCATACCTTCTCTTCTTGTTCTTTTGTGGTGAGGGTGGTGGTAATATATCTGTCAAATCATCGTCCTCCTCTCCGAGTAAATCCTGCTCATTGGTATCACTTTGTGGTACAGTAGCGCCAAGAATTGGACTAAACATTTCCAATTCAGGGTCTGCCATAGCTGATGGTGGTGTGGTCAAAAGTAATTCTTCTTCTAATCCTAATTGCGTCTTGTCCTCCTCTTGATCGCTTGATGGCTGCTCAGCATCGGCATTTGCAGTAGCAGATGTTGATGCTCGCTGTGTTGGTAATACAGCCTTGTGAATGCTGCTCTGTCTTCGTGTTGCCTTTTCAAAAGCCTCTTTTAATCTACGATGTCCTTCCTGCATCAACTTGAGTTTATGCTTTAATTTCCCATTTTCATCTTGCAATGTACTCAAAGCGTGACGCATCTCATTGATCAGCTCCTCCTCTCGACCTGCGTTGACACTCAACACAATCATGGATTCTCGGCCTGTCTTTTTGGGTGCTAAAATGGGCAAAGAGAGCTGCGCGTATTGTTTGAATAATGTTCTGGATCGGCCCAGGATGTTGTAGGGATCATTGGTGAATTTTCTTTGTGTAATGAGTTTCATTAATTTACCCATATTTGTTTCCTAATTTTGGTTCTGCGTTAATATCTCTGGGTATCCAATAAAAAAAAAGCATGATTTACCTTGACCAGATCAAATGTAACATGTTGGAAGCGTTCAATTTCACCCATAATCACATCAGCATCATGGGAATACTATCAAGTTGTCAAAAATCCATACTGATACCCACAGTCCTTACAACTACCTCTTCGCATCGAAATATACTACGTCTCAGCTTCTTTCTAAGGTCAAGGAACGCTTCGAATATTTGATTCTTTGTAGGTTTCGCAGTGTGTTCATTCTCAGGATGGGGATCAGTGGCAGGCACCTTTGATTGCTGTTGTACAGGCTGGTCGTCTTTGATAGGTGCCTCATGTTGTGGGACTGATGTTGTTGGTTCTGGTCTAGACAACAATGCTTGAATTCTGCCCTCCTGTTCCTTGACAAGTGAGTTCAACTGATACAATTCGTCTTTATGCTTTTGCTTGTCTTTTTCCAATTCTGCAATCTAGATGTTTCACCCCCTCGTTAGGCCAAGAAAGTTCAAGTTGAGTCCAAACCGACATATTACCTTTTCGAGTAAACTATGTTTCGTTGCTTCTTGCTCATTTAAATGTATGCAGAGTTTCTCCATTTCAGTCGACAGTTGAGTTTGTTTGTCTTGGAGCTAAATAATTTAGAGTGCATGAGTAATTGGCAGTTGCCGTATACAGTCGACCCGTCCAAAGGTACCTTTACTAAATCTAAGATGCATGTCAATGATTAACAATTATCCCATTTTTTCGGCTACAGGGACACATACCTTGATCACTGCCTTGACTTTGCATCAAATCTTGGATTTGCGCGTTGGTTTGATCGTTCTAGAACATCTGCTGAGTGAACCGCGAAAAATGGAAATTTTCTGCCACAAGTTACCTCTTTCTTCAAAAATGACATGTAGATGTCTTCCATTCGCTTCAATTCAGCCTCGGTTTCTTTCGCGACTTGCTGGCGAACTTGAGATTCTATCGTGGCACATCTTGTTTCTGCGTCAATCCACTACATGACAGCAAAGTTTCTCGCTAAGCACATGCACCACGTTTAAAATGACATCAAAGTGAGTCTACCTTGTTACGCAGCTCATCCAACTGCGATATCAGATTGTCAACAAATGGATCCTCCGTGCCGTCATCGTCCTCCTCCTCTTCTTCCTCATTCTCATCGTCTTCTTCCAAGTCAATGTCGATCTTGTCCAAGTCCATACCCTGGGGTTGTCCCTCTTCATCATCGTCGTCATTCATTAATGCATCAATGCCGTGATACACCTTGTTTCTACGTCGTTTCTTTGACAGATTAGATACATCACCGCTCAATTCCAACTTGGGATGCACGCGACGCCAAGTAGCTACATCCTTTGCCACTGCTGCAAACTTCATGACATGACTGTTCTCGTCAAAGCCAGTATCAAAAGGGTTCACATTCACTACCATCACTGCTTTACCATCGCCTTCAAATGAGCTTTTGAACAGTTCGGTTAATTTACTATGACGATAGGGCACCATGACAGCTTTCTGGATGTAGTATTGCATTCAGTCACTCCTCACATACATCTATAAACTATCTTACCTTGCCAATAGCATTCTTCATCTGATTCAACCTGAGCGTCTCCATACACTGACCAAGCACCATCAATGACTTGTTGATATTGCCTGCCTCTTTCAATCTCTGCCCTGAATTCAATGTGTTGCGATATCTCTCTGAGCCAGCCAGGTCGACAATAGAAAACTTTGAAACTGTAGCGTATACTGGATCTTCCAGCACATATTCGTTCTCGACAATAGGTACTCGTACAATGCGAATAGTGAATATACTATGGCTTCGACTACTGGTGTGATTGGTGATGGTGGAGTATTCTGCTCTGTTTCGTTGACCCTCAAACAAGATCTCATACGCTTCCTGGATGCTCTTCACTTTAACCTCTCTGAGGCCCGCAATATACTTGTGCCCACTGCTGTATTCATACTTGAGCGACAATGCCTTGCGCTTCTTGAGACGATCAGGTGGTATCAGCAAATCATAAATCTTCTCTGTGTATATCTCTGCAAATGAGACCCAAATACCATACTCGTAGTGCTCATCAATGGCAATGGCTGTCTTGTCTCGATTGATTGGTAATCCAGCCTCCCACACACTCTCTTCCTGTTGTAGCATGCGATGATGTGTGTCGCGAAGCATGTCTCGATTTTCGTCTGCTGGATCATCGTATTGTTGAACAAGACTGTGCATGCAAGGTCGAAGTCGAGTCTCACTCTTGAAATCCTCTATGCTGTTGAAAATGACATCCAAAGTTCGAGGAAGAATGCCAGGATTTTGCTTGGTGCCCATGATGGAAAATGTTTTACCAGAATTAGTGACACCATAGGCAAAAATCAGTGCATTTTCGCCATGAAGCACATCATGGATCAATGGCAATGTGGTCTTGTTGAAAAACTCTTGCTGAGATACTGTGTCTGTAAAGATCTTGGAGAATTTATATCGTTCAGGTGCTGTATTTCTGGTGCGGTATGCATTGGATTCCTATAATAAACTGTTTAGTGGTGTATGGAGGGTGTACGCTATGAAGAATTCACCTCGGGTGGTGTCATGGAGATCTCTAAATCATCTACAATATGCAAATAAGGCACGATGGAATCCAATTGAAAAGTAGCAGAATGAGGCCGAATTCTCAAATAAGACTATAGCACACATCCATTAGCTGTGTTGTTTCTAAAGTTATACATTGTCTCATGTTACCTTGATGGGCTCTTTTTCAGGATTGTAGGCAAAAAAACTGTTGTGTCCCCTGCTGGCTGGTTGTTGTTGTTGATGCTGTTGCTCACGAGCAAGTGCAACGAAATCAGGCACTTTGGGTGGTTTAATAAGGGGCCTGGATGGACCAGAGGTACGATGTGGCGTTGTATTGTATCCTCTGTGTGGTGTTCTCGTTCGAGTAGGTGTTCCTTGAGGTGTATTATTACCGTTACCGCCCATGCCTCGTGTGGGGGTGCGTGGTGTTGCTATAGATCTAGGCGTAAGACTATGGTTCGCACTATCATCTATAGTTAATGGAATCGTTCATGCTTTGACTTCAAAGGCTAAGCATACCTGAACATATGTAAATTGTAAGATTAAGCAATGCAAAAGATAGAGAAGGGGTTGTCCATCCTTTTATTGAAAAAAACTTAGGCACATCGGCGGTCACGAGCAATGGAAGTCTGATGGCATGGCGAAGAGAGCTTGTATGTGAATGCCAGATAAACGCTTTTCTCTGTAGATGTCTAGGTTATCTTTCGTATGCTTTGAAAATAAAATCAATTGGTCCTTGGGTTGACAATAGGATGATAGATTTAATATAAATATAATTTTTGTGAGCATCTGTTGAAATCTGGCTTGAGTTGTCTCATTCCAGTATTTCAACTTGACAAAACCCTCGAATCTGTTTATCGAGGATTAAATCGTATAAATGAACACTAGCCGATCCATCTCGCTACGCTCGATAATGGCGTCGCCCTGCGGGCTCTCACCGAAGACATTTCAAATCAGAAGAGATAGTAAAACTCTGCTATAAAAGTACATTTTAAACAATGACTATATTAGGCATGAAGCTTGATTTAAACGTCAGAAATTTGGAGGTACAAATCAATATTTTTTTTATGAAGCATTTACGTTATATTACTAAAGACTTCTGGTTTACTACATCCTCCGTCCGAGTTGCATTTTCTGGCGTCAGAACTGTGATACCATTTGCGGATGCTGCTCTTGAGATGGCGACACAGAGCTGACCATGCGTAAACACAGGACTTTTATGAGATCTACAGCGATTTTTTTGAGAGGTTATCATTGCAAAAGACATCTATATAGGGAAAAACTCGCAAAAAAAACCAAATAAAAAAGGATTCAAACTAATCGACTGTTTTTTTTTAAATTCATAATTTCTAATTAATCAGCATCACAATCATCATTGCCATCAACAGAAAGGCATTTTGGTCAGCCAGCAGCAATGCTGCCGCCAAAATCAATTCAAGCTCAGTAAATTTTTTCTGTTCAAGATTGGACAGATTTCGTCTTTTCACGACTTCTTTAATTTGTTTTATGATATTCGACTATATAAACTGTAATGATCACCCTACGCTCCCTAATACACTCTTGGAGTACTTTTCAAGGCGCTTCCAATGATGCCAAATAAAATAGATGTTTTGGCTGAATTTAATGAACAATTCCAAAAAATCCGAAATAAGGTTTTTGGCCAAAATGTCGAAATTTTGCATATAAAGACCTCATAAAAATGGTTTCACAAGTTGCTTTGGGTTGAGAGAAACATTTTGATACAATACATACCTTAGTAAAGGTCTTCATTTTCAAGGTGAAAAATGCGATCGTTTGATTTTCAAAGAAAATTTTTTTTTTTTTTTTTTTTTTTTTTGGATGATATTTGATTTATTAGAAATAAATTAAACGCATCAAGGGATGGACAAGTGTATGTAAACAAAGTGACGTGCCATATATAAGCTATTTAGAGTTTCCTAAGATTTGACAATCTTATCAATTCGGCGCGGATTTGGCGGCATACTACAGAGGGATCAAAAGGTATATAATTGTAGAGCTGTTGGAAGTGATTTCTCCAAATCATACGCATAATAGTGGCGAAGAAGTCATATATAGTGAACTGCATATCGTAGCTGTATATGAGATAGCGTTCTAGTTTGAGGAGCATAATGTTGTTGTAGACGAGGCGAGGGTCAGCATTTTTGGGATAGCTGAGGAACTCATTGAAGGTGGAGTTCCATACATCGATCTTGTGAGCACAGCTAATTAGAAGATGTTTGGCATCTTCTACTTCGTTGCATAGATCGCAGTGATCAGACTCTAAATTGGGCAAGTGTCTTTGGAAGAGGGCGAGCTTATTAGGGGATTGCTGATGGAGCATCCGGTACCACAGATTACGAGCCGAGTAGTGCATGTCGTTTTTATAGAAGGCTGTCCATTGCTTTTTGGAGATGTTGTTGTTGAAGTGGCGGCCAACGTCTAATGTGTCCAATGACTGCATGATGAAACGAACGTTTTTGTTTGAGAGCTGAAGGATCGATAGTTGTTGGAAGCGAAGTGATGCGGCAAATGGTCTCAGGTCGATACCATCTTCAGTGCTGTTGTTGTGTACGAATGGTTGATAATGCAACTCTTGTCGTAGGAGGGCTTTTTCAAGCTTGAGCCAGGTGTTTCTCTTGCTACATGTGGACTTGGGAACAAGTTGAAACATGGCTTGCTCCGAATTGTATTTGAAAAATTCCTGGACTTTGCTGGTTTTGGCGGTTTCACACTGTAGAAATTCAAGTTCTTCCAAATTTTCATCGAAGGTGAAGATTGCAGTGAGGGGGAGACTCAGGATGGTCAGCGCGCTTGGCCTCCGTTGCCAACCAATACACAGTGAGCTTCGTTGGCGGCAAATGTCCATGGCACCGAAAATTGAGTGGAATGGGTGGAACCCATTCAGCGTGTTCTTGTATCTCGCTGCTTTAAAGAAGAGGGGCACTACATGGTCGGGTGTGTCATGGGCTAGGCGGAGAGCGTTGGTCAGGAGCTGGTAGGTAAAGTCCGGGACCGAACCCTTGTTTCCTTGAAGGAGCACCTTGATATAACGAAACTGAAGAGCATGCTGTTGAGCTCCAATGTCAATCAATCCTAGGCCGCCTTGATCTCGCGGTAGGAAAAATGAGTTTCCTTTCAGTGGCGGGAAGAGGCCAGACATCACGAATTGGTATATAATGGACTTCAGTTGCTTCAAGACATCCAGAGGTAGCGATACAATGCGAATGACGTGCCATAATTTTGATAGGATCATATTGTTGGCGATGTTGGCTTTACCGTACAGAGACACATTCCGTTGACTATATATCGCCACCGCCGCTTTGACTTTACCAAGGAGTTCAGACACATATACATCGCGTTGATGGTTGGAGAACCAGATGGGGTACCCCAAATATTTGATATACCCGGGAGAGTGGCTGTCATACCATTTCATCTTGAGCCGGTTGATGATGTGATCTTGGACTCTGAGGCCTTCAGACCCTTTCATGCTACCGCCGTGCAAGGGAAATGCCACTGACTTGTCATAGTTAATCTTGGCATTGGAGGCCCGGTTGTACGTCTTAAGTCTTCTTTGGAGTTCAGTTAGTTCTGAATGAGATTTTACATACGTGAGAACATCATCCGCATAAGCTAAGACCTTAACGGGAGCAGGAGACACCCACGGGATCTGCACATTTTTGGGTAGTTTGGTGTGCTGAAGACTATAGCCTGAGATTGCAGTGTTGTTGATGATGGATAAGAGGAACGGTTCAATAGCTAGATTGAATAGGACAGGTGAGATGCTATCACCTTGCCGAATGCCTCGTCGTTGTGCGATAGGTTTCGTCAGAAAACCGTTGATGTTGACATGGATGAAGTTATCGAAAAACAGGTTGAGGATGCAGGCGACGAATTGTGGTGGAAATCCAAACTTCAACAGTACTTGTGAGAGATACTGGGGGTGGACTCTGTCATATGCTTTGGCGTTGTCCAGCATGATTCCAGTGTATTCGACAAAGTTGGTTGCATTTCGCCAGCTGGCGGATGAAGCGTTATCCATAATTACCCTGAGAGACATGCCGTGATCACCGATATATCGACCTGACAAGAAGCCGCATTGATATGGGTTGATGAGTTTGTTGGCTACTGGTATGACACGAGAGTTCATAATACGAGTAAAGACTTTGCAGTCGGCCGCAATCAATGTGATGGGGCGATAATTGGCGAGATCGCTCCGGTCCCCTTTCTTAAACAGAAGGATAATACAAGATTCCTGCCATGATTTGGGAAATTTGGCGTGCTGGATAGCGTCATTAAATACTTGGTGCACGATGTCTCGGCAGCTAGGGTGAGATATAATGAGATATAAGATTTCATACCCGATACCATCTAATCCTGGGCTGCTTTCTTTGGGAGTTCGAGCAGACCCTAGCAGAATGTCGTCGTAGTCTATTAATGCGGTGATCTGGTTGGCGTCGTCGGCTGACAGAGTGGTGTCGATGTAGTCCAGCATTTTGTTCAGGCAGGTAGAGTCTATCCGTTCTTCGGTGTACAGTTTCTGGTAGAATCGTTCTGCGGCGTTCAGCTTGGAGGCAGTGTCGAGACAGTCGACCCCAGTACGAGGGTGCTTCAAGTTGGGGATGGTTCGCTGATCAAGGCGTTGTTTACTGGTCTGCTTTATGTATCCAGGCGACTTTTCACTATTTTCAAGCCATCGTTTCCCGGCCTTAAGAAGCTGAATATCCACGATTTCCTGTTGCAACTTGGCTAGCTCGTTCTCCACATCCTGCAACAGTAGCCTCAAGCAAGTAGTGTCATGTCTGTAGCGTCGTATCAAATTGTTCCTTTCACTTTGCAGTGTCTTGATTCTAGCCTTCCTCCAATGATCGTGTGTTCTGGTGAACTGAATAGTAACCTGTTTGGCCTTCTTTTTAATAAGATCCCACTTTTCTTGAGCAGACAGAGAGCTGTCGAGTTTCACCGCAACAAATGTTCTAAGCTCGTCGTCTAGTTTCTGTCGATACTTATGGTTCTTGGCGAGGTGAGGGTTCGCTCGCCAAAGTCCTTTACCGCAGTTAGTCAATCCAGTAGTATATGTTTTGGTCAAGAGAGCATGGTCTGTCCAATCTGGCCTGATAAACGAGTTAGTGGCATCACTCATTTTGGAGGCTATGTCGTGGCCTGCAAACATATAGTCGATGGTCGACATGGTGGACCCACGCCGAAAGGTATACGCATGAGGTTCATTCTTTGGATTGAGACAATCGGAAAAGTGGGTGTTCAAGAAATCGGCAAACTGCTTGGGTTTCCCTGCACGGTGAGTATGATGGTATGTGGTGGTGTCGAAACTGTAGTTCATATCGCCAGCTATGATCAATGAAGGGATGATTTCAGGCATGCTTTTGAGGTGGCTGGTGATTTGGCCAAAAAAACGGTTTCTGGCTCTATAATCGTCTGCATGTGCATAGATATTAAGTATATAGATGGGTGGCATATTGTTGTCAACGAGTGAGATTTTGGCTAAGATACCCCTTCCTTCGTTGAAAACGTGCAATTGTTGTAAATTTAGAGCTTGATTAAAGTTGATTATTCCACAATGAGTGGTCCATATAGCTTGGTGGTACTGGAATTGGTACTTAAAGTTGGTGGTGATGCTTTCGAAGGAGTGTGATTGAGCATTAGTTTCTTGACATAGTAAAATATTGCATAGTTCTCCTTTGAGATGCCGTATAAAGCTGTTGGTAGCAGCGATGTTGTATTGTTTGTAGAGGTTCCTGCAGTTGATGGAACCTATCCTAATATTGACATTTTTAGTTTGTGTTGTCCCAATCATTAGTTTATAATGAAGTGGTTGTTGATGAGGCGCCATACGCTGCATCCGCCGTGCCATGAGGCTCTTGTTGCTTGAAGAGCTTCTTGGCATGTCCTTCTTCATCCGATCCCATGGGGGTGGAATCCATTGCATTCCTCTTGTGGGATGTCTCAGGCGTTGTATCATCCTTACGGCTGGAGACCGGTGGTCTGACATCACGAAGATTGTAACGATTCCTGAAGTTAGCTGTGGTGAGACTGTCCGAGTCCTCCTCTCCAGTACTACTGGTGTCTTCGTATTCAGATTCGTCAGAGCTTGGCGCGACAGGCTGGTTGGCCGATTGATCCTCCTGGGTTGCACCCAGTTTGTCATCCTTGAGAGCTTCGCTGTTTGAAGAGTCAGCAGGAACCTCTGTGCTAGAAGTTTCAGTGATAACCTCTGTGCCATGAGGCTCGATTGTCTCCTGAATCGCTTGCATAGGAACGTCTTGCACAGGTTCAGAAGATGCCGCGGATGCAACCGATTCCGTGTCACTGGTGTCCATAGAGGATTCGCCTCTAGTCGTTGCCTTCTGTTTGTTAAGGTACTTCGGCTTGGGTACTTGCATTAGCTCTAGAAGATCAATTTCTCTTCCAGTAGGCTTTGGAGCGGGAGGGTTCCCCTGGGTGTCAGAATTGCGACGGCGACGGTCTTGGGATGGTTGGTCCTTCTTCCTATTCCAGTAAGCCTGGGGGCAAGTAGCAATCAGATGCTCAAGGCTACCGCATTTATGGCAGGCCTTCCTTTTCTTCCTAGGACAGTCAGCCTTGACGTGATCATCGGTATGGCAATCCGAACAGATGGGTTGCATGTTTGCCCATGTCAAGCGGAGATTCTCCTGCGAGCCATCAAGTGCGACCTGAGGCTTCAACTCGGCTGCATAATGTTTGGATTTGTCGATATTAAGGGTGACGAAGCCGCGTCCAGTGAACCAATCCCCATCCTTGGAGTGGCAGAGCCCGACATTGAGGATATCACCATATTCTTCAAAGGCTTTGATCAACAGAGGTTGGAGTACCTCCACCGGCTTGTAAGGAATGGCCGAAATGCTAACTCGAAAGATGTTGGCATGCTTGTCCAGGGTCTTGTTGACTTGGATAGTTGCACCTTGGAGAATAAACTCTTTCTGCAAGGCTTCCATACAATCCTCTTCTGTGGGGAAGTTGATTTCAATGACTTTGTGATTCTTGCCAACCACACGGTGTCGAATACCAAGACCTTTGGGATATTGTTCACGGAGACAGCTTGATAACGATTTCTCCTTGAAGTGCATGCCGACGAACTGTACACAGTCGATGATCAGAGAGAAATCATCCTGGGCTTCAACGAAGGTGGACGTGAAGTCAAGAGCTTTGCCGATAACACCATTATTAGAAATGGAAGGGGTGATCTTGAATGGAGTTCTCTTTTGCGAGTTGATATCCTTGAAGAATGAAGCATATGTAAACATATTGTTGCCTGGATTATGGCTGGAATCCAGCGTAGAGCCACCAAAGTTGGTGGTCCTGCCTTTTTCACCTAAATTGTGATCTTTAGCGGAGAAAGCCATGATTTTCAAAGAAAATCATGAGGTACCCCTCATGCTTTTTGGTCGATTTTTGGCCCTGTTTTTTTGGTCCCCAAAAAGTTGAGCAAAGGTGTCAGAAAGTTACTACTACTCAAGTGCAATTGTTTGGCGTTATTCCGGCGGCTCGAAAAGGTCTACATGTCAAGATATAAAGGCATGAAAGCAATCAAATTTGGCTGTATTTTTGCTTTATGACTTTTATTTACACTTCATGAATCACATTTCTGGTAGCTGAAGTCTTCTGGAAGGGCAATTCTGCAGCCTGCGCAATTTCTAATTCGAATAGGAGGCATATTGATTTTGTCAAAGCTAATTCATGCAAATCTTGATGTGTCATGTTGCTGGTAATAAGCTTATTAACAATTGAAATAAAAACTTGAAATTGCTGCTTACTACTATATACTATGATTTTGCATATTCTCTTTGCTACAATCAAGCCCTCATATAGATCAATGTTTACCAAGTGTTGGATAGGACACTGATAGGCCATTCAAATGTCAAAGGTCAAAGTGTACTTGTCTGTACAACATGTAATACACTTTGGCAAAGAGATGTAAACGCTGCAAAAAAAAACATGATGTCCATTTCTCTTTCTGTCTGGATCGACAATGCAATACCCGAAATCTTCAGAAGAAACAATCGATAAACGTTATATTCTCCCGTCGTCGTAATAAACACGGTTTTCCTCTTTGGGATTTAGATTATTACAGGTAAAAAAAAAAAAAAAAAAAAAAAGTCTGAATGATCATCTCCATTAGTCTTAAAACTGACTCTTTCCTGTCTCGACTTCATTTTTCTCTTTGTCTAAAAAAAAAAAAAAGGTAAATATACTGTCCAAAAATTAGTTTTGGTTCGTCCAGAAAAAAATTAACATCGTCTGAATTTGAAGTGTAATACTGTAGGAAGCAACTACACTATACATTGCGAGAAATGGTTTGGTACAACTCTGGCTGGCTAAAACGGCCTAAAAGTGGTAATAAATAGGCATTAAAATTACTGGTTTTTGTGTGATTTGAGGCATGTTTGAGCATCTGCAGAAGGAGTAATGAGCAGTTTGGCATCTGCTATGTTTCGTTATGGATTGGTCAGAGTCTCAGGAACGTAATGATTATATACTTGGCCAATACGTCATTGCTTTTATAGAAGGTGCGGCATCTGGGTTTGTATGCCAATGTCAAAGCAATATGTTGCAAATCAGCCTTTGAGGGCTTGTCTACACCAATTTTCAGCACTGATCTGTTAGTAGAGGCAGCTTTCCACGCTGACAGTAAGGAATCGCTCTCTTTTCATCTATGGATCCATGGGATTGCAATGATTTTCAGTTCTCGATTCAGCAACATACATCTGAGTGGCAATTAGCTGCGAATTTCAATTTGATGTCTCTTAAGACTGCCCGAGCCTCAACGAAATATATTCATGATATAATAAAGCTATAGCAAGACACTGCAGGAGCAGCTGATGTGGTGTATCTCATCTTTCAATACATTTGCTTGTTCGCCACTGATATGTATACTCGTGTGCCAACTGATTTACAGATGATTCGATTGCAGCCAATTGCAACCAGCCAAATTATTCGCTGTCCTTTTGTATGTGATTTAATTGATTCATCCTTTGCCCACGCGCATTATTTTTTTCCTTCTAGTTGCTTCACTTTTTTTTTTTTTTTTTTTTCCCTTCTTTCTACAACATTACAACTTGATAATGCCACCTCAACAACCGCCTCAACGTAACGAGATTGTCGAATGGTATAATTCTATTCCGCCCATCACAAAAGCACTTTTTACACTATCCATTGCCACCACAGCCATCTCAACGTTTGGCATCATTTCACCATCATCGCTCATCCTTTACTGGCCCAACATTAGAAATAAACTCCAGGTAAGCAAAAGAGACTAAACCAGTCATTCTTCGTACTGATCTTCCTGTATGTCGCAGCTGTGGAGACTGGTAACCTGCTTCTTTTTCAACAAAATCAGTCTTGGATATGCGTTCAATCTATATTTTTTGTATCGCAATTCACTACAATTAGAGAATGAAGTCTTTCAAGGACAGCCCGCCGACTATATGTTCTTTCATCTCTTCACTTCAGGTTTGCAGCTGACTGCATCGAGCTTATTTGGCACCTATGTGCTGAGCGATGGCCTCTTGCTCTCCATTGCCTATCTCTGGGCTCAACATCATCGTGACATGCCAGTGACATTCATGTTTGGTATCCGATTCAAAGCACTCTACTTACCTTGGGCTATGATTGCCTCGGATTTCTTGATGTCTGGCGCTATTCCCAGAGCCTCTGTTGCTGGTATGGTGGCATCTCACATTTACTATTACCTGACATCGATATATCCAAGCCAAGGAGGACGCCGTTACCTTCAAACACCTGAATTCCTAAAGAGATTGTTTCCTACAAATAGTAGAGCATTCCGTGGTGGATTTGGACGTCAAGATCAGGCATCTGGAAGCAGTACATCGGCAAATAACAATACCAACATGTTTGGAAGACATACTTGGGGAACTGGACAACGCTTAGGATCTTGATTTGATGAAATAAATGTAAAAACGCATGATTTTTTCGGTAGTACTCTAAATACATGTTTGATTCGATTGCTACGTCACCTTTTTCAAAATTAAGGGCGGGGTTGTGTGGGTCTTGGAAACCAAACAGGGTTGATCTTTTATGTAACTGCAAGAAACGAAGAAGCCTTCCTTTCTAATTGATACATTTTGGCTTGTTCATATATAAAAAATAACCCCCCTACTCTACAATGTTTTCTCGGCTCGCCTTAAACACAGCAAAGCGTTCAGTACGTTCGCTTGCTAGACCTTCCAACCAGGTAATATGTCGACATTTGATACACCTCATCTTCTGACCCCACACAACTGCACCTATACATCTACACCCACTTTTACACATGTTTAACCAGCACTCAACTAACACCATTTGATCATTAGGTCAGATTTGCTTCTACCAAGCCTACCGTCGCTCAAGTATGTTGAACCATTTGTATTTCGATCCCTGACACTAATTCAATCTTGAGCAGCATCCTATGCAATTCGGTTTAGTGACAGGCGCTATCGTTGGTACCACAGCAGCTGCTTACATGTATGCTGATGTCTCTGCCAACATGGCTGATGAGGGTCTCCATCCTCCTAGCCATCCCTGGCCTCACAGTGGTCCTCTCGATACTTTTGATCATGCTTCGTAAGTAGTCAATCTATTTCGCAGCCAATCCGCATCCCATACTCAACCATGTTGACAATATCTGTAGTATCCGTCGTGGTTATCAGGTTTACAGAGAGGTTTGTTCAGCCTGTCACTCTCTTGATCGTATCGCTTGGAGAAATTTGATTGATGTCTCTCACTCTGAGGATGAAGTCAAGGCCATGGCCGAAGAATTCGAATATCAAGATGGACCTGATGATAATGGTGAGATGTTCATGAGACCCGGCAAGGTAAATGTCATGAAAGGAAGGGAAGGCGAGAGATCAACTCTTGACTCATTGGAATCATAGCCTGCTGATTATATGCCCAAACCATACCCTAACGATGAAGCTGCTCGTGCTGGTAATGCTGGTGCTTTGCCCCCAGATCTTTCATTGATTACCAAGGCTCGTCATGGTGGTGAGGTATGCCGTAGATCAAAAGAGACCTACAGACGATGTGGAAAGCTAATCTATGCCATATAGGATTACGTTTTTGCTCTTTTGACAGGTTATGTTGATGCCCCTGGAGGTGTTGAAGTTCGTGAAGGTTTGAACTATAACCCTTACTTCCCCGGTGGCGCTATTGCTATGGCTCAAACTCTCTTTGACGGTGTTGTCGAGTATGAGGATGGCACTCCTGCCACCGCCTCTCAAATGGCCAAGGATGTCTGTACTTTCCTTGCTTGGGCTGCTGAACCCGAACACGATGACCGTAAGAAGATGGGTATGAAGGCTACCATTATTACTGCTGGTTTGGTTGCTTTGTCTGTCTACCTCAAGAAATTCAAGTGGGCTCCTCTCAAGACTAGAAAGATTGTTTACAAGTAAGTCATTTTCTCTGTAATGTACGATATAATGCCCTAATCTAACGTCTATTGTATAATAGTCCTCCTAAATAAATTCAAAAAGACACCTTGTAGCAAAGAAATCATAAAAATCTTATTTAATCCAAAATATAAAACTATTAAAAAATTACAGCGCTCTTTATTGTGTATTGGGAAAGATAGTTTGCATAGACACAGACAACACTGAAATCCGTGTAGTCGAAGCAGGCTCAGTAGTGCGGATGGCAATGGCTGGGTATGATGACAGGACGCCTTTATTTATAAATACTCTATGGTCATCTAGTAAAAAATGATCTGATGATGAGGAGACATAGCCTCGTTGTCACTGCTTGCTGTTTGTGTAAGCCATTGTTCCAACTGGGTCAGTCTTGTAAGCATGTACTGTAATTGCGCACCAAGGAGATCTGAAGTCTCCTTCACATTTGCGCAGTAAGCGGAAACATTATGAACCAGTTCTAGTATCTTGCGGAACTCTTTATTGACAACTATGGATGCATTGGCCACGACCTTGATTGTGTCAGTAATTTGATGATTGTGAGTAACGAGTTGTCCCCTGATGTCTGCTTCCATCTCGTTCATTTTTCTTTCCAAAGCTGCACGGTTGAGTTTAACCAACGTCTTTAGAGTAAACTGGTCTCCCATTGATCTTTGAACGCAATCTTTGACTGTTGCATTGATTTGGTCCACCTTTTGAGACAAGTCTTTGATTTGCTTTTCACACTCTGTGGATTTTGCTGCCGTTTGTTGTGATGCCAATTGAGCGGTCTCCAGAGCAAGCACACGAGGCAGCAAATCATTCAAGGTCTCTGTTGCATCCGCAATACCTCGAACAGCAGCCGAGAGGGATTTCATCTATGCAGTATCAAAAGCATAAGGACACAGACAGAAACATTGCACTGTACCATATACCTGATGCGTCTGATTCACTCGACTGTGATCCAGTGGATGTATCTTTTCCTTGCCATCTATACGAGCCTCTCGACTCTGAATAGTAAGTTCCAAGAGAAGACTCTTGCTGTCTAGGATAAGCTGATGGGCATGCATCTCTTTTTTGAACTTGAAAGTCGCTGAGGATCAATCAGTGTGTCATTCACTGCTAACAACTGCTTACCATGGCCTCAAACGCTTCCATTCTCTCATGCAAGTCTTCGATAGTTGATTGCTTTGTACTATACTGGTGATGCATTCTATCACTGGCTTCTGCAAGTCTCTGATTGACGTGAGCTTCAATCGTGGCACGGTGCTCCTGCATCTTGGTCTCAATATACTCCTGCGCAGCTATAATAATCGGAATGAGGTCACTCTACCTCACTTGAAAAGAGTCTACCTACTTTTACTGTTTCCCTTCTTGGGTTTCGCCTCTATTCATCGTAATAAGTGAGCGGTTGAACGGCATGACATTGCTGTGTACTTGCCTGTAAAGAAAGAATGAGCTACATATAGCGTTGGAAGTAGGGTCACCAGGAAGAAGCCTACAAATGAAGCGACTTGTACGAAAAGTTTGATTACAAAAGGCATATCCATTATGTTTAGAAAAAAAAAAAAAAAGAGGGTTATCAGACAATCGCGAGAGCTTAAATCTAGCTTTTATATAACTGGAGATCGAGTTCATTGTTTTCAGATCTGCATGTCATTTACAAATGCTCATTTATGAATTCATGTCACATAGAAAGGTTGATTTTCTATTTGCAATGACAACTGTTGTCGTCAAATGTAAGTTTTAAGGGTGCACATTGCTGTACTGTCAGCATAATAGGCACTGTATAGAGGCCAACAAAGCACGACAAGACACGTTTCTGTGCTTTGACTTGTAAAACCGTTGCTGAAATAACTTGAATTGCATGAAACTATTTGAAGTCTGCTGGCTGACCACAGACCAAGCTTATTGTGCATGCTTATTCATAGAGTTCCCTCGGTAAAGCTCATTGTAATATAGATATCAGTCTCGTGCTTTGTATCGAGACAACAAAGAAAAACACTATCTATGCGTTTCACTTTATTTTAGAGCGCCAGTACTCGTAATGATGACAGATAGCTCACAATATACAATCATAGATCTTTGATTCCTTGTTGCTTCCTTGAGTGTACCTCAATCGATTGAGCTTGGGCCGGTACAATTAGCAATGCCGCTCCATTAGCCGCATGTTGATTGTTTGTGCGGTTGTAATACCCAGAATGAACCCTTCTTGGACATCATATTTAGATAGCGTCATCATATTCTCAATGCCACAAAGTTTGGTAAGCTCCAACCACCAAACTACGATAATTAAGATATATGAGCGCCGTTTTATTGATACTATTATTGTCAAATATATTCCATCTCGAAATGCTAAGCTTTACTACATACACAGTAATGCAACTCTGATAGGAAGCAAACAATCAATAAGGCGATTGGCATTTGATGAATATTGACGATTGAAACCCTCTGCTGTTGATCCATGCTATTGACATTGAATACACCTGTAAAATCCAGTCTACACAGAAGATGGCCTCGGCTCTCCTCGTCAAGATCTATTTATGCAAAGGATCGATAAATATAGCTATTAAGCATCAGGTTGGAACGACAAACTAAGCCTACTGCTTACGAGATCAGGGGCAACTGACGCTTTGAAAGTCAGTGGTGGTTCCGAGTCATCATGCTCTCCCTGTTGGCTCAAACCTCATCTGTCCCCTTCCTCATCCAATCCATCATTGATTCACAGACAAAGATAGATCATATTATCCTGCTGGACTCTTTCCAGTTCTAAAGAAGCGTACAATCACTGGTCTAAACTGAATCGATAAAGTCCGTTAATTAACTGAAACACATCTACTTTATTACAAAATGATTTAAAAATATAGGTCAAGCCCAAGTAGAAACGAATAAACAGCGTGCACAATTACTATAAATCGATCAAAAACCAAAATGTAGTAGAGCCCCTGCTGCGAAAAAAAAGGCGGCATTTGCTTGTACTTGTCATGACGAATGCGTTTTCAATACGACATCTTATCGCATTGACTCCATGTGCTGTAGTTTTGTGATCAAAACAACCTACGTACTACATGTTACATCTTGATGTTAAGTCGGCGATCATGTATGCATGGGAAGACTCCAAGGTAAAAACAAGAATCTGTTGATTCAATTACATCGGACCTCAATACCATAGAATGATGTGATATTAGGGAATCCATGTATAAATACCAACCCAACCCATACAATGCTCCCCATTTCTTCATCTCTTTTATATATTCAATACCGCGTCCATAAAATACACTGACAAAAAGAAAAGCCATACTATACTATCCTTAAAAACATTTTATTGAGCTTTCCTTTTTTTTTTTTTCATCCATTGTATCACAGTACTCTCCTTTCATTTCACCTATATATTCCCCCAATATACTAACAAAAACAATACCATCACATTATGAACACTGCAATGAATAACGCATCTTTTGGTTTCGATACTTATAACTTTATGCCTGCTGCTCCTTATACACCCACCAAGATGCATTACTATGACACACAATTGTATCCTACTCATGCTCCTGTTACACCAACAGCCCCTACCACAAGATTTGACACATACGACTCCATTGTTGCTATGGCATCTCAGGTTCCACAGCCCGTCGTACCTTCTCAAATTGACATGTACAATAGCATGCCATCAAGCCCCGAATCCGCTGCTTCCTCTGCTTCTTGCTCTCCTTTGGTAGTCTCTTTCAGTGCCTCCAACACACATTCTCTGCCTAGCTGTGTCTCTCTGACCGAAAAGATCAACGAGAGAATTGCTCAAGTCAACAAACTTCCCGACTCTTTCTTGCCCGAATTCCATCAGTATTCCAAAGAAACTTACGAAAATGGCGGCTCTTGCATGAAAAAGAGACGTCGTCGTCAATGTTCTTATGATTCTGAGGACATGGATGGCCAAGAAATGCAACATCAAGGTATCTCTGCTGCTGAAATGCGTCGTCAAGTGCACATCCAGTCTGAGCAAAAGCGAAGAGCCCAAATCAAAGATGGCTTTGATGTTTTGCGTCAGCATTTACCTGGTTGCGCAAACAAAAAGATGAGCAAGGCTGCCTTGTTGGGTCGTACTGTTCAACATCTTCAGCATTTGAAGAGAAACCAAGCTTCCATCTTGACCGAAATTGAGAGATTGGTTCAAGAAAATGAAAAGCTGAAATCTGCTGCTGCTGCTGCTGGGTCGACATCTGCTCCTCCTGTATCTGTAGCACAACAAAGAACCTTCATCTAGTTTCATTCTTGTATACAATATGCCATCCTTTCCATCATCAATCTTTTTAATAAAAAAAAAAAAACCAAGTGTACAATGAAAGAAAAACGGTTTTGAACGGAAAGGCGCCTGCTTTCCTATTTGATTGCCTGTGCCTGGATGCTATGATGGGGCGTCAGTGGATGCATAATAAGCATGAGCAGCGTTTCCTGTACCTGCAGCTTTAGAGCAGGGATGTTATTTCACTTTAAATAGAATCGCTGCTCTTTGAAAATCTCATGTTCGGCGTGCCTGGTATCAAAGGAACAACCATGAATGGCTTTTTGAGCAAATCCATGTTGATCTGACTGGACCATGACATGATGAATCATTCAATTGAATCAATCCTTATCTTTGATAACTGACGGTAAATGCAAAACTGAAGTGCCGGATATGAAGCATCGGCTGAAAGCTAGACCAGTCTGTTATATTTCAACCTGATTGATGTGTGATCCAATATCCTGGTTTAGATCAGAAGCTTGTGATACGAATACAGACCATAACGTGACTCGATACACCCCCAAACATGGAAGCGTAGAGTCTTGTTGTATCGTATATGCAGCAGTAGATAGAGCGCATATAGTTTTTACCCACCAACCATTTCTTTCTTTTTTTTTCTTTCACTTTTTTATACTTTTTTTTTTTTCTTTTGACAATCCAACAGAGAAGTTATCCCATATCAAAACTTATCTCGAGGAAACGGTTATTATTGGTAAGTAGATCAATGTAACGTTATTCATGTCCGAGTTATATTTAACACTGGCTTCAACATAGAATGGGACGCAAAAAGATCAAGATCCAGCCAATTCAGGATGAGCGAAACAAGCAGGTAGTGTAAGTGAGGTATCATAAGGCCATGTTAGCTAAAACAAAATGCTCTCAAGGTTACGTTCCTGAAACGTAAACATGGCTTGATGAAGAAGGCTTACGAACTCAGTGTCTTGTGTAATTGTGAAATTGCATTATTGATTTTCAACACCAGTGGCAACTTGATACAATATTCCAGCAGCGATATCGATCAAATCATGATGAAATATACAGAGGTATGTTGTATCGTATAGCAATACATTGGTATATCTAACTTTATAATAGTACACTGACCTTCATGAAACCAAATCAAACCTAGACGTAATGTACCCTTGCTGATAGCATAAACAGATTGGTATACTAAGGCATTGCTAATAGTTTATCAATAATGAAGATGGCTGGGAAGAAGGAGATGAAACTATAGAACACGAGCCAGAGACGCACAATGAAAAGGATCAGAGCGTTAGAAAAAAGACATCCCCTGCTCCCCACCTCACCTCCCGCCCTCCAGTTGCGATGACACAGCAGGAATTGCCCCATCCAGTAGAACAGCCAAATCAGCCATTACAGTCTCTACCGCTACCTCCTCCGATGCTACCCTTTAGAGCGCACGGAGACCCTTCTTATGCCTATGTCGCACCGCCTCCGTCGTTCTCGGATAACAGCTACGATATTTTTTATGCTATTAATCCAAATTTTGTGCCTCCCGTAAGTACAGTTTCTTTGTTCCTGTAGATCGTGATGCTGATGTTTGAGTAAATGTAGAATCCATTTTTACATCAGGGGTACGGTAGTGTGCCTGCAATGCCACCGCTACCACCGTCACCAGCACCACTACCACAGCCATACGCTTACGGCTATGCACCTGTAATGAATGGGTACATACCGGCACCCACATCTAACAATCATCCAATACCGTATTATCAGCAAGTACCATTGCAAGCACAGGGGCATTTGGTGCCAGTACCACCACAGCAAGGCCCACAGCAGCAAGGTCAAATGTCTACACCTATGCCGCCACAAGAGAAGCTGTTACAAGCTACCAGCAAACGGCCTCCTAATTTACGAGTAGAAATACCCAAAAATGATGATCATGCAGAAACACAAGAAAAACCACCAGAGCAACAACCGTACTCGTATCAGCCACCATCAGCGTTATTTCCACCGCCCTCTGCTCTGCCATCTCAATTTGCTCGTAATCTACCATCGCCATCTACATTTTACCCAGAATTCTATACACATCACAATGAATTACCAAGCCCACTCTTCTTTGTAACTACACCAGTAGCTGGAGCATCGTTTCTGTGGCCATCAAGAAATTCGTCTATAAGCGGGCCTTCACCTTCGTCAGGTGTAGCAGGGTCAGGGGGAGGTCCAGATTACAAATCATCGCCATTAGCGAAAAGGTACGTAGATGGTTTGGTTAGACAAATGAACCGCCTTTACTCATTTCTTTGTGTAGAAATGATACCAAGACGCCATTAGCAAAGAGAAATCATGGCTCAATATCCGGCAATGATGGAGCTGGAGGAGGAGGAGGAGGAGGAGGAAGGGATTTCAAGAAATCCAAATTATCAGAGTAAGTTTTTTGGAAATTTGCCCTGAACAATAAAATTGTTGCATTCAGAGCATTGTGAATTTCATTATCTGTGGAAATAAGGGGCAAGTAGAATTGACAGTAGGAGGGAGTGAGTGTACTGGTATTTGGAGCGTGATAGCATGATCGACAATGCAATCATTTCTTTGAGTTGATTCGTGCTACCAGGTTCCTGAAGTAGCGAGTGTCTCTCCTTGAGTTGAAAATCTAAAAAAGCATTGCATGCCATCCATTCATCCAGACAGTAACACAGCCTCAAACTGGAACGCCGCTAGGTAACATTTGCAATCCGGGATTCCTGGTATACCAAACAATTCTTGTGCATGGCATGGTACTTTACAACAGCATGTCTCGATCTTGCGCCGTATAACCCTCGTAAACGAAGCTATCTAGTCAACACTATATACAGACATCTTTTAAACATTATTTGATATAGTCTACACCACTACCAAAATGATACAAGGCAAAATCGTTGATGTGGGGTTAAAGCACATGGGGCCGTGACTCTGGAACGGTCTACCTGACAGAATGGAAAACCAGCAATCGTACCATTCAATTTGGCTCCGGAGCTTGTGCCAGTATTATACCTTCAGTAAAGTTTAACCTTACCCGCGGTGCATCAAAACTAAAATTCTGATCTGGCCAATTTATTCATTGGCGATCAATGTCACTGCATGCTTCTTAGGCTACAGAATTTGCATAAACGCATGAAATGCCAGTGAGCCATCACTTTTGATTCGCTTGATCCACAAGAAGCAGATCCAGGAGTACGATATAGCAGAAGAGATATAAAAGATGGACATGTCCTCAAATCTAAATGATTACCGCTCATGTATAATATGTTTGTCAGGAATGTTTAATGATGGAATCATGCAATACATATACATATATATATGCTTGCCCTTTCATCTGGCGGAGAATGTATTTACCCTTTTGGATTGACTTTAAATGTGATTTGGTACCTTGGATAGTATAGATGAATACATATACTACTCTCTTATGATCAGACATCCGCTGATTACATCCACTCTTGAGCTCAAATTTCGACTCACTTGATTATCGTGCCTTCATCTACCCTGAATTCCAAGGGTATAATACTATAAATATGGACACTAACATTTGAATCTCCATAAACATCGATAGACTTTTTTTTTTTTTGTGTCTCACTGGCCATCAATATTTATCACGCCACAGAAACATGAAATCGACCGAATAAAAAAAAAAAATCGTATTTAAAGGAACAGGCACTGACAAGACCCCTTCTTTCTTCCCTCCTTCTTAAAACCGAAACTAAAGATATTCCTTACATTTACACAAGATGACTTCTCCCATGTCTTCCAAATACGCTATTTACCAAAGCGACAATGCCATTGTAAATATGATCCACCCATGTTACACTGAAATCAACATGCTCACCTAACATTGATTACCATAGCGTGCGAAGGGTCCTATTGGTGATGATGCTCCCATGCGTTTAAGAATGGAAGCCTATGTCAAGGATCTCCAGAGACGTATCTGCGAAGGTATTGAGGAAGTCGACGGTAAGGGTAAATTCATCCGTGATGCCTGGCAAAGACCTGAATTTGGCGGTGAGGGCATTACCTGTGTCATGCCTGGTGGTGATGTGATGGAGAAGGCTGGTGCCGCGGTCTCTGTTGTCTACTCTGAGCTCTCTCCTGAAGCTATCCGTCAAATGCGTGAAGACCGTGGTAAGGATATTGATTGTGAAGGTACTGTTCCTTTCTTTGTTACTGGTATCTCTCTTGTCATGCACGCCAAGAACCCCAATGCTCCTACTGTTCATTTGAACTATCGTTATTTTGAAGTCATGAACCCTGATGGTACTCCCAAGTTCTGGTGGTTTGGCGGTGGAGCTGATTTGACTCCTGTCTATCTCTATGAAGAAGATGCTGTCTTCTTCCATCAAATCTACAAGGAAGGGTGTGATAAGTTTGACAAGGCCTACTACCCTGAAATGAAGAAGGCTTGTGATAAGTACTTTTTGAATGCTCATCGTGGCGAGGAACGTGGTATTGGTGGTGTCTTCTTTGATGATTTTAACTCTAAGCCTGCTGAAGAAATCTTTTCCTTTATCAAGGAGCTCGGTGATCGTTTCTTACCTTCTTATGTCCCTCTCTTGCAAAAGCGTAAGGACATGCCTTTCACCGATGAAATGGTTCACTGGCAACAAATCCGTCGTGGTCGCTATGTTGAATTCAACTTGATTTGGGATCGTGGTACCAAGTTTGGTCTTGCTACTCCTTGTGCTCGTGTCGAAGCTATCATGATGACTATGCCTCTTACCGCTCGTTGGGAATACATGTATGAGCCCAAAGAAGGTTCCAGAGAAGCTGCTCTCGTCGAAGTTTTAAAGAACCCTAGAGATTGGATCCCCCTCAACTAGATTGCTACCTAGACTTGTAATTTCTTAATTCTATCATTTTTGTACATTTAATAAACCCTCTTGCATTGATCATTTCACCTTCATCCGGGGCTTTAATCGAGCAGTAATCTTGATCCGTCAAATTTGGAGTGGTTACAGCCTTTAAAATATCATATACTGTTGAGAGTATTATTGCGTAGCGCTATTGATTCGTCTAAATGAGCGAATCAATGTGCTCAAACCAAGCATGACTCCTTGGAAAGTGTGTTGAAACAAGTTTCAATTATGATGGACGATATGTAAGCAGTTGATTTATTGACATGCATATGATAAAACCGAGCAGATTCTTCGATGCCATACATAAAACTAAATGCAGAAGCGGAGCGTCTGAATGTGCGCCATCTACAGCAAATTTTACAGTGTAAACATACACGAATCACTGTTTACCGACGTAAAACTCCAGTGATTGGCACTTTTGAGCAAACAGCATCTTTTTAAGTCCATGCTCATGATATTGTGAGTTTTCGCTAAGTTTCACTAGACATTTTAAGGAGCCAGCAATCTATCAAGAAGCACTGAAAATGTCACCGCGACGCGTATTGGTTATTTTTTTTTTGTCGTAAAGGATAAGTTGGCGTAAAGCTTTAGTCCTCTCCTAGTGGGCTTGGTATGCACGCTACGCGTCTTATTCAGTATCCCTTTTATGCTATACGAGTGTTTATGCTTCGGATGGCTCTCTACCTTTGCTTCCCTTCGGTGAGAACCAACCTGCACAGCGGCATCTCACGCTACCGATTGCTCTTGCGTATCTTTTCAAAACACTGCTACTTATATTTTGATCCTCCACTTACACATAAAAACCCCTTTATACTATCTGTGGATCTGATTCTTATGTGATGCTCTACATCCATATAGACGTTGCTACTTCATATACGGGCAAGTTGCATACTGGTATTTCCCCTTTTTAGTCCTCAGTGTCCCTGATACAGCAAAACCTCAGTGCATTTGAGCTGCGCTCTCTTGCGTTCAAGGCCGTTTTAGGTGGTCAGAATAGGACCAAACACTTGCTCTCATCTGACAGTTACTTTCTGACACCTCTTTTGATATTTTCGTAAATTATTCAAAAAGTTTATTCAAAATATCTATCTTGCTTGGTATCATTAGATGCGCCTTGAAAAGCACTCCAAGAAAGCTTAAAGACGCATAGGATGATCATCATATGTTATATAGTCGAATTTGCCAAAATATTTCAATCGAGTCGAAGATCCACAAAATTTGGCCAATCTGAAACAGATTATGAATCTGAGTTTAGAATCAATTTTGGCTGGTGGGGCTGGCAGGCAAACTCAATGCCTTTTAATCATGAAGGCAGTACAGTAATAAAAGATGCTTTTGAAGCGAATGGAGAGTAAGAGGAAAATTACATAGCACTGTTGTTAACTATGCTGTTTTCATTGCATTCTATATTTAATAACGCCCGTACTTGCCGTCGAGCCAGATGTACCCATATTTATAGATAGATTCATGCACCGTAACATCTAATTGGGTCGTATGTTGTGTTGATATATCCCGTATGGGTATCTTTTGGTGAATAAGAATCAATTGTATATTAAATCTGTTCATTCAGCTTGTAGGCTACTTTGTGGCAAATGGTACGTTCTATTACAGTGTAAATAGCAAGGCAAGGCAAGGCAACATCAGTTTGGGATGTTTCATTTGACGAGCCATCACATCGCTTTCGTACCTGATTTGATAGATAACCCCATTCAATATTCATTCAGCTAATCAATTCGGCTCATAACAGCTTTGCCAAGTGTTCTTCGCTGGTTTACTGCTGCCAAATTGCACATCTGATAACATGTTTTTCCTCCTCTTCTCTCCTGACGCCATTCAACTACCGAACATGCGACAACAAAAATGTAGGGTGATGATGCTATTTATCCAAATACACTTTCTTCGCTTTTCTTTTTCCCTTCGAATATCCCTCTTTGAAAAAGAAAATGGCAACTCTAGCAAATTCATCAGCGAAACAACATTGGAGCTACTTTCTAAATGGTCTTGAGCAAGCATCACAATGGCCCAAGACATTCATCTCCTTTTACACGTAAGAACGCAAGAAACTCGGACCCATGGATGATCGAAGTGTGTATTCAACTTCTCTTTGTTAATACTACAAACAGATCTTCAAGCATCCAAAAGGCAATGCTGACTACATTCTTGTTGAACGGCGTTGTCTTTTTGGGCGGTCAAGTCTTTCTAGAGACATTCTATCCTACTTCAAAGCTTTTGGGATGTTCCTATGTTGTAAGTTTCATGAAAGAGATAGACAATGCCGAATTGACCGAGATGATTTGATAGAGCTTGCTGGGTGTTCCAATGTATTTTGTATTGCTCGGCGTCAATGGCAAGTTCTTTGGTAGAGTAGCTGAGAAAGCATATCAGATTCAAGCGAGACAAACCAAGCAAAATGTACCTGCACCAACCACTGTTTCAAGTTTGGCTTCGACTATCTTGACCACTATTCTATACATCAATTGCGGCATCTTTGCAACTCTCTTATCCAAAATACCTCATGTCGGTCGCTTGCTGTCATTCTTGATGAATTGCATCATCTTGTCTTATTACTGTTTTGAGTAACGTATCTCTTCCATGAACGAGCGGTTAAGTTTGCATGACATGTGCTTATCATCAAGTTGTAGATACCAATGGGTATATAAGGGTTGGAACATTGAAAAGCGTTTATCTTATATGGAGAAGCATTGGTCTTTCTTTTTAGGATTTGGTAAGTGTGCTATTAGATCAAGAGAGAGAGAGAGAGAGAGAGAGAGAGAGAGAGAAAAGGATGTGGTCTGGTTAACCAGATTACGATGGCAGGATTTCCCGGAACCATCTTTACCTTTTTCCTTTCCTTCCTTCGTTCGGGTGCCGTATTTGCTCTTATTTACCCCTGCGTAAGTCCAGCTGAACAGCATACATCAAGCTAGAACATTAACACACGTGCGCATAGTTCATTATCATGGCCATGATGGCTGTACCCAAGGCAACTACACCCTACAGTCAAACCATGGCATCAGGCGCAGATGCTCAATCCGAATGGACATTGCCTAACCGCATTCCCGTCTTTTATCCTGTTAGAAAGTTAAACGATGGTGTGATTTTACTTGTTCGTTTGGTAGGTGGTGTTCATGCCGATTCCATTGTCAGCGAAAAGAAGAATGCTAGTATCAAACAAGAATAAGTGTGTATTTATTTTCAATAAATCTAAGCGATTTCCTTCTATCAATGTGTATAAATGCATATATATATATATGTGTGTGTGTGCTTGGTTTGCTGTTTCTCCATCTACTTGGCAGACTTTTTTCTCTTTTTGGCTTGATGCAAATCTTCAACTGCCTTGGTGTTGGATGATCCAGGTAAAAGTTCATGAGCTAAAATGCAATGAGTCAATGGAAACTACACAAAGTAGACGCAAACACACTTACTCTCATTCTTCATCAGACGATCCACCAGATCAGAAATAACACCGCCAGTCAAAAACTTCATCGAGACACCAGCAGGTAGAATAGGCTGCTTTAGCAAATGATTCAGCTTGTTACGCAAGCTCTGTGCCTTCACCCTGCCCTTGTGGAGATCCTCTGCTGACTTTTGATAGCCTTTACCCTGCATCGTATCCTCATCAAAATCAACGTCCATTTCCTTGGCCATATTACGCATCCAATTGACTTCATGTGTTTGCTTTGATTCTTGATGTAAAATAGAGTCAATTTCAGCAGCCAATTTGACACGTTCCGTCATGGCTCTCAAAATGTTCAGATCCACAGGGAAAGTGGGGTAGTCCTTGTTCTTACGCAATGTCTGACACAACTTTTGATAAATTTTCATTTCTTCAGGACCACACAGCAACAGAGAGACACCATCACGGTTAGCACGAGCTGTACGACCACTACGATGAACGTAGATTTCACCAGAGCGAGGTAATTGGTAGTGAATGACATGATCCACAAGAGGAATATCCAGACCACGGGCAGCGACATCAGAGGCCACCAGCACAGCCTTGGGATTAGCCTTGAATCTGTCCAGGCTCTTGAGACGCTGCTTTTGTTGCATTTGAGCATGCAATCCCAACACTTCTACGTTCAGCAGCTTGAAGATGGGCACCAAACGACGGATCGCATCAATGGAGTTGACGAAAATGATGGTGCGACCAGGATAACGCGTGACAAAGTAATACACATACAGATCCTTGTCTGTATTGACACAGTCAATCTTGGCTTCTAGCAAACGAGAGGCGACCACGTTCTCTGAAGTCATATCCACAAGTGCAGGATCCTCATCAGCAAACTCGATACGACGCAACAGATCCTCCATGGTGTTGGTGGCCTTGACAGGCAGCTTCTTCTTTTTAGCCTTGACATTGAATCGAAGATCTTTGCTGAGCGTAGCGGTATAAATAAAGGTTTGATGCTTGCCTAAATCCTGGGGCAATGTCTTTTTGGTGGTGCCTTCATCGACTTCCTCAGGCCATTCCGTGGTATCTTGACGCTTAGTCGACAGGGCATTGAGCAAACTCGTCAGTTCTTCAAAATGGCCCTTTTCAAGCATACGATCAGCTTCATCCAAAACCAAGAATTTGATGTGTTTCAGCATATCCATGTATTCAGGGTTGTTTGAAAAGATCTCCCAAAGACGACCGGGTGTAGCCACAATAATGTCAGGCTTCTGCTTGACCAAGCGCTCTTGCTTTTGAATAGACATACCACCCACAATAGCCACCACACGCACATTGCTGAAAGCTGACATTTTATCAATGTGGTCGCGCACCTGGATAGCTAATTCTCTGGTGGGCGTCAAAATCAAACCAGCAAGACCTTCACGGGCAGGATGTGTAGCCAGGTAGTTGATGATGGGGATACCGAATGCAAGTGTCTTACCAGAACCAGTTTCAGCAGAACCAATGATATCACGACCTTCCATGGCTAAAGGAAGAGAGTTCTTTTGGATAGGTGTAGGTGCTGTAAAATTGTTGTATTTGAGAGCATTCACCACAGATTCGCATAAATTCAAGTCTTTCCAGGCAGATACATCTACACTTTGGTCGACATCTTCCATTGTGGGGCGAGGCTTTTTGGCTTTCGCATCCTCTTCTACTGCTTCCTTGGATCGATCTGCCTCCAACTCTGCTTCAGCAGCTTTTCTTTTAGCAGCTAATCGCTCACGTTTGTTCAATGGTTTGTTTTCGTCTTTGATGGCAGTTGCAGGTGTCTCGGCTTGCTGAGCTTCCAACTTTTCTACTTGGCTTTGCAACTTTTCTAGTTCCTTTTTCTTTTTTTCAAGCAACTTTTGTGCCTTGGTCTTTTTCTCAACCACCTTGACATCCTTGACTTCGGTGATGGATGGGTCCTCCATGTCCTCGTCCTCTTTGTCAGCTTTGTCCTCATTTGCATCGACGTTGCCCTTGTTTTCTTCGGATTTTGCCTTGGCAGCCTGCTCTTCGTCAAATGTATCCACATCGTAAAAGGTGCCTGTTTCTTCCACGCTGAGAGGAGCAGTAGGTTGAGCCTTCTTTCCGCTCTTGCGGTTCTGTTTCTTGACTCTCTACACAACCGGAAATCGTGTAAGTACGCAATCCTACAAATCCAACCTGTCATTTGATGACAAACCTTAAATTTAGCGACTTTGCCGCTCACATCATCCCCTTCGTATTCTACTTCAACATCACTGATTTCTTCCAAACACAGAAATCCACCCGCATCATCGCCCATAAACATATCAGTGCCAGAAGCTTCGTTCCAGTCCCAGGTATCAATGTCGCCGAGATCCTCATATTCAATCACACCATCCACACCTTTCTCCAGCTTGTCAGTCTTTTTGGTGGCATTGGCAGTCTGTTTGTTGCCTGATTTCTTATGAGTGGGCTTTTTGTTCACCTTGTTAGGCGCTTTGGTGCTGTTGCTCTTTTGAGTTGTTTTGGCCATGGTCAATCGTAAAGCAAATCAATTCAAGATGAAAAAAAAAAAAAAAAAAAAAAAGAAGGTTGTATTAAAAAATTTTCTAGTTTTTGAAACTCTCCACTGTCACCTTTCTGGTCGATTTATGCATTTGGAAGAACGATTGGTGGCTCAATTTGTTGATCTAGGATCACTAGCCATCGGTCATCATGGTTGTCGCAAGGCAGACATGTCTTTTATTATATTACTGGACGGTGCAAAAGTTGTCAAATACCTTGTCAAGAAGCCAATGTCTTGCCATTAGTCCTCTCATATGGCATTTGATCTCGAGTCAGCTGTATAAAGCAAAAAAGCTTCAAATGCACTACTGGCGCCCACTTTGTTAAGAGATATATCTCTTTACGTTCACTCGACAACATGAAAACACAGAGAGCCCCTCTAAATCTAAACAGGGAATAAATTCTGTAATTGGAAAGCAACTTGCAAGCCGCAGCAAACTTCTTGATGCCATATTTCAATGGTACAACAATTGCAATGTAGCACAGAGAATCAAATGGTTATAATAATCGCAACATTCCCATGTTTCTTTCTGTCATTGTCTTTTATATACAAAAACGACATGTGTTGGAATCAGTTGCCATTTGAAATCTTGCAGTGTATATTTCATTTCTGTAATCTCGCTTACGAGCATCATCCTGATAAAAGAGATGCTTTTATCGATCTGCAACTGGTATGTAAAAGCTGGCATAAAGCAGCTTACGAGGCACTCTATCAAGACGTTTATCTGGCAGAGGATCATGTAAGATTTGGTGATCTCGTAGCATTTCAGGTGGGTCCACTGGTTAAACGGGTCACTTTTCTATACGACTTTTCAAACAACAAGAAAGCGTCTGCCATTGTCCAATCCATTACAAAACACTGTCCCAATATTGAAGAGATACATACAGCGTCTGATACTGAACGCAGTCTGGTGTGGCCGTTGCTTTTGTCTGATGGCAGCAAGATAACGAGGCTTAGGACTTTGGGTGAAGAGGGCTGCAGTGTCTTTGATGCTAGTGTATACACGAATGTTGCGCTCAAATACAAGGACAGCTTTACACAGCTATACCTCTTGAACAACAATGCCAACCCAAATATTCGGATGAACGGACTGCATCCACCACTGGTAGGTAATTTGAGCAAGTTCACCGCCTTGCAACATTTGATAATCAACAGCCCATTTCGTTTCAGTCATAGCAACTTGGATAAACTGCTAAACGATTGTCCGCCATCACTATACAAACTTGTATTTGAAAAAATAAGGCTGGAAGAAGAAACACCATTGCCAGCTAATATTGAACCAATGGCACATGTAAAGCAACTCAGCATCAGTCAATGTGATATCCACGGTGCCTCGTTACTGTACCTTGCTCGTAAGCTGAAGGGATTGGAGGAGTTGGAGTTGGATTATGTATGCAGTCAAGCATCAGACAGCTGGTGGAACCAACTGAATGCATTTTGTTTACCTGCTCAAGTGTACGAGATTGGCATCAGACTAGAGCACAGGCAGATACTCTCTCAATTGAGTAACTGCTTTAATCTGATCCAAAAGAGCATTTCAATGCAAAGCATCAACGGCGGCAAAAGAGAATTACACATACACAGCTTGGAGGAGGATGACTACCTTGGCTTGGTAGGCTACAATGTGCGACTGACAAGAGCAAGGAATGCACAAACAGTTGTGATTGACCCTTACAACTTTGACAATGTATCCATCACTGATATTTTGAACCTAGCAGAGCAGTATTTGCCCACCTCTATTCGAATCGAGTTTGGGAATGTAGAGGATATCTATCAAACCTTCCTGGCAAGAGATGCTGACGATGAAAGCAGCAAACAATTTTTGCCAGCAGAAGAAATCAAAGATATCATGATACGACAGCATAATGTGGACATAAACAACAGCTGGGAGATAATCAATAGAGCGCACCATCTACTCAGTCAAGGACAACATACGTCGTTGTATTTCAGGAACATGCTTTTGCTTCATACCGAGCTACCCGATCTGGCCACGGTCGAAAATCTGTCTTTCCTGTCCTTTGACACTTCCATCCTACAACATGATGCGCTTTCAAGATTATCCAGTGTGGTGCATAACATTGACAGATTAGAAATTTCCTCTTGTGCCATACTCATGGATGAGCCTTATATTCTTAAGCTATTTTTCCCATCTACAGCAATCCGCTCCTTATCCCTGATAATACGGCCTCTATTGGAAAACAATGCATACCATGATCGATACTTTCGAAACTGCTTTTTAAAAAATTTGGAGTCACTTGAAGCGGCATCCCTGGATGGTCAGTACACATTGAAAATAGAGACTAAAAAAAAGACATACATTCATCGAAGAAAAGGAAGCGAGATACTGGAAAAGGAATATTCAAATGTTGACACCACCACTGCTGGAACAAGAGACAATTTTCTCATTTGGATCAAGTGCTTAAGCTTGGATGAATTCCGCATATCAAATGATTGGGATAATGAGTTTGAAAAGCTACATTGAGATAGATGATGCACTCGGATATATTGATGATGTGAATAAAATGAAAATACATATGTATTAGTCTGCTGAAATGTACTGAAAATTCACTGTCAAGTGTTTCTTGTCACTTGAATGCCCTTCATTAGTGACCTAGCATTGTGGATCTGACTCTTTTACAACAATGCTTCTGCCTACTAGCTATATTACTGAGAATAATTTATGCACAGGTGAGCACCACAATAATATGTGCATTACGTCGTCTTTCAACTTGTTGAAAATATGTAAAACACAGCTACCTTTGAAGACATTCAAGTAAATGCTTACTATGTATCTCTGCTCATGCTCAATCCCTATAGACTGTTATGCAAAGTATTATTAGAATACAACATTACTAGGGCTATTAATATTTGATCTATATTCTAATTGATTCTTCCTCCTCAGCATCGTGAAATCAAAATACATCAAATAATAGAAAAATTCAATAATCGTAATGAACAAAAGTATGCAATTGCATCTTCTTGTTTTAATATTAAATAGAGCAAGATTTAAATTGTGTCCGTTTTGTTGTAAATATCTGATAAGTACGTGAGAATAGATGTAGGTTCATTCAGTAAAAATCAGATGAAGAGGAAAGGGAAGAGCGAATGTCTACTGCTATTTATATGTATGATTTATGGATTGCTTACGCACCCGTCTAGAATGGTGTTCTCATGCTAAGTTTTAGTGTGAATCCTCACTTATGCTAAATGGTAATTATTTCAGATATAGATGATCAGTCTAAGTATCTTTAGTTGCTCTTGGCAACGTTGATTACTTACATTCCTTATCTGCTATCGTTTGACATATACAGAGTAGCTTACTGAAACTTAGCTTATGTGAACATCATGGTTATCGTTTACATGTTGATACAGTTTATTTACATATGCTTCATATGTGCATAGTTTATTACTGAATTCAATCTACGACATTGTGATTCAGGAACAGTTATATGTGTGAATACAACACGTTTGGATACCCTTTTATATAAAAACAAAAATCATCATAAATGTCAGATCAATAGCAGATCAACTAGTTGAAACCCTTCGCCGTTTGAACCCCTGAGCCAATCAAATTGCTTGAAAACTCCGCTGATCTAAAAAAAAATTGCGAGGGTTTCCCCCTGTTTTGATGTGAGGCAAAATTTTAAGCGCCGCTATATATAGCAATATAGCTGTTACTATCATCAAATTTCCCTCAGGTGCTAGAACATGCCTTACTTACACCACCTAGCTTTTAAATTCTGGCATTGAGACTCTCAATCATCACTAAAGTAAGTAGCAATAACCAAGTGGAGGCAGCCTATCCATCTCCTAGTCTCGGATAAAGTCTTGTTGAGCTTCAGCGATAGGCACATCCACCACAACGTAATAAAGAGGTATGCTTCAAAGAAGCATAATAAAAGAAAAAAAAAAGGAAGAACAGAACATAATACTGTACTATAGAAGTATAGTAGTATGTAGGCAAAGAAAAGGAACACTCACACAAAAAGGTGAGTTAAAAGAAAAGCTTAACAACAAGTACAACATCAAAGATGCTCAGAACAGTTCGTTATTGTTGCAACAAAAATGCATACATGAGCAAAGTGCATGGTAATAGTCGGATGTAAAGCAACACAAACACATACAATTGCAAGAGCATTAGCAGTATTTTAAGTATGCAATACAACATAGTGACTAATGTTGTTGTGTGAAGCCACAGAGGTAACACAAACAACAATCCACGGCCATATAACATAGTAGTATTACAACCGTAATACAGATATATAGCAGCACATCATGCTTGTTGTTCGTACATACGAAGCAACAACATTGCAAGCATGCGTTGAGCTGATCATATCACAGCCAACAAAGAAAAAAGAAAGCGCAACAAGTCAAGCATCATGAATGCATTATCATGAGAAAGGAAGCAATGATAAAAGCGTCCAGAGAAGCTTTACATCATTGCAACCACAAGAAAAAAAGCTACTTACCACTTACCACCACCACAGATAGACCAGAAGAGTATAGGCAACTACCAGAGATAGATCAGAGAAAACAAGCATACAACATGTGCAGTAAACCAGGAGATACCATATTAGCAGCAACAGCGGCAACACCAGCATTATAAAAGAACCAAAGAACGAACGCCATTAGCAGAGATCAGACAAAGACCAATGAAGTTACTTACCACTTATCACCGCCACAGATAGACCAGAAAAGTATAGGCAATCACCGGAGACAGACCACAGAACGAGCATGCACCAAATAGAGTAGTAGACCAGGAAAGACCAGATTAGCAGCAGCAGCAGCAGCAACACCAGCGCCATAGAAAAACCAAAGAATGAACGACACCAGGAACCAGACAAAGACCAAAGAAGCAACCACCAGACATGGTAAACCAAAGAAACAGACAGCAGAGATAGCAGACAAGTAACGGCAGCACCACTCATGTCAAACAGGCAAAAAAAAATTTCAAAACCTAATAAACAAATTCAATTAATTTTAGCTCTACGCCTTCCAGTGCTCGTTATCAAATGGTACCTAATGCATTTCACTTCAAAGAAGCAATATCAAGCGCTTTTAACAGTGTAAGGCCGTGGTATCAGAAGCTAGATTGTTATTATCAATCAAACGGCTTCCAAAACAGCCATGGTTTGATACTAAACGCGTTATGCAAAAAAAAGGAGGGTATGGAAGAATGAGAGGACGTCCTATCCGACGTCACAACCAGTAGATTTGTTCTCAGCCCTCTGCCGTCGTGGCAGCCGTAATTGCGGCAATCTAATTTGAATTTGTGTAGTAGTGGGTATTTTTGTGTTCAAATTTGATTTGATCTGACATCTTGTAAACGTTTTTATCAAGTTTGACTAAGAAAACTGTCGTTATCACACCCAGCTTTCTAATGTGACTTTAGAGGACTAAAGAAGCCGCATCGAATGGTGCTGATTATATTCAGCTTTCAGATCGAAAATAATGAGCAATATGCAAAAATATGAAAACAGGTTTTCTGTGATTATGTCAAAAGTTAGCATATAAAAGCCTCATAGAAAGAGCTTCCACTGTTGCATTCCGTCTTTGCGATTAATTTGATCTTATATGTGTCATAGGAAGAGTCTTCATTTTTGGGGTGAAAAACGCGATCATTTGATTTTCAGAAATTTTCCCTTACTAGTACACATGAAAAGAATGGGGATTCCCATGGATTTGCAATGACCCAAAAAATTTTGAGATAAAGCACTAATAAGTAAAGCGTGGCCAAGGGGAGACGTTTGGCCCTATTCCAAGTGTCCACAACGCTTTGTAGCATGAGTTATCCATACTTCAAAGTGGCTAGATTTGGACAGAATTTTGTGATGAATTCGTAATAATAGTCGACGATAATAATCAGTTGTCAACTGTATCTAAAACGAAAGCAAACACTGTGACTAAAAAAGGTTCAAATTTATCTGAATATATTAGAATTTGACCAATTTTTTCTGAAATATCCTAAAAATGTCTTAATCACTCTGAATTTGTCCAAATCCCTTTGGAAATATTCAGATAAATTCATGCAGATGAAAGTTAATAAATTAAGCTTAGAGAAATTTGGAGAAATTTAGAAAAATTTAGATATTATCCAGCGATTTTTACCACGAAACGATCTTCATCAGAAAAACGAGTAGTCATCGCTACGCCATTTTTTTTCTTATTTGTCAACTGCTTGAGATTCTTTCTTGTAAGGGAGTCGTGCTCCATTTTTTATTTAGAGTTCTCTGAATGTCATAATAGGATAGGAAGAAGAAAGAACGAAGATATATTATTGCAGAGCAACTGTTAAGCACAAAGAATAAAAGGATTATTATTTGTAGCTTATAAAAAATGTTCAATATTATAAAAACAAGAAAAGACTTATTTGAATAAGATCAGACACAAAAAACTAAAGATTTATTGATGAAGACAAGAGTTATTCTATTTATACTAAGTTCTGAATGCCAAAGTAGCAATTTATCTTGTACAACGCTTATCACATCTGGTGAACCTCAGTATTTAGATAGCTGAGATGCACTTTAATTATCATAGCTTGTCCATGTTGTTGCACAACACAGACATATCTACCCATCAAGAATACCTTAATCTTTATAGACACTTGTAGCCCTTCCGGCACAACAGTCCTTCTTTTTTTTCATAGCTGTTACATGCAATATCCAGCATAATATTTTCCGCTTGTTTTGCGACTTGATTACATCCATGGATTCTCTTCTTGATCATTTGGATCCTTCTCTCCAAAACACGGCAACTGTACTGAGGCATGGGGCCTATCTTTCGAATCACCATCGTGATATGCTCCAAATAATGTTCGCTGATCGGAAAGAATTTTGCTGAGATGTGAAGACAAAGAAATTGGTGCCACTTGGTGACCAGTTCTTCCAATTTTTGTATCTCGCTCTCAGATATATCCTGCTGCAAGCATACTGAGCAAATCAGAGATATTGTACGTAGGGCTTCCTTGGCAGCTTCAGAGACAGTAGGATCCAAATGGCATAAATCAACGTGGTCGATAAGAACTGTGGGCACAAAGTACTTCAGGAACACCAACCAATCTACTCCTCAATCCGTCCCTCCCTTGCTGAAGACATCCATGAAATTGCCTTCGAAGATCAAAGGTGATATGCTTGCAAGTTGGTTCAAGCAAATGCTGATCTTCTCTATTTGTCGCGGTTTCAAGCGAAGAATTGATTCCTTGTCCGTAAACATTTTCTTGATTCTTGGTGTCATGTTTTGTCCAAACAAATGAAATTCATCCAAGCCCACAAATGTTGGATCAATGAATGATGGCAGGTTTCGAAACAAAGAAGGCCTTTCGATACCAAGTTCTAGTGCACTGGATTTGTATTCTTCAATTGTTAGCAATCGTAGTGGTCGATCTTCATCATTAGCTGCTAGTTGAAAAGAAATAACACCATTTTTGCTGATGCCAATGATCGCACAAAAACGGCAGCCTTGAAGCAACGTATGGGATGCGAGGAAATTGAGTTCGCTGACGCTGGGGATATCACCAAAGGATCCCATGAGGTGAACTTTGAGCGAGATACTTGTTGAGTTGTTTCTCTGCACCTGTAGTCCATCACGAGCCAATTTTTCCAATTCGTTGACAAGGTATTGGAGGTAACTGTCTAATCTCTTGGTGTTTGGGATAATGGCGAAATCAATCAGGAACTCCATTTTGTATCTATAGGCAGAAGGAAGGCTCAAGATTTGTATCATGACCAAGTTCAACATTGCACCGCCTTTTTTGTGTGATTGGAATCCATCTACGTACAGGGACAGGTCAATGTCGTATCTATTGTCGAATAGATGTCTGTTGTTCACTAAATTTTGCATTGTATCGCCCTTGAACCTTGCTCTGATGGATGAATCCTCGTCATCAAGCACTCTGATGAAGTTTGGATTTTCGAACAACGTGGCAAGTTGTGGACCAATTGGTAGCATCTTGATGGTTCTTCTGGGGCTACCATCAATATTGAATCTCTTTTCAAAGCACACTGGACATTCGTCCCCATCCTCTGGTGGTTGAAAGGCATAGCAATACCTGATGCACACATCGACTGTATAAGGTGCAAAAGAAGTGACCCTTTTCCTAGCAGAGCTGGCCTTGAATGTTGAGACTATAGGCGTTGCAACTTATCATAGTAAATGTTAGCGCTTTGAAACAACCAACTTTGTTATGGTTACTTACAAGGATACGTTTGGTTGTGCCATTGAACAAGTCTTCGGATGCTTGAGTTTGTCAAGTTTTCTTCCCTGAAGATCTTGTGGATCTCAGTATTTTTAGCATCCAGTGGTGGTAATGCCTCGCAACTGTCAGACATCTGATTGTCACTATAGTTAGCGCCGAGTCCATCAGAGTCTCCAAAGTCATATTCTCCATCGCTACCAGGTTCACCATCGCTGTTTTCTTGCTGACTGTTTCTTTCAATGTAAGATCCAGCCTGAGTATCATGTTCAGTTCTTGCTTTCTTTCCTTAATACTGATTAGTCTACAGTTGTTGTGTCATTTGAAGAGTGCCAAAGTTTATGCTGTTTTTCATGTCTATTGCGAATTCTTCGACAACACTGGGCACAAAAAAATGGCATCGTAAATAATATTAGAAATAAAGGTTAAACACAAATCTGTCTGGATTGTCTTTTATGCTCCTTATATTGCATGCGTGTCAATCTGCATGATTGAAACATCAATGTCTGTGATAGCGGGTGCTATTAATTATTGGAAACATTACTAGACCAGTTTTTCTCTGTCTTTCATAGATTGTTACGCATTTATCGCAATTGATACAACCATCTCGAAGCACTGCTCTATTTTACACTTTACACTAATCACTTATTCAAAAATGGATCAAGCACAACAACCATTCTTGCAAAGATTGGAGAACATTCAACAGGACTTGTCCAATCTTAGCAAACAGGTCAAGGAATGTAATGACAACCAGACCGAAGTAAAAGCTATGCTGCAGCACATTGTTCAACAATCTACCTCTTCGAGCACGACCAATGTTGCGAGACTAGATGGAGTGATATGCCGTCCAAGCAAAGCAGACAACAAACATCTGGAGGAGCTTTCTGTTGAGCTATGCATCAACGTCCTTGAGGAGCATCGATTAGGTGGGGAAAACCTTGATGGCAAGAAAGTCTGGGAGCTTGTCAAAGATGCAGCATACAACCAGGCAAAGAAAGCTGACAGGCAGTTCCCGAATATCACTTTCAGCAAGCTGGACGACAGGTTTCAAGCCTTGTTGGTCAAGACCGTCATTAACGATGTAGCCAAAAAGGGCGTTGACATCTCTGGGTTCTTCAAAGATTGGTTGCCGCAGTTTGCTGTCTCCAAATCATTGTCTGGCATAATCGATTACAAATACAGTGCCAGGCCAAGCAATGACACCGCAATTCACGAAACCCAATTCGATGATGATCTGGTATTTTCTGAGGGATGATCCCAAGCACAATCCGAAGAAGATTCTGTCGACGATGACGAAAATTTGATTGTAGACAAGATCAATTTTCATGTTTCTCGAAATACTGGATCACAAAAGTAAATGCTGCATAGAGAAAAGTACTCTTTGATACTAATCGTAATATTATAGAAGAATCAGCACGCAACATATGCCTCTAGTAGAACAAGTAATTAAGCTTTCATAGATATAGCGCAGTAACTCACATTTCTTTTCCATTTTATAATGTGCACTATCACTATAGCCAATGCAGCCATCTCCAGTATCAAAAAATGTATCTGCATCAAACAAATCAAAGGCAAAGGAATATGAAAAGCACAGAAGATATTCATCACCAGAAACGCAAGATTTGCAAAGACAGTAAGTCTCTTATCATCGCCCTGGAGTTAGCCATTTTATGCTGATATTCTCTCTATCTCTTAAATTGTAGAAACATAAAGGTAATCATAAGGCATTGATATCATAGATGGAGCTACTTATCTTTGTGTTTTAGGGACCCAACAATAAGAGAGTGCGCAAGTCGTAAGGAATTCTGATCTCTATGCTTATTCTGATTAGGCTACGCTTCGTTGTTATTGCCCGTAATGTAATATCATCATGTTTCTCTGTAGTAGTAGCGCAATTATTATATGTCAAGAAATAAACAATGGTTTCTATTGTAATAGCACTAAATGCTATTATATATCTGATTTATTTTTTTATGAATATTTTGCAAACCACCCTAAACTACATGAATTTTTTGAATTTTTCTGAATTAAGTGAGCACTTTTCCGAATTTCTCTGAATGCCATTCAGAAAAATTTCGACAAATTTGTAGAAATATTCAGCAATATTCAAATCTTTTTTAGTCACAGTGGAATGATGATCCATGGTGTAGTGAAAACAGGTTTAAATAGATTTCACAAAAAAAAATAAAGCAATAGTAAAATACAATGGAAATCAACTGTATTTTATTTGTGTATAAAATGAACTGAAGATCCTGGTGTTGTAAATCTAAAAGTACGTGAGAATGGATATAAGTTTATTTTCGTAAAATCAGATGAAGAGGAGAGGGAAGAGTGAATGTCTACTGCTATTTATATGTATGATTTATGGATTGCTTACACACCCGTCTAGAATGGTGTTCTCATGCTAAGCTTTAGTGTGAATCCTCACTTATGCTAAATGGTAATTATTTCAGATATAGATGATCAGTCTAAGTATCTTTAGTTGCTCTTGACAACGTTGATTACTTACATTCCTTATCTTCTATCTTTTGACATATAGAGAATAGCTTACTGAAACTTAGCTTATGTGAATATCATGGTTATCGTTTACAGGTTGATACAGTTTATTTACATATGCTTCATATGTGCATAGTTTATTACTGAATTCAATCTACGACATTGTGATTCAGGAACAGTTAGATGTGTGAATACAACATCTGGAATTGAGTAAAAAAAGAAGAGTATTTATACATTTGCAACTAGCTTGTAGGATTAGTGATGATAGAGAGCAATAGATGCTGCTATTGCGATATCTGGCAAACGTTGCTGATGTTTGATTCAAAGTGGTAATCAATGCAAGAGCACTGGCCATAAGGGTCGATTTGAGTAACCTTGATGGGCTTGGGTGAGCTATCGTCATAGCATGTTTTAATGTAACCTTGATGGTTTAAAGTGTGGTATTTGTTATTGAAGTACGGAACCCTTTATCTGGGATATTGTGCAACTATGGCAGCGGGGCATAGTTGTCATATTCGAATATGCTTGTTATTGATTTGATTCTATTTGGATAAAGATTCCATCACTTATTACGACCACCATGGGCTTGATTGAATACACTGTGATCAGGAGTGATTCATTCACACGATGTGCGATATAAGCATGCATCTTTGCTTTAGTATTTTTAAATGGGTTTTTGATTTACATTTGAGCGCTTTCATTAATAGATCCAAATAACATGAATTTGAATGAGTGCTATTTGATGAACTTTGGTTTTCAATTAAGTTGCGTTTGGGTGGCTATTTCATTACATGATCTTTGTCTGGTCTTTGTTGGGGCTTTGTCTGATCTTTGTTTGGTCTTTGTCTGGTCTTTGTCTGGTCTTTGTTTGGTCTTTGTCTGACCTTTCTCTGGTCTTTGTCTGATCTTTCTCTGGTCTTTGTCTGATCTTTGTCTGGTCTTTGTCTGATCTTTGTCTGGTCTTTGTCTGATCTTTGTCTGGTCTTTGTCTGATCTTTGTCTGGTCTTTGTCTGATCTTTGTCTGGCCTTTCTCTGGTCTTTGTCTGATCTTTCTCTGGTCTTTGTCTGGTATTTGTTTGGTCTTTGTCTGGCCTTTCTCTGGTCTTTGTCTGGTCTTTGTTTGGTCTTTGTCTGGTCTTTGTCTGGTCTTTGTCTGGTCTTTGTCTGATCTTTGTCTGGTCTTTGTTTGGTCTTTGTCTGGTCTTTGTCTGGTCTTCATCTGGTCTTTGTCTGGTCTTTGTCTGGTTTTTGTTTGGTCTTTGTCTGGTCTTTGTTTGGCCTTTGTCTGGTCTTTGTCTGATTTTTGTCTGATCTTTGTCTGGTCTTTGTCTGGTCTTTGTCTGGTCTTTGTTTCGTCTTTGTCTGATCTTTGTCTGATCTTTGTCTGGTCTTTGTTTGGTCTTTGTTTGATCTTTGTTTGATCTTTGTTTGGTCTTTGTTTGGTCTTTGTCTGGTCTTTGTCTGATCTTTGTCTGGTCTTTGTCTGGTCTTTGTTTGGTCTTCATCTGGTCTTTGTCTGGTCTTTGTCTAGTCTTTGTCTGGTTTTTTGATCTTTTTCTGGTCTTTGTCTGATTTTTGTTTGGTCTTTGTCTGATCTTTGTTTGGTCTTTGTCTGATCTTTGTTTGGTCTTTGTCTGGTCTTTGTTTGGTCTTTGTTTGGTCTTTGTCTGGTCTTTGTCTGATCTTTCTTTGGTCTTTGTCTGATCTTTGTTTGGTCTTTGTCTGGTCTTTGTCTGATCTTTGTTTGGTCTTCATCTGGTCTTTGTCTGGTCTTTGTCTAGTCTTTGTCTGGTCTTTGTCTGATCTTTGTCTGGTCTTTGTTTGGTCTTTGTTTGGTCTTTGTCTGGTCTTTGTTTGGTCTTTGTCTGATCTTTGTCTGGTCTTTGTCTGGTCTTTGTTTGGTCTTTGTCTGATCTTTTTCTGGTCTTTGTCTGATTTTTGTTTGGTCTTTGTCTGATCTTTGTTTGGTCTTTGTCTGGTCTTTGTTTGGTCTTTGTCTGATCTTTGTCTGATCTTTGTTTGGTCTTCATCTGGTCTTTGTCTGGTCTTTGTCTAGTCTTTGTCTGGTCTTTGTCTGATCTTTTTCTGGTCTTTGTCTGATTTTTGTTTGGTCTTTGTCTGATCTTTGTTTGGTCTTTGTCTGGTCTTTGTCTGATCTTTGTTTGGTCTTCATCTGGTCTTTGTCTGGTCTTTGTCTAGTCTTTGTCTGGTCTTTTGATCTTTTTCTGGTCTTTGTCTGATTTTTGTTTGGTCTTTGTCTGATCTTTGTTTGGTCTTTGTCTGGTCTTTGTCTGATCTTTGTTTGGTCTTCATCTGATCTTTGTTTGGTCTTTGTCTGGTCTTTGTCTGGTCTTTGTTTGGCCTTTCTCTGGTCTTTGTCTGATCTTTGTCTGGTCTTTGTTTGGTCTTTGTTTGGTCTTTGTCTGATGTTTCTCTGGTCCTTGTCTGGTCCTTGTCTAGTCTCTGGTGTCGTTTGTTCTCTGGTTTTTCGATGGTGCTGGTATTGCTGCTGCTGTTGCGAATCCGGTCTTTCCTGGTTTACTGTCTTTGGTGCATGCTTGTTCTCTGGTCTATTTGTGGTTGTGGTAAGTGGTAAGTATCTTCTTTCTTCTGGTCGGAATGATATAAAACTTCTTTGAACGTTTGTATTATTGCTTTCTTTCTCGTGATAATGCATTTTATCATGATGTTTACTTTGTTGCGCTTTCTTCTTCTTTTGCTGGTTGTGTTGCCTCTGTGGTTTGACATGAAACAACATTAGTCATTATGTTGTAGTGCAAATTTATACCACCATTGCTTTTGCAGTTGTACGTGTTTGTGTTGTTACTCTACATTCGACTATTTACCATGCACTTTGCTCATGTATGCAATACTGTTGCAACAACAACGAGCTCTTTTGAACATCTTTGATGTTGTATTTATGATATGCTTTTCTTTGACTCGCGTTGTGTGAGTGTCCATTTTTTGCCTACATATTACTATACTCCTATAGTAATATGTTCTTTTCTTCTTGTGGAATACATCCACTATGATCTGCATTCCGACAGTTCATCCAGTTACCAGTGTTGAGGATATAGATCATCTCTGAGAGGCAAATGTATTAGGCGTTGTATATTACATAAGAGGATCTGAGAATGAGCTGAGATGCATAGTAGAAGTGAGAGGTCTTTATTCAAGCAGCACGAAGGAACGTGAGTGGTGCCATCAAATGGCTAATCTATATCCTGGTTCCTAGAGAGTGGTAGCCTATGGCCTTTCGTCCCTGGAAGGGGGTTTCAATTCCGACAAATGTTCTTCCGCCAAAGCTATTAGGAAGAACATTCTATTCTGGATCATCTTTGTTGTTTATCCTTGACTGGTGGTTCATGAGTTCTTATACAACACATCCTCGTTAACTGGTTCAAGGCTTATACAATTATCCCGCATTCAAGATCAAGGTCCTATTGCTGCGGCACTGTCAAATAATAACTATAAATACCTTTGATATCTACACTAATTTTGATCCCTATTCAATCTTGGAATAACATAATAAATATATTCAGTTCTAATTGTATTTACTCTGTCTATATTTCGTTATTCTAAACATACATACAGTTTATATCTAAATCTGGTTGTTTAGAATAACGAAATATAGACAGAGTAAATACAATTAGAACTGAATATATTTATTATGTTATTCCAAGATTGAATAGGGATCAAAATTAGTGTAGATATCAAAGGTATTTATAGTTATTATTTGACAGTGCCGCAGCAATAGGACCTTGATCTTGAATGCGGGATAATTGTATAAGCCTTGAACCAGTTAACGAGGATGTGTTGTATAAGAACTCATGAACCACCAGTCAAGGATAAACAACAAAGATGATCCAGAATAGAATGTTCTTCCTAATAGCTTTGGCGGAAGAACATTTGTCGGAATTGAAACCCCCTTCCAGGGACGAAAGGCCATAGGCTACCACTCTCTAGGAACCAGGATATAGATTAGCCATTTGATGGCACCACTCACGTTCCTTCGTGCTGCTTGAATAAAGACCTCTCACTTCTACTATGCATCTCAGCTCATTCTCAGATCCTCTTATGTAATATACAACGCCTAATACATTTGCCTCTCAGAGATGATCTATATCCTCAGCACTGGTAACTGGATGAACTGTCGGAATGCAGATCATAGTGGATGTATTCCACAAAATCAATAACAAGCATATTCAAATATGACAATTATGCCCTGCTGCCATAGTTGCACAATATCCCAGATAAAGGGTTCCGTACTTCAATAACAAATATCACACTTTAAACCATCAAGGTTACATTAAAACATGCTATGACGATAGCTCACCCAAGCCCATCAAGGTTACTCAAATCGACCCTTATGGCCAGTGCTCTTGCATTGATTACCACTTTAAATCAAACATCAGCAACATTTGCCAGATATCGCAATAGCAGAACCAATTGCTCTCTATCATCACTAATCCTACAAGCTAGTTGCAAATGTATAAATACTCTTCTTTTTTTACTCAATTCCAAGATCTTCAGTTCATTTTATACACAAAATAAAATACAGTTGATTTCTATTGTATTTTACTATTGCTTTATTTTTTTTTGTGAAATCTATTTAAACCTGATTTCACTACACTGCTATTTATATGTATGATTTATGGAGTGCTTACGCACCCGTCTAGAATGGTGTTCTCATGCTAAGCTTTAGTGTGAATCCTCACTTATGCTAAATGGTAATTATTTCAGATATAGATGATCAGTCTAAGTATCTTTAGTTGCTCTTGGCAACGTTGATTACTTACATTCCTTATCTGCTATCATTTGACATAAAAAGAGTAGCTTACTGAAACTTAGCTTATGTGAATATCATGGTTATCGTTTACAGGTTGATACAGTTTATTTACATATGCTTCATATGTGCATAGTTTATTACTGAATTCAATCTACGACATTGTGATTCAGGAACAGTTATATGTGTGAATACAACACGTTTGGATACCCTTTTATATAAAAACAAAAATCATCATAAATGTCAGATCAATAGCAGATCAACTAGTTGTAGCCCTTCGCCGTTTGAACCCCTGAGCCAATCAAATTGCTTGAAAACTCCGCTGATCTAAAAAAAATTTGCGAAGGTTTCCCCCTGTTTTGATGTGAGGCAAAATTTTAAGCGCCGCTATATATAGCAATATGGCTGTTACTATCATCAAATTTCCCTCAGGTGCTAGAACATGCCTTACTTACACCACCTAGCTTTTAAATTCTGGCATTGAGATTCTCAATCATCACTAAAGTAAGTAGCAATAACCAAGTGGAGGCAGCCTATCCATCTCCTAGTCTCGGATAAAGTCTTGTTGAGCTTCAGCGATAGGCACATCCACCACAACGTAATAAAGAGGTATGCTTCAAAGAAGCATAATAAAAGAAAAAAAAAAAGGAAGAACAGAACATAATACTGTACTATAGAAGTATAGTAGTATGTAGGCAAAGAAAAGGAACACTCACACAAAAAGGTGAGTTAAAAGAAAAGCTTAACAACAAGTACAACATCAAAGATGCTCAGAACAGTTCGTTATTGTTGCAACAAAAATGCATACATGAGCAAAGTGCATGGTAATAGTCGGATGTAAAGCAACACAAACACATACAATTGCAAGAGCATTAGCAGTATTTTAAGTATGCAATACAACATAGTGACTAATGTTGTTGTGTGAAGCCACAGAGGTAACACAAACAACAATCCACGGCCATATAACATAGTAGTATTACAACCGTAATACAGATATATAGCAGCACATCATGCTTGTTGTTCGTACATACGAAGCAACAACATTGCAAGCATGCGTTGAGCTGATCATATCACAGCCAACAAAGAAAAAAGAAAGCGCAACAAGTCAAGCATCATGAATGCATTATCATGAGAAAGGAAGCAATGATAAAAGCGTCCAGAGAAGCTTTACATCATTGCAACCACAAGAAAAAAAGCTACTTACCACTTACCACCACCACAGATAGACCAGAAGAGTATAGGCAACTACCAGAGATAGATCAGAGAAAACAAGCATACAACATGTGCAGTAAACCAGGAGATACCATATTAGCAGCAACAGCGGCAACACCAGCATTATAAAAGAACCAAAGAACGAACGCCATTAGCAGAGATCAGACAAAGACCAATGAAGTTACTTACCACTTATCACCGCCACAGATAGACCAGAAAAGTATAGGCAATCACCGGAGACAGACCACAGAACGAGCATGCACCAAATAGAGTAGTAGACCAGGAAAGACCAGATTAGCAGCAGCAGCAGCAGCAACACCAGCGCCATAGAAAAACCAAAGAATGAACGACACCAGGAACCAGACAAAGACCAAAGAAGCAACCACCAGACATGGTAAACCAAAGAAACAGACAGCAGAGATAGCAGACAAGTAACGGCAGCACCACTCATGTCAAACAGGCAAAAAAAAATTTCAAAACCTAATAAACAAATTCAATTAATTTTAGCTCTACGCCTTCCAGTGCTCGTTATCAAATGGTACCTAATGCATTTCACTTCAAAGAAGCAATATCAAGCGCTTTTAACAGTGTAAGGCCGTGGTATCAGAAGCTAGATTGTTATTATCAATCAAACGGCTTCCAAAACAGCCATGGTTTGATACTAAACGCGTTATGCAAAAAAAAGGAGGGTATGGAAGAATGAGAGGACGTCCTATCCGACGTCACAACCAGTAGATTTGTTCTCAGCCCTCTGCCGTCGTGGCAGCCGTAATTGCGGCAATCTAATTTGAATTTGTGTAGTAGTGGGTATTTTTGTGTTCAAATTTGATTTGATCTGACATCTTGTAAACGTTTTTATCAAGTTTGACTAAGAAAACTGTCGTTATCACACCCAGCTTTCTAATGTGACTTTAGAGGACTAAAGAAGCCGCATCGAATGGTGCTGATTATATTCAGCTTTCAGATCGAAAATAATGAGCAATATGCAAAAATATGAAAACAGGTTTTCTGTGATTATGTCAAAAGTTAGCATATAAAAGCCTCATAGAAAGAGCTTCCACTGTTGCATTCCGTCTTTGCGATTAATTTGATCTTATATGTGTCATAGGAAGAGTCTTCATTTTTGGGGTGAAAAACGCGATCATTTGATTTTCAAAAATTTTCCCTTACTAGTACACATGAAAAGAATGGGAATTCCCATGGATTTGCAATGACCCAAAAAATTTTGAGATAAAGCATTAATAAGTAAAGCGTGGCCAAGGGGAGACGTTTGGCCCTATTCCAAGTGTCCACAACGCTTTGTAGCATGAGTTGTCCGTGCTTCAAAGTGGCTAGATTTGGACAGAATTTTGTGATGAATTCGTAATAATAGTCGACGATAATAATCAGTTGTCAACTGTATCTAAAACGAAAGCAAAGAGCTTCTTTACTACAGGGCATCTAACTAGTTTAAATATAGTAGATCCCTGGTCAATGACTACTACGTTGAGATGGTATATAAATAGCAGGCTACTGGGGCCTTATGGATTGTTGGTATAGCTTATTGAGAGGCCACCAAAGTCGATATGTTTCATGTAGTGTAGGTGGATCTCGATATCTTGACATTAGGGAGATTGAATCTATTGTAGTTCCTGAGGCACCCGTACACACACAATTGACTGGACTTGTAAACATAGATGTGATGTGATACGATAAACATCACCTATGTTGCTACACTGTAAAAAGCGGCTTGAGGAGAAAGTGAATGTACCCTAAGATGCATGCTTGTATGCAACATTTGGCCGAAAAATAAGACGTAGTCGGTTATGTTGCTATACAAGTAAGTGAGGAATAGTTCTGTCTGATGATCCAGATGTTTTGCATCATACGGGACACAATTCTCAAGCGATGGACACTTTATTCTGACTGTTGATCCACTGTGATTCGCATTCTGATAGTTCATGCAGTTTCCAGATTGAGATGTAGACTGTGTATGCACTGGATTAGATGTACGACGATACAAATTTATACTACTATAAGAAGAAGGGTATGAATTTTAGATACGCTAGTACTATGAGACTCATACTACGGTATATACCATGTAGGCTATAGATGGCATCACGGCCATGGAATGCGCTATATAATATTAGAATTATATTTGTTGCAATGAAATCAGGTTTAATAGATTTCGCAAAAAAATAAAGCAATAATAGTAAAATACAATAGAAATCAGCTGTATTTTATTTATGTATGAAATGAACTGAAGATTCTGGAATAATTGAATAAAAAAAATGAATAGTAGCTATACATCTGTAACTACTAGCTTGTAGGATTAGTGATGATAGAGAGTAATATGTGTTGCTATTCACTGGGGAATGGCGTTATCTGGCAAATGTTGTTGATATTTGATTTAAAGTAGTAATCAATGCAACAGCACTGGTCATAAGGGTAGTACGTTTGTTGTTGATTTGATTTTATTTGGATAAAGGTAATATCACCTATAATTATATCAACCATCACGACGGGTCTGATTAAATACACTGTGATCAAGAGTGATTCATTCACGCGACGACGTGCGAGATAAAAGTGCATCTTTACTTTAGTAATATGTTTGAATAATGATGCTTTGATGCACATTTGAGCGCTTCATTGGCAGATTCAAATAACATGAATTTGAATGAGTGATATTCGATGAATTCATTCATTGTAAGTGCCTTTCCTCAACTGGAAATGCACAGGGTTACAAAGCTATTCACTTTCACATTCTTTTAGTCAAATAAACCCATTGAACAGCCACTACCTGTTGCGGCATTGATTTTGGGCTACTACCTGCGATAGATAAGTATCTTAACAACAGTGATTTTGTTTTCAAAGTTGGGACCACCATTCAAAATCGAATTTTGAAACATTGATGCTAGACATTTGACAGTAATAGCATGTTCCTGTACCAGTGTTTGCCCTAAAATGACAGTGCAATATAAAATCACGTAGTTTACAGAAATCCATCATAATAGTATAAAATGCTTAATTAGACAGATACCAGTGAATCAAAGGGAGACAGAGTCAGAGACGGCTAAAGAGATTTAGAAGATACAATAGTTCCTGGATGTTTGGCATATCTTTGTTGCTCTGTCATATATGCTTGTAGGATTGATTGCTTAATCACGAGATGGTAAAAGCTGAAATGTGTAGGTATTTCACAAATTCCATAAGTAAATTGTAGAAGACGATGCAGAGCATTGGCTGCAACAATTAGAGATGCCATTCTGCAACGGGTTTATTGCTTTGATTTCCATAAATCTAGCGTGAACGAGAATAGTCATGACCTCAAGTTTTCGAATAACGAAAGAGCGGTGCATGATTACTTTTCGACATGCAACGATAATTTTGATTTGGCAAAAGAAGAGGTTATTACAGAATAGCCATAACGACGCACGAGAGTAAATCCCAAAGACACCATAAATTCTGTTTCTCAATGGGTGGTCTGTACTTGTTCTATGTTGTTCTCGTGAAGCACCTGCTCCAACAAGTTGCTCTGAATGATTTGAAAATAAGGAGCAGTTTTTGGACATGATAGTGTGGATTTGGCATTGAACAGGATGTGGATAATGGAAGCAAGCTAATAATCAAGCAATGCCTAAGCCAACAGGACATTTTTGATACAAACTTCTTTGCTGCCCTTCCAAGTATATGCATATGTCAAGCATAAACATATGCCATTTTACAACATCTAGCTTGAAATGTTCTCTTGTAAGGTTGTAATCCATTATTTTACAATTATGGTCACCAATATAGACCATTTGGGTGACAATCAATTAAATATATTTAGCCATAAATTAGTCGAACCAAGCGTGCGGCATTGTACTATTTACACCGCCACAGTGCAAGGATACTCAGCTTTTGCTAGAATGCAAATGTCGATTGTGAAAATAGCATGCACACATTTTGACTTTACAAGAGATTAACTTGATAGGATGGTGCCTGGCAAAATGGGTGCCTCTTCCAATTTCTGTAATAGCAAAGATTATGAGCAACATGTCAGACATACTCTCACGTACAATCATCATTGAATTGCTATGAATTGCGCACATGTGGTGATGCATTGATCCTGAGCCTCAAAATATAAGCAAAGGCTGTTGCAGTAGTACATGATATAATTAATTGCGTTATGATTCATTCTTACGTTTGGCACTCTTTATTGTTGATGCTTTTTTTAGACAGAGTGTATGTAAAGCAGGTACACAAAGCTGCGGAAGTCATTGATGTGTGTGCTACCCTGATGAATTTATTTAAAGCAGCCGCGCACTACTTGCCATGATTCACGAAATTACGGTACCTGTTCCCCTACCTAACTTTATAAATACGCATTGTAAAGCTTGCACAAACGGTTTGATTTGGTTAAACTAGTTGTAAGAATAAAGGAGGTGGCTCATCATCTCACAATAATGTAAGCCAAAGCACAAGCATCTCTAAATATAAATGTACACATATAAACAAAAGGAGAAATCCTGAAGAGAGAAAGATCACTAAAAATGGGTTTTTTTAGTCTGAAACATTGCTCAATATGGAGGGTTGGATAGCATCTTTGCATACATTCAAGCATTACTTGATCGGCTCCTCGTTTGCTTTGTATATAATAATAAAAAGAGGGCTACACAACCACACGTGAGGAATGCACAAGTTTAGCGAAGAGACATTTAAAGAGAGAGAGAGAGAGAGAGAGCGAGAGTACTATCAGATGCACTATAAACAAAATGTTTAGATCAAGTGAGATGAGCAAAGATGGAGAGGTAGGAAACTCTTTTTATGACGATCTCGGTGGCAGTTTATAGGTAGAAAGAAAACCATGTTACAGACATGGAAGTGGTAGAATCCTTCTATGCAAACTAAATCATAATGAAAGGAATTCCGGGACCGATGGCTGTAACGCCGGTTCATTTTATGTGAATACGATGAATATCCAGATTCATACCATTATTCAAAACTGTCAAAACAGGAAATTAGCGAGCTGTCTCTTACTGGCAACATTCTCTCTGCATTGTATACTGCAAGCTCAAACGATAGATAATATACACAAACCAAACTGGAATGAAGTTCCCCTATTCCACAAACCAAGCTAAATTGCATTGTGTTACTATTATTATTTCTTTATAAAGCCTATGACAAGAATGTATTTGAATCAACGTCTTGAATCTGAACAAGAATATTGCGCTGTACAAGTTTTGAACATAAAGCAGGCTTTTGACGCCATTTTTGTTGATCAAGTACATGACATGCTTATTGCATTCTGATCAAAGACATAGGCTGCAGCAAATAAAAGGGACCAATGATCAATGAGTGATTTGACATGTTGCTGTTGAAATGCATTCAGATTTTATTATTTGCATACTTTATGACAAAAAGGAAAAATAGAGAGTATTTGTTATGAGTAGAATGATGATGCTGGTTTAGTTGAAGATGGACTTGAGTGATCTCATGATTGATTTACGCTTCATGTCCTTTGATGTGGGTGCAGTATTAGCTGTAGTGGGTGCAGTATTAGCTGTAGTGGGTGCAGTATTAACTGTAGTAGGTGGTGATGTAGCAGACACCATGCTCATGGCATGAACCGCTGGCTTTGATTCAATGTCATCTTGTTGATCTTCAAATGAATCTCTTGGAGATGGAGGGGCTCTAACAGGATTTAAGCTGGATTGCATAAGTGCTTCTTGGATATAACGATGATCTTGAGTTGCTACCAATGCTTCTTGAAACGTGAACCATCTTCTCTCTCGCTTCTTTTTTTCGGGGAATTTTTTGGCTACTTCATCGATTCTCATTTCAAAAATCCAGTGATGTGCTTTCAGATGTCTCTTCTTGTTTGTGCGTTCTTCAAATACACCTAGTTGCCTTGTGATTGTGCCTTTGATGCCAGCCTCTTCCCATGTCTCTCTTGTAGCAGCATGCTCTTGTGTTTCGTCTTGCTCCCAACCACCTTTTGGTAAGACCCAAGCGTCCTTGTTCTTTCGGCTTGAGATGAGTAACACTCTGTGATTTTGCATATCTAATGGTATACAGCCAGCCACTTGTCTGATGTTATTTGAATCAACGACATCTTGGCCATGTCCATGTCTTGATGATTTCTTGGAGTAATTGGTAAATTCATGGTTGATCTTTGCATCGAGCGGTGGGGTAATTGAGCGCATTTCAGTAGATAGAGTCATTTTGATATATATATATATATATTAATAGAGAAGAAAGAAGACGAAAAGAAACGAGTATGATGGCAAATATTTATAGCCTTTTTTTTAAAAGATAGCTTTGTACACCACCAAAAATGAGGGTGGGGGGGGAGAGAACAATAAATTACACAGATCAAATGTGGTTCCTAGCCACACAAATGCAAATAGAAACCTTCTTCTTCCAGTTAAAGTTTTTTTTTATGGTCTCAGTAGAATCAATGGATCGACATTAAAATTCCAGTCTTGGCAAACAGAATCGATAGAATGTCATTTTTACTTCAGACAGCTAAACTGAGTTTCCACAAGAGAACCAAAATGACTTCATGGAGTAGATCTCGAAATTCTATTCTTCCATGAAAACTACCGTGAATTGAAATTACAGAGTTCAATTGATTAATTATAGCATGTACTATTGATGCACAAATACGGTGATCTATTAAGGTTGTGTGCTACCTTGTAATGCATGTTCACATAGGAGTGTAGATGTTTACATGTTTGTCTCTTGGCAATTGCTCTAAATAGCTTATCAAAATCAAATGGCTGACTGGATAATTAATAAACCCAAGTCGAAAAGCACTAGAATTTGTAAGAAATCGGATGCTGCTTGAATACGCCACTTCATTTGCTGATATCATGTTGCAATCAGGCTCGGTTAAACACATTAAGAGTGTACGCTATAAAACTTGACGAATTAGACATCCAAGCAACTACGAAAGAACTATGATTACACATCACGGATTAATCCAGTCTCTTGGCAGTGCTGTTTAGCAAAGAGCAATGTGACAATTAGCCATTGAAGAAGCAACAACGGGTTTCAGTACCAACTGCCAAGGATCTGTCATTCGCTCACAGTGTGCAGGTTACATTCAATGTAATCTATCGATTTTTAATCTGCAAAATGACATTTATTGTCTAAAAATAGGAAGGCCGAAAAAAGGCAAATAAATACATATATGTCTTTGATCTGTATATCCTTCGCTTAAACGGTCAAGTGCTAACGGATCCATGAATCAGGTTCTCATAATCAGGATTTAGAAATGTGCTGTGCAACTCAATCTTGATTTAATAAGCGTTGAACATCCCCTCCTTTATTTAATTAAATGGATGGTTTCAAAAGCAGAATAAGCTATCCAAGACAGGCATGTATAGTAAGGACAATGCGAAATATTCTCACTCCTGGTACATTGCTTGTTTGATCTCTACTTTTTCCCGTATTGCCGTATATGCTGCTTTGTTGTCTGGTTCATCCAGATCATGAAGGTTGCAATGCTATGTGGATGATCGGTTCATTCATCAGGTTTCAGACATTAGTGTGCTATGACACTCATTCACGATCAAGATTGTTGGATCAATAACAATACAATGCGTTTAAATATTGCACAAGGCTGTGTTTACCTTCTCAAAAAGTAGCCAAGAGCCATGTATGGTGCATTTGATAAAATTAAATGTTGAGCCAAAAAAGCTATTTATATTATAATTTGCCCTTATCGATACATAAAGGCATACATTTGAGTGCACTCATTCATTGGTCCAACAAGCGCATTTGCACATGTGGGATATGCAAAATCATTTGATTTGCTGATGGCTCAAACAAGCCTGATCTTGGAGATGCAGGGCCAAATGTCACAGATATGAGCAAATCAGAAAGTGTATAAATAAAAGCTTATTTTTAGCTGTTATCATGCACCGCATACAGGATCTTATGTATTCTAGACCAAACAATAGCCTCTAAATGATCATTATAAAAGTGATTATCTACTCTACCATCACATTCTCAGGTACTTGGCTACTAGTGGCAGAACTTTATCATAGAGAAAACGTGAATCAATAGCTTTGTACGCCCGTAAATACATTACATGAACGCTATTTCGATAAGCGATATTGTTGTCAGTGGTACAGTAGTTTCAAGATGTAGTAATTATAGAACCACTGCATCGTTATGTGACGCTCCAGCTGAGCAGTTGCAGAAATCAGAAGGACAAAGAAAGAAATTGATGTGCTTGTTTTGCCTCATGCTGGTTATGCACTTGCCGTTAGCTGAATGCTTTGTGTAATCAGTCTAAATATACACTCAGAGATACATATGCCAGAGCATTCAGTAATAGAAACATTTAAAAGCTCGGAATTACCGTGTCAATCATAGTAGCGTAAGCACCAACATTGGCCTTGTTGGGAAAACACCTCTGACTGGACTTCCCAAACGCGTTAAATATAATAGAATGCAGCAATCAGTCTACATCAAGAAACACTCGATGCTTGATTTTACATTCCCACACTGTCTTTATTGTATGTAGAGCAGTGTCTTTCAACGTCGAATGATTGTTTGCCTTTGCTTTGCATTGGTGGCAAGCAGCCTTCACGGTAGTCACTTGTGCTTCTCTTTGTCTTTGTCCATGTCATCAAAAACGCTGTGATCTTAACTAAATATCCTACTATTAGAGTACACTATGCGACAATTTTGCTAACACATGAGAGCTTTCACTGGCTTGTTTAAGAAGCTTCACAACTTTAATAAAGGTGATGACTCATATACGGGTCGACAGTATACTAGCATCACCTCAGACTACTCAAATCCATGTAGATCACAGCCAAATTTGGATACATCTGAGCCCTGATTTCTTGTGTTAAACGCTGTTTTAAATCGCCAGAAGGGCACCAAATAATCGCTCTCAACTAGCACTTTCTTTCTGATACCTTTGCTCAATTTTTTTTGGGATGGCCGAAAATCGACTCCAAACCATGAGTGATACCCCATGATTTTCATCGAAAATCAAACGATTGCGGTTTTCATCCTGAAAAATGAAGACTTTTACTATGGTATATATTAATTCGAAATGTTCTTCTTGATCCAAAGCAACCTCTGAAACGAGTTTTGTGCAACCTTCTTATGCAAAATATCGATATTTTGGCCCAAATTGGCATTTCATATTTTTCGACATTGCTCAATAAGCTTATTCAAAACACCTATTATAACTAGTACCATTAGATGCGCCTTGAAATGTACACCAAGAAAGCTTAAGGAAGTATGAGATGATTATTACAAGTTATATAGTCGAATCTTGTAGAATAGATCGATTGAATCGATTTTGATTCAAATTTGACCAATCTGGAACTACAAGGTCAAGCGGGGCGTGAATTATGTTTTGCTGGTAAACTTGATGTCTGTCTCCTCAATATAAATACAAACGATGTTGAGTGGCAAAAAAGGGAATTATAAATCTGTGTCTATTCAAGTTAATTACAAGCAGAGGAGGTATGAGTAGATGGTGAGTATGGCTCGATTAAAAAATCAAAAAATTCTCATCATGCGGCTTAAATTATAGCGTGTTCCTAACGTAGTCTTTTTTGCAAGACATCATAGCACCAACTGATCATGTCTTTATGCAGCAGGTTTGGAATCAATACTCAAATGCTGAGATGCTCCACTTGCAATATTAACTATTATACCCAACAGTGATGTTGGCTTGCTTGAATGACAAGCGCTACGAGTAAATCATGCTGATGCATTTGCGCTACGTTATTGAAACCAAGACACAAGATCTACAATTCTACAGCTTTTCAGCATCAGAGCCATTAGTTTAGAAATAAATTTACCTTCATTCATATGTGTATGATTGCAGAAAAGATGAGTAGCAAGCTTGAATAGCAATGCAACACCATAGAGGGATAATTTAGCTGACTAAAAACCTGCAAATCAAAATCAAGGCGTGCAATGTGTGATATTACACACGCAAAGAAGGTTTTGGTCGGCAAGGTGGTTAAATCTTTACACGCATCGGAAGCTACTACCGCATTAAATCTTCTGTTTTCGCGAAAAAGTCAAATTGGATCTATGAACGACGCATCATTTTAAGCGTGAGATCTCCTGAAGCTCCAGGTCCACACTAGTATTTGAGTAGCACCCACGTCTTGTTTGGCATGGCCATTTCGCATGTCTCTACACTACGACATGCAACGCAATGAGGCCCTAGGAATGACATTAAACCACACTACTCCAGCTATGAAAAATTAGCCACTGATTGATTATCATACGCAGATGAAATCTTATCATCATAGAAACCCAGTTGAGAATCGGATCTATCCACATTAGCAGGCGACAGGGCCATTGTTGACTGTGTTCTTGAATGACTGGAACAATGCAATTGCTGCAATTTTATATCTGTTATGCCGAGCAAGAGTGATTTACTCTACTGCGAGTCCAAACGTGATGTCTTGAGCCAATCTCTTATACCGTCAAAAGCAGCAATGTCTACTACAGCTTGCAGGATCCCTCCATCTGATGGCTGTCTTCACACACGTGACTCATACGAGATGTTGGCATGGTGTAACTCGATTACAAGCAATTTTGTTGGATAAAGCTACATGTGATGATTTGATTTTTAATTACAAGAGTGTGTGAGTTGTGGATTTATTTTCTTTTTCTTCTCTTTGCCTGTTGTTACTCTTTTACTCTCCCCTCTCTCTCTCTCTCTCATATTTAGTTCATGTTTAGACAAACAGTAACTCACCGCATCAAGGCGGTTTTACCCCGTGTTACAAGCACCATTGTCCATCATGCTAGCAGCAGGGTGATCCAACCCTCCATGGCAGTGCGCTTGACAACTGCACGCTACATTTCAAGCTCTGCCAGCCAGTCCATTTGGATCCCATTTGATAGAAACTCATTGCCTGAAGACGATCCTCGTAGAGGAGAGCAATTTGAAGATGAAACAGATGTCGTGATTGTCGGTGGTGGACCATCCGGTCTCGCAGCAGCTATCCGTTTGAAGCAGTTGGCCAATGAAGAAGGTAGAGACTGCCGTGTCATGTTGATTGAAAAGGCTGGTGAAGTGGGTGCTCATACACTGAGTGGTGCCGTTCTTGAGCCAAGAGCTTTGGATGAATTGATTCCTGATTGGAAGGAAAAGGGGGCTCCCCTCAACACACCTGTCACTAGTGATTCCATGCGCTTGATGACCAAATCTCTCTCGATCCCATTGCCTCATCCTCCTCAAATGAACAACAAGGGAAATTACATCGTGTCCTTGAGCAATTTCGTCAAGTGGTTGGGCGAGCAAGCTGAGGAATTGGGCGTCGAGATCTACCCTGGATTTGCTGCTAGTGAAGTGCTCTATAACGAGGATGGCAGCGTTAGAGGTGTTACACTGAATGATGTAGGTTTGGATAAAAACTTTGAGCCCAAGGTAAAAAAAAAAAAGACGAAAAATTCCCACGATGGATTGAAATCTCACGTCAATTTCCATGTACTGATCTACCTTTTGCATATGTAGGATACATATGAAAGAGGTATGGCTGTCAAGGCCAAGGTCACCCTCTTTGCTGAAGGCTGCCATGGTTCTCTTACAAAGACATTGGCCAAGAAGTTTGATTTGAGAAAGGAAAGTGGACCTCAAAAGTACGGTATTGGTATCAAGGAAGTATGGGAAGTCTTGCCCGAAAAGCACAAGCCTGGATCTGTTACACACTCTGTCGGTTGGCCTGTTGATGCACACACATATGGTGGTAGTTTTATTTATCATTTCGAACCTGAGCGTCATCTTGTCACGATTGGCTACGTTATCGGTTTAGATTACTCCAACCCTTATTTGAATCCCTACAAGACATTCCAGCAATTCAAGCATCATCCCTCTGTCAAGAGCCTTTTGGAAGGCGGTAAATGTATCTCTTATGGTGCCAGAGCTCTCAATGAAGGTGGCTACCAATCGATCCCCAAGCTGGTGTTCCCTGGTGGTGCCTTGATTGGCTGTACTGCTGGTTTCTTGAACGTACCCAAGATCAAGGGTACTCATACTGCCATGAAGTCTGGTATGCTCGCTGCTGAATCAGCTTATGAAGCTTTGTACAGTGGATTGGAGCCCGACCAAGAGAGTCAAGTGGAAGAACCTGTTTTGCTCAACACTTATGAGGAGAGAATCAAGGATTCTTGGGTTTACAAGGAACTGTATGAGGTGCGCAATGTTCAACCCTCTTTCCACGGTCCTTTGGGTCTTTGGGGCGGTATGTTGTACTCTGGTATCGACACACTCTTCTTGAAGGGTCGCACTCCTTGGACATTCAAGCACAAGAAGGCTGATTGGGAATGTATGAAGACTGCTGGGTAAAGTAGCACATTCGTTAATATAAGGCTGAACATTATTTCTCACGCTCTTTTTTACATGTAGTGAATCGAAACCCATTGATTATCCCAAGCCCGATGGTGTGATTTCATTCGATTTGCTGACCAGTGTATCTCGTACTGGCACTAACCATGCTGAAAACCAACCTGTTCATTTACGTATTCGTGACAAAAATATCCCCGTTGAGAGAAATTTAGGCATCTTTGATGGCCCTGAAAATAGATTCTGCCCTGCTGGTGTCTATGAATACGTGGATGACGAGAACAAACCTGGAGAGAAGAGACTTCAGATCAACTCTCAAAACTGTATTCATTGCAAAACGTGTGATATCAAAGATCCTTCGCAGAATATTGATTGGACTGTACCTGAAGGTGGAGGAGGACCTCAATACGTTTGGACTTAGATTAGGATGTAGGTGTGCTTTTTTTTTTTTACAATAAAAGAAAAAACGTGTATCGACTTGGAATCTATCAATGTACTATCAATCAAAGACCTTGTTTCATGCTTGGGTGCTCAGCACAAAAAAAAAAAAAAAAAAAAGCCGTTTTGTTTCTTTTTCAACAGAATCCCACCTACTTTACTCGACAACGATGAGACTTTCATGTAGTATCTGTTTGGAGAAAGTGACAGAAGACTCGGAGTTGGTTTCGTTGACAGTGTGTGGACATGTATTTGATGCAGAATGGTAAGTCTACGTGCCGCATGATAAGAGCAATAGTCTCACAGCGCGAATCCAGTATCACACAGTGTATGCTCCTCAATAGCAAGTGTCCCTTATGCAATCGAACCACCTCCAGCAGCCGTCCCGCTTACAAGCGTGTTTATTTCTCTGCATTTGATGGTGATGATGAGGGCAAGGATGCCTTGATGGCTGCCAAAGAAGAATTGAAGGTTGCTAAAGATGCTCTGGATACATTGAATGAAGACTACGATGGGTTGGCACTCAAGTGGACAGTGGCAATAGACGAATCAAACGCAATCAACCGTGAAAAGACGCAATTGGAAAAGGACATCGCCCTAAAGGACGTGCAAATTAACAAACTGACTCACAACTGGCAAGCATCCAAGGCACGCAACAAGGACGACATTGATAAAATGAACTTGGAACTCATTGCCAAACAAAAGTCTATCAACTCGTTGATCAAAAACTTGGATAAATCCAACAGGCGTATCAAATTATTGAAGGAGGAGCTGGATGCTCTCAAGCCCCATGGTATCCAAGACAATGTTGCTCCTCCCAAGTCAAGATATCGAGACCAAAACTTCAAGGCCAAATACCATGATTTGAACAAGGAGCATAAAGCATTGAAAGACAAAATGGGCCAGCTTGAGAAGAAATTCATTGACCTGACGCTCGCGCCGCCTGAGCCACCCTCATCCATCTTACCATCTAATACAAAGGCTCTTCAATCACGAATTCAACTGTTGGAGAAGCAGCTTCAAGCAGAAATGACCACGGGAGACAAGCTTCTCAAAAAAGTCATTCAATTCAAGCAATTAAATCAAGATGCAGTCAAAGAAAAGGAAGAATTGCAAGTGAAATTGGCTGACGCTAAAGCCACGATTGCTTCATTAGAGCATGGCATCGAGAAGGTGGGCAAGTAACTGACTGTAATGCACTGCCTGAGGGAAGCTTGAAAAAAAAAAAAAACGTTGTCCAATAAAACGCTGTTATTTGTTGTACACCTCTTATTTGATGGTTGCACTCATGTTTAATGAAAGTTTTATTTTCGGATGGTTGAACAATAATGCAGTTTGAATCTGTAAGCGAGACGCAACACATCCTACTCGTCAGCCATTGTGAGTGTGCAAAAACAGGTGTACAAAAGAGTAGAATCCTCCAGTTGCAACCGAAGGCTTCTTTGGAAGCATCTTTTATCAAAGCTTGATTACAAGATGAAGGGGGATAGCGGTGACACTGAAGCTCGTTTTGGCGGCATTCATTTTTTTTTTTTTTTTTTTTAATGTGCCTTATTAAGGATAATTTTCGATGGCTACACCGCCATTTTACCACGATGCTTCTTTCTAAGGCATTGATATTTCATGACACACTGAATGGATTTTTTAATACTCCATTCCATAATACCATTGAGCGATTTAAATTAAATATACTCTCATGTCCCTTTTATTGCTGTATGCCATCTCATGGTTGATGCATGCATTGAATCAAGCCATGACATGCAATCCTCGAATATGAAATCGAGTACAAGATGATTGCAATTTTAAGACTTTTCTCTTTTGATTCCTTGGCTCGCACATGCCATCCTCTAAAGCAGGACTAAGATGATGAGTATTAGAAGGCTGATCATTAGCAGAGAGCCTACTAAATTAATACGGTGTAATATAGAAGTTCACATCAAAATTATAGCATGGTATATTCAAATCTGTTGTTCAAATCACTAGCTACCCAATAACAGAGCTTGAGCCGAATATATAAGCTATAATTCACAAGGCGAATTACAAAAAAAAAAAAAAAATAGATTTAAATAGTTTGAGCCATCTTGATACTGATATCCACTTGTTCTTCTCTTCTTTTCCATTTTTTTTTCTTGACCAGGAAAAAAATAAACCAGAAGCTTTATCTATCACAACATCATGACCGTCAGCGAACAACAACGTTATTTATTAGTCAAGGCATCAAAGGCCATCTTGTCTCCTCAACACACCCAAGCTCCTGCCGAAGTGCTCATCAACCAAACTACGGGTAAAATTGTTGAAGTTGCTCTCGATAACAAGACATGCACTACTGCTGTTAGCGAGGATCAGTTGGAGGTCATTCAGCTCGACGATGATCAATTATTGATGCCTGGTTTAGTGGATGCTCATGGTAAGTTGTGAGTGCGGGGTAAAAGCAGATAAGGGAAGCTGAATCAAGACAATTTGATTAGTCCATTTGAATGAACCTGGACGTACCGAATGGGAGGGTTTTGAAACAGGTACCAAAGCTGCTGCTGCTGGCGGTATCTCCACCGTCATTGATATGCCCCTGAACGCCATTCCTCCTACCACCACTGTCGCTAATTTTGATACCAAGTTGAATGCAGCTCAAAATCAATGCCATGTCGATGTTGGATTCTGGGGCGGTGTTGTGCCTGACAATGCAAAGGATTTACCTGCTTTGATCGAAAAAGGTGTACGTGGTTTCAAGTGTTTCTTGATTGAAAGCGGTGTGGATGAGTTTCCTTGCGTCAATGAAGCAGAGGTCCGTGCTGCCATGGATCAAATGGTCAACTCGGATCGTGTCTTGTTGTTCCATGCCGAAATGGAAGGTTGTGGAAAGGTAGAGACCAAGCACGAAGAGCACGAGGAATTGGACAGTCGCACCTATGCTAGCTTCTTGAACTCACGTCCTCAATCGCTTGAGACCAACGCTATTGACATGATCATCCGTCTTACTCAAGAGTACCACGAACAAGGTAAATCTGTCAACACACACATTGTTCATCTCTCTGCTGCCTCTGCTGTCCCTGCTATCAAGGCTGCCAAGGCTGCTGGTGCTCCTCTCACTGTGGAAACCTGTTTCCATTACCTCAACTTTACCTCTGAAGCCATTGAGGATGGTGCTACACACTACAAGTGTTGCCCTCCCATTCGTGAAGCTTCTAACCGCGAGAAGCTTTGGGAAGCTTTATTAGATGGTACTATTGATTACGTGGTAAGCGATCACTCTCCTTGTACTGCCCAACTCAAGAAGCAAGATACTGGTGATTTTGGACAAGCTTGGGGTGGTATTGCAAGCGTGCAATTTGGTTTGCCTGTGCTCTGGAGCGAAGGTCGTAAGCGTGGTGTTACGTAAGTTCACCATCTTATGTAGTAGATCAAAAGTAACTCATCCATACTCTTTCTTAGTCTTCAACAAATCGCTCACTGGCTTAGTTACGCACCTGCCAAGAGAACCAACTTGAACCATAAGAAGGGTGAGATTCGTGTTGGTCATGATGGTGATCTTGTCATCTGGCGTCCTGAATCCACATTCGAAGTCAACGTCAATGATGTTCACTTCAAGAACAAGTTGTCTCCTTACATTGGAGAAACCTTCTATGGTGCTGTTGATCGTACCATTGTTCGTGGTTCTACTGTGTACAGTCGTAAGGCTCCTGGTCTCTTTGCTGAGGTTCCCTTTGGTCGTGCCTTGCTCGAATAGATAATACACATTTTATACATATATCCCCCCCCCTCTTCTCTCCATCTCTCTTTCTTTTTTGTAATTAGAAAAAAAAAATAAATCCTACTGTAGTTTTGTAATGTGAATAGAATCTGTTTATTCGACAATAATCTTGGTTGGTGTGTCTTTTGCGGATGCTAGTCCAATGCGGTATTCATTAAAGTCAAATGTCGTGTAGATTTGACGCAAAATATCGAGACCCAAATGCATTTCTTCTGAATCATCCTCTGTATCTTGTGGGCCCCAAAGACATCCTGTATGTTTGTCGTCTTTATCAAAGTACGGGATCACAAGATGGGAGAGTGGAAACTCGACATGCACTGGCTTAGGGTCTGTCTTGGAGTCTTGTTGATGTGAGAATGAAATGCTCAGCATCTTTGTAGTGTCATTTCCGAATTGGCAATCAATGATATACGAGTTTGGTTCGTTTTCCAAATCCATTTTGTCAGGATCTGAACCGGTGAGTGCCCTGTAGAGTCGGTTGTTGTAGCCTTGCTTTAGTTTAGAGAAAGGGAGAGCTGTGGCAAATTTGAATAATTCGTTCTTGTCGCGTAAGAATCTCTCCTCGTAAATGACAGATGATCTTGGATCCGCTTGAGTTGGAATGTCGGGATATGCAAAAGTACTGTCAACTTGATCATTCAACAATGTCGACTGCGATTCTAGTTCATACACCTTGAACGCTTGGCCAAACACCTGCCAGCGGATATCCTCATTGGGTCCTCCCGGACGATAGACTGGGATGAAATGAGGCGCTTCAGTAATGCGATTCTCATTGAAGCCACCTAGAACAAATTCGCCTTTGATAATGCCTCTAAGTGGTAGACTACCGAAATACAGTGAAAAGGCCTTGTCAATCAAGCCCTTCTCAGCCAAATTGCGAACAAACGAGGTATACGGACGTGGCATGGACACAGACTTCAAGTTCTTGATGGCTCTTGTTGATACCGTTGAAGACACGCCCAAACCAAGCACACCTTCAGGCACAAATTTGCTGCTGTCTGTAAAATCCTTGAATACTTTATGCGACTCAAAGACGGGTACAAAGTCTTGTTCTACAGTAAGCTGTTCAAGAGTTATGGTATCCGTGCCCAAGAACCCTGCGACATAGCTCTTTTGGTTCGTGGCGTCAAAGCTGTAGAATTGCTCATACCCATCGCCCGCTCGTTTGTATTCTTTGGATGCAGCGGCGCCGAGATTGTTGAATCGAGTTCGCTGGCAATCCACACTAGGACATTCAATGCCGTGAACCCAAGTCAGTGTACTGAAAGAATGAGATTGAAAGTTAATTTAGAAACTGTCTAATGCGTCTACAAAGCACATACCTGTCAGTATCTAGAGCCACAAGAAAGCTTTGTGCAGGGTTTCCAACAGTGATACTTGTGTAGTACTTTTCTGTATCATGAAATAGATCTGTGATAATGACTTTGGCAGCAGAGGTACAAGCGAAATGAGCATAGGCAAATGCAGACACCAGGGCAAGTTTTGTATACAACATGATGGATGATGGTGCGCCTGTTGAGAAAGAAGCAGAGTAATATAGCTTGATTTTATACAGCACGCCTCTTCAGGCACCTCATGCCCTGTCCAAATATGTAGGATTCCATAGAATACAAATATGCGATACTTGGCAGCTAGGCAGTTTGTGCTACATAATTAGAGTGTAGTACAAACTGATCAAGCTTTGAAATCTCAGAATGCGCATTGTTGCATGAGTTTCAAGCTACCGTGTTTCCCGGATCTTGCTTTAGAAGGTCAATAAAACTAACGGCTGAGCCAGCGGCGTTCAGGCAGAATATAGTAGTTTTGGCGCTGGGTGATGAGCCACTCGCCATTAATTCTGAGATGAGATGAGATCCATACATACGGATACTGCCATCTTGAGCAATCGATGTTTATCATAAAACATGGCATGATGTTGAGTTGTGTATCGGCTTTTAGTAAATCTTAGCTTCTAGGCTTTTAGATCAGTGCAACAAACATGCAACGTGTATATATTGTACAAAGCCTGATGTATTTGTCATGTTAAAAGGTGTTTATTGAATGTGCAAAGCTTTAAGCATTGGTTTTAAGACTAACTCTGGAAGAACGATCCTTTGGTACAGCAAAACCAAGCTTGCCATGGTCAAAATCATGTACCAGATAAAAGTAGCGCAGAAAATCTTGACCCAGCATCATGTTACCTGCTTCAGATTCTTCTGCTCCAAGTGTCCATTGACATCCACACGTGTCCTTCTTTTTAACAAAAGCACTGATGGGGATATCCAGATAAAGAGGGTTAGGGTCAGCCACAGCGTCGGGCTTCTCATGGCTATGCGAGATTTGAAGGCGTAGATAGATGTCTGACTGCAGATAACTACAATCAATGTCCCAATCTTCCCCTACTGGATCTTTGGTGGCACCCGTAATTAGTTTGAACATCTCCTTGGTATAGCTGGCATAGAAGAAGGAGTATGTTGTACCCGTGTCAAAATCAAAAGCAATGTTGGGAGCAGTTTTGTTCTTGTCAGCAAAACTCCATTCCTTGATGGCATTGGTGGCATTTGAGGAGGGCTGGCTCGCTGCTTGGGTTACATTTAGTAAATGATCATCTTGGAGATGACTAGCAGCATCTCTAAAAAGGCTAAAGCCTTCAACATACAACGCGTACTCTTCAGGCAATCCAGAAGCTGCCAACATGGTAGAAACAAATTCAGGCTGCTCTTTGATATGCTCCATTTCATAATCACCTATGAGAATATGACCATTGGAATCACCATGTTTTGTCTCGGATCCTAGATACATGGAGAACATGCCCTTGGAAATAAGCCCTTGCTTCTTCATGTTGCTCAGAGGCGTGTCGTAAAAACGCTCTACGATTTTGGTATCTGTACCAACGATGCGGGTATCGATGTTGCTGGGATAGCCTAATCCAAACATGCCAATGCTATTGGTATCCTTATTTTCATCATAATGCAGTACCCCGATAGCCTCATCTACCGAAACGAACTCTTGGTTCTTGATCTGGATGGATCCTACTGTAATCACATCTGTGCCCATATAGCCTACAATAAAGGAATTATCAAGATACAGATAGTAGACCTGCTTTAAAGAAGACTGGTAAGATGAGGAGCTGATTTCTTGGTTAAACCTTGAGGGGCGACATTGCTCTTCAGGACAGCCATTGCCGTAAACCCACATAACATTGCTATAGTGTGTAATATTTAGAATTTTGATTCACAATGCATGCTTTTTGAATATGCATATCACAGACCTTCCCGTGTCCAGCATAAAGTAGAACTTTTGAGGTGGATCACTTGTACCAATGCCAACCTCAATGAGATACTCGGTTGTGTCGTAGTAGAGTGCCCCTTTCCAGGTTTTATTATCTTCAACCCGGAACCTCTTAGAAGAGTTGCGAGTATCATAATCATCAGGTACATAGACTCTCTTTTGGCGAGAGATCAACGGAAGAGAGATAGCAGCCGGTGATGGTGGAGGACTGATAGGAGAGGCAGATGTAAGATGACAGAAAGTCAAAGTGGCAATGCAGCTTAATGCTTTATACAGTAATTGTACCATGCTACAGAAAAAGCTTGTTAAAGTTGACACAAGTCTCTCAGAATGGTCTTTTTATATAACTGACATGGAGGCAGACCTTGTGCTCGGTAACACACATGTAACGATCACAGTTAGCCTCAACGATGTCCGCACAACAGGAAACTCAATTTGTATCTATCCCAGAAGCCATGTGGATTATTTACTGTTACGCCATGCAAGGCTTTTCACTTGTTTTTTTTTATGTATCTCGCCGATAGTCGATATACATGTACACTGCAGACATGATCATGCCATTTTGAAACGAGAACTTTGCCCCACAAACGACATGCACTGGTTCAACGCACCCGGTAAAAAGAGCAGAGTTATAGGGGCTTTGAGTGATTGTTGTTTGGCGATACACGAATGGCTATTTATTGGCTCTCATTTGCTGCTACCTCTTTGACTTGGCGAGGTCGTTGTTGTACTTTCGTTACATGAGGGCTCAGATCTTTTATTTCTGCTCGTTGCTTTTACTCGCAATGTGGTATCCTTTGTTATTATATAACAATAAAGAGTGTCAATTACATCTTGAAAGCGGCATTTGGACAGACTTTGATTAATACCGACTTGATTTTGATGTAGAACTTGTTATTAATGCAAAAAAAAAACCCCCCGTACAGGCACACACAGCCTGTTGGTAGTGCCTCTCACCACCCAAAAATATGCAACATTTGGACATATGTTTGCTGTAATATCTCGTGTTAAAGACCGTTTTAGACCGTCAAACGAGCACCAAACAATTGCTCTCATCTGGCAGTTACTTCCTGACACCTTTGCTCAGCTTTTTTGGGGACCAAAAAAACATGGGCAAAACTCGACCAAAAAGCATGAGGTACCCCTCATGGCTTTCATCGAAAATCAAACGATCGCGTTTTTGACCTTGAATAGGAAGACTTTTACTATGGTATATCTTGAATCAAAATGTTTCTATCGATCCAACGTAGCCCCTGAAATCATCTTTGCGGAATTTTGATATGTAAAATCTCGAGTTTTTAGCCAAAGACCTCATTTTATACTTTCTGAAATTGCTCGATAAGTTTACTCAAAAAAGCTTGTATGATTAGCACCATTGGATGCGCTTTGAAAAGTGCTTTAAAAACCCATTAGGAAGTACTTTTTTTTGTAGGGGAGACGAGCTCCAGGTTTTATTTAAAGTCCTTTAAATGTCATACTGAGGGATAGAAAAGACTGTTGGTGGACCCAATGTCTGCAATGAAGGGGAATAAGATATTTTTGAATTAAGTTGGGAAAGAAATCTACTACTAATAAGGTGCGACTCCTAGAGCCAATACAGTCTTGCGGAAATCGTCAAAATATAGATAATGGATAAGAATACAAAACACCAAACGAGGACATCAGTACTACGTCAAAAAATCAAACAACTTGCGTTCACCAGGATTTGAACCGGGGATCCTCCCGTTGGCATACGGGAGTTCTACCACTTCGCCCTACCACCAGGGGCACCCATTAGGAAGTACGGGGTGATCATTACGCTTTCTATAATCAAAACTGGCAAAATAGATCAAACAAGTCGAAATTGAACACGATAAGGCCAATCTGAAGCAGAACATGAGCGGAAATTTAATTGCTTTTGGCGGTGGCGGCCACCACTACGATTACCATAGTAGTAGCTGGTTTCTCTAATAATAATGATGGTTTCAATCGATGTGTGTGGAGCTAATATAATAACGGGAAATTACGAATCAAAAAGGACTATAGTCTAGGCTGGTCACTTGACTGCATAGATAAATTTTTGGATCAAATAACAGGTTTGCAACGAGCCATCATAGGCATTTATTGTAATGAGAGGTTAAATGATCATTGGATATTGTACAAGCTAAGATAAACACATCTGAAGAGGGGGGGGGGGTATTCATTGAAAGAGCCATCCACCAACAGTATCTCGAAGGATGTCTCTCTTTCGCTTGCCTCCACCAGCAGCATCACCATCTCTTGTGCCCTCCTGCTGCTCGCCTGCTCCACTAGTTGCTAACAAATCACCCAGCTTCCATTGTTTTGTAGCATTCTGTAACAATCCATGCCATCCCTTATCTGACTGATGACGACTGCTTGCGTTCTGGTCTTGGTTGTTGTTGGTAGCACTTAATTGAGCCAAGGCAATTTGACTAGGTGTGTCTGCGTCCAGCTTTCTCCATACTGTCAAGACATCACCGATGTTCTCTGCAGGGCTTAAGCTCAATGCCATGGACAAGACATCTAATCGGCGGCTGACATCGTCAAATGCTTCTACTTTGCCTAAATTGAAGCAAATCTGCCATGCGGATTGATTCGCCTCGTCATAGTACTGCTTGTTGTGATGCTTTGTGGTGTCCTTATTAGTGGCCTCCATGGTCGTGATTTGACAGAGTCTGTAGGATGCCAAATAATCTCCTTCCACAAGAGCTGCACTTGCCAACATGGCCAATGTCTTTACCTTGGCAAGCAAATCGTTTCCAAAACCCAACTTACGCACCAATTCCAACACTTGCTCATGTCGTTGATACATGCCAGTTCGATTGTTGATCAGTTTTGAGATGAGTTCCAGTCTGTTGTGTGATTGTCTAATTTGAATGGGCATAAGAGTGATGCCAGGACGGTCTTGCACCTTGTATTCGTGGATGAGGCTATGCGTTGCTTCAATGAGATCCATTTCCTTTCTGATTTCAGTGGTGGGAGGAAGGATTTTGAGACATTCCCAAGCTTGCTTCATGCTGCCAGAGTTCATATTACCAGAGGTGGCGTTATCAAAGAATTCGCGTTCGGCATCAATCACCAAATGTTCCGCTTTTGTAATGTCCATGATCTTGTTGGATCCCAAGATAAGTTCCTTTGCCAATTTGAATCCTACATTGGGTCATATTTATCGTTAGTCCACGTGTGTCTACTTGTAAGTACGAGCTTTTACTTACGACCACATCTCAATAACGAACTAAAGAATATCTCTAGGATTTCCGCAGGATCCAATTTTCCAAACACGCCTTGACCATCCCCTTTCAAACGAAGCATGTCATCCAACAGTTCACGCCAGTCATCATCACGATCAAACTTGACACCGCCGCTTTCGACACCGCCCGCAGCTTGAGAAGACATGCGCACACATAATTGACGTTGTGCTTCCACTGATTGATCCTCTAAATACCATCTCAAAGGCACACTAGCATTGTATCTTGCCAAGGTTTCAGCAGAGCCCAAGTGGTTCTGCAACGTATCCATCATTTGAGTCAATCCGAAAGCGCCCACTGTTTGAAGCGCCATAAAAATGGCCATGGCTGATGTTGCGTTGGGTATCATAGCTGCCATATCTGTGGGGTCATTGGATGTGTCATCAATCTCATCGAATATAGGCAAGCACTCAAATAAACGCACCAGGTACTCCATGGATCCATTGCCAGAATAGACAATGGCCAACACCAGTCGAGACAAGTCCAAATCATCCTTGATAATGCGGTCTTCTACAGCAATGGTAGGTTTGGAATGTTCAAACACCACACAACACCAGTCTAAATGAGCATCCACCACAGCAGGATCCAGCAGCCAGCGGTAAAGCAGAAACTCTTTTTTGGTGTGGTCATCCTCCTCCTTATGGTCACTGCTGTATTTTCTCTTCTTTGCCACTGCTATCCAAGGTAATGCTAGTCTCAACATGTCATCCACAATGTTTGCTGCGTCTGTTGTGCTTAGTAGTCCCTCCAAGATGTCGTAACTTGACATGCGACGAAATCTTTCCAAATCCACATAGGCTTCCTCTCGATCCAATGTTGCTTTTGCGCGATAGATATACTTGCAAAGCCATTCGTATTCTGACACTTGGGTATCAATACCAGAGACACCCATCACACGTGCATATCGACAAATCTCCAACGCATTGCTACTCAGGCCAATGGCATCAGCAGCATGAGCACGCTCCATGTACCAGTCTGCAATGACAGAAGCTGATGTAGGGTACGTGGTCGTCTCTATGCCTCCTTTCAATCGATCCAGATACTCTGCTTCTTCTGGCACTTGTACATGAATCAACGCTTGCATCCAATCTTGCTCCACTACGTCCTTTTGATCTCGCCATGGCTCTTCCGGCCAAGTATCTTCATGGTCATGTGTGACGTGAGGTAAATCAAACGAGGTAAAGTCTGCTGTTTCTGGGATTTGAGATAGGATAAAGAGACGGTGTGGAAGCACATCGCTGCCGTGGTGCATAAAGATGGCGTCTAGAGCGACATGGTTTTCCGAGCGAGCGTACTCGATGGCTTGAGCAATCAAATTGCTGTCTCGAAACTGGCTGTACGCTGTTGCAAATGAAGCGTTGCCGGTTTGCTGGTGCGTGGTGGATGAAAGACTAGGCCACATCTTGTTGAATGTATTAAGGCGATCCTTGTATTTCAAAAGCAATGCTCGGCATCTCAACAGGGTCTTGTCTTGTGCTGTCAAGTTGTGTGCTGCTTTGGGTGTATCGAGCTTCTTGTCGTTGATGATGGGGGTGGTGAGTGCCTTGATACGTGCTTCAGCAATGTCAAGGATTTGTTGCTGCACTTTAGGTTCATTGATACAGACCTCAAGACATTGGCCGATTACCCACGCATCATCCTGAATCAGGCTCAAGAGGTCGACATCTTTCGGTTGCAATTGAGAACCGCGTTCTATAATGCGTTTTGTCCATTGGGCTTTGTAGACGAGGCCCTTGTCCAGTTGCAAATCATCTGCTAAATCAAGTGCAGCCTGAAAGTTGCCTTGGTTGAGGTGGATAAGAAAGTCTCTCGTGGTAGGTTCTGTCATAGTCAGTGTTGTTGCTGAGAGAAGAAGAGAGAAACAGAGACATCAGATGAAGATGGAGCATTAATCAATGGACATTGCTTCCCGCCATGATTGGATGACCACATGTATAGTTGTGACTCTTGGGCTTGCCTTCCTCAAATAACCAACAATGGAAAAGCAATGAAAATTGTTTATTCATTTCATTACAAGCATTCAAATGAGTAGTTCAGACATTCGCGATATTTTACAGATTGATGCTGCAGCAGAACCAGCACAAAAGAAGCAAAAAGTAGCAGAAAAGAGACCTGGTGAGTAAAGGGGAGTGGATGAAAGAGAGCAACACGCTTGTAGAGGTCTTCTGAAAGCTTACACTTGGGCCTGTAGATGGTATCAGTCGAGAATTGTATTCGTTAATAGGTGGCGCACCACCCGTTGCCTTTGTCAAGCCAACTTACAAGGCAAAATATCAGACAAAGAAAAAGGCAACGCCATGGTATGCCCAGTGTGTGTAGATGCCAGTTTGATACTGACACATGGAATAGGGTCTATCAGCCATTTACAAACCCTGCTAGAGCAGATGATCTAGTCCTGAATCACTGGGTCAAATCAAACGAAGCAAATGAAGGCAAGTTGCAGTCTACACTGAAGACATACCATGACATACACACACATATCTAATGACCTTTCTAGACTACGCCTTTGCCAAATTCAACAAAGTGATTGACATCATTGAATACACAGACGATGATTACGAAAAGTACCTCACAGACACAGATTGGAGCAAAGAAGAGACAGACTACCTGTTCAGCCTGTGTCGCCAATACGACCTTCGATTTCCAGTGATTGAAGACAGATATCAGTTCAACAAGGCGAGAACCATGGAGGATTTGAAGGATCGATACTACTCCGTTTACAGAAAACTAATCTTGCAAGGCAAATATCAATCAGGCGAGTACGTCTCAGATCGACAATCATTAGCAGCGCAGTACAATTTCGACAAGGCCAGAGAGGTGGAGAGAAAGAACGCACTCATCATGCTGTTCCATCGCACCAAGGAGCAAGTGGAGGAGGAAGAAGCCCTGTTTGTGGAGGCCAAACGTATCGAGCAAAATGAGGCGAAATTAGCCAAAGAAAGAGAGAGTCTGCTGAATTCACTGCAGTTGGAGCAAATCCAGCAAATGCCATCCACGCCTAATACTCCCCATTCCCTCAACAGCCCGGGCATAACATCATCATCGCCCGGAGGAATCGGAATCACGGGTGGTACAGCAGGTGGAAGCGACTTAAAGGTGAGTTGTTTTATGAAAAAGGAGGGGGGGTAAATCGAATGATGTTTTTGCCCATTGATGCTTACACGTCATGACATGTAGAAAAAGAAAAAGTCGATTCACGACGATAGCAAAAAGGGTCGCAAGCTCTCGAGCGCTTCCTCGTCTCATCATCTCATGGATGGTAACGTATATCGTGAGGCAGCACAAACATTAATTGAATTAATCAAACTTTTTCCTTGTTTAGTGGATGCTCATGAAAACAAGGAAAAGAAGCTTACACCAGGTGTATATATTCGAAGCCAGAAACTGCCTATTGTGAAGCCTACTATGCAACCTAAGGTGATTAAAGTACTGGAGGAATTAGGGATTGGTAAGATGGTAGTTTGATGAGATGGTGCTCTTTGTATTAACCTCATGCACACTCTCTGCTAGGCCCAAGACCTATCATGCCTACTCAAAAGATTTGCCTCAAATTTGAAAAACTACAAAATGCCATCCTCAACATGTTTGAACTCAAGAAAGTAGTAGATAAAACTGAAGTTGAACACAAGGTTAAGGTAACTCAAATGGAGAAGTTTTTTTTTTTTTTTTTTTGTGAGGTTGCAAATGATGATAATGCTTTTAAACAAATAGAAACGATCTGGTAGTAACGCAGGATCATCCAGTGGACATCGAGAGAAGAGAAGAAAATAAAAAAAAAGCAGCTTACGATCTCTTCCACTCATGTACATACACACTGGCTGGCTCACATACACACTAACTACAAATAAAGTAGTATCACAAAATATAAATGGAATTAAACAGTTTTTCCCTTTTTCCTTTCTTTTCATTACTTTTTATTTCAATTTTTACATGTCCATTAAAGAAGTACATTTTCCAAAGGCTTTAAACATCATCAGACCCTCTTCTCCCTTAATACAACGCCATGACTCTTCCTATTCTTCATCCACCGCTTCAACGTCTTCTTCACCATCCACGCTCTCCAACACCTCATTCACAAATCACACCAATCCTACTATAGTCAACCCCTCCAACTTTAGCTATTTTCAGAATAATTGGGCTTCGTTGAAATCAACTAATACGGTCGGGGTGAATCCGCATCGATTTCTACAACGGCCAAGAAGTAATTCCAACTTGTCAAAATCGACGTTTTTCTCTGCATTATCACCTTCATCTCAGGAAAATCAACAGGAGGATGATGAAGATGATATAAACAGCAGTATTGATGGGGTGGATGAAACAGAGGATGAAGAGGAGGAAGAGGAGGAAGAGGAGGAAGAGGAAGAAGAGGATGAAGAGGATGAAGAGGAAGAAGAAGAAGAAGAGGAACCGGAAGTCAAAGTAGTGGCCAAGATCAAGCATGGCACGATTATGAATGGCAAGGGAGAGTTTGTCAATAAGGGCAGCAACATGACAGAAGAAAGCGCATGGCTAGACGAAGCAAGAGCGAATCGAAAGGTGAGTACCGCTGAGTGTATCACTGTTTTTGTGTATTGATGTCCAAAATATAATAGATTGCCGATCTCGAGATTGAGAAGGCATCATTGTTGGTGTTAAATACGACTTTGGAAGCTAAACTGCGACAACAAACAGCACAGATTGTCGAGCTGCAGAAACGATTACAAATGTAAAATACTCGACATGTTATTAATAAATTTCATGTAAGGCTCATGTACACCATGTTTAATAGGAATGAAGGGCCCCTGACACCCGTATCAGACAAGCACGTGGAAGATGTAAGTGAAATGTATATATTCTTTGTATGTGACATGTCCCACTCATTCATTGTATGTCTAGTTTCTGTTTGATGATGATGAGACGACGGTGGTGCAGCAGCAGCAAGAGGATCAAGAGATTGAAAATGACCAAGTATTTCAGCGTATCAAATCCATGCTGGAGGGCCTGATTTTACAGGCTGAAGTTGCATTACTTCAAAAGACAAACAAATCGGGGAAAGTGTTGCAAGATTACAGCCATGGCTCTGCTTCCATGGAGAAGCAATTCCATGTGCAAGGTAAGCATAGTGTGCTGAACTAATTGCCGAGAATAATGACTCAACATGCTTTTGTTACCATTAGAAACATTACACAAACTAACAGTAAAAACTTCACCTTCATCCATCGTCGATATGCACAACAACCATTACACACCCACCAAGAGAGCATCGTCTCCTTTCCGACGTGTGTCAGATGCTTCCTCAGTATCATCAAGAGGCTCATCTACCAGTAGCGTCAAAATGTCTCGAAATTTATCTCGTCAATCATCACCTCCCATCTTGGTATCATCACCCAGACCTTTCAGCCCTCCACCACAACAGCAATCACAGAAGAGAGCTTCTTCTCCTCGTCATACATCTCATGTGCGTAAAGATCTCGAGAAACCTAAATGGCATTTCTAAGACACACAAGGCACCTTGATCTCACTCTTATGCTTTTATACAACACAACAACATGTCAATTTCAATATAAGCCAACAACAACATCAACGACACAGTGTTATACATACTTATATACCCCCCGCCTTTCTATGACCCCCAAAAAATACACAAACGATCATTTACTACCAACAACACTCATTTACATTTATATCTGTCATCCCATGTATACTTGATAGAAGATGATAACCATGTAGCATTACTATTACCTTTTTCAGTGTATCATAACAACAACAACAACAACAACAACATTTTCACATTCCATTCCCTTTTCTGCCATACCCCACTTTCTTTGTCCAACATGAATAAAATTAACACTTTAGTAGGAAACACACATCACTGCGGATTCGTCATTGCAGAAAAAAGCGGATGGGTTTTTTTTTAATGAGCCACATGCTGTGTTTAGCTATTTTTCATGCTAGATGTCTGGTGCCTGAATATCAACTCAAACCTGACATTGCTGCAGAGGTACTCTTTGGTTCCTGACAGGGACGATTCATGGCGATGCTATATATAGCGGCTATTGCATTACTGCAGGTTGTAGAGAAGCAAGCAATGCTGGTGCTCCAGAACTATCATCCTACATCAGAACAGTAGGAGTTGATACACCAATCGTAAGTTGCATAAATGACACGATAAATGTGCTTCACATTATTTGCTGAACTCAAATTGCGCTCTAGCAAATGTGCAATGAAAAACTCTAGATGGCTCAAAAAGAACTCGTCAACAAACATCAATAACAGAAAAGCCTCGTATTCTTTCGAGTTTCACAATCATGCACAGCCTTGAAATGAGATTTCTTTATTTTACAAAATGTTATTTTACATGCTTTGATATGAATTCGATGCGGTGTTTATCATTTACTCTTGCTTTCCAGGGGCAACGCTTTGAAGGGGCCAGCTATAGTTGGCATTGGAGCGATCGTAACCATACTTTTTCATGAAATCATCCAATTCAGCAGGACCTCTTGAACCGTACTTGTAGTTGGATAGCTTGATGTCTTCGTGATGTGCATCAATCTTGTGCAACAAGGGAGTAAAGATCTTCCAAGCAGCTTCCAATTCATCATCACGGACAAAGTTACTGTGGTCGTTTCTCAGGACATCCAAGATCAAGGATTCATAGGCATCAGGGATAGCCAAGTCGGTATAACGGCTGTGGTAGGTCAAATCGAGTTCAGTCTGAATGGTTTGATAAGAGAGACCAGGCTGCTTGTTGTTAAACTTGATATACACAGCCTCATCGGGTTGAACACGCATCACAAGCTCATTACGAGCAGCGTTCTTGTAAAGAGATCCAGCAACGTTACGGAACTGAATACGCACCTCCACCTTGGCTTCGTTCAATGCCTTACCAGCCTTCAACACAAATGGAACACCTTCCCAGCGCTCGTTTTGAATAAACAAGACGAGAGCAGCAAAAGTAGGAGTCAAACTATCCTTGTTCTTGATGGTCTCATCGTCGAGATAACTGGGCTTACCATTAGCAGCAACGTATTGGCCGAGAAGAGCATCATTGACAGAGATAGGAGGAATGCACTTGAGCACCTTGACCTTTTCGTCACGAATGGCTTCAGCATCAGTGGAGATGGGGCGTTCCATAGCAATCAAAGATAACACCTGCAACAGATGGTTTTGCATGACATCACGAATGATACCAAATTCATCAAAGTAGCCACCACGTCCCTCGGTACCAAAGGGCTCCTTGAATGTGATTTGAATATTGTCAATGTTGGAGCGGTTCCAGATTTGAGAAAAGAAGATGTTGGCAAATCTGACCATCATGACGTTCTTGACCATTTCTTTACCGAGGTAATGATCGATACGGAACGTCTGATAGTGGGGTGTATTAGTAACCATATTCAAAGATCCAGGCATCCATTCCCTTCTTCTTCTTCTCCTCCTCCTTCTCCTCCCCTGCCTCCTCACACACACACAAGTCTTAATTTACCTCCTCTTCTGTGAAACAAGCACCCAATTCCTTTGCAAGATGTGCAGAAGACTCGCTGTCTTCACCAAAAGGCTTCTCAACCACAATACGGTTAAGACCTTCCTTTGCATAAACGTTCTTCTTCAAACCCTTGGCAACAGGGATAAAGACAGAAGGAGGCAAAGCCATGTAAAAGACACGGTGTCTTCTACCAACCTCAATCTTGCGCTCCTCTTCGCATTCATGGACAGCCTTGTCCAATTTGATAAAGGATTCATCTTCATCGTATTGGCCAGGCAAATAGGACAAAATGGATTTGAACTCCTCCAATTGTTTTTCATGATCCTTTGACTTGATGTAATGAGTAACACGATCGATGAATTGATCATGGTCCATCTTGGTACGAGCATAACCAACGATACGAGTGTTGCCAGGCAAGAAGCCGTTTCTGAATAACCCAAACAAAGCAGGGAAGGTCTTCTTCTTTGCCAAATCACCCGAGGCACCCAATACTATATATATATACCATAAGCGGGAAAATAGATTAATATTTCGGGAAATGTAAACTGGGTGATGGTGATATGATAGACGCGTAATAAAGCATTATGCACTTGCTCACTCTAGAGTAACTTACCAATGATGGTGACAGCACCGTGGAGCTCCTCACACACTTGTTGACGCATTTGTTCGATAGGATCCATGGTTGCAAAGTTGTTTAAATGTTACTGAAATTTGAAAAACGTAGAATAAAAGATATAAAAAAAAAAAAGAGAGAAAGGAAAAGAGAGAATTGAATAGGAAAATATGGCTCCTTTTATTTTGTTATCCATGCTATATCGCAATGTTTATGTAAGCGGTAGGCTAAAGTCCTACAGGAAAGTACGGGTTGTATATGATATCAACATGAAATTAGTAATATTTGAAACCTAAAAATCAGCTACACAACATGCGGGGCCATTTAATTGAACCATTTCAAACTGTACAGCAGCCCGTTGATGAATAACGTCTTTATCATATTCCAGCCTGTAAAAGCCTCGCTTTCGCTTGTTGAATTCTTAGTAAGCGTCGTCTTCTAGATTACAACATGTATCTCTGTACAACGCATTACGATATTTGACCAAAAACAGTGTGATAAAGACAGGTCAATGCCGCTGGTTGCCTCATATCTTTATCCCCCGCAATCTAAATGGGTCTCGATAGAGTTTCGGGACATGGTACATCTTTTTACTGTTATATCCTGTCCTATTTAATATAAAATGCTGGGTTGCACACGGATGAAATAGCAAGTAAATGGATCATCTCTATCCAACGCTAGGGTCAAACTATCGATACGTTGATGCAATGTAAAAGCGAAAGCTTTCGGCTTGACGATGGCGGCGACAAAGCCTAGCTTCAAGCTGTCCTAAAATATTTACCCATGGTTTACACTACTACTCTTGTGGATGACACATCTCAATACATTTTGATTTCAATTCAGATGAATAATTCGGATAAAACAGTGCGTGTTTTTCCTTCAGTAATGCAAATTAGCTCTAAATAGTTATCCTCGCTTCGAGTTTGAACCAAAATAACAAGGGCAACGTCTTGATTGCTTGTTATTTCACCCTGTGTATCGTGAAATGACCAGGAGCAATGAAAATCTCACTAAATGAATATCAATTTCTGCATCTTTCCTGGTTTCTATCAAGAGGACATCAATTTAAACATAATCTGAGAGACGTTATACATAGGATTCCATTGCCCTTTGCAAGTTGCTTTTTTGGATATGTACAAGCCAAAGAAATGTTTGCGTGTTGTGCCTGAAAGTAGGAACAAGGATATTTCGATCAGCTTTGCGAAAAGCAAAGGCTTACCATGATCAGCTAGTTGCCAAGTAGCGCAGCCCTACATTTTGAACTGAACAGAAGCCTGTTATAAGTATTGAGCCTGTCAATGGCTACGCCATGGCCCTAGGTGAAGTGAATTCGGCTTTGCGCCATATCAAGCGTATCAAATACTCAAGATGCATTACATGCAAGAATAATAAAAACATATGAATATACACCAGAATGTCGCTCTTGAATAACGGTAAGAGTCATCCGTAACGGCCTGTAACTGTAAATGTGACACTTCCACGATGCTCAAAGACTGAGGATAGCTTTGATAAGGAAGATAGTATACTTGCATTGCTTGTTACTGCTCAAATATATGAAAACCACGGCGTAATCTAGACGCCTTTGTGCCGTGTTTTTTCACGTTAAAAGCTGTTTTAGACTGTTAGAATAGCACCCAATATTTACTCTCACCATGCATTTACTTCTTGGTGTCTTTGCTCAACTTTTTTGGGTTCGTCGAAAATCGACTCCAAACCATGAGGGATACCTCATGATTTTCATCGAAAATCAAATGATCATTATTTTCACCTTCAAAATGAAGACTTTTACCATGATATATACTAAATCAAAATTTTTTTTTTGTATTTAAAGTTGATATATACTAAATCAAAATGTTTCTCTCGATCCAAAGCAACCCCTGAAGCTTTGTTTATGAGACTTTCATATGTAAACTCTCGACATTTTTGACATAATTGTTATTTCATATTTTTAAATAGTGCTCGATAAGTTTGTTCAAAGTATTTCTTTTAATCAGCACCATTGGATGCGCCTTAAAAAGCACTCCAAGGAAACTTAAAGAAGCATTGGATGATTATCATATTTTATATAGTCGAATCTGCTAAAATAGTTCGATCGAGTCGAAGATCACCAAGATTTGGCCAATCTAGAACGGACTATGAGTCTGCGGTTGAATTAATTCTGACTTATGGAGCCGGCTGGCAAACTCATGCCCTTCTAATCATGAAGGTAATACAGTAATAGATGCTTTTGAAGCGTATGAAAAGTAGATGGAAAATTACATACCGCTATTGTTAGTCATGCTATTTTTTCTTGCGTTCTATATTTAATAGCCCCAGTCTATCAAATTACTTGTCAGATCAACTTCTTTCCTTTTTGAGGCTTTGAAAGTGTCTAGGGACTGAACATATATTATGTTATGATGGTATGTTTGATGGATACGTTCAATAGTGCAAGTTGCTCATCATATGTAATGCGAATTCTCACACGAAATACGAAATAAACACCAAATAGCCATAGTCGATGGTAGAAGCGGTGTAATGTAATTATATGAAACTGAATCTCTGGTGATTTCTGTGGATGGATTGCTATAAAAGGGTTTAGTGTGTGCGTGGGGCTCGACAAGCATTGGGCGTGATGGTGTATATGTGTATGTTGGATGGAACTGTATAAAGCTGTGATACTTGTCTGATGAATACAGTTGCACATGCCAATTACGTAACTTATTCACATAATACAGTAGAATAAAGATACGTGTTCCATGTGTATACTACACAGCATGCTTGATTGATGTTTTGTAAACAACGTATCCTGTTTTTTAATAGCTGTGCTACAAGACACACCAATCCACTAGAGTTATCCATTGCCATACATTTATTTATATATAATCAACAGTTTGTGTCCTTGAAACTCTTGTTATATGATCAATAAAAAGTACGCCAACCCACTTGCATGTTTGATACCAGTCAAGTACAAGATGAGATGCTACTAATTTGTCTAAATTAGATGAGAGGAATCTGCCAATACACAATATTACACCTAATGACTTGAGTGCAACAAATACACCCTCTAAGCACTGTTCATGATGACATCTGATGATAATCGTGATTTATTTTTGCCATTACAAAAAGATAGAATTAGTTTCTTGTGCTCTGGACCTCTCTTCAATCTCTCAATGACAGCTGTCTGTGGTATTTGTGTCTCCAATGCTGTGGAAGAAAATTGCTACATCTTCATGCCTGGATGTGGACATGTATTTGATAGAGCTTGGTAAGACCAAAGACTTGCTGGTTACAAAATCCAACTGCTGAAAGTCTGAAATAGCATCATGAATAGCTTGGGTGTTGAGTATACGTGTCCCAAATGCAAAAGCAACTACCTGCTTCCTTCGCCCTGTAGACCATTTCAACTTGCTGGCAGCGCGAGTTTTATCGAACACAAAGAGCTCCATAAGCATCTCATGCATGCAAACTGTACCATCACTCAACTGAAAGATGAGCTAGAAAAGACCTACGAGGACTTGAGCGTAGAACAACGCAGCAGAAAAAAGAGCAGCGAGTCCCCCATTGACCTCAATCAGCAACTAGTCGCATTACAAGAAAAGTATAACAACTTGAATTCCAACGAAATAGGTCGCTTGGCTGTTGCTGCGATATCTGAGGAGGAAGCATTTATTACCGTTGATCTAGGATCATCTGATATCCAAGCTACATCAAGACCTAGGAATCCAGTGCCAGCAAAAGAACCTGCCAAAATATGCGAAGAAAACATTGCGTACCTGCAATTACAAGACGACAAAATCAAAGCTGCTCGTTCATTACAATGCTCGAATTCAGGAACTGGAAGCTAAACTGCCAAATGCGCAAGGAGATCAAAAGCAATCAATGAAACAGCATCTCAAAATGAATTGTGAAAGCAAGGCGATTGTAGAAAAGCTGCACACGTTACGGTATACCTCGCTCAAGGCAGCAGCAAACATTGAAGGTTCACAATCTCAAGCAGATAACAATGTAGTGAAGCAAAACGTTGTCATTTCGAAGCTCAGTGCTTCTATCAAAAAGGCCAAAGAGATGTATGACGTTTCCATAAAGAAGAAGCAAGGTAACATCAAAGTTTATGTTGACAAAATCTTCGAATTGGAGCAGACGTTTATCAGACATTTCTAATTTCCAGCTATTAAAAACAACATACCAAGAACACGATAAACGGCTCCCAGACGATAACCAGATGTATGCTTATTCTACGGTCTCAAAAAAAAGCTCAAAAAGGTCAAAGCAAAGCGTGCTATGCTCAACAGGATCAACAGGGCTATGAAGCGAGAGAAACTACAGGAAAAATTAGAACATGTATTGACACAAAGCAGAATATATCGTGACAAAATTGACCCGCATGCAACTATTATTGAGCTAGCTGAGCAAATGAATCAACAGCTGGAAGCATTCTTGAATGAATAATGTTTATTGCTAGCATTAATCATTAAATAAATACCACAATCATAGTATTCTTTCAGAGACCATGTGTTTATTATTATTGCTAGTAATAGTTGGATGGGAGATTAATCAAGGAGTAGAAAGTAGTTTATAGGTGATATGTTAATATGTTAATATGTACAAAAAAAATACGCATGATGTGCTAGGGCGATATTATACATGTTTAAAAACCTGAGAGGTGTCTAATGGTATCTGATAATACTGGGATTGATGCGACAATGACACCTAGCGTACCAAAAATAGCAAAGGCAATAGATGCCGTGCCACTAGCAATAGGATTTTTACTAATGAGATAAGCTGTGCCCACGCCATGAGAGCAACAGCCCATGGAGATGCCAATAGTTACATGATCATCTATAGGAAATGTATTAGCATACCTTCATTATAAAAGTGTTTCTCACCATATTACCATCTCGAACACGGGCAAGTTTCAATAAATATGGGCCAAAGAGAGGGCCCATGATACCAGTAAATACAATGATACAAGTTACTACACTCTCATCAGCACCAAGCACCTTGCCAATTACGATACCAATAGCAGTTGTCACTGATCTTGAAGCCCACACCAAACTATCAGCTGGTGTACATCCAATACCGCGAGCAAACAAAGGGGTGACAAACATGATGAGAAACGCCATGGGAGCAATAGATAGCACGATGATGAGCCACTGTAAGCCACATTTAGTTACTTGGTATATACATCGATTAGCAGTAAACTTACCTCGCGCAATGATCCAGGTCTACTTTTATACACATTGAAAGCCAAAGAGATGATGGAAACATCCATGGCCGCACCTAAAATATCGCCACCACCCGGCCAGCCAACATTGGTCTTTTCTACGAGTGAAATAAATGTAATGCCGGTCTTGTACAGATTTACGCCATGCTTGATATCGAATCCTTTGACTCGTTCAAAATAGGCAATACCAGCCATTGTGCAAGCAGACGTCAAAATAATGGGATGAATGATAATTCTCAATCTGGCCGGTAAACGACGCGAAGCTGAGTACAACAGCAGTGTCATGGTGAAATACAAAAAGAGTCGAAAGAATGGCATTGCTGGGTTGTCTTCTGGCAAGGGCAAAAAAATAAAAGCGCACAAGCTAAAGATGATGAACAAGGTGAGGTCGTCAAATGTTGATTGTTGCATGCACCATAAAGCAAATGAGTGGAGTGGACCATGTTTCTTTGGCCTTGTTGAATTGATCGGTTCGTAGAAAGCGTTGCTATTGCCTGAGCAGCACTCTGCTATACCATCGCCGACAACAGCATTGCTTGAGCTACCCATGTGATCTGCTCTGAGAGATGCGGATGACGGAGAATGATTGAGTGTACTAGCGCAAGAAGCAGCGTCGTCGTCTGAAAGAGGTCGAATGGGTGTATCGAAAGTAACAACAGAAGAGACTCTATTCAGATAAGCGCTGCCTGGCATACCAATCTCCACATCTTCTTCGTCCAGTGTTCTATTTCGATGCATCTTGGTTTTCTCAGTATAGCTGCTAAGCTCCATAGGTGCTGCTAAATCACCCACATCTACATCAAGGTCCTTCTTTTTATGTTTTATCGAAAAAGGGGTAAATAGCACAAGGCGTAGTCCACGAACTATAAATGTACACAATACGAAGCCAATAACATAGGCAACGACTAGTAGGTGAAATGTTAGACGATATGTATACAACCCCAATGCTATAGATCAGACACTTACGAAACACACAAATCATTCTGCCCACTTCATCTCCAGTAGTAGGTGGATTATTGACGATCTCTACTACAGCAGGCACAAACATGATGTTCATGCTTCTTAGCGCAAAGGACGAATATGGATCAATAAATAGCACTAGTTTATCTGTGAATTTGGGACATGCTGTATGGGAACACATGAGCAGAAAGAACAAGACAATCATGCCAGCAACATTGGATGGGAATCTGTGCATATTTGGCATTTGTTGTAGGACTGCACTGACAGCCCAATTGTACATGAGGCCAATACCAAAATATAGAATGTTGCACCCCCATCGAATAGCGTCTTTCTTTATGCTGGGCAATGTTTTGACATAATCTGGCACTTGCTGGCCAAAGAATCTTCGAGTGGCTCCAGAGATTTGATCCGCTTCTCGGTTCAATTTTCTTAGATATATATTCGATGGCATGATGGTATATATGATATATAGAAAAGGTAAAAAAAGAGATGCAAAAGAAGCAAAGAAGAAGAGCAAGAAGAAGCTTTTTTGAAAGGCAATACATATCGGAGTAGGCAAATGAAAAAATGCGATATCAGCAGAGATATTATCTATAGAGTTGGATTGATACGGCATCTCCGGGTTTTACGGGTTGGGATTTAGTTTTGCTTTTCTATTTCTGCACCAGTGGATTGTATCTCATGATACACTGGTATATTGAATATATATAAGCAGGCAAAGACTTGTCTAAATGCACGATATATACAAATAGAGTGTCTGTGCACACTAAAAATTTTAATTTATCACTGATGCTTTTTGACAGCACTCACCAACACACACAAGTATACCCGTCTAAACAGGTTTGTGGATTAAAATGGCTTAGATCTGCTTTGAGTCACAACAACAACCAATGATGGCATATAATGAGAAATATAATTTTGCTTAATTTGGGATTATGTCATATGGCAGTGTCCATCTGCACCAAGTCTAACTATACAAGATGGTCCAACTTTTTGAAAATCCAGGTATATTTGTAAATCAAGATAGTATATTTTTATATCTTTAGAGTGTATTGGATCGCTGCACTTTGCTCAAGGTAGGCACAGCAAAAGGCGATGCATATGCCATTTTAGAATTCTAAACATCTACATGAATCACGCTTTTTTTTTTCTACACTTGACAATGGCGTCTTAATCCGACGTTTTCCTGAACATTTGCATAAACTCACAATTAAAAAGATAGCAAGGAACACCCGCACCTCTAGTAAAAACTGCTCGTCTAGACTACCTTCATAATTGATAAATGTTAGAAGAGGTGGGAAACTTCACCTTGAATATTCGTACGCTGTCAAAAGGGAATCACAAAGTTATGTTTCAACATGGAAATCAAACATCACATGTTACATTAACATTCCTTATTAGGGTTTTTGATAAACCAAATATGGGGCTTTTTGATCTTATCGGCCAATCTTATAGATGAGATCCCTCAGGAGTCAAAAAATCCAGAGCTCTCCAGTAGGAATATCCCATTGACGAATTACAACACATATTGAGTGAGAAAGCCATAGTGGCTACAGTAAGTCTGATTGATGCTTGTGTGGCGATAGCATTAAGCCTTTGACATTGTTGCACTTAATTGATGCAAATGTAAACCTACATAATGGTGTTATAAATTAGTGATATATGTATATTAAGCTATATAAAAATCGTTGAAAGCATGCATGTGAATCTACTGTCACTAGATATTATCAGTCCTCCTTACCAAGTGATGCAATTTATGTACTATTCACGCCATTTTGTTTGCTACTCTTGTGCTTTTCGCATGATTTTTTTTTTTTTTTTGGTTACAGTAACATTTACCACCAACCAGCAGCCAAATTTTAATTGACGTGCCGACATAGTTCTGCTCCAGATTGGCCAAATGTTGATAACTTTCGACTCGATTCATATATTTTTCCAAATTCGACTATGCAAATTGTGATAATTGCCCCAAACTTCCTTATGCTTTCTTGGTGTCCTTTTCAAGGCGCATCCAATGGTAATAATTAAAACAGGTGTTTTGAACAAACTTACAGAGCAATGGATAAAAATATGAAATAACGTTTATGGCCAAAATGTCGAAATTTCGCATATAAAGATCTCGTACACAAAATCTCAGAGGTTGCTTTGGATCGAGAAGAACATTTTGAGTTAGCATATGCCTTAATAAAAGCCTTCATTTTTGGTGTTAAAAACGCGATTGTTTAATTTTTGGCGAAAACCATGAGGGGTGTGCCTCATGGATTGGAGTCGATTTTCGACGATCCCAAAAAAAGTTGCTCAAAGATGTCAGTAAGCAGCCGCTAGGTGAGATCAACTGTTTGGTGCTATTTTGGCAGTCTAAAACAGCTTTCAACGCGAGAAAACACGACTCAATTGCATCCAATTTAGGCTGTATTTTGTATAGATTTGAGCAGCAAGAGGCAATACCAATATGTTGCTTGTCCGTATATGAAGTATCTACGTGTTTACAGATGTGGAACATCACATAAGAGTCAGATTCACAGGTAATATAGAGAGCTTTTATGTGTAAGTGGAGGGTTGAAATGAAATAGCAGTATTTTGATAAGATGAGCAAGGGTAATCGTTAGCGCGAGCTGCCACTGCGCAGCTTGGTTCTTACCGAAGTGAAGCAAAAGTAGAGAGCTATTCGAAGCATAAACACACTCGTATATATTAAAGTGAATAAAATGAGGAACTCGAATTTGAACAGGATATACTTTCCTTTAGGACACCGAGAAATATCTATGATCAACTCAAAAGTGCGTGTCTTACTCTTCTACGATGTTACGCGTTTGAATCAAAGTTGGTATTTCATATTCAAGCAAACGGCATAGCAGCACCGCCTCTTGCTGCTCAAATCTATACAAAATACAGCCTAAATTGGATGCAATTGAGTCGTGTTTTCTCGCGTTGAAAGCTGTTTTAGACTGCCAAAATAGCACCAAACAGTTGATCTCACCTAGCGGCTGCTTACTGACATCTTTGAGCAACTTTTTTTGGGATCGTCGAAAATCGACTCCAATCCATGAGGCACACCCCTCATGGTTTTCGCCAAAAATTAAACAATCGCGTTTTTAACACCAAAAATGAAGGCTTTTATTAAGGCATATGCTAACTCAAAATGTTCTTCTCGATCCAAAGCAACCTCTGAGATTTTGTGTACGAGATCTTTATATGCGAAATTTCGACATTTTGGCCATAAACGTTATTTCATATTTTTATCCATTGCTCTGTAAGTTTGTTCAAAACACCTGTTTTAATTATTACCATTGGATGCGCCTTGAAAAGGACACTAAGAAAGCATAAGGAAGTTTTTTTTGTAGGGGAGTCGAGCTCCAAGTTTTATTTAAAGTCCTTAAAATGTCATGCTGAGGGATAGAAAAGACTGTTGGTGGACCCAATGTCTGCAAAGAAGGGGAATAAGATATTTTTGAATTAAGTTGGGAAAGAAATCTACTACTAATAAGGTGCGACACCTAGAGCCAAAACAGTCTTGCGGAAATCGTCAAAATATAGATAATGGATAGAGTACAAAACACCAAACGAGGACATCAGTACTACTTCAAAAAATCAAACAACTTGCGTTCACCAGGATTTGAACCGGGGATCCTCCCGTTGGCATACGGGAGTTCTACCACTTCGCCCTACCACCAGGGACGCATAAGGAAGTTTTTTTTTTTTTTTTTTTTTTTTGTAGGGGAGACGAGCTCCAGTTTTTATTTAAAGTCCTGTAAATGTCGCTATGAGTGATAGACAAGACTGTTGGTGGACCCAATGTCAGTCATGATGGGGAATAAATTATGGAAAGGAAGTTGGGAAAGAAATCTACTACAAATAAGGTGGGCACTTAGAGCCAATACAATCATGCTAAGTTGTCATACAGAGATACTGGATAAGAGAACATTCACCAAACGAGGACATCAGTACGACCGTAAATAATTAATCAAAATGCGTTCACTGGGATTTGAACCGGGATCCTCCCGTTGGCATACGGGAGTTTTACCACTTCGCCCTACCACCAGGGGCTGTGCATAAGGAAGTTTGGGGCAATTATCACAATTTGTATAGTCGAACTTGGAAAAACATATGAATCGAGTCGAAAGTTATCAACATTTGACCAATCTGGAGCAGAACTATGTCGGCATTTAAATGTTTTTTGACGGCTAGTAGGGCAGGCTAGCAAACTCAATCATGAAGGCAATAATAGATACTTTTGAAGCCAATGGAAAATAGGTGGCGAATTACATAGTAATATCTCTATTTTCTTTTGAAGACTTGCATCTAATAATCCCAGTCCACCGAAATACTTATAAGATCAACGTCTTTCCTTTTCGAGGCTTTGAAAGTGTGTAGGGACTAAAAAATTATTACGTTATTATGATGATATAGGCTTCTCTAATTCCAATCCTTTGATGCTACTTGATCTTCGGACTTAGCATAAGCTATCTTGGCAAGGATCGATCTATATCGCTTTTCTGCATTCCTTGTGCGTTTTTCTATAGTTTCTCTAGTTAAAGATCGATTACAAAGATTGTTAAGGTATGACAACACATAGTAAAGCACTTTTAAGTATTTATTAGTATCGCATGAATTCAGATGACTGCATTGGGTCATGCCGTTTTGAAAGAAAGCTCCTACAAAATTATTCAGGCAAAAGATTTGTACTACTATTTAGTTACATGGAATCCAGGTATTCTTCGAAGAAGCACATTTATGCTTTTAGAGTTAATTATCAGAAGAGATGGACTATTCCAAGCAGATGAAGCAAACTCTATAAATAAGATATCGTTTAGCATTTCTGAGTGGAAGCTTTCTAAAATTATTTACACGATGGAAGCGATGGATTTTCATATCTCACGACATATTGCTTATTGGATCATAGTGTCTTCATTGAGGGATGATATGAAACATGGCAATTCATTTCTCACCGTTGATCGCTATGAGAAAATCATGACACTATTTGCAAGTGAAATACTCTTCATTGAGATCAACATGTAGCTGGATTCATAAATAAACAGCACTATCATGTACCTGCTTCTTGAGTGCATGTGCGTACAAATCAAACCAGTATTTACCAAAGCACTGGCTCCTGAATGATAGACGTGCATGGCCATATAGGGGCCAGTGCATACATGGAATCATCTGGTATCAGCAGCATGAAATTACTTCCATAGAGTTGTATTATTCCCAAGGAGAGCGCTATATAGCACTCAAAGAATATGCGTATATGCGCGCTGATTGATATTTTGCCACGACTCCTATTGATGGTTTATGATAATGTAAATCTAGTTACCTTGGAACTACAACAGCGATGATAGGGGTATGAATATCAATTTTTCCTCAGCGATCATATCCGCCGATCCTCTTCTCAACTATAAAATGGGTCTAGATCGATGCCAGTGATGTACAACAACACGCAATTTATATCCAACAATATGAGTTGTTATGTTTCTGATTGATCTCCTGGGAAGGTGGGAAACAAAGGGTGCAGAAAGGAGAAGGGTGCATAGGGGGGACGTGAATTGCAAATCAAGGGGAGATGATAATATACACAATATTTATAGTTTTCCTGTAGCGATCTGTTTGATAACAGCAATTGTATTGAGATTTGTTGAGACAACAGCCATGTCAACTTGAGTGGTATCGTTCTGTGTTCATGCGTCTGTGCGCCCTTGAAGTGTTTGACAAGGGTACCACAAATGTATGCATATTACAAATAATAAAGCATGAATCTGTCAAACACATTACTATTGTTGATTTTTTTTTTATTTTGTTATTATCACATATTAGTTAAAAAAAAATATTTTGTACGAGATTTGAAGGAGTAAGATGAGGGATAAGGGGGGGGGGATAGATAATTATGTATCAAATGATTAAAATTTATACATGTATATAAAAAAAGTTGAAATGAATGAGAGTGAGAATTTAGAGAAGAGCGGCAACGGCACCGACAACAGCGACAGCAGACAACACTTGGGGAAGGGTCTTGCCAGCAGCAGATGTAGCGAGTTGTTCCTTGGCAGAAACAGCCTCCTTGACAGAGGCAGAGGCAGCAGCAATCTTGGATTCATCAGCAGAGGCAGAGGCAACAGCAATCTTGGAGTCGTCAGTAGAGGCAGCAGCAACAGGGGCAGATGATCCAGAAACTTCAGTAGCCTTGGAGGCCATCTTGAGTTGAGATCTGAGAGACTTCTCCTTCAATTGGACCCATTCAAGAAGACCGAATTGAGCACCACCGGTGGAAGAGGCATTAGGTCCAGGAGCAGTGACGGCCTCGTACAAGTTTTCAGTGGTTTGCTCAGCGGTCCAGCCAAAGATGTTACCAGGAGATCTTTGCTTGATAGAACGATCCCATTCAAGATCAGGGTAGATGAAGTTATGGCGAGCTTCGACATAAGCCTTGAGAGTATCATAGTTGAAGATTTCCTCGACGGTGGTCTTCAAGTAGTTTTGGAAAGTGTCGTTAACAGTGGGGTTGGAGAGGAACTTGTTGATCAAGAAGGCGTTAGGGAATTGCTTGACCCAGTCTTGGAATGACTTGTTGACAAAGTCCTTATCGAAAGGAAGGTTGACACCGAAAGTAGCATCGAAATCTTGAGCAAGATAGTACAATTTGTTTTCGTTGGTATCAATGTAGGCACCATCGTTGGTTTGTTCTTGCCAGTAAGCATCCCAAGAACCAGTGAGGAATTCCATGACCATGAAACGAAGGAATTGATCGTAATCAAAGTATTGAGCAATGGCTTCGACTTCATCATCCTTGGAGAAATCGACAGCAGCGATGGCCTTGGCGAAAGGAGCAATGGCATCTTGGTCAAGAGGAGACTCTACGTTGGGAACAAAGTTATCGTAACCAGTGGCAGGGTTGAAGTCAGCACCGGAACCACCATCATAGAGGGGACCCATTTGCTCAGGGGCTTTACCACCATAGAACATGGCGTTAATGTAAGAATACATGATAACATCATCGAGCATGTTGAAGGTACCCATTCCCTCCTTGTTGATGAAGAAACGAACAAGATTGGCTTCATTGGCATATGTACCAATGTTGCGAGCAATATCAGCATAGAGCTTTTCACGGAGTTGAGTGGGATCTTCTTCCATGTGTCTGATCTTGAACCAGTTACGGTCAGCATAAAAGGTATCTTCAGGGAGAGACCAGACCCAAGATTGTTTGGCATCGTTGTTCTTACGACCAGGTCTGTGGAGACCAAAAACACAGTTCTATAGAATATGATGTTAGGTGAGATGAAATGACACAGAGCAAGCATCAACTTACCTCGATAGACTTTACGGAATCAGGGCCAATGAAAGTGATCTTGGCCTTGTAGGTAGTCTTGGGAACATTTTCAATCAAATCCTCCATCTCGGACTCTACACCAGTGACAAAGATGGAAGGAATATAGTTTGAATCCCAAATAGGATCAGATGTAGAGCCACGGGTCCAAGAACCGTTTGAGAGGATGCTAGGTAATTCGGGAATATTGGTAGCATAGGTCACTTCACGCTCAAAGAATTCGTTCTTGGTAGCATCACCGCCAGAGAAAGAACGAGTAAAGTTTTCAGCCTTACCATCAACAACGTACTAAATTTGGACATGTCAATTTCAGATTGCAATTGCAACAGATGCGACATTGAATGCTTTACCTTGTAAGACGAGTTATCAGGCAAATCAGCAGAGCCAGTGTAGTAAGGGACATCAGCATCAGCAGCCTTTAAGGCGGTCAAAGTACCATCAATGTTGACTTGGACTTGCTTTGAAGCAGTAGGGGCAATGACCTTGAAGGTGACATTGGCAGCATTGACAGCGGATAAGAGTGCGACGGCGACAAAAGCGAGAGATTTCATGTTAGATAATAATTTCCGCTTCGTATAATAAAGTAAAAAAAAAAAAAAAACTAATGAAAAAGAAAAAGGAATTGAGATGCGGGAAATGCTAATTGTATTTATATGTGTTTTTTTTTTTTTTTTTGTTTATTTATTTGATTTTTATTATTAGGTTTATGAATCTCCCCTCGTGTACTAAAATAAGATATTTTCGCGGAGACTGAGAGCAAAGTAAAAAATGAAACTGTCGAGTAAATAAATATAGAATTCATTCCAAACTTTCGCTCTTCAAGAGGCACTCAAACCCAACAAAGAAATAGGAGTTTCAAGGCCATACCGATGAACCTCAATCATTGCCCCTTTTTTCCCCTCTTACAAGCACATCACATCGCACACTCCTCAATATGGGTATGTGTGTTGTGTACCCCATCCCAGCGACATCTGAGGACACGTGCTGTTGATATAAATGTAAAATGTAGAAAATGTCGAAACAGAAAACACCAAATCATCGACACTACATGTATTTATAGATACCATCAGTTTTTGGTTTGGTGCAAACTATTTTCGTATGAAGATGTATCCATTTCACTTATGAAAATGTGCTTGCAAAAGAGGGATTGATAGCCAACATGGCGTGTTTCATTGCAGAGAAAAAAGGTGCTTCGAAATTTATGAAACCAAACGTTACTTGAAAGTGCTCATCACTTTTTTGGACAATTCACAATATCATGCAAGGGAGAAAAAAAAAAAAAAAAAAAAAAAAAAAAAAAAAAAAAGTGACACAACAACATCACCATATACCATGGTAAAACGACAACAAACTTTTTTGCTTCATCTTAAGTTCGGAATAATAAAAAGGGGCAGCCCATCAAAGATGGCATCGCCTCGATTGAGCATTTGCCAGGAAAAAACACACTTGCAAAGCCAAGTGGAATATATTTTCGGGTGTTTTTAGTCGTAATGTAAACAGCAACACCATCATATCGTCATTTTCAACTAATAAATCCAAAAATAACTTTCTGTTGGTCAAAGCGGGTATAATCTCTCTCTGGTTGACCTTTCAACTTTGTTTCAAAATTCGCTTGGCATTTTCAACGTCTAATGTGTTTTCACATCTTCTCTTTTTTTCTGTGCAGTCAAGATTTGAGTTTACCAACTTTTCTAGCATCGAATGCTATAAAGAGGAGGGAGGTGTATCTGCGTGTCATTGCAATTGCATTACATGTCAAGGGTAATAGTTGAATCGACATCTGGCTTTCAATGCTATTTCGACGTACAAAGAAATAGCATAGGGTTTGTGTAATGTTGCGTGTATTTTCAATGCGCATGTGAGCGCTCGAATAACAAGTACCATACTATTCCCTGGCTATAAGGATATTAGGGAATGGAGACTGAGTTTGCGGTGAACTCTGTACCAAAACTTTTTTTTTCCTCTACTAGGATAGCATAGAAAAATAAAACGCTTTCTCGGTTTCCATCACTCACATCCCATACGATATACCTTCTATTCACACTTGAATCGTTTATTGGCTATCCATATTTCAATCAAAAGACATATCTCATCATTATATCTATCGTAATAAACAAGACAACCTCTCACTCTAACTTCCGTATACCCGTTTACCCCTTTTTGAATATATTTGATAACAAAATCATGGATCGAAAATCACGTACATCTCGCTCTGCAAACCTGGATGATACAAATGAAGAAGTCAACCTGTGGAAACAGATATGCATTGCGCTTGCAAAGCTGGAGCATGTACAAAAAGATACAGCCAACGTTGTAACTGGCATCAATAACATTCACACAGCTGTGAATATGGAGCAAGGTAAATATTCACATCATATATGCAATGTAAATGGAATTGATCATGATTAAACACAACGTCTTTATATATATAGGCATACCAACTGTTGTTGGTAATAAGCTCATGGACTTTTACCGAGGTGGTATAGACTTGTCAAACAGTGAATCAAAGTAGGTACTCTTGTATATTTGATTTGAAATTTCTAATTTTACATAATGTGTCATCTTAGAATCATCCACGATATTATAGAAAAGGTATCTGTTCTCATTGCGTTACGAGATGCATCGGAATACAATCATGGTGAGTTGATTCATCAGTTCATATTTTCTAGATTCATGCAAACTAATTATCGTATCAGTCATTGATGGAAAACGAAAAAAAAGGAAAGCTGATAACGGAGACGACTCATCATCATCGGCTGCTTCAGGCACTCACTCTGTTTCATCCAAGAGATCTAAAACGTAATAACCACATAAGTATACGAACCCTATTTCCTCGAAAAGCTGATCTCTTTATGCTAGACACCACAATCTCCTGACACATGGAACATCTGTTGCTGCCAGGCAGCCCAAGCAAAAGGATAAGAATGAAGAGTGGATTCTTGCAGTGGTCATTAGCTACAACCACGATAAGAACAGGTAAAACTACACCTATAGGTTCAACTCAATCGCTCAACCAGATGCATGTATAAATAGATATGAGGTGGAAGACGTAGATCAGGACGAATTTGGCCAAAAACAGTAAATATGTGATTAGTCTTGTATTTGGCATTATAAATAACAATTGACGTATAGACGCTACATGTTACAGCCCCGAAATGTGATTCCTATCCCGAATGTCGATGAAGCTAAAGGCTTGACTGAAATCAACACGGGGCAGGATGTATTAGCACTTTACCCGGGAACCACTTGTTTTTATAGAGCTAAAGTAGCTGCTCCACCCTCCAAGGTGAGTTTAGTCAATGTTTTTCAATGACGGATAGGTATTCATCAGGTCTATTTCCATAAAGAACAAAGACATGAGCTACGGTGGGAATTATAAAGTGCAATTCGAGGATGATAACAATGAGTACAAATACGTTATGCCAGGGCACGTTTTAGAGGTGCCAAAAGTCAAATAGGAAATTCCGCTTTAGTGAACTGTCAGTGTTATTTTTAGATTTTTAAATAAAATGAAAATATCTAAATATGTGATTAGAATCGAACAAGGTGGGTTTTCATGTGGGTCCATATTTGCATGTGTATATATCGACTCTTGAATTGCTTTCATCAGGCCATTTTTTTTTGTCTGCCGTGTTTTCCATGTGCGTTGTCATGGTAACGATCAACAGATGTCTGTGCGCTTGCTTGATTGTACATGTATGCTTAATTTATGCTATTTGACATGATCAGATGCTATAGCATTGCGCATTTTGTGGACTAGCGTATCACTTTTAAGCACTCTAATACATAAACATGCACCGTGGAGGTTGCCATTTAGTCGACAAAAGCCACACATCTTGTTGGGGGTAAAGAGGGAAAGGGGAGCGATGGGAAATCATAACATTCGCATACTGCATATGGCAACCCAACGATCTGGTTTTACAATTCGTACCATGTCGTACTCACAATCAGTGTCTTGTTCCCGGCCCCGCGACTCTCTTTATGATATATTCATGATACCAGAACTTTATGACATAAAAGTATACTCACCGCATTCAATGTGGTATGCATTTAGTGCCATGAACATTAGCACGAGCTTTAGCTCGAATCATTCTTTTGCCTTGTTGAGATTAAGAAGGTATGTAGATTCAATTTGAAACAAAAAATGCCTCACAATCCCTTCCAGATGAATGCTACGCATCGCCGTTCGAATCACGCACATCAAAATGTTCAGCAAAATATGCGCTCAAACCATGGTATTTGCGAATTACCAAAGTATACCAATGGCGATATATTGTATGACGAGGGTATTGGTAAGCATTGCAGCTAATCATCTAACTTTCCCCCCAAAAAAAGTGGGTGAAAGTTGCTTTATTTAAAAAAAGAATACAGAAGTATTCTATTTCCTTGATTGAGGCACAGGTGTCCTTTGTTCCAAGCATAGAAAACCCTGCTATCAACTACAAGGTTATTGCCAAGACTTTTAGCAGCAGGCAATCTCCCATGTATATCATTCGCTAGTAATATAATTAGAAAAATGCTGGAATAGTGGGGTCCAGCGCTGTCTTGATGTCAATGCATATGTAGTTTCACTCAAAAGATGTTATACCCTCGCGTTCCTGATGTCTTGGTTTAATGTGAAGGAGGGACGCGGAGGAGAACATCCATAATCATGTATCATGATTAAAGGGCCAACATTTCAGCCAAACAAATCCAGCCTACCATATCAAAGCATATAGCATTGACACAGGCATTTGTAGACAGGGGTTACATCAGAATGAGCGACTTTAATTTAGCATGAGTATACAATTTGCAAGCGTATTGAATTCATGCTAATAAGGTTCTACTTACTGAAAGCTGCCAAATCAAGGGAGAAGCGTGTAATTCAAATGATTGTGCTTGTCGATCTAATTTATAGTTGATGTTTGACCAGCACATAGTTGGGCTAATTGAAAGTAGTATTGATTTACATCAGACAGAGCTAGCGATGGCTTAAATTCGAGCAGCATGAAATGCATACTCCTGAAGTTCATGAAATTATACAAACTCCATTAAAATGGTATGCAGCGCAGCTTATTGAATCATTCACAGCAATTACCTGTATGCAACCTAATTGACAATCCAGCAGACAATCACCAAAGCACACTAGTACCACAGCTTTCTTTGTATACAGTGCTCCAGACTTATTAGAGCGAGGGAAATTTGAATGCTGCCCAACGCCGATTTTATACCACTATTACGCAAACAAACAATCGACAAAACCACATGTAATGGCAGTGATGTTGACTGACCAGGACACAAGGGTCATGTACATGACCAATAAATTTACTCTGAAGCCTCCCTTTTACGATGAAATCAGAGGAATTGAGTTGGTGAATAGATGCTCACTCCTTGTATTTTATTTTTCACCCCTTGTTTTCTTTGTCTCAAAGACGCCCCCTTATTCTCATTTTCGTATAATAATCATGCATTCATTCAAAATTCTCTTCTTTACTCTTGCTCTTTGCTTTTTGTAAACATGAAAGAGCAAAATAGCTTCATTCAGTACAATTCTACATCTGCAAATCACCTATTCAAACGAAAATGCCACCAAAAGCCTGTCCAAAAACCGGCAGAGGAGGTTCAGCCGTACAATGTTGTTATCAACAGATCATCATCCAACCTGACAATGAGTACCTTGGAAAGTTACAGCCTTTCCGATGACGAGGACGAAGAGGACGATGAGAATGACTTTACGCCCACCCCCTCCACGTCTTCCTGCACACTGAAATGCGCCAACAAAGAGGAGCCATGGCGCCTGAATCCGCTACATTTCAATGGTGACGAGTACTTTTTCCAAGATCGAGATGAAAAACATCAGATGGATGATACTAGCAACTGTTCTATATGCATTGAAAGGTACATATAAGAAATTTTCTAAATTGATAGCAAATGCTACGGTCCGTAATTAACCAAATGACGCTGACATACAGAGATTCATATGGTTTCAAGCGGCCTACACAATGGGTGAAGCTCAAACACTTGCATCAATTTGATACGTATTATCAACCCATTTTGGACAAGCAACAGCTGAAATGGAAGAGAATGATTCAGAATGGATGGCCATCTGTGGATTCAATAAAACGTAATATATTAATGCTTGTTCGCGCCTAATTGGCAGTTTCAGACGATGCTCACAGATGTTATTAGTAAAAAGATATGCTCGACATGGTATACCCAGTGAATTTAGAGGCGAGGTATGTATAGCTATAGATATATCAATCCAAAGATACAGTGCTCTGATGCAGACGCATAACAGGCTTGGCTACATTACAGTGGGGCCAAATCAAAGATGGAAGCAAATCCAGAACTCTATCCAGCCTTGGTTCAGACTGCCATGCAGATGGGCGAGAACAACGAGCATGCTGAAATCATCCAGCGAGGTAGAGTATTCCATAATTCACTTTGGGTTTGTGTGGAAGGTTCTCAACCCTCTTCAAAAGATCTTCATCGCACATTTCCCGACAATTCAAAGTTTGCATGTATCACCTATCACAACAGCACCACAATGGTAGAGACCGAGAGCAATTCTAAACTGCAATCACTGCGTCGCATTTTACTGGCGTTTAGCCTGCACTCGCCTCAAATTGGGTACTGTCAATCACTCAACTATCTGGCTGGATTCTTCTTGTTGTTTTGCAAGACAGAGCAGGAGGCATTTTGGATGCTGGTCACCACGGTGCACGATTATTTACCCGAAAACATGTACGATGTCACCATGGAAGGCGCAAATATAGATCAATCCGTCTTGATGATGTTGGTTTACGAGCATCTTCCCGAGGTTTGGAGTAAAATCTCGGTCTCGTCTGGCTACTTTTGGGAGGATAATAACAAGAAGAGGGGATTGCCGCCGATTACACTAGTGACAAATCATTGGTTTCTGACCATGTTTATTAACATATTACCTATTGAGGTAAAAGCACTGAAACATTGTGGAGGATCTGCAATATAATTAATCACTGTTTAATATAGACTGTGCTTCGAATTTGGGATTGTTTCTTTATGTGAGTGTTAAAAGCCAGTATCATGAAGGAAATACTTACTCTGTCTATTATAGTGAAGGGTACTCTATCATGTTCCAAACAGCATTGACCATCATTAAAATGAACAGTGAAAAGATTGCTACATTGGAAGATTCGATTGAAATATTTCAAGTGCTGCAAAACATGCCAAGGAGATTGATCGACTGCCATCAATTTATGAATGTAAGCCTATAGGCCATGATATCATCTTTTGTGTTTCTAATCATTGAACAGAACGTGTTTTCAGCCGAGAATTCTTATTCCAATCTTGATGCTATTCAAATAGCCCAAAGAAGAGAATTTTTGAAGGATCAACACTGTAAATAATATATATAGCCTGTAGTTTCAAAAACAGAAATAAACAAACAATCATGTGTGTACATAAATACTGTATGTGTACCCACTGTGTGTGTGTGCGTGTGTGTATATTTCTGGGCTGAGAAAGTGGAAGTGATGATATATTTGCTTTCTTTTTCTCCAGATATAATCGACGAGATGAGCAAGCTATCGAAAACACCGCCTTTGAAAATTGTCCATGTTAAATATATATCTCAAGGTACGAGATTTCACAATGTACGCTGCCTTGAGATAGACTGATCGCCTGGTAGTTCAGACACATATAAACGATCCCCTATTATTCCGCAACAAAGGAGCCAGTAAAAAGATACGACAGGAGCTCGCATTATTGAAACAACTTGCCCACATGGAACTTGTACTAGAAAAGATCCACCGACTCGATATATGGAAATCCAAAGTACAAGTGCCAAGCAAAACCTTGCGAGTAATGGAAGCTTCTATTTTGTATAGTATAATCAGATTAACCATTTGGATTATTAGGACCTGCATCAAACAGTGCTGCAAATCCAAGTGGATATTCAGAATAGCAGAGGCATTCTCGACACTTTGCCTGAAACAACCGTAAAGCAAATATATCCGCGTGCTTCACAATTACTATTTCATGATTCGGATGAAATTCGCACTCTATCCAACAGCAACGGCAGCCAATTGTCACCTATTCAGCATTTAGATCAATTATATGTTACTGCATCACGACTGTATCACGATCTGAACCATTTGCAAAACCTCAAATACATTGCCTATCAATTGGCGCTGCTTTACGTACGTGTTTATAACTTCGTTTACACTGCAAAATGGATGCTGAAATAGGTCGCAACTTTTACAGCAATGTGTGAATAGGCAAGGCATTTCGTTCGTAAGCTACAAGATGCGAATTGAACAGAGATTCGATGAAATCAAGTTAGCTACAAAATTGGAGCCAGTATACCTTGATCCTGGGCAAAAAGCTTGGTATGGAAAACATCTGATGTTCTGAAATGCATATTAATGTATGCCGTATGTTTAGGTTACGTGAGTTAGCCTTGGATATCATTACTCAAGCAACAGACACATCAAGCATCATCAAGTGCGGTGGACAACTATTCAACACCGTGCAACAAATAAGTATTTAGATAGTATAAAGTACTATCTGCTTACTATTTATACCAAAACTTGTTAGTTTAATTTCAATAAAGGTGACATTCAGCTCATTGATGTTGACTGAACAAAATGATAGTACTTTTGATGCGCATTGTACAGCCTGTATATACCAGAAGCCTAATTTTCATATTTTCAAGAGTAAATCTGTACCAACCCATCTCTAATACAACACGCCGTGCCAAGCTAAAAATTACCTATCGTTTGAAGTCTTACTCAAATCCATAGTATCAGTTCCTATGGCTCTACAGTGCCCAGTAGATTAGCCCCTGCAGAAGTGTCGAAGAACGATCGCTCACGGCTTGCATTTGATAATGCAATTTTTAAGCAGGGGAATATACATACTTTAAATTAGAAAAGTTATTATTCTTGAATAAAGCAAGCTACAGTTGTCTAGTCTTGACAGAAAAAATTTTCAACATGTCAAGTATCTATTGATAACTTAAAACCAACAAGTTAATATGGCCCTTTTCATACGCTCCAATTTTTAAAATGCTTGGTCAAATGCACACTTGTGAGGTGTACGCATGCGGAAAGTCAACGGAGCTTCAATTTCTAATATTCTGAATGATGATCTATGGGATTCCAAAAACTATCGACCTTAAGATTACGCGTTTCTTGATAGTAACCACCCCTTCAAACTTATATGAAGCTTGTAGAAAGTTCAAAGGAAAATACAATGGTATCCATATCATGTCTCTAGTGTACATTGTTCATCAGATATCTGGTGCGATTGTTTTTGCGATTTTTTTGACTGTTTTCAAAAGATTAATCGGTATCTGTCATCAAAACATTTTGTTAAGCATTACTAAACATTGTAAACCAAAAAATTTCCTATCGAATGAGCTATTGCTTGAAGCTCTGGCATGACTCTGTCATGAAATATTGAAAATATTGTCCTGACCAAAAAATCGTCAACAGATTTTTTGCTTGCTATCACACGTAGATTTTGAAGAAAAATCCATGATTTTGCATGATACTCTTTTTTGATCATATCTCGGCAAATACTCACTGGATTCGCACAAAGCAAAGACCATTCGATAACTCTACGTTATATCTATTATAATGTGAGGGTTTTAATTACCAGGTGTACGTTCCCTTCATACATTTGCTCAAAATCTTATATTTCATGAGCTATAAGCAGGGGATAATCAAAACTTTTTTATTATCCTACAATAACCATACCATCGTATAGAGAATTGAAAAAGAAACAAAAGCTACTAAGCTTTAGCCTTGCGTTCACTTAGTAAAATCCAGCGGTACAGTCCTTTGAAAATTGTTCATTTTTACTATCTTTCCTCATTACTCATGCACATTGTCCTCAATAACCTCAAGTCAAACATCCTCTACTCAACCAACGTATTCTCTACAACTTTTAATAGACATATGACCCAGGTTTATATACCAATCAAAAAGCTTTACTAACAGCATCTGTCCAAAATTTGCATATTTCTCAAATCTCCAATTCCTCATCATCAACGCATTCTATCTAAAATCTAATTGCACCATCATTTTCTACGCAAAAAACTGTCATAGTAACTTGCTACTTTCAAAGCTCTAGCTCGAATTTCCAAATCGAAATTCAGAGAAATTATGAGAGAAAAAAGAGAAAGTAAACCAAGCAGAGAAAAGCTATACGGTAACATTAGGTTTATTTGCAGCAGAGCGTACAGATTTTTTCCCTCAGGGACCTTTGTTTCTGTGGACAAAAAACCTTTTAAAAGAATAGCAATTAGTGATCGCGACGTGATGGGGCAATAGCAACAGGCCGAGAGGTACGGCATCAAATGAGAGGAAAGAGAAGAAACGTATGAAAGGATCATATTGATACATCCTAAAAGTGTAAGGGCATCAAAATTGAAAAGAAGGCGGTTGTTTATGACAAGCAACAAATTGAGACATTACAGCAGCAAGAGTAGCAACTGTACGTCAATTAAGCATCAAAGTCTTCTTCTCATGAAGGTGACGAACGTATTCAATCGTCGTGTAGACAGCACAAACTGAAAGTTTTTGATGTTTCTGTGACCAAAACAGAAATCTGTTATACTAGAATAGTGTTGAGCCAAATAATGACACTCTTCTTCAAGAAGATATATTTATTAACCTTTCATAATGATGGGGTCTACTCAAACAATGAGAAGCAATGTTATATACGATAAGATTGACTATTTGCTCGACAAATAATCGTATCATTACTAGCATGAGTGAGCAAAAGATTTCAATAGTGGTGCAAGCTTTAAAATGCGAGAACTCACTGCAACATTCGATATAACACGAAAAGCCTTTTAGCGTTGAGAGTACAGCCAGTCCATCCATTTTCTCTTCCTCTGCTTCATCTACTGATTGAGATTGCATAATATACGCACTAGCAGTGTTTGAGTATCTGATGAAGGAAAAGGGCCTGTGCTATTAACCTCGTTATTAGAACATGATTCGTCATGAAAACAATACCAAGTTAATTTAACTGTTTTCATCAATTCAGGTACTGCTTCGTCGTGTTATAAACATGTTAGTTCAAATGATTCAAAACTGGAAGCCAGGCGACATTGAAAATGGTACGGAGAAAGCATCGAAACTCGGTGATTATATCAAGGTACGATTGTCAAAATGCATAAATTACTGTATTACGACTTGGACTTGAAGTTAATTGTGTCAATGCAGATCTCAATTGAATAAAGCACCTTGGTTTGCTTATTGCTTGCTCTCTTGACAACAAAGTTTATGAAGGAAAAGCCATTTATACAATTTTAACTTACTTGGAAACCCTACAATTTGCGGTATTATTGCTACCCATGCCGGCTACTGAATTCAAGGAAAAATAGCCATCTTAGACATGAACTGAATGCCATTCAGCGATACCCAATATTCTAAAGTGTGTTATTCAACAAACAAGCACTGATTGTCTCCAAATGCACTAATTGCCATATATCGATCTTTCCACCACTGTCCCTTAAAATGGCCGTAGTACACAATAGATAATGTTTGTATGTTGTGCATGGTAAGGGTGCTGATATTATGTAGAGTTACAATATGATTTTAGCAAGAATTCCTTGGTTTGGTCATTTCTCCAAATATGTCATTGATATCATGGGACATGTGGCATTCAGTCTAGTGTTTGACAACCTTGTTTTCTTCTCTTTTGCATAAAATTTTTACGTTCGAAACGGACGAAAAAAATTATCTTTTTGTTTATAGAATCAACAAACTTTGTCGCAAATATACACTGGCTCCTTTCCCCACATGAAGCGCTTGATTCACTTACCTCTACCATATTGAATGACAGAACAGCAGAAAAAGAGAAGATCAAGATCGCCCTTTCCTCTGTTCCCCCCCCCCTTGAAATATGCGCTGTCTACTGCATAACAGAAATGACGCTCGTTTCGAGTTCGTTTTTGTATGTATCCATATGTGCGATATAGCAAGTATAGGGTGGGAAAAATGGACTGATGTATCCAATTCGGGAAAATATTGTTCAGGGATATAGTTGTCCTGTCTCGATTGGTTTGGTTCCTTTGTAAATGAGCATAAATTTGTTCCATCACATTGTTGTCCGACAGTTGTGTTTAACAAGATGTTGCTGATTAGCGTTGTTTTGATAAGAGCAGAGCGAAATAAATCCCCTTATTCGACACTTTTAGTGGGTGCATATGTTGTGTGTGTGTGTGTGGCTAGGAGGTTGTTGTTGTTATAGATGTGTGATATGAGGGTGCCCGGGTCTCCCTTTGGTGTGTGTATATATAGCTGTGATCATCTCCATCTCTTTTCATCTCTTCTCTTCATCTCTATATCCAAACTACTAAACAATGTCTCCTCCTCAAGAACCTATCCATATTGACTCTGCTTCGTACACATCTTCAGCGGATCTCCATTCCAAAGACGATGACTTCAAGCTGTCTGATCTTGTCCAATCTATCCATCATGTACTGGGCGATGAAGGCCTTGACTCTGAACGTATTGATGCACAAAAGATTATCCAGTTGATGGAGAAATATAGCTCGAATGCTCTTGACTGGAACCAATATACACTGTTTGATCATTCCAGAGCGTATACACGAAATTTGATTGACGATGGCAATGGCAAGGTGAGATGCAGCTGGTGATTATATCAACAGTGCTGAATAACTAACATTCTTTGTCTGCAATTTATAGTTCAATCTAATGATTTTAGCTTGGAGCAAAGGTCAGAAAAGGTGGGAAAAATCTATCACATACCTGCGTATAGGCTATCGTCACTAAACATTTGTTGTTTGTTTCTTTTTTAGTCCCATTCATGATCACTCAGGATCACATTGTGTTATGAAAATCCTTGACGGAGAATTGCAAGAAACTCTCTTCAATTGGCCATCATCAGGTGAGCAGCAAGACGAGGTTCCCGTATGTGCTGATATCACCGAGAGCTCGGCAGCACCCGCATCCAATACTGACCAACACTTGAATGGGCAACCATTGGCTATCTCCAAGAATACTGTGTATCAACCAAATCAAGTCACCTATGTACATGGTAAGGGTCATCACTGCCTAGTAAACAATACAGTCAGATAAGCTAATACGTAGTGCTACTAGATAACATTGGCTTACATCGTATCTCTAATCCAAGCACAGAGCGAGGCGCCGTATCTCTCCATTTATATACACCACCTTATCAAATGTGCAAGACATTTGAGGAAAACACTGGCAAAGCACGAAGTAGCGGTGTTTGTTCATTCTATTCCGTTAACGGTCAACGCATCCAAAAGTAAAGCGAAATGTCTGACCAACATGATATCAATAAAACATGAAATATAAAGAAAAGAGAGTGGAGAAAGAAAGGAAGCATTCCCTTTCTCCTTTTAACATGTAATAGCTTCATTTCTTAACCACTTGTATACTCGAGAGATGGTGAAATCGTCCGTACATCTCATTGGATAGTTACAACATGAAGTGCTCATTGCTTCCTGTTACACATTTTATTGAGTCTGTAATTTCATAATTTCATACCAGCGAATAATTTGCAGAGCTTTCCTTTCTTCCTGTGCTTGGGTTCAACTACTGGATTCACGGTCTTGTCTGTAGTGGCTTTTCCTTTCAATTCCTCTTGAACATTGGCCATTTGGTTTACTAGTTCATTCACCCTACTGATGATGGGAGCATTGGCTGCAGTCATGTCACATAGATCCTTCAAAACCTCGTAATGTTTTGTCAAAGCGTTCGTTTTCTTCATCAATTCATTGTATTTCTCTTTGTAAGCCTTATCGCAATCCTCTTCCAACGGAAGATACAGTGTACGGACATGTATATGACGATAGTTTTTTTGGCAAAGGGGACATTTAGTACTACCTGATAACAAGCATTCCTCGATGCTAAATCACAATGTTAGATTTTGTGCTAGAAAAAGCTATTCGAGAGTGCATACCATTGTTCTCCAAAGCAATGGCCGCAAGGCAATGCTACAATTGCAGTGTCGTTAGTCATGTCGTCTAGGCAAATACAGCAGATCAGGCTTGGATGCATGTTGTTTGTGTGGATTGGAGTAAAAAGGAATAATTCGTGTTTCAAACCTGCTATGATTTCATCCTTATATACAATGTTAGAATAAAGAGCATTCATACGCTGCTGATTGTGTCGATCTATAAAGAATTCATCTCGGTGTCAGGAGAACAATGAAGCATAGTGAGTGATACGTTATGGCAACATCAAGGCACATTGTTAGACGATGAGCTCACTGATTTCATACCTGTTGTCCTTGTAACCGGTTGTCAGACCAACAAGAAGCTTAGGCTCTGATGTGGATTGTCTCTGAGATATCTGGACCGGTATTCAAGCTCGTATGTATCCAAACGCTTCAATATCAAGCATGAAATATAAAAACTCTCGTTATCTGCTGACCAAATTACAGCAGTTTCACTGCAAGAGCCACACAACTACAGCTTTCAATAGGCAGAACACACAGATTGATAAATATTCGAATAGTATGTAACATTTCACTTGCATCTTATAGAAGCATCCATGGAGAATTACACAAAACTTAACCTTAGCAATGAATGATTATCATGTAGAAAGTATTGTATGACACACTTCAGTGTACAAATTAGATATTGTTGTTATTAGATTTGAAATTAATTAAATAGTATATATATAAATGAATATTATTCTGTTTTGGATATCATAAATCAAGCCCGTGTGTTTCATCAAGGAGTCAAAAGCTTGCTTAAGAGCTTGCAGCTCTATTTCTATCCTCAAATTCTAAACGCTTGTTAGGGCTGTTGTAGATGGTAGTAAGGATACTGAGAGGGAAGGCAATGCAGGTAACAAAGATGAGACCACGATCCATCTTGCCATCAGGATTACGGAGAGCGTCCATGACAGCCAAGATGATGAGGCCCAAGATTTGAGAACACATCCATAACAAGGAACTGGAGATAGCTTCACTGATGGGATAAGATGCTACAAAATAAAGTGTGAGTTACCATCAATGAACAGTGTAACATGCGTAAGCTTACATTCAACAGAAAGTTCAAGAGCAACTGGCAAGAGAGAAAAGGTAAAGAAACCCAAGAGAACACAAACTGCCATAATAGCATCGTACTTTCCGGTTTTAACTGATGAGAGAAAAAAAAAAAAGAGATGCATGTGAGTATTTTTCATGGAGAATACAGAAACCTCATCAACACTCTTACCAACAAAGTAAAAGGCCAAGTACAAGGCACCAATAATGGGAACATAGATTTTGATAACAATCTTGTGACGACCAGTCTTATCAATGAATACACCAGTGAGAATAGCACCCACAAGACCAGCAACGATGAAGGCAGCACCGAGATAACCAGCATCATCGACACCAATATTGTAAGGGCCAACAATTTGAGTTAAAAGAGAGGTAAAAGCTGAAGCCAAACCACACAAGATGCCAAAGGAAACCATGATGATGAGGAAGTTCCAGTTGGTGAACAATTCACGGAGGGATTGAGCAAATGTGAGAGCAAACTTGTTCTTGGATGAGGCACTGTAGGATGGAGGAGTCTTGGGCTTCTTGGGGATGAAGAACACAGGAAGGGCACAACCGGTAGTAACACAAGCAATGACAAGAAACTATAGAAAATTCACATTTAAGCAATCATTCATTACGCAAGCTGTGTAAATTCGCACTTACGCCCATATTCATAGTAGAGGCATCGGTGACAATAGCAGGAATAATAAGAGAAGCAATGGCCATACCAATAGAGTTGGCTAGACTGTGGGTTAATCTCGTGCACTATTGATGTTTTGAGACTGAATCACTTACTGATACCACCGACCATGGAAGCTGTACCTCTGCCATCAGCACTGAACCACAAAGCAGCATACTATGGATGGGTTTACATGTCAGTATGCTTATTACTATCATAAATCGACTCCAGACTTACGGGTGTGCAGACATTCAAAATGAAAGGTTGACCAATAGCACAGATAGTCTATTGTGTGTGTGTGTGTTAGCTCAAGATGGATCAAGAAAACCCTATTGTACTCTCAACATACTTGACCAATGATAGCCAAGGCTAATCTACCAGTAGGGTCATGTACAAAAGAAGAAAAGTAACGCAACCAAGCACCAATAGCTTGTAGAACTGCACCGATAATAATCTATATGTTATAAATTAGTTTGAGCACAAAAATAGGCTTTAGCGCTTAATTACTTACACCCATCTTAATGGACCAATGTTCATAGACCCAACTGGAAGCAGGGCCGGCGACGAGATAGGTCAGCATAAAGACATTAGAGAACCAATTGATGGTAGTCAAGCCAATGTTGTTAAAATACTGACTAGCATAATCTGGAACAGGTGCAACTGACAACCAATTCAAAGAAGATGCAATGTTGGATAAAGCAATGACAGTTAACCCAAAGAAACGAATCTTGTAGGTTTTGAAAATGAATGATAGCTCTTCTAAATCTTCATCACCGTGCCATGATTTACGGTCATCGAGCTGATGTGCTGCGTGATTCATCTTATTGTGCGAAAGCAGCGAGAAATGTGAAGAGGAAAGGAAAGGAAAGGGAGGTGTAAGTGTGATGTATAAAAAGGTTGATTTTTGATTTAAATGTTTGTGTGTGTGTGTGTTGTGGTCAAAATCACACAGACAAGGTGACACACAGGTGCGCAATAGAGTTAACACTTCGGTCGTTGAATCAGGGTGTGAACACGACACCTAAAAATGAACATTTGTGTACATTGAGCATCATAAAAGTCTTGATCGAACGGGTTTATTATAGCGTCTATATGTCGCGGAGATCGATGATTTCTAGTGGAGAGACATCCATCATTCGTATCAACTGTGGCTCATTGCCAATATCCTATTAAAGTGCGTGAGTCGTTGATTTCCTATTGCTATGAGAAAATCATACGGTGTAGAGTGTCATTTGATTAGCTGATTCATGAGGATGGAAAGGCTCTTTTATCTTGCAACTGGCTATTTCTTTTAGTCCATTTGGTGTCGTTATACGGAAGATACCAAACCTAACGATGAAGAGAGAAAGAGGGCATTAGTTTCACATCCATCAGGGAAGCTACACAAGGATATTTGTTTGTAGTACTCTGGTGTGTGATTCGGAGAACAGACAATTGCTACAGCTTCTAGCAGCATGAGTTGGTAAGAGCACTGTGTATGTAAATCAACAGAGCTCAGGAAGCATGTTTGAGAGGGGTGGGTCTACAAATTAGTTTTGCATGAATGAGATCAAGGGTCCAAATGGTGCTAAAGAGATGCAGCCTTTCTATAATAAATTGCGTTCACAAAGCACTAATACATACGTGGATCCATCCTAGCGTAATTAACCCTCTTTCATCCTGATATTCAAAGATCGCCTCTTCATCTTTGGTTGTACAGGTATCACTTGTGCCCATTTGATTAGGAATTATTAAAGATGTTACAAAGAATTGATTATTTTTCTGTGTATGTGCGTACAACAAATAAGATTAGCATACAATGTCATTATCATGATAGATGAGCTGTGTGCACAAACCAATTTTCCACTGAGTATACCACATGTTTCTACATTGTTTTTCGTATTGAAACGTGCAAGCGATAGAAACTTTGTTTGTATGTCCAATGGTATATTTAGAACTCGAAGTTTAGTATTGCCTATTTGTAACCAAATCAATTAGTGTAAGCATAATCTCCCCGCTTCTAGCCCCCCCCCCTCCTCTTTCTTCTGCTGCTGCTAAATACTTTACTTGATCCATAAAACGAGTCCGCTAATAAACTTGCATTGGACCCTTCTTCTTGATGTTCTTTGTTTATAAATAGCTGCAGTTTGGGCGGCAGCGGTGGTGGAGTATCTTTATCAAGCTTGATCTTGGGTGGTATAGGTGGAGGTGGTACGCTGCTGTTTTTGTTTCTATCGATGAGATGCTGACTTTTCTCTCCGTTACTAGGTGTGCCTTTTGTTTCATACACTGGGGACGTACCTGGTTGAGTCTGAGTATTCCCATTCCATTGGCGACCCTGATCTGCTACTACTACTGGCACCAAATGTGTATAAGCTCCGTTTATCAGATCCATCAGTGGACGTGCCAAATCTCACCTTTGATTGTTTTGACGTTGAGTGCCGATGTCTTGTGGTTTTGTATCGAAATGAAACTCTTCTTCCAGCCTTAAGCGAGGCTTTTGTAATCGTTGACTCTGCTCTGAATGTGTCGTCCATTGCTTGGAATCATCCTTGTTGACGTTGCTTTCTTTTTGATATAAATGATAGCTCTCATGAACAGCTTCAATGGCCGGCCTTAGCATTTCAACAGCGTCCAATGCTTCAATGCAAGTCTAATGAATGATGTGCACTCCATTGTGAGAATACTGATTTAACCACACAATCAATTACTTGCCTTGATTAATACTTGATTGCTCATATAATCAAATCCAGGACGATGACCGAGTTCATTCAGTATAAGACTATACAGTTTCCCAGGCTGTTGATACAACGCTGCTTCTACTCTCAACAACCAACTTACTTGATGTACTTCATAAAGTACAAGTAGGCTTGCTCCTGGTTTTCTTCTCTGTAATAAATTCGAGCTTGCTTCAACATCAAATCGGCTGAACTGATATATATATCAATGGGTATACAGTCGTCAGTGTGAACTTTTGCCATGGCGTTCAGCTCTTTGATCGATTTTGGTGGACTCGTGGGTGGTGGGATTGGCGTCATTACTGCTATTGAAGTGAATGACAAGAATATGGGTACTGAATATATCTACTATGTGTTGGTGTGTATAAAAAGGGCCAAGAAATCCTATAGGTTTTTTTTCAATCTTGCCCTCATTAATAACAAAACGACTGCTGTTTCTTGATGTGTTCATAGCATTGAGCGTAGCATACTTCATGAGTTTTATCTTTTCTACAACTAGCATTATGCCTAAACCTTCAGCACAACTTCCTTAAGCCACTGTATTACGGCTATTTATCTTTCATGTACAAAGAGCTAAGCTTGGTGAAGTGGGAATATTCAAACCTGGCCAAACCTGCTCGACATTTATAGGAGAGAGCTGATTTATGTCTCCATATGCAATGTATCTCGAACGAATGCCACAGACAATTGAAAAAGGCCATCCGAAAGTTCCTATGAGCAGCATTTTATCAGATTATTATCAATCTGATGTTGATTTGAAACATAAATATTATTTTGTAGCCACTCGAGAACTACGCCTCTCTGGCTCGCCTCAGCTCCCCGAAATGTACAGTTTCACTGTACCTGAAATTGCCTTATCAGATCAAGTATATAAAGAAAGGCTTTGAGCCTGTTTGTTCAGACAATTGAATTATAAAACGCACAATCCTTGGATAAAGAATGGTAAACAGACAAGCAACGTACATCTACATGGAGTAGTCATTAACGTTGCCTTATAATCATTAGTCTTCTTTGCCTGCTGCTCGACCTGTCATTAATGTCTACTCTATCAACAAGAGTGATATGATTACAAATGCTATTCCTGTCCCCTCCGTCTACCGTGCTCCTATCCGCCCAGACATTGTTCGTTTTGTCCACACCAACATGGCCAAGAATAAGCGTCAGCCTTATGCTGTCTCTGACAAGGCAGGCGAACAAACCTCTGCTGAATCTTGGGGCACTGGTCGTGCAGTTGCTCGAGTTCCTCGCGTCAACGGTTCAGGTACACATCATGCTGGCCAAGCTGCTTTTGGCAACATGTGTCGTGGTGGCCGTATGTTTGCACCTACCAAGGTGATGCGTCAATGGCATGTCAAGATCAACTTGAATCAAAGAAGATTTGCTACTGTCTCTGCTTTAGCTGCTTCTGGTCTCCCTTCTCTAGTTATGGCACGTGGTCATCGTATCAGTAAGATTGAAGAAGTTCCTCTGGTGGTAGAAGACAAAATCGAGTCTTTGGTCCGTACAAGACAGGCTGTTAATACGCTCAAGTCGATCCATGCTTACAGTGATGTCGAAAAGGTCATTCGCTCTCGCAAGACTCGTGCTGGTCAAGGTAAACTTCGCAATCGTCACTTCCGTCAACGCCGCGGTCCTCTCATCGTCTATAACCAAGACAATGGGATCGTTAGGGCTTTCCGCAATATCCCTGGTGTCGAGCTGGTCAATGTGCGTCATTTGAATGTGATGCAATTAGCTCCTGGTGGTCATTTGGGTCGATTCATTATCTGGACTGAAAGCGCTTTTGCCCTATTGGACGAACTGTACGGCACCTACGAGACTCCCTCATCGATGAAGAAGGATTATCAACTGCCTGATAATATCATGGCCAATCCTGATGTCGCTCGTTTGATCAACTCGGATGAAATTCAATCTGTGGTTCGTCCTGCAATGACCAAGCATACCAAGAGACCGTTCACGCAAAAGAAGAACCCGCTCAAGAACCAAGGCATTATGAATCGCATGAATCCCTATGCTCAAGTATTGCGTCGTGCTGAACTGCTGCAGTCTAACAAGAAGAACCAACAGCGCCAGTCCTCTTTCATCTCCAACAAAAAGTGTAAGTAGGCCCTCACTGCCAGTCTATACATAACTAATCCGTCGTACCATAGTTGCGAATCAGTTGCTTGTTTGTGCTTAAATCTAGCTTGCAAGTATCAATCAGAATGCCGATTATTGAGTTGGCTGTGTAGCTTTGGATAGATTTCGACCAACTTCATAATTCATAAATCGTCTGAGCCATGTGGTTGTAAGGCTTTTTATTCTTCCTGAAACCTATTCTCTATAATAAAAAAAACACATTCAACCTGTCGTGCATATGTTGAACCTACTTATAATGATCCGCTTGGCTGCTTTGGATTCTTGGTCATTTACTAATACTGTAGATTGATTAATGCATGTGTTATTAATGCCTCCGCAGCAGCGCAGCTCTAAACAGCAGCTCTTCTAAAGCTTGGTATCATTGCCATGGCAATTTAATGAACCTACTTCTTTCTGCACTAGGATGGCGGATCAAGTAGATCCAATAATTTAGTGGTGTTTGTAATGTGGTCTTACTTGTCAAGTCATATAGATGGAAACTATATCTTTATTGCATCAAAAGCCTCTATAGACAGCTCGCTGTATAAGGTTGTCATATTATAATAAATGGTCAATCCCTAGACACTTTTACAACCCTAATACGGAAACTAAGTTTCTAGGCATCTGCCAGGCCTGGTTCATATGAGATTAATGATTTTACAATCAGTCAACAAAAATCACTGTTATTTCTACCCTTTTTCCTCTGCTCAATGCTGTCAACGTTTTCTCTGAACGGCAACCCGAAGCCTCAGAGATTTCACTATTTACTGCAGACATGTTATGCAGCCCATGAATCGCCAATAACCAGACTAATGTTATTAAGTATAGAATGCAAGAAAATGGCATGATGAACAATAGTGCTATGATTTGTCACCTACTTTCCATACGCTTCAAGGGCATTTATTACTGTATTGCCTTATGAAAAGGGCATTGAGTTTGCCAGTCAGCTCCACCAGCCAAAGTTAATTCAAACCCAGGCTCTCAGTCTACTTCAGATTGGACAAATGTTGATAATTTTGAACTCGATTGAATTATTTGTGCAGATTCGACTAAGTAAAATATGATGATCACCCTATGCATCTTTAAGCTTTCTTGGAGTGCTTTTAAAGGCGCATCCAATGGTACCAAGTAAGATAAATGTTTTGAATAAGCCTATTGAATAATTTACGAAAATATGAAAAGAGGTTTCTGGCCAAAAAGTCGAAATTTTACATATCAGAGTCCCACAAAGATGATTTCAGGGGCTACGTTGGATCAATAGAAACATTTTGAATTAATATATATCATAGTAAAATTATTCATTATCAAGGTAAAAAACGCGATCGTTTGATTTTCAATGAAAACCATGAGGGGTACCTCATGCTTTTTGGTCGATTTTTGGCCATGTTTTTTTTGGTCCCAAAAAGCTGAACAAAGGTGTTAGGAAGTAACTCCTAGACGAGAGCAATTGTTCGGTGCTTTTCTGGCAATCTAAAATGGCCTTGAACGCGAGAAAACGCGGCTCAAATGCACTCAGATTATACAGTATTAGGCACACTCTTGACTAAAAAGAATAAATATCTGTATAATACTTGCCCGTATATGAAGTAGTTACATGTATATGAATATAGAGCATCACATATGAATCAGATCCACAGATAATATGAAGGGTTTTCATGTGTAAGTGGAGGATTAAAATGAAAGTAGCAGTACTCTGATATGATACGCAAGGGCAAATAGTGGAGCAAGCTGCCGCTGCGCAGATTGGTTCTCATCGAAGCAAAGCAAAGGTAAAGAAACATCCGAAGCATAAACACTCATATGATCAGTGATCTTATATCAATCAACAATTAGGGCTCTTCTAACATTTTAGCTATATTAATTTTGCGATGTTAGCCAAAGGCCCGCGGCAGCGCGAGCCGTTTGAGTGTAGGTTGGTTTCCACTGAAGTGAAGCGCAGGTCAGAAAACCATCCGAAGTGTTGAAAGGCTCGTATGATCTAATAAGATTTCAAAGAGATAGGAAAGAGTGGTAGTCAAGCATAAAATCTCAGGTACAGCCATTTCAAAGCCAAAAATTAATTTAAAGCCCGATGTAAAAATTTTCCTCATTTGGTTCATTTGGTCGATTTTGAGGAATTCAATTTAAGATTTTGTCAGATTTCTCAACAAATTACTAGTTAACAACAGGTAGAAAGATATACAAAGTAGGAAGTAGCTTTTATATCGCATCAAATAGTAGAAATTTTAGAACAGCTTTGTACACAAAATCTCGAGTAAATTGGGAAAAACCAATATTAAGTTTTTCGCCAAAATCTCAAGATTTCTACTATCAAGTCGATAAAAAAAGCTTTTTAAAGGAAAGGTTAGACTTTTGTGAGCATTTTGAGCTTAGGAATACCTTAAGAGAAAACCTCAATTTCAATGCGAAAAACGCGATCGTTTGAAAATGCCGAAAAACCATGAGGTATACCTCATGGATGATGGGCTAAAAAATCATCGACCAAAAAAAAATTGGGTTATTGGTACAGGAACTATCTACCTGATAAGAGAAATCAATTGGTACCATTCCGAGCATCAGAAAACGCTTGAACGACGAGATATAAGCTTCCAAAAACATCAGGTTACAAACAATTTTTGTAGTTTTATCCCATTTTAATGGAGGTTTAAGACATGGCATGCGCACAGCTATAAAGCATATCCAATTTTAGGTCTTAGAAAATGGTTTTCAACAGAATCCTGATGTTTATTCATGATACAATCGAATTTTGTTTGCTAAACAGAGAAATATGCCATGCTATTTTGCGAGCGCTACACACTGGCAAAGCACGTCGCAGCAGAGATACAGACATGTTCAATAAGTAGAGTTGGGTCTTTGCAACTACACTGTATTTCATAAGTGGAGTATCTAATAAATTACTTGGAGCACTTGCAACATCCTCAAATCCGTAAATGTCCAGTATTTCATCAGGCCCACATTTACTACGCCACCCCTCACCAGACTTTGCTATGAAGGCCTTTATACAAACACATCCTTTGCATTTTAACATGTTGTTTGGTATGTCAACTTGAATCTTGATTTTAACTTCTTGGCAGACTAGCCATTTCATATGAATATTGTTTTTTCGGTACAGCTTGTCAAGTATATGTTGACTAAATGTCGTCTGGTATATTAAGCTTGGCGTATTTACGTCGAAAGAGTCATGTATGAGAATGCCGATTTGCACTATCGAAACGAGCAGAAAATGAAGAAGTTTATTAAGCACTTGACTGCAAAACCACATTGACGCCAATTCACCTGATGCACCAGCAATATATGCCATTCTGTTTTAGAGAGAACCTTTCAACACTTTCTACTGCTAGCAGAGTTCATCATGTTCTTTTTGATAATCACACCGTTCATATAGCTTGCTAACCTCCTAAATGTTTCAAGGTAGATTGCCCTAAGGTCAAATTGGATTTGAAATTTGATGAGGAGGAAAAAGTATTCAAAGGCAACCCCGTTAAATCCACAACTCTCGCATCCTTTAGAGAGATGTTCTCTAAAATTAGAAAGTACCTTTTTGACGAACAAATTAGAGTATTGAAAAAGAAGCAATTTGGGTGTGCCATTAAATCATTGTCACTAATTAACGTACCTCTGATAGACATACTGCTCAAATGCGTGTGGAGTGTTGCGATTGATGGTCAGGCACCTTATCAGATTGTTTGTAATATGGTTTGATTTACGACAGTTTGAGATACAGGAACCATACCTTTTCATATGATAATGGAGTCTCTGAGGTATGTAGATTCCCAATCTTGCACCGAGAAAGAAGAGGCTCGATTTGTAAAGAAAGTGCATACGCTGGCTTCATCCACAGACAAATGAAGCCAAGTTGCTTTTGTAATATTGGTCCATGTAACACATTTTTTTTGTGTATCATTACCTGATTCGTTGAACCCCAGCTAAATTTTGGATTGCTTCTAGTATAGAATGGGCCTTGGACTTTTACCCTCTCTTTTTTTCCTTTATTTTAATTTTCCTTCTTTTTCTGTTGATTACCATCATTTGGCATTCATTAAGCAGTGCAATCTCCGCTTATAAAACATCATTTTAAGGTTGCCATTACAACATCAACTCTATCATTGATCATTACAACAGAAAATCAAGACAAGACACCAGCGAAAAGATGGCAAAAGATGGCTCTGCTGCTGCAGCGACTACAGCTGTTCAAGTAGGCAAGTATCTATCTTATTTGTTTGTGTTTTGATGAAGCAGCAACAACAAAAAAAAAAGAATATAAACAAATTCAAATGTAGCACTTCGAATTAGGCCATTAACCGAAAGGGACCGAAATCAACCTCGTTTCGCCAATATGGCCAATGACGATGTATTGAAAATCCATGACAAGACGGTGCAAGTTGTCCCTCAAAACAAACTATTCACATTTGACCATGTATTTGGCACTACGAGTACTCAGAGCGAAATCTTTTCAACATTGGGAGACAATTTAATTCGAAAATTCATTGAAGGTTAGTGCTGTTCCTTTTGTTTTCAGGGGTGGAGGGGAGAGTAAAGAAGTCATTGATGATAATTGAATTTGTATAAATATAGGTTATAACATCACAATTCTCGCCTATGTAATTAGCAGCATACAACTGGCCAATAAGGGTATTAATAAATCTATATCATCCTAGGGCCAAACATCTTCTGGAAAGACGTACACCATGGGCACAGCAGCCAATGGCAATAGCCTGAATTCAGTAGACGAAGGCATTGTTCCTAGATCCATGGCACTCCTTTTCGACTTACTACACAACAACAACAACGATACCTCGAACAGACCCATTTCACCCACACCATCGATATCATCATCTACATCTACATCCAACAAGAGTGGCAGTCGACTCAGACCCAAGTCGAGGATCGCCAATCGTAGTAGCCATATACCACATGTTAGTAACAATAGCAACAACAATAACCCGCATAAAACCAAGTTTACGGTCAAAGTCTCTTTCATTGAAATCTACAATGAAGACCTACATGATTTGCTTAATTCTGCTCCGATCGACGAATTACCCCCTATTACCATCCGTGAAGATACTAAAGGTCGAATCTACTGGACTGGCGTAAAGGAAGTATCTGTGCATAACACGGATGATGTATTATAGTAAGATACAATTTCATCATCATCATCACATTAAAGCTAAATTAATTTAAATAGTTATCTCGAGCAAGGTACCCAAAACAGAGCAACTGGTGCAACAGACATGAATGAGAAATCGTCCCGATCTCATGCCATTTTTTCAGTATCACTGAAGCAAGAGAAATGGATCCCTTCAACTACCACCAGTGCAGGCGACGGCAATAAAAAGGCACGCCCTACCAGTTCCATGAGCATGCGGTCCGCGACACCCATGTCTAATTCACGATTATTCAATGCAGCGAATAGCAATCAGCAGCCTGAAGATGGTGAATGGCTGATTACAACATCCAAATTCCACTTTGTTGATTTAGCAGGCAGTGAAAGAGTAGGTTTCAAGGCAGATTATGCTGACTAGATTCACTGGACTCACTTTAAAATACATACAGCTGAAAAGAACTGCAGCAGAAGGCGATCGTCGTAAGGAAGGCATTAATATTAATGCAGGCTTGCTTGCATTGGGCAACGTTATTTCCGCATTGGGAGATCCTTCGAAAAAGAATGTGCATGTACCTTATCGAGATTCCAAATTGACTCGCTTACTGCAAGATTCATTAGGCGGCAGTGCGACGACACTGATGATTGCGTGTGCTAGTCCTGTGGAGTACAACTTGGCAGAAACACTCAACACATTGCAATACGCCAACCGAGCTCGAAACATCAAAAACAGATCTGAAAAGAACCAAGTGGAGGAATGGATGACTACAGAGAACATTGAGCTGTTGCGAACCATGATTGGCAAACTGAAAAACGAGCTGAACTACCTCAAAGTGCATAGCGGTAGTAAATCAAGCAACACTGCTCACCCACAGCACTTATCTGTCACTGGTACGGGCAACGAGGACATGCTAGACGATCTCTCCAGTACGTCATCTTCCATCACATCACCATCACTGGAAGACACATACCATGAACAACGGTTGCTGATTTCCGATTTGCAGCGGCAATTGGAAGAGCTGGATGGTGAAGCATCTGTCACTCGCGAACGCAATCGTATCGTCGAGAAGGAATTACAGCGCATTCGATTACTAGAGTCCATGACACGATCCAACAACAACAGCAACAAAGAGGAGCAAGTTGACTTCCAGCATCTCGTGGAGCCTGTGATTGAAGAATACGAAAAGAGTGTAGCCAAGCTCGAATCCCAATTAGCGCTCACCCGAGCTGCCCTCAACCACGCTGATATGGGGTACGAGGAACAACAAACCAAGATTGGTCAATTGGAAGGTTTGCTTCGTACGCAGGAACAGACCATCAGTGAGCTGCGCCTACGTCTTGGCAAAATATTGGAGCGAGAACAAAACAACGAGAGTTACATTCATGAGCTAGAGTCCAAACTTATGAAATCTGCCAATGAAACGACCAAAGACCAGGAAATGCTCAACGAACTCAAAAATCGCATCATGAAGTTCAAAGAAACGGATGAAAACACAGAGCAGTACATTCTTAATCTTGAGCAAAGACTGGCAGCTGGGGACGCAGAGCGTGCTCGTCTGCAAACATCTGTGGAGGATCTTGAAGCCAAAATCGAAGCTAAAGAGCGCACCAATGTCGAACTGTTGAAGCGATTATCAAAAACAATATCTAATACCAGCACGGAAAAGTTGATTTTGAAGGAACTGGATGCAGTGAATGCCAAATACAAAGAGTTGGAAGGCGAAAGAGACTCGCTGCAGTTGCAAATTAGCCAACTGCAAAAAGAGGATCGTCGCATTAGCAGCCATAGTTTAGCTGAATCCAGGAACAACGAACATCTGAATTCCAATGATTCTTTGCAAGACGAACTGGACAGCAGACGACTATCCAACTCGTCCGCTTCCAACAACAATGGCAAACTGTTCAAGAATCGCAAGAGTTTTGCAGACGAAACAGAAACAGCATCGTCAGTCGCTGCCTTGAACTTACTACAAGCTGAGATACGACTCAAGGAGGAAACGGAGAGAGCTAACCATTTGCAATTGACAATAGACCGTTTGCAGTACGACCACGCTGAAACTGCCAAGGAGCTGGATGAAGTTTTACAACGCTATCACGAGACATTGGAGCAACTGGACTTCTTGGAGCGAGAATCCTCGTCCACCACTGCACACACTGCTGAGAAGCTGCCTGGAGGTGCCCCTGCGTCGTTGGATTTGAGCAAGGAAATTGCACAGGCAAAAGAAGATGAACACGAGCAAGAAAAGAAGCATTTCGCAAACCAGATTCAAGATCTTCAGCACCGCATTCAATTACTAAACAACAAACTGGCTATCAAGGACTCTGAGCTAGACATTGCGCAAGACCGTGCTCAAAAATTGGAGCAAGAATTAGTGGTGGCCAACAAGCAAATTGATATTCTTCGACAATTGCAATCAGAACATAACGCAGCCGAAGAAGTGGAGCATATCCTTGACAATTTGCATAACCAGCCTTCCGAGCAAAGCCATATCGATGATGAGTCAATCGAGACTTTAAAGGCTTTGCTCGTCTCCGAAAAGAAGCAATCCTCTCATTGGAAGTTGGCCCATACTGAATTGCAACAAGACATGGAGAAATTAGCGCTTGATTTAGACGGCAAAGAGCAATATATATTTCAACTCAAGGAAGACCAAATCGATAAATCCGAACTGAGATCTCAGCTGGATGAATCCAACCAGCAGGCCATATCGCTCCAAAAACGCTTGGCAGAGACATTGGCTTCTCTTACAGTACTGAAGATCTCGCATGATAGTCTACAAAAGAAGCTACAGCAATTGACAGAAAAGGATCAACCCGTTAAAGACCAACAAAAGACATCTGTTGCCGCCAACGACGATACGATTGCTACGCTTGAAAAGGAGCTGTCCAGACACGCACAAGAGAAATCCGATTTGTTGGATAAACATCAGTCTGAGCTGGCAGTTGTTCATCACAGCATGGAGACCAAGATCAATGAAATCAATGCACTTCTCAAGGAAACCACACTAGACAAGAACAACGCATTGCAGAGACTGCTAGCATTGGAACAGGAACTCAAAGATCAAGCCGAAAGTGCTCAAAACAGCAACTACTTGGAGCAAGAAAAAATACTAGAATCTCACAATGCGCATATCCTGCAACTCACACAGCAATTTGACGTCTCCAGCAACGAACTCAAAGCGCAGATCACTTCATTGCAGCAAGAACTCGATAGTTCCAAGGCAGAACATCGACATTTGGTTGAGAAACACGATGCAGAAATCGCAGAATTAACAGAAAATTTTGAAAAGGATTCACAGCAGCTACTGAACCGCATATCAGAAGTGGAGCGGGAGCTGGAGAAGAACAAAATTGTCCAAGAACAATTACTAGCGGATCATGATGAGGAGGTGATGGAGCTATCCAAGAATTTCGAAAGTGCTACGCGCGAGTTGGAAGAGCAAATCTCAGTGCTGGAGAGTGAATTAGAGACATCAAAGGATTTGCATGAAGAGATTCTGTCAAGCCATCATCAACGATTGCGAGAAATGAAACTGGAACATGCTGAGACTACACAAAATCAGATTGAACAGCTACAAGCCGAGTTGGAGACGTTGAAATCATCGCAGCAAGGCATTTTAGAGACACACGCTAACAATGTCAGAGACATGAGAACGCAACATGAGCAGCTGGTCTGCAGTTTAGAAATGCAAATTAACGCATTGCAATCCGAGATGGAGCAAGTGAGCAAAACACACACAGATCAGTTGAAGGACGCGTATGCTCAACACGAAAAGCGTCTTGGTGATACAGCGAACCATGGACAAAGTCTACTACAACAAGCACAGATTGAACTAGATGCCCAGAAAGCTGAGAATCTTCGACTGACTGCATTTTTGAAAGAACAGGAGCAAGCATCTTCCGCAATGTTAGAAACCATGCAAGCATTGAAGAGGGAACACCAAGACCGACTCAACGCCATCAATGAACAGCACAAGTATAGCTTGGATCAGGAGATTCAGCATGGTCGCGACTTGATAAAACAAATACAAGCAGAGCTAGATACACACAAGGGTGAGAATGAGAAGCTCTCCACCGTTTTGAAAGAGCAAGCGCATTCGTTGCAAGCCCTGGAAGAGTTGAAGAAATCTCATAGTGACAAACTATCACTTGTTCAATCTGAGCACAAGGAGCTTTTGGATCAACAAATCCAACTCGTCAATCACTTGCAAACTAAGCTGGAGCATTATAAATCAGAAAACGCACAGCTGTCTATTACACTCAAAGAGCAGCAACAGGCTTCAAAAGATGAGTTGTTTGCGTTACAATCCAGATTGGTCAACTTACCGCCACCAGTATCTCCCACATCACCACTTCCACAACAGCAACAGCAACAGCAACAGCAACAGCAACAGCAACAGCGGCAACAACCAGAGATGGCGCCTGTACCTAAAAGCAACAACAGCGATCGTGTATCTACAAGGATTGCTCTTCTGGAATCGCAACTTGCAACTGCACAGACCGCGCACACAACACCTCTCAAGAACCAAGTATCTGCTTTGCAAACTCAACTTGATAATGAAATTAACAAGAACAAAGACCTTGTGTCCAAATTAGCCACACTAGAAACATCATTGAATGCCAAGCACCAAGAATTGTTGGCTGAGCTAGAAGCACAACATCAAAAGGAGATATCAGATACCGTAGAGGCAGCACTTGAAAAGCAAAAGCAGGAATTAGCCAGTACGGCAGCGGCACATGACACAAATGATGAGTTATCACTGCAGTTGGCGTCTTTGAATGCAACAAATAATCATGTCGATGGTAATAAGCACGTCTCGCAACAGCAACCAGAAGACGGAGCAGGAGAACAGCTGATGGACACAAACAACGATCAAAGCACAAACACAACAACAATTAAGGAACTGACTCAGGAACTTGAGATTTTACGCACAAGTTATTCTAAAAAAGAAGATCAAATGCAGCAACTACGGGAAGAAAACTCGGAATACACTCTTTTGTCAACAGAGCTGGAGAAAGAAATCAACAGAATGACACATGAAATTGAAGACTTACAATTTAGTGAAGAGCTAGTACATCAGCTATTGCAATTATACGATTTGAGTGACCAACATCAACTGATGGATACTGTCTTGGAGGAACGAAAGCGATCTGCCATGTCTATACAACAAGCAAATCAAGCTAAAGCGGATGCCGAAGCTAAAGCTAAACAGGTGGCGCAAGAGATGGCACGAGCGGCAACTGCGGCAGCGACGGCATCGACGGAAGCAAGTAAAGCGACGCAAGCTCAATCATCTGACACTAATAATGACAATATTGACGGATCGGGAGCCATTTCACAACAACAAGGCCCCTCCTCCATATCTTCTTCCTCTACCAAGAAAATGCAACAGGAATTAGAGAAATGCCGTCAGCAAATCAAAGAAATGGCCAGTCGACAAGAGATGTTGGATTTGCAGGATAAACTGACCGAAGAAAAGAAAAAGTATGAACAATCTGAACGTGCTAGAAAGAAGTTGGAAAAGCAGTTGGAGGAACTTTTATCGAAAAAGTCATCCTTCATGTGTTTTTAAAAAGGATATTAATGCTTGTATCACTATGCTTCCCTTCTCTTATACCTTTCACATCATGTAATCAATAAAGAAAACTGTAATTCAAAATCATCTACTGTTGTGTATCTGTGAGAAGAAAGAAAATTAAGGTTTTGGCTCTGTATTTATTATGCTATTTAAACGGAAGGGATGAGCAACCAACATACAAACAATCATTGCAAATACAACAACTGAGCACATCTGTGCATTGACCACGGAGTTTAAATATTCCCTAGCAACCAGGAACCAAATCAGATAGTTTCCATAACAACCAGGAACAGCAGATCAAATGATGCTATGGATCAAAAGTAACTGATTTGAAGACTGGAAAGCAAGAGAAAATGTATCACTTTTTAATAAAGCCTAAAATAAAGCATGTCGTTTGATTGACAAACGCCCATCAAGTTTTTTTTTTTTCTTGTGTTAAGCCGATTGAAGTTTAATCAGAGCTAAATAGTAAAAAGATGAAGGATGACCTACAAATTGACTCAGGTCCCTCCTCGAAAAAAAAATACACACAATGTCATGTGTTTAAAAAGGGAAGTGGAATAAAAACTCGTATATGAAAAAGGGATTTATTGACATTAAATGATAGCAGAAAGGAAAAAAAGAAGAGGGGGATGAGATCAAGTGATGGGATGTAAACAACTTTTTTTTTTTTGTGTGCGCTGATAAACCGTTTTTTGTAATTCTTGTTCTAGATGCAAAGCATCTTTTACTACTATTTTCACGCAAAAAAATCACACGTGGCTCTTTCTGTTTTGCATTTGGGATGATCTGTTGTTATCCCTTTTTAAAATACTTGAACGTGTTTATTATGCATTCTAAATGCATCTTCTTTGTAAGAAGCATCTGAGTTGCCGGCCCATTGTACACTACATACATAAAAAGTACCCAATTTTCTATTATTGGAAGGTTGCTGATGTGCAATGATGGGGGAGAAGGGGAAAAAAAGCAGGTGATATTTTATTTTATACATAATACATCAAGTATATATACAAGCAAGTCATCATTTCTGATCATAATTCATGCAAGCAGCTAAATGTACGATTTCTACACCCAAACAAATAAACAAACCCAAAAGATGTGCACATTCAACTGAATGGTTGCAGTAAAGCCTCAATGTTACAAAAAACTGATGGTTTGTCAATCTATTTAGGCCAGTGAGAATTGACTACATCATCTGCTACTTTATAGTGTCGAAAATGTAACATTCATTATATCAATGAGGCTCTTGAACATGGATTAGTCAATCAGGGATATCCCGCCTTGAATGTCTAACACTACATGTCTGTGTATATACGCATTAGATGTAATCGATTACCATTCTAAATGTACAATATACGCTCCCGCCATGCCCCGTCCAAAGCAATCTTCTTCTCATCATGGAAATGTAACCCCCCCCCCCTACTTTCTTGTACGCTCTTTCCTCCTTTTTGCTCACCTTTTGAATTTAAACTTGAGAGAAAAAGTGTCCCTTGATGTTTGCGGAGACATTGTGTACAAGCTGGCAAAATTGTTTGTTTTTTAAGGGGTAGGGCTATGTAATATCAATTCAAAGAAACAGGGAAGCTTAGTTCCCTCATCTAGCTGTATTGTACTTGGCTTGATGGTGATGGGTTTCAATTTGTTTGTCATTGTGTCATCAAGCCGTGGGTCACATTGAGCATAGTTTCCTAATCTACTACATTTGATCTTCTTGGTATGATATATACATTTGTTTCGCAGTATTGTGCATAGATATGTCTGATTTATAGATGCATTTCAGTTTCGAAATTACAATTACAAAATGTACCAATATACAATCACTCGTCCAGGTACAAACACAAAGCACACACACACACACATTACATACATATTTGAAAGTAATCAGCTGGCCCGTGCTTTTTTAATTACCTAAATTTATTAGCCATGTAATTTTGACTCGACTTGACCTACCCATTTTGAAAGAAAAAGAAGCACTTTTTTTTTTCCTTTCTTTCCGGGATACCAAGCCGAGTTTATTATTCAAGATAGAACGTCAGCCGATCATGAACTATATGGATTTCAAGTCTATATTCAAATACATGTTATGTGTATGTGTGTGTATTTGATATGCAGTAGCAAGATGTTTGTTCTAAATTAGAATTAAATTTAACCACAAAATTTTGTGCAAAATGCAGCCACTTTAATTTGAGATCAGTGGCAACATACTGTGGTAGTAGTAGAGAGAATAAATCCCCCCCTTCTTCTCTATGAACGAGGGATGAAACATTTAAATCTTTGCTGCTCACAGCCAACTTTTTCTTGTTCATACTATGTTGTCAATACAAATCACTCCTTGTCTCTCTTTTGCGACAAAGAGAAGAGAGTTATTTTTGGCAAGTAAAAAATTGCATAGATATCAGTGTACAAACTTCAATTAAGGCTAAACAAGTGTAATAGAGTGATATTCTCTCTCTCTCTCTAAATATAATTGAATCATCTGTCTCAATCTTGAGTAACATCAGTTGCTGATACATACTTTTACATTAGACTCCCATTTTGACCAACCAAGTTATTCAAGCACCTCCTTGAAAGTGAGATCGGACGAGATTCCTTTCATGTACTTGATATAAAGCTAATTGATTGTACCACTCTACTTTTTCATCTTTGCAAGTCAAAGATCTATCAGGTGCAATTCTACAAAAGCGTATAAATAAAGCGCTTTTTTGCATTTTGATGTCGAAAAAATAGACATCCTTCTTCTCTTTTTCCTAGTTTTTCTTCTTTTTACATATTCTCATTATCTATCAAAAATGACAAGCTCACTTGCAAAGGTACAGTATATAGATGTATAGATGGCTGCATATCACTGACCATCCATGGCAGTACTCTGAAACCGCAGCAATGTCTTTTTCTACTTTGCAGCAACCACCACCAGCACAACATCGCATCAAACAATTTTGTCCTTTGATCATTTATCACAACAACCCTTCAGAGCAGCTCGAGATGAAACTGAATGCCAATAAACATCATGACCGCACAGCCATAGATCGCCATCGTGATAAGACCAATGAGATGTTGGAACACAAAGCACAATTATGGAATGAAAAATTCAATGGTTCTTCGACTGGCTTAGTGGAATTTGAAGCAGGTAATTATTCTCTTTTGTGTGCTTGTGTGTGTACAATGTAGTACAGAAGAATCAGTGCACACACGCACACGCACACACACACGCACACACACACACACACACACACAACTCAGAATGAAACTAACTCACATTTGCATAGGTTACTTGGATAAAGACATTAAAGTTTCCCCAAGTACAAGCACTACATCAAACATCAGCTCATCAAGCTCAAGTTCTGGTGACAGCATTGCTACTATTGAACATCCTGCTTCCTACCCATCAAGAATGATGGATGTGCCTACTATCAAAACGACTGCTACCACCACCTGCACTGCTGCTGCTCACAATTACTACACTTCTATTGAAGAGGAAAAGTACTATCCAATGATGAGCAGGAAGCAATCAAAATCCAAATCAACTTCTTGTAATATAGCCACCTCACCTATTATTAGCCCAACATCTACCGCTGCCACCACTTCCAGTTCATCTACAAATACCAAAAATGATGCCAGTGCTGTAAAAAGACGCAGAGGAAACCTTCCTAAAGAAGTAACTGAATTCCTTCGTAAATGGCTCATCCAGCACAAGAAACATCCTTATCCCGCTGAAAAAGAGAAGGCTGATTTAGCTCGCCACACTGGCCTTACTGTCAACCAAATCAGTAACTGGTTTATCAATGCAAGACGCCGTATCTTACAGCCCATGTTGGAATCTGAAAACTTGACCGCTCAAATGATGGCATACCCAGAACTCGTCAATCAACAACAACATCATCGTTCACCAGCGGCGACGGCAAGTGCTTTCACTGAACCTCCAAGACGTCGTAGACATGATTTCTATACTTATCAAAGAGATTTTGTCAGTCCTACCATGGAACATCCTTCTCCTCCTCCACTTCAGCACCACCACCAGCACCACCATCACCCATCCATGCACCATCATCATGAACAGCAGCAATATCCCCATCCCCATTATTACCCTGAACAAGAGCAAGAACATGCCAGCAGATTCCGTAGAACAAGACTGATTGATGCCAATGACCACTACCATCAATTATCGATGCGATAAGCCTGTTTCCCCAATTGCTACACCCAAAAAAAGCTTATATCATATTTACCCCCATCTATAGTATATCCCCACTCTATATTATATCCATCTTATTACCTTATTATTATAATTACTACTAGTATCCGTATGATCTATTATACATTATCCCCCCCTATCTTTTTCTGTATATTTTCTTTTGTAATCTTTTTTTTTTTTTTTTACTATGTGTATATTTTCTTTTATTATGTAATTCTCTTCTTTCAAAACTTTCCCTTTTGCCGTCTATCGCCCTCGTTTCTCACCTTCTCCTATGATTTTGTTATATATAATAAGCATATAACTATGATGTATGATGATGATAATGATATAAATAAAATTTACTGCATATAAGCAAAATGACAAGGCAGATGATTTAAGATTTCAAATATATCAGAATCAACAGATTTCAACAGACACTAGGTAACCATGGCTCCCGATCATTCATTATTGACACACACACACACACTGGCCATCAATTTATAAATTTAACTGTCAGTGGTAGAACTAGGCTCGATGAGCAAGGACTCAGCTTTTTTTTTTTTTGGTAGGTGTCTTACATGTCAAATGATGAAAGGTTATTAATAGCCATGAATGTGCTTTTGACTCTCGTTCTTTTTTGAATATATATATATATATATATATACATTGGACCGATCCATCACTACCATGTCTTGCATATACAGTAGATGGCCCATGTCCTTTCAGAGACACAACAAAATGGAACAAAATGTGATTACAAGTTGCACAATGTATACCATTCCATATACATGTATGTAGTACTGTCTGACAAAAGAATGATCAGAGCTAGGTGGGAAAATGCTTCTCTTGGGGTCACAAACACACGACGATACTAAATATTTTACTAGTTAAATCCGAAGCGCTTTGCAAGTTGAAATGCTCCTTGAAAAAACTTGTTATTGTTTGTGTTTGATGTAAATCTTTTTCTTTTTAAACATTTTCTCAAATGCTCCTTATTACCTCTATTTGTGAGTCAAGCTCTCTGGCTTTGCTTTACTAATCATTTTCCAAGTTACACGCATTTTTCTCAATGGGATTCTATTTTAGCTCATGTGCTACTTGAGGAATGATTATCGCCTTCTATTAGAGCAGCAGTTTGACATTCTTGTTCATACGATTACAAGTCATCGGATCAAACGAAAAACGAAACTGATTTTTTGAGCACTTCACATTTGGGTTCTGAAAGATGATAATATGGATTAGACTGTAAATCTATTTCAGTAACAGACACTAGTAACAATTTCAATCGAATGTCATATGAAGAACCAAAAACAGAGCAATAAAACAGGGGCAACTGAGAGACACAGCAATTAGGTTCATCGGCAAAAGTCAAATCAGGAGAATTCGGCTTGTTCTGAACGAGAAAAAGCATTAAAAAATAAGGCCAATGTTGTACAATGCGTTCTTTAATCACCCCTATAAATGAACAGAAAAGAAGATGGTCATTCGAAATTATAAATGTACCCTTGCTCTGACTCTTGATGTTCTTGAAATATGATTGTGTAATGCATGATAAACAAGAAAAGTACAAGGGTACATTTTCTCATTTGGAAGAGCATCTTTAAAATATCTAGGATGAGGAAAGCAATATAAGCAACAAAGAGTAAAGGTCTGTGCGTACCATTTGTACAGTCTGTATAAGTCTGCTCCAAGTTGAATTTATTTCACTCAGCAGAAAGTTTGTACCGATCATGTATGTTTAAAGAGCCCATGCTCCTCTATCCTGCCTTCGTTGTTTTTTTTTGCTATTGTTGATTAGCAAAGCAAATCGCATGAATCTTCGGAGTCGAATATCAACAGGCACCACATCAATATACTATGTGGATCTGTAAAATAGAGTATGCTATCCATCTACTGTACATTGATACGTGTGTAAAGGTACTCCCATCTGTCATATATATCTATCTATCTATTGCTTCAAGACAAGGGTGTACACAGTAAGAGCTAGCATAGTATTTAAATGAGCGAAGCAATGTTCTACAAGCCTCCACCAACTAACAAATCAACAATGACGGGAAAAGAGCGATGATGTAGAGATTGTTTATTTGATAATGACGCTGATTAATGATGAGCAGAACGCATACTACTATCTACACGTTACAGTACAAAGAAGGATATTAGGGAGTAAGACTATGAGTGATACTTGTTGTTGTTGTTGTCGATGGTAAATAGTAAATAAATGCAAGTAAAGATATATGTGTTGTGTGAGAGTATCTACTCGGATGCTTCAAATATAGTGATTGCGAGAACGATTGGGGGAGGCGTACTGATTGGTGTGCTATGGTAGTTTATATTTGATGCTTTAATAAATGGATGTTTGTGATGTCTTCTTGATTGGCACAATGGGTCCCATTTTAATCACTCGCTTCATCATACTCTTGACTTGATTTTGCTTTCCCTTGTTATGGTGGTTGTTGCTGCTGCTGCTATTTTGGGATGCATTGTATTCCTCTGCAGAGTAGAGCGTCTTGTTGCTGTGAGCGCAAGTGTCACTGCTATTGCCCATGATTGTACTATTGGTAGTGGTGTCAGATGCTGGCAAAGGAGACATTGGATGTACGGGCTCATGATGGTAATGTTGCTGTGGCTGAGGCTCTTCTGGAATATGGTCATGTTGGTTGTGGTGCATACCTTGAGATTTAGGCTTTCTGAGATTGAGCTTCATATGAGATAAGGACGAGTTGATGATCTTCATGTGTGATTTGTTGTTGGCAGCCCCGTGATGTCCCTTTTCATTGCGATTGATCTGAGTTGCATTACCGTCGTAGTAATTGGAGGCAATGTTGTTGCGAAGCAATGGCATGAAATCGTCAAAGGCAGCGCTGATTTGAGTTTCGATGGGATGCAACTTGCGATGAATCGACTTTCCTCCTCCTCCAAACAAGTAAGAATTAGCAAATGGATCCTCAGGAATTGGCTCAATGGCTTTGCTAGCTTCTGTTACCAAACGAAACAAGACAGGAGACTGAATGGCTTGTGAGGGATCCAAATGCTTGGAGAAAATCGACAAATAGGGTTCTGCAAATGAGTTGGTAGGCTCTGGTTCATAGTCGTTCTCCAGCATGGCATAAAGAGCAATATTGGCATTGGATACCCAATCATAGTTTCGCTTGTGAATCTTGGTGATGAGACGGTTGTAAGACTTGGTCTTGGCTCGAGCAGCTTCAGATTTCGACATGGGAAGTATCTTTGCAGTCATGGCTGTGGATGGCCAAGCGAATCCTGAATCGACCCTGAATAAGAGTCGCTTTTTTTCTCCATGGATCGTTTTGGAATGCTCAATGATCATACGTGTCAAGAAATGGCCTGCTTTCTCTGCAATGATTGGATCGCAGTCGGGAGGTCCTAGAGTCACTTTGCCCATGGCTTCGCCTAAATGATAGGCATCCATTTGATTGTCGTCCTTGTATCGCATTACTTGAACCAGAAAATTCAAGAGCTCCACAAGTAAGTTCTGTCCTCGCTTTGATATGAATCGAGAGAGATCATCCAGCGTGCAAGCTACATGAATGTATACAAGATGAGTCTATGCGATCATTCAAGCACGCTGTATACTTACTCTCGTAATTGATGGTTCGCCATACCTTCTTGGGCACAATTCTTTCTTGACAGCACCATAAGGTATCTTGCATCAACGTTGCAACAGAATGAATGCTGACATGGGTGAGATCATCCGCTGTGCAATTCTGCTTTCGAAATACTTTCAACAAGAGGACACTGTTGGGGACTAGATGGAGCAAAAGAAGTGTGTCAGTAGGAGAAGCTTCTTTTTTTTTTTTACTCGAAAGTATATAATAGGAGGCAAAGGAGAGAGTGGGCAAGTGAGGGGTGGAAAAGAGAGCAAACCAGTGAGATGTTTGATTCAATGTACACACCCACATCCAAATGCGTTCATTGAAGTAGACACCAACGCTTATGTAGCAGGAGTAAATAAGACGCTGATTTCAATCATCAAAAGGAAAGTGTCGAGTAGAATAATGAGGGATGAGGATCCCCCCTCCAATAGACAAAATAGAAAAAAGGCGGGGGATAGGGAGTGGGATGGCATGAAAAAAAGCAGAGCATAAACACACTACTCACCCGATTTGCGTAATATCTTGCGCTCTCGTAAACCTAATTGTATATATACATTATGATGGTTACATTTCATGATCGCCAACGCTTGACAATTTTGGCATTTGATTTACCTCGTCTTCGGATTTCATCCATACATATCCGGCTAACTTGCGCTGCAAACTCCAATGAATACATGCTCTGCTTTGAATTTCCAATTTCAAGAAAAAAGAAGAGAAAGAAAACTAAATTTCAGAGAAATCAAGTTTATATACATATCAACTTTTTTTGTCCAAACTTCTGCTTTGACCAGAAAAGAAGGGACCCCCTTTGATCTCCTTTCTATAGAAGTTCTTTGCCTTGTACATGAGGACCAAGGAGCGTCTCCAGTTGCTAATGTTGTCCTAGTTGCTGTAGCTTGTTTGATCTAGCAAGCCATGTATCCATAGCGATGCATGAATGATGGTTTAAAGTAGGATGTCTGATAAAATGCGCATTTTTTTTTACGTCAGCGTGTAGTTTCTGTAGTAGATTGGTAATTGTAGTTGGCCCAGCTTGTGCAAAATACAACCACCAAATTTGCTTCATTCAAACCAAGCTAAACTTGGGTTCATTATCACTTTTTTTTTCCTTGCAAAATTTTTTCTCTTTCACTTTCTTTTGTTTGAGCAACTATGGACGCGGATCAACAAGAAAAGGCCACTCTGAGCTATCCATCAGAAGTATCTCATGTGGCTACTGAGGATATCAACATGGACCCTCCTGCTAATGCCACACCTACCGAAGAGCAACAGCAATCTGACATCACAGAATCTACAGAGCAACAACAACAAGAAGCAACTCCTGCTCCTGACGCTGAAGCCGTTGTTAAAGAGGAACAGAAGGAGAAGGATAAGGAAAAGATCACAGATGGAAAGGAGGAATCTCATCATGAGGAGGAGGTCGTCACTACCATGACTACCAGCGAAGAGCAAGACGCAACTGAAGAACCAAAACACGCGCTGGAAAGAGCCTCAACATCTCCAATTGCACCAACAGAGCCTGCTACCTCTATGTTAACAGCAGAGCAGGATCCTATGGATGTCATGGAAACGAGCGCTGACACATTTACCACAGCAGCATCCATTACAGATCATCAAGACACTGAGGAATATTCACCCATGGAGGGTATCGCCCATCAAAAAGATGATGCTGCTGGCCAAACAGCACCAGAACCAGCGTCAGCAACTGGGAACGATGCACCTCCCTTCTTGAGCGCGCCTGCTTCATGGCAAATTCCCGTAGCCGCATTACACCAACAACAACAGCAGAAATCAGAGCAACCTCAGCATCATCAGCCTACTATGAGCAATAAAGCCATCATGAGAAAAGAACGCTATGAATCTCGAGTCAAGGAGAATAAATATGATATTGAGGCTTGGACATGGTTGATAAACGACGCTCAACAAACTGGCGACTTGGAAGTGATTCGTGACATGTATGAACGTTTTCTGAATGTTTTCCCTACTTCGGTAAGTGTTAATGCGAGAAAGAGAAGGAGGGGGGGGGTTATTCATGATTGACATGAAAGATGGAGATTTGTGTGCATACATGTGTTCTGACACGATCCATTAGCCAAAGCACTGGCTTGCTTACCTGGAACTCGAGTTGAAATACTCCAACTTTAATGAAGTCGAAGCATTATTCACCCGCTGTCTCAAAACTGTGTTATCCGTCGATCTGTGGAAGTTTTATCTTGGTTACATTCGTCGCATCAACTCTGGCGAAAGCGGCTCCTCTGTCACCCCTGAAGCAAGGGCCATCATTGAAAAAGCCTATGAATACGTCTTGAGCAATGTGGGGATCGACAAGGACGCTGGACCCATTTGGGCAGATTATATTTACTTTTTAAAGTCTGCAGAGGTAAATACGTGCTTTGCATCCGCAGAATTGATGTTAATGCGATATCTAGACTTCAAACACTTGGGAAGAACAACGTAAAATGGATTCCATGCGTCGTGCCTATCAAAAGGCAGTGACAATTCCGTTAAACAATGTAGAGCACTTGTGGAAGGAGTACGACCAATGGGAAAACAACTTGAATCGACTGACTGTAAGTTGTGTGTCTATGGTGCCATTTGCAGGACACTAATGCGATTTGACAACAGGCCAAAAAATTCTTGGGGGAGAAATCATCCGCTTACATGACAGCTCGTACCGCCTTGAGAGAAATGCGCTTATTCACTGATAATATCAATACTAACATCGTATCCTTGCCTCCCAAGTGGACCGCAAACGAACTGGCTCAGTTGGATCTATGGAAAAACTACATTCAATGGGAGAAGAGCGATCCTTTGCAACTCGAAGACGACACAGCTGTCATGGATCGTGTAGCATACACTTACCAACAAGCATTCCTCGTGCTTCGACTCTATCCCGAGATTTGGTATAGCTTTGCAAGTTACTATCTAGAACTCAACAAACCCGAGAAATCACTGTCCATCCTGAAGCAAGGTATCGAGATCATGCCAACCAGTCTCTTGCTCAATTTTTCCTACGCTGAATTATGCGAATCCAGACGTCAATTGGATGATGCCCGTCAAGCTTACGATCAGCTCGTGACAACGCTTGACAAGAATATTGAAGAATTGAAGGCCACTGCAAAGCAGCAGATCGACAAACTTCATGAAGAGGCAGAGGCAGAGAGAGCGTCATTGAACTTGTCGGATGATATTGATGGTGAAGTGAGAGAACAACTTCGCTCTCGTGAAAAGCATGTCAAGAAGGAACAAGATGCAATTGAAAAGAAGCTGAATGATCAAGTAGAAGTGATTGCTCGTGGTGGCTCTTTGGTCTGGATCAATTATATGCGTTTCGCTCGTCGCACCGACGGTATCAAGAGCGCTCGTGCCCTGTTCTCAAGAGCGCGTAAAGCCGCCAATTGCACCTACCATGTGTATGTCTCGGATGCCTTGATGGAATATCACAACTCGAAGGATGCTGTCATTGCTGGCAAGGTGTTTAGTTTGGGTCAGAAATCATTTGCAGATAACCCTGATTTTGTCTGTGAGTACTTGGACTTTTTGATCGAGATGAATGATGACAACAACACGCGTGCTCTGTTTGAGAGAACCTTGGCTACGATGCCAGTAGAAAAGGCAGGTCCCATTTGGCTCAAGTTTCTCGATTATGAAAACAAGTATGGAGATCTTGCATCAATTCAAAGTGTGGAGAGAAGACGCATCGAGGCAATGGCAGCCCCTACCGTCAACACCATGGAGTCCTTCCTGAAGAGACAAAGCTATTTGGACATTCGCAACATTGAGGATCACGAATTAGGTTGGGTCGCTCGCAATCAACTTTTGGCAGATGCAGCAGCAGCCACAGCTGCTGGCGGTGCTCCTGGTAAAGACGCAGTAGCTACATTACAACAACAGCAATTGCAACAACAGCAGCAGCAACAGCAGCAACAGCAGCAACAGCAACAGCAACAGCATCATCATCCACATGCCAAGGATCATCAAAAAAGACCACTTTTAGAACCTGTGCATCCTGAAAGATTTCCTCGTCCAGATCTCAATCAATGGCAAGCATACAAACCAGCTGCACGTCCTGCTAATGCTTCACCTATCGTCACGACTGTGGTCCCTACTGCACCCATGCCAGAGCCCACACCCATTAAAAGCGAGCCTCTGCCACAACAATCTGCCATTGTACCACCACCACAACAACCCACTTCGCAACAACCCAGTTGGCATAGTCCCAATGTGATGGCACCACCTCCTGTACCTATCACTGTCAACACACCTTCCGTAACTCCATCTTCTTTGCCTGATGCAGTTGCTTATTTCGTATCCAACTTACCTCCAGCACAGACATTCAATGGACCCATGATTCAACCTGGAGAACTTGTAGACCTTTTGCGCAGTATCATCATACCCTTACCACCTCAACAACAACAGGGCAGCAATGTGCCTCCTCTACCTCAACAATCACAGCAACCATCTCAACGCTCCAACAAGCCACCTATGCACCAGCAGCAATCATTACAAAATAGAGATTCTGGTCGTGGTGGTGGCCACAATTATGGTAGAGGTGGAGGTCGTGGAGGATACAATAAACGAGGTGGTGGAAACATGCCCATGCGTGGTGGTAAGCCAATGAAGCGTAGAGGCGGTAGAGATGATTATGACGACGATTATCAACCTCATAAAGGTAAGCCATTCGCTAGACATGGACCCTATGACAATGCATATTGATGTTGTATTCGTGTAGGTATGGGCCCAAACAGACCACCAGATTTCGATGTGTTCAGACAAAGACAAGCAAAGAGACACAGAGATGACCCACCATATTAAATGTTATTCTCGCCAAACACTGTTTATAAAATGCAAAAAAAAAGACCTCGTAATTACAAAACTCAACCCCTTTTTATTCCTATTCCATTTGCTACAGAAAAGAAAATCAATACGTGAAATAATGATTGCCTCGATTGCAACAACCTCCCCATCATTGTAAAATAAATAAATATAAAAAAGACATAGAATTGTCTGCGATCACTGTTGGTATCATCATATTCATAATTGGATTCCAACGAATATTGTGCAAACCAACTTTTATGTAATCTGACCTCAAGCAAGCCCAGTAATGTAGATGGCATGGGTCAATCGTCTGTGGTTATCATCATCCACTCGCAATCCACTTTCCATGACATTCACAAACAGCATAGGTGAAAGGAGAGCATTGCTTGTTGCCAGCAGCCGCCGCTGTCAAATCCATTCAAACCCAGGTCCGAATTTCTACCCCAAGATGGAAATTTTTGTTTCATTTTCGACTTTTCGTAATTCGACTATATAAAATGTGTTGATCATCCCATGCTCCCTTAGGCTTCCTTGGAGTACTTTTCAAGGCGCATCCAATGGTACTCATTACAATAAATACTTTGAATAAAAGTGGCGAGTAATTGTAGAAAGTGTAAAATATGATTTTTGGCGAAAATGTCAAGATTTTACATCTTGAAGTCTGACAAAAATGATTTCAGGGGCTGCTTTGGATCAGCAGAAACATTTTGGTTTAGTATACACCATAGTAAAAGTCTTCATTATCAAGGCCAAAAACGCGATCGTTTGATTTTCAATGAAAATCACGAGGGGTACCTCATGCTTTTTGGCCAAATTTTGTCCATGTTTTTTTGGTCCCCAAAAAGTTGAGCAAAGGTGTCAGAAAATTAGTGTTAGTTGAGAGCAACTGTTTGGTGCTAATCTGGCGGTTTGAAACAGCTTCTAACTCGAGAAATTACGACTTGAATACATCCAAATTACGCTGTGTTTTGCGCATTTCTGAATACCAAGAGGTAACCTTGGTATGCTGTTTGTCCGTATATGTGCTATTGCCATTGGTACATATATGGATGATTGTAAAATCAGGTTAGAGGTCTCAGCTGGAACTTGTATCACAGGCATATCAACATCATCCGTCAATATACAACTCCACAAGCCAATGCTGTGGAATCAAGCATTAAGCACGGTTTGAGAATGCAAGCTAAATGTGACGAAACTTGGCAATCAATAGCAATGAGGCTTTAAAAGGATACATGAAACTAATGTTACCAATTAACTAATTTTAGTAAACCTATTACAAATCAACAGGTGGTCGAGAACCGGCGAATAATAATGCCCATTGTCAATGAAACCATATCTTTACTACGGCAAATTACTAATCCAAATCGCCGTAGCAGATGCAGACGATGTAAATCCATCGCGATTCAAGAAAATAGGAAATATCTTGATTCAGTATACTTTATAAACAAAAATATGTAGCGATCGACTGAATGATTATTTTATTTTGATCATTTGATAAAATAAAGGGGGAAAAGTGAAGAGAATGATTTTGATTATAACAAATAAATTTCCTTGCTGATGCGAAGTAAGCAAAAGGGAATGATTATTTTTTCAGTGTATTGAGGGGTGAAAGAAAAGGGATCGCTATTTATTGACCACCACGAAGACGAAGGACCAAATGAAGAGTGGACTCCTTTTGGATGTTATAGTCAGAGAGGGAACGACCATCTTCGAGTTGTTTACCAGCGAAAATAAGACGTTGTTGGTCTGGGGGAATACCTTCCTTGTCTTGAATCTTTTGCTTTACGTTTTCAATGGAATCGGATGATTCAACTTCGAGAGTGATGGTTTTACCAGTGAGAGTCTTGACGAAGATTTGCATACCACCACGAAGACGAAGCACCAAATGAAGAGTGGACTCCTTTTGGATGTTGTAATCAGAGAGAGAGCGGCCATCTTCGAGTTGTTTACCAGCGAAGATAAGACGTTGTTGGTCTGGGGGAATACCTTCCTTGTCTTGGATCTTTTGCTTTACGTTTTCAATGGAATCAGATGATTCAACTTCCAATGTGATGGTTTTACCAGTGAGGGTCTTGACAAAGATTTGCATACCACCACGAAGACGAAGCACCAAGTGAAGTGTAGATTCCTTTTGGATATTGTAGTCAGAGAGGGAACGACCATCTTCGAGTTGTTTACCAGCGAAAATAAGACGTTGTTGGTCTGGGGGAATACCTTCCTTGTCTTGGATCTTTTGCTTGACATTCTCAATGGAATCGGATGATTCAACTTCCAATGTGATAGTCTTACCAGTGAGGGTCTTGACAAAGATTTGCATACCACCACGAAGACGAAGCACCAAGTGAAGTGTAGATTCCTTTTGGATGTTGTAATCAGAGAGGGAGCGGCCATCTTCGAGTTGTTTACCAGCAAAGATAAGACGTTGTTGGTCTGGGGGAATACCTTCCTTGTCTTGGATCTTTTGCTTGACATTCTCAATGGAATCGGATGATTCAACTTCCAATGTGATAGTCTTACCAGTGAGGGTCTTGACAAAGATTTGCATACCACCACGAAGACGAAGCACCAAGTGAAGTGTAGATTCCTTTTGGATGTTGTAATCGGATAAAGAGCGGCCATCTTCCAATTGCTTACCAGCAAAGATAAGACGTTGTTGGTCTGGGGGAATACCTTCCTTGTCTTGGATCTTTTGCTTGACGTTCTCAATAGAGTCTGAGGACTCAACTTCGAGAGTGATGGTCTTACCAGTGAGGGTTTTAACGAAAATTTGCATATTGATTTTTTTTAGTAAAAAAAAAAAAATATAAACTAAAGAAAAAAAGAAGAAGAGATAGAAAAGATGAAAAACTACGCATATTTATATTCACAAGAAATCACGATAGAAAGAACTAGTAGGCTGCGGCATTGGCCGATATGATTGATTGGTGCAATTTCTCATCTTGTTTAACTGACGTCGTCATTGGGTATCGCCTCAAATGTGGGATTCTTGGGGGACTTGAGCTGCTCCTTGGATGCAGGATTTATATTTCCAAGAGTCTCTACCTATGAGATTCAAGGATTTCGTTCTGATTTGGCATCTCTTTCATACACATGTCTTTATATCTGTTTTGCAACTTCTAGATAATGAAATTGAATTCATGCTAATCCATATCATGATTGAACTCAGTGGTAATCCCCGCATAAGGAGAAAAAAAAAGCGAAACTCAAGGAAACCATGATTAAGCAGTGTGTTTTGTTTCAATTCTTTGTGTTCATCAGTCTGTTGAGTCATATGGTTACATCTTGTTGTGCAATATTCCCCCTGATGAATTGGAGGGAAATCTCACATTGAATCATTGCATTTTTCTCTCCCTCTCTCGAACCTTCCATCCTATCCAGTAACCACGATAGACTTGAGGATAGAGCAAGTTTATCTGCCTTTGAATGTTTATATTACACTGCAAATACGCATATATATAGAATGGGAAGGGGAGAGAGAGGGAGATTTCTTTTTTTGATTAAACACCCATGAAAAAAAAAATCGTTCTTGTCCTCCTTTTTCAGCCATTATTCCGTCATTATCATCACAAAATCTATTGAATGAGATAGCACATCTTGTCTCCATTGTGTGTCTGTATCCATGTTCGTAAGCAACCCACGCTCACTACGCACTTACAGCATCTAAAACTGACACATGAAAGTGTGTGTATACTTGACGCGGTGAATAATCAAAACAAACTGCAGATCCTGATATTTGGAAACATCTAATTTAGCGTACATGGGGATGAGATGTCGGCTCTCTAGTCATACATGGTCCTCTATGATCTCATTGAACAATCACACAAACAGCATCTTTGTGTTCCATTGACAGTTTTTGACTCAATGATATCATTTTAATCTATTTCAGAAGGAAAAAAAGGGTTCTTTAAATCACTGGATGTTTGGAAGGGCTATCTGATGAATGTTAAATAGGAGCTTCTCGATGGCAGGTTGTGCATTTTGCTCTTTCTGGAAAGCTTATTTGGTTTCTGGCACGTTCACGAATGTGCCTGTATGCGTGTAGTGGATCTTGTAAGCATGAAATGTGTTACCATTGATGTTGTAGTTCATATGCTAAGCAACTGATGGTCATTCTGGTCAACATTCAACTGCGAAATGCCAAATTTTACAATCCTTATTCTGCGCGATGTCTTCTTGTGATTCTCATCTCTCTCAGACTATCAAAGCAACACTGACCGACTCCTCCGTCCTCGCTAACTTGGTTGCAAAGATGCCTTGAGAAGGATCTTCATTGCCCAGTAAAAGCAGAAATGAAGATACAAGTAGAGACATGTACAAACTTGATACGACATTAAATGCCGTGCTTTTTTGCGTATATCGCACTGGGTGCTTTGCTTTCAATGACCCACCGAAATTCGTCAAAGAAGAACATTGACTCATGCCTTTGATTACTGGCCAACATTTACCCTTCTCTTCCATGATACAGAGCAGTATGTACTTCAGGCCACACTACATTGTAGATCCCACCAGTTCTGACAAACCAAAGTTGCATGATTTTCAGTACGAACCCAATTTAGCGAACCGCACCAGCATTTCATGATGATTACGGTGCTTGCAAAACGTCACAATCAAAGGGATAGGAGTGGAGAAAGCTCGAGAACCCCAAAAAAGACCTCTCTTTTCCTGTATTGTGCTCAGCAAAAAAAAAACAAAAAGCGCATCATTCATCATGGCTGTTATCCAAGAAGCGAACGACGACATGTCTCAACAACCTCATAAAGAAGTTGTAGTCAACACCAGCATTGCTGAAAGCGAGGCTGAAGAGTCCGAGGTGGATGAGGAACACGAGGAAAATAATGAAGAAGGTAAAGTCGTAAAGAACAGTACGAGATGTGCTGGCGTATTCATGCTCTTCTTGGTTTTGTGTAAAAAAAAAGGTCTTTTGGATGAATATCCTGATGATACAGAGGTAATAGCGCAATGAAATCAAGCAGACACGAGTACTCATGTAGACATGACGCTTAGGAAATTGACTGTATTCATATGAGAGTGAGCAGCATCCCAAACTTGGGAGTGGAAAGATTCAAACAGCTCAAGGTAAGGCATGGATGGGAGAGCTACTTCCAGTATGGTCTCCAACACTTGGGTTATATTAGGCCATCTGCCTTCGCCAAAACTTTATCATCGATATTGAAGGCCTCGATTCCTTGAATCAATTGAACGAACTGGACTTATATGACAACAAGATTTCTCATATGCGAGGCTTGAACAACCTAGTCCAATTACAGTAAGTCGATATTACACAAGATAATGCTATAGTATGTACTCACACTGGGCTGGGTGAGTAGCAATCTGGATCTTTCTTTCAACAAAATCAAACATATCAAAAACATTGATCAGCTCACTGAGCTCGAAAACCTGTACTTTGTCAGCAACAAGATCTCCAGAATTGAGAATTTAGACACACTTGTCAACATTACTAACCTTGAACTCGGTGCTAATCGTATCAGAAAGATTGAAAATCTGGATCACCTTGTCAATTTGACTCAGTTGTGGTTGGGCAAGAACAAGATTACAAAACTGGAGGTAAAATAGCAGAGAGAAACACCCTCTGACCCACACGAAGCTCATGTCTTCTGACTCGTAGAATTTGGGCGCATTGAAAAACTTGAGGTCATTGAGCATCCAAAGCAACCGATTGACCAAGATTGAGGGACTGGAAGAGCTGCATAACTTGGAGGAATTGTACATGAGTCATAATGCCATTGAAAAGTTGGAGGGCTTGGATAACAATGTAAGGTTTTACTGTTTGCATTGATCTGATGCAGATGGGCAGGGCTAATTGCATCCATACTTATAGCTCAAATTGAACACATTGGACATTGCCAACAACCTACTTGTAACTATCGAGAATTTATCGCATTTACCCAACTTGGAGGAATTTTGGGCAAACAACAACAGATTTGACAATGATGTGTATGACCAAGTTGAGAAGGAATTGGGGCCTATCAAGACGTTGCAAACGGTTTATTTGGAAGGCAACCCAATGCATCTCAAAAATAGAGCCACTTACCGCAACAAGATCAAACTTGCTTTACCCAACATCAGACAGATTGATGCAACGTAAGTAAGCTTCTGTCCGTGCACTAACCTATGCTAACTTGCGCTCGATAGACCTGTCCGATAATTCCCTTTTACTCGTCTCCATAAAATAAAGCAATTTGATGTACACAGTAGTGGCTTGTGTTGCTCCACCAACGCACATTTTTTTATTCTCCTCCCCTGCTGCACCGAATAATTTTCTCTGGTTCATGTCCTTTTTACTTTGTGTTTCTCTCTTTCTAAAACCCAATTCTTTTTGGAGTACTTTGTATCATTATAGCCTGTAAATTGTTATGCTAGAGACTAATAATCCGTACATGTTTGGCTCATCCACGACTACCACTACGACCACCACCACAGCCCCAAATCAATCATCGCCAGTGCCTCCACAAACTTCCTCTTCTACGTCTGTGGGAGCAGGAAACTCAAGCACTCATCAGATGCAGCCATCAAGACCAATGCACCATCATAGCAACAACTTTTACATGGGAAAAGGAGGAGAGGATAACTACTACCACAACCACCAACATGCATCAAGAATCAACCCAGCTTATATTCGTCATCCTGAAGAACCATCGCAACAACAATCATCACAGCAACAACCCATTCATTATACTAGTACATACAAACCCACCAAATCCATTAATCAAAACAATAATATAGCCCATCCACAACACAGCGAGCCAGACACATTGAACAACTTGGCAAGGCCCTCGGTGCATGTGTATCCACATCAACAACCGCAACATATAAAAAGTGAAGCCTCTCCCCGCACGTTGCCTGCTCCAACGCCACCACCTCCACCACCATCCTCCTTTATGAAATCCAGAAAAGCAATGGAAGAGCCTGACTGGTATGAACGTGAAAACAAATCACATAGACCTTCTACTTCTAGCAGCACCACGCCTTCTCTCCTTCCCTCTTCCACTGCCAGCGCCACTACGACCACAACAACGCTATCACACACAGCACCACCCAGTGGCGAGGTGAGTACTCTGGAAGCCGGCGACAATAAAAAGATCAAGCGACGAAAAGAAATGACTGGCATCATGGAAGATTTGAACAAGGATTTTCTGAAAAAGAGAGAAAAGTAAGTTGCGAGCAGGTAATGCGTTCCAGTGAGATATTCACAGCTTTGTTTATAGGCTCCATGTGGAGAAATTGCAAGCGATTAATCAGGAATTAAAATCTGCTCATCAAGGTACAGCTATTTAGACTTGGTTTGATATTCTCATTTACTGAATTTCTTGATAGATACACATCCAAGCTATTTAGATGGTTTAAAGGATTTGGAGGCGATGAGAAGAAAGACGATCAATGATGGCGTTTTGTTTAGAAAATATCAAAATGAAGTGACAGACAATCAATTCCAATTAGAAATATACCAGGCTGAGGAGGAATATACAGTGAGTGGGAAAATAGTGATGGTGCCATTTTTATACTAATATCACCATGGCAGGCCGAAATTCAGGACATTCGAGAGAAACTTTTTGCTAGCTTGGATGAAAAGAGGAGGAAATTAAAGGAAGAGAAGGACAATTGCGATCTGGCTTATGGTAAAAAAAAAAAAAAAAAAAAAAAAAAAAAAAAAAAAAAAAGAACTGCGTCAATCTGTTGGATGCCATGCTGAACTTGTTTACTAGATGTTATACTGGAATCCCAGTCTAGATTGCATAAACGAAATTTGCGCAAGAGAGAAAAGGAACATCCCGAGAACAAATCCAGCAAAAAGAAGCAATTGACTGGACCAGCACTTGTTTTCAAGCTGAAGGACGATGATATTTTGTCTGATATTCAAGCTATGCGAAATGTAAAGTGAATGATACAAGGGGAGAAGAAAAAGAAAACTCACACATGTCGAAAATTTAGGGTTTATCAGCATCCAACAACAGTAGCACTGCCATCACTACAACCTCTGGCACACACAAAAAGACGAATTCATCCAATAAGAAAAAGTAAAAGAAATTATTTACCCGTGATTTTATCAATTGATTTTCCTCATATATATACACACACACACACACAACAACAACCAAATCTCATTCAAGTTATTTAATATCATCCCTCTCCTGTCAAAAAAAAGCTTTTGCTCTGCCTCTCCTCTCTTCTTTTTTTTTATTGATTCAAATAAAAACCACTGTAAATATTTCTATTTTCTAAACCTTCCATTATTCAATGATGATGGATATCTTTATATCGATCCCGTTAATCGGAGTCCCCATCTTTTTCCATACACATTAAATGTTCCAAAAAAAAAAAAAACGTAAGATGTTGATGGTTATCGATCAAAAATCTTTATATAAATAAAAGAGCAGTGAGAAACAATAAGTGCCACTTACCATCGTCCTCTCTTTCTTCTCACGACATATTTCATAAATCACACAATCATGGCAGCATCCAGAGCTACTCGAATTAAGCTGATTACATTTGATGCGTACAACACTTTATTCAAGCCCCGTGGCAATTTGACAGCTCTGTATGCTTTGGAAGCATCGCATCATGGTATTACTGTTTCCAAAGATGAGATCAACAAACACTTTGGTAGATTGTATAGACAGCAATTGGATCAAAAGCCATTTTACGGTATCCATCAAGGGCTGTCTGTTCGTAATTGGTGGGAGGAGCTTGTGTATACGACCTATGTGCATGCTGGTGTCTCCAAGAAGGGTATGTATTATACTCTTGATCTAATTGGTTGCATTGCTCAATGTATACATGTATAGATCTCGATCCCAAGTTTGACAAACTCTTTACTGGCTTGTTCAACCGCTTTACGCATCAGCAGTACTACGACCTGTTTCCAGATGTCACACCCACCTTGGAATTTTTGAAAAAGAACGGTTTCCACACGGGTGTGATTAGCAATACAGATGAGCGCATCAGTACGTAGAAAAAACATATACGATGCTTATGCAAAATCTAATATTTTGGCACTAGTTCCTGTGTTGAAAAACCTGAACCTGGACAAGTACTTTAATTTTATTCTTTCCAGTGTGCATGCTGGTGCTGAGAAGCCATCTAGACACATCTTTGACAAGGCTCGAGGACTCTCTGGTCAACGCATTGCACCAGATGAAGTGCTTCACATTGGAGATGATGAGGAAAAGTACGTACAGCTTGTTATCTAAAGTTTGATCTTTATTTTTCTAATGTTCCATCCAGGGATTATCAGGGTGCAATCAATGCTGGAGAGAATGCCGTGTTTCTAAACAGAGGTAAGCGCTGCATGGAGGCAAGAATCAAAGAACAACGAGCTTAACCTTTTATGTTTTCCATAACAATGATGTAGAAAAAATACCCTATGAAGATACCCCAGAGAACATTAGTGCTTGCAAAGCAAAGAGTGCAAATTTTACAAGTATCTTGTCTCTGAATGAGCTGTACCCTTTGATGTGTTCCAATTTCAAGCCTTAAATTATCTATGAAAACAAAACCTTTCTTATTTATTATTAAAATTGTAATGTATTCTAGTATACGTCTCCACGTTTCGTTGTGATCATTGCATGGTCGTGAATCATAACTCTAAATTAAAAACTTCATTACATAATAGTATGTCAATGAATAGGAATTCCCGATTGTATATGTACCTGAATTGATGCAAAAGTCAATGGTGCAAATGCATCGCCATCAATACAGAGCGAGTCATTGCCTTGCCATCTTCTGTGTCCTTGGTTATTAGTGAAGCCCAGCCTGACATCTCGCTTGTTACTGCTCTGCTTAAAGCTCTTGTATAGTGACAAATCAGTGTGATGCATAAATAGCGGCTGGCCCAGAATTTAAAATAGTATACATCTTTCACCAAAACCATCTCTCTCTCTCCCTCTCTCTCTGTCCTTTCTTTCACGATACTTTCTCTACAAGCAGCCATGTTTTCCTTGAGGCAAAAGTGGAAATCAATTGGGCAAAAAGACATCGAGCCAGCAAAAGAAGACGCATCCAATTCATCATCAATCTCCAGTGCCAGTGGCCAGCCCTCGCTGCAGCAGCAGCAATCTATTTATCAGCACGCACCAAGTGAAGTATTTGATATAAAGCTGGAAGCTGGAGGTGGCAGCGCTGAGCGTCTCAGAATCCCTGCCAATGAACCATCTTCTCATGTATCGTCAACTTCAGACCATTCAATAGCGAAACAACCATCCACAAAGCCTATCGACATCAAGTATTTTGTACCTAAGAACATTGAACCAGAAGGCTTGTCTCAAAGTGTCATGATATCTGACCATGACTACATACACAGACAGCTAGTAAAACGCTACAAGAGGAACGAAGGTCATGGATTAACCTCCCAGCACACAGCACTTTATCAGGAAACCATACAAGAGTCAAGCAATGAAGACCTTGGCTACCTATCAACAGATGATGAGTACAACGAGGAGGATAGCCTTTCTGTTGCTGCGGCAATTGCAAATAGTCTCTTCTCCAAATCTGCTCCTTTGTTATCCTCAATGTCAAACTACCCAAGATATGCATGGTCTACCATTGCGCTTCCGAATCAAGATCACAACACCAAGAATGATACCTTTAGCCCATTATTTCCCATTAAAGAGGATCAATGCAGCAGCAAGGCAGAGCTTCAGTTGAATAAGGATCAAGTGGAGGTATATATGAATCAGGACTTTGATGCCAATGGGGAGAAACAATTGGAGGCAGCAAATGAGAAAGAATCGAAAGAGTGGATAGAAGAGGCCAATAAGTGCTATGGAGAGGTATCAGCAGAGGAGAGGAAGCTTTTCCTTGATCAACTTTGTGCTGCAAACTTGGAAACTCCATGGGACAGAGCACACAGAACTGAATACGCCGTCGAGAGATTGAAGAAGAACGAGTTTATTCATGCCTTGTTCAAACGCCATGCTGTTCCTATGAAGGTGACAAACATTTCTCGAAATTTGCGCTTCAAGCAGATCCAACACCGCCTTCACAACCCCAATATTTTAGTAAGTAGATAAATAAAAAAAAAATGCCATGATGATATAGACTGACTGCACAAATTCATTTAGTACATGCAATACATACGAAACACTCAAACGGTATTTGCGATTTTCAGATGCTATACCGAGATGATGAAAGTGATTGACCGCTTGAATTGTACAAGTATGTAATCTAGAATTGAACACATAAAGCATTGTTTCTTACTTGTTGATGTTTCACCAAAGCAATCTCTGGCAAAAAGATAGTGTGTCGCCCAAGCAGTGTAAGTGTTTCCAGTTCAAATCTGACTTGTGCCTTATAATCTCATACTGTGCAAACTATGTAGTACGCGGAATACGATAAAGCGTGTGAAGATGAACTCAACAGAAAATTCAGACAAAAGAAAATGAAAGCAGCCAAGAAAAGTGGTAAACGCAACAAAAAGGCAAAAAAATCAAACAACAAGTACCAAAAATCAGCAGCATCTAAACTCGCATATACCAATAACAATGCAAAGCAGCAGAACAATGCAAAGGAGCGTACAAAGCAACCTAAATTGAAAAACTATATCAGTAGCCATCATCTTTCTTCACCGGCATACTTTTATCCCTGTTACTGTGTTCAATGCACCAAGTTATTCCCTTACTCTGCTAAAAATTGAGTCGGGTTCATGTGAATTGACGAAATGTGGAGTGTCGCGTTTTATTCAGTAGGCTACACAGTCAGTATAGTACAATAATGAACATCCTCATTTACTTGGTATAAAGCTTGCATCTGAAAAATAAAGTAAATTATCGATCACTAGTTTGCATGCTTATTATTAAATATTGTTTATAAATACAAGTGTATCTACGCTTCGGATGGCTCTCTACCATGGCTTTGCTTCGGTGAGAACGAATCTGCGCTGCCGATTGCCCTTGCGTATCTTGTTCAAATACTGCTACTTTCCTTTCAAATCTCCACTTACACATGAAAACCCTTTATAATATCTGTGGATCTGACTCTTATCTGATGCTCTACATCCATATACACGTAGCTACTTCATATGCGGGCAAGTAGCATACTGGTATTTCCACTTTTTAGTCCTTAGTATCCATAATACAGCAAAGTCTGAATGCATTTGAGCTGCGTTTTCTCGCGTCCAAGGCCGTTTTAGATTGTCATAATAGGACCAAACACTTGATCTCATCTGGCAGTTACTTTCTGACACCTTTGCTCAACTTTTTGGGGATCAAAAAAAACATGACCGAAAATCGACCAAAAAGCAAGAGGTACCCCTCATGGTTTTCATCGAAAATCAAACGACAGCGTTTTTCACCCCAAAAACAAAGATTTTTTCTATGATACGTATTAGATCAAATTGATGGTAATGATGAAATGCAATACTGGAAACTCTTTTTCTGGAACTTTTATATGCTAAATTCTGACATATTCGCAAAAACCCTGTTTTCATATTTTTGAAAATTGCTCATTATATTCGGCCTGAAAGGTGAATGTAACCAGCATCATTCGATGTGCCTTCATTGACTTTATATAGATGCATTAGAAAGTAAAGTATAGCAACGACAATTTTCATAATCAAATTTAGCAAAAACGTTCAAAGAATGTAAGGTCGAGTCAAATTTGAACACGAAAATACCTACTGCACAATTTCAAATTAAAGTACAGCAGTTACGGCTGCCACGACAGAAGACTGAGAGCAAATCTACTGGCTGTGACGTCGAATATGGCGCCCTCCCATTTTTCCATTCCCCCGTTTTTTCTCCCTTTTGCAAAACGCGTTTAGTATCAAACCATATTGGTTTTGGAACTCTTTTGATTGAAAATAACACTCTAGCTTTTGATAACACGTTCTTGCATTGTTAAAAGTACTTGAACCTGCTTCTTCGAAGTGGAATATAGTAGGCACTATTCAATAGCGAGCACTGGAATACGTAAAATCAGCACTAATCGAATTTGCTTATTAGGTTTTGATAACTTTTTTGCCTGTTTGACGTGAGTGCTGCTGCCGTTACTTCTCTGCTATTTCTACTGCCTGCTTCTTTGGTTTACCCTGTCTGGTGATTGCTTCTTTGATTTCTATCTCTGGCAGTTGCTTCTTTAATCTTTGTCTAATCTCTGGTGTCGCCCGTTCTTTGGTTTTCTATGCTGCTGTTGCTGATGGTATTGCTTCTGCTGTTGCTGCTGGTGTTGCTGATGGTATTGCTGCTGCTAGTCTGGTCTCCTTTGGTCTACTATTTGTGGTGCATGCTCGTTCTCTGGTATATCTCCGGTGGCTTCGTATTCTCAGGTCTATTTGTGGCTGTGGTAAGTGGTAAGTATTGTTTTTCTTCTGGTCGTAATGACATAAAGCTTCTCTGGACGTTTTTGTTATTACTTCCTTTCTCATGATAATGCATTCATGATGTTTTCTTTGTTACGCTTTCTTTTTCTTTTGTTGGCTGTGATACGATCAGCTCAACGGATGCTTACAATGTTGTTGCTTCGTATGTACGAACAACGAGCATGATGTGCTGCTATATATCGGTATTGCTGCTGTAATACTACTATGTTATATGGTCGTGGATTGTTGTTTGTGTTGCCTCTGTGGCTTCATTACATGAAACAACATTTGGTCATTATGTTGTATTGTACACTTATAATACTGCTGTTGCTCCTGCAATTGTACGTGTTTGTGTTGCTCTACATCCGACTATTACCATGCACATTGCTCATGTATGCATTCTTGTTACAACAACAACGAGCTGTTCTGAACATTCTCTGATGTTGTGTTTGTTATGCTTTTCTTTGACTCATTGCGTATGAGTATTTCTTTTTTGCCTTCATACTCCTGTAGTACTCCTGTAGTACTACTGTAGCATGTTCTTTTCTTCTGTTCCTTTTTTCTTTTATTATGTTTCTTTGAAGCATACATTATTACGTTGTTGTGGATGTGCCTATCGCTGAAGCTCGACAAGACTTTATCCGAGACTAGGAGATGGATAGGCTGCCTCCATTTGGTTATCGCTACTTACTTTAGTGATGATTGAGAGTCTCAACGCTAGAATCTAAAAGCTAGGTGGTGTAAGTAAGGCATGCTCTAGCACCTGGGGGAAGTTTGATGATAGCAACGGCTATATTGCTATATATAGCTGAGCTTAAAATTTTGCCTCGCATCAAAACAGGGGGAAACCCTCGCAAAATTTTTTTTAGGTCAGCGGAGTTTTCAAGCAATCTGATTGGCTAAGAGGTTGAAGCAACGAAGGGTTACAACTAGTTGATTTGTTGTCGATCTGTCATTTATTTTAGTTTTACGTTTGTAATAAAAGGATGACCAAATGAATCCAATTTGAAGCCTTCTTGATTGATAAGTAGGATAAGGTGCAGTTGCTTGCTCCAGTATACATTTAAAAGTTTCATGCGATAAATGTTCTTTAATTATATTATACGGAAACGCTGTAGTGTAGTATAATAATATGCTGATATTTACGACGCTGTCTTGTGCTAGTTTTTGGAGAAGAACGAAGAAACACAAAAAGGAAGAAACACGCATCTTTCATGCAAGTTCTTTTCAAAAAAAAAACGTCTAGTCCAAATAGCTCACCGGATTTGTTCATCAACAAGAAAAACATGGAAAAGGTGAATACCACACCCCAGCCAATACTATCTGTTAAGCACAAAGGATAAAAGGATTATTATTTGTAGCTTATAAAAAATGTTCAATATTATAAAAACAAGAAAAGACTTATTTGAATAAGATCAGACACAAAAAACTAAAGATTTATTGATGAAGACAAGAGTTATTCTATTTATACTAAGTTCTGAATGCCAAAGTAGCAATTTATCTTGTACAACGCTTATCACATCTGGTGAACCTCAGTATTTAGATAGCTGAGATGCACTTTAATTATCATAGCTTGTCCATGTTGTTGCACAACACAGACATATCTACCCATCAAAAATACCTTAATCTTTATAGACAGTTGTGGTCCTTCTGGCACAACAGTCGTTCTTTTTTTTTCATAGCTGTTACATGCAATATCCAGCATGATATTTTCCGCTTGTTTTGCGACTTGATTACAGCCATGGATTCTCTTCTTGATCATTTGAATCCTTCCCTCCAAAATACGGCAACTGTACTGAGGCATCATGGGGCCTATCTTTCGAATCATCATCGTGATATGCTCCAAATAATGTTCGCTGATCGGAAAGAATTTTGCTGAGATGTGAAGACGAAGAAATTGGTGCCACTTGGTGACTAGTTCTTCCAATTTTTGTATCTCGCTCTCAGATATATCCTGCTGCAAGCATACTGAGCAAATCAGGGATATTGTACTTAGGGCTTCCTTGGCAGCTTCAGAGACAGTAGGATCCAAATGGCATAAATCAACGTGGTCGATAAAAACTGTGGGCACAAAGTACTTCAGGAACACCAACCAATCTACTCCTCGAGCTGTCCCTCCCTTGCTGAAGACATCCAGGAAATTGCCTTCGAAGATCAAAGGTGATATTCTTGCAAGTTGGTTCAAGCAAATGCTGATCTTCTCTATTTGTCGCGGCTTCAAGCGAAGAATCGATTCCTTGTCCGTAAACATTTTCTTGATTCTTGGTGTCATGTTTTGTCCAAACAAATGAAATTCATCCAAGCCCACAAATGTTGGATCAATGAATGATGGCAGGTTTCGAAACAAAGAAGGCCTTTCGATACCAAGTTCTAGTGCACTGGATTTGTATTCTTCAATTGTTAGCAATCGTAGTGGTCGATCTTCATCATTAGCTGCTAGTTGAAAAGAAATAACACCATTTTTGCTGATGCCAATGATCGTACAAAAACGGCAGCCTTGAAGCGACGTATGGGATGCGAGGAAATTGAGTTCGCTGACGCTGGGGATATCACCAAAGGATCCCATGAGGTGAACTTTGAGCGAGATACTTGTTGAGTTGTTTCTCTGCACCTGTAGTCCATCACGAGCCAATTTTTCCAATTCGTTGACAAGGTATTGGAGGTAACTGTCTAATCTCTTGGTGTTTGGGATAATGGCGAAATCAATCATCAGGAACTCCATTTTGTATCTATAGGCAGAAGGAAGGCTCAAGATTTGTATCATGACCAAGTTCAACATTGCACCGCCTTTTTTGTGTGATTGGAATCCATCTACGTACAGGGACAGGTCAATGTCGTATCTATTGTCGAATAGATGTCTGTTGTTCACTAAATTTTGCATTGTATCGCCCTTGAACCTTGCTCTGATGGATGAATCCTCGTCATCAAGCACTCTGATGAAGTTTGGATTTTCGAACAACGTGGCAAGTTGTGGACCAATTGGTAGCATCTTGATGGTTCTTCTGGGGCTACCATCAATATTGAATCTCTTTTCAAAGCACACTGGACATTCGTCCCCATCCTCTGGTGGTTGAAAGGCATAGCAATACCTGATGCACACATCGACTGTATAAGGTGCAAAAGAAGTGACCCTTTTCCTAGCAGAGCTGGCCTTGAATGTTGAGACTATAGGCGTTGCAACTTATCATAGTAAATGTTAGCGCTTTGAAACAACCAACTTTGTTATGGTTACTTACAAGGATACGTTTGGTTGTGCCATTGAACAAGTCTTCGGATGCTTGAGTTTGTCAAGTTTTCTTCCCTGAAGATCTTGTGGATCTCAGTATTTTTAGCATCCAGTGGTGGTAATGCCTCGCAACTGTCAGACATCTGATTGTCACTATAGTTAGCGCCGAGTCCATCAGAGTCTCCAAAGTCATATTCTCCATCGCTACCAGGTTCACCATCGCTGTTTTCTTGCTGACTATTTCTTTCAATGTAAGATCCAGCCTGAGTATCATGTTCAGTTCTTGCTTTCTTTCCTTGATACTGATTAGTCTACAGTTGTTGTGTCATTTGAAGAGTGCCAAAGTTTATGCTGTTTTTCATGTCTATTGCGAATTCTTCGACAACACTGGGCACAAAAAAAATGGCATCGTAAATAATATTAGAAATAAAGGTTAAACACAAATCTGTCTGGATTGTCTTTTGTGCTCCTTATATTGCATGCGTTTCAATCTGCATGATTGAAACATCAATGTCTGTGATAGCGGGTGCTATTAATTATTGGAAACATTACTAGATCAGTTTTTCTCTGTCTTTCATAGATTGTTACGCATTTATCGCAATTGATACAACCATCTCAAAGCACTGCTCTATTTTACACTTTACACTAATTACTTATTCAAAAATGGATCAAGCACAACAACTATTCTTACAAAGATTGGAGAACATTGAACAGGACTTGTCCAATCTTAGCAAACAGGTCAAGGAATGTAATGACAACCAGACCGAAGTAAAAGCTACGCTGCAGCACATTGTTCAACAATCTACCTCTTCGAGCACGACCAATGTTGCGAGACTAGATGGAGTGATATGCCGCCCAAGCAAAGCAGACAACAAACATCTGGAGGAGCTTTCTGTTGAGCTATGCATCAACGTCCTTGAGGAGCATCGATTAGGTGGGGAAAACCTTGATGGCAAGAAGGTCTGGGAGCTTGTCAAAGATGCAGCATACAACCAGGCAAAGAAAACTGACAGACAGTTCCCGAATATCACTTTCAGCAAGCTGGACGACAGGTTTCAAGCCTTGTTGGTCAAGACCGTCATTAACGATGTAGCCAAAAAGGGCGTTGACATCTCTGGGTTCTTCAAAGATTGGTTGCCGCAGTTTGCTGTCTCCAAATCATTGTCTGGCATAATCGATTACAAATACAGTGCCAGGCCAAGCAATGACACCGCAATTCACGAAACCCAATTCGATGATGATCTGGTATTTTCTGAGGGATGATCCCAAGCACAATCCGAAGAAGATTCTGTCGACGATGACGAAAATTTGATTGTAGACAAGATCAATTTTCATGTTTCTCGAAATACTGGATCACAAAAGTAAATGCTGCATAGAGAAAAGTACTCTTTGATACTAATCGTAATATTATAGAAGAATCAGCACGCAACATATGCCTCTAGTAGAACAAGTAATTAAGCTTTCATAGATATAGCGCAGTAACTCACATTTCTTTTCCATTTTATAATGTGCACTATCACTATAGCCAATGCAGCCATCCCCAGTATCAAAAAATGTATCTGCATCAAACAAATCAAAGGCAAAGGAATATGAAAAGCACAGAAGATATTCATCACCAGAAACGCAAGATTTGCAAAGACAGTAAGTCTCTTATCATCGCCCTGGAGTTAGCCATTTTATGCTGATATTCTCTCTATCTCTTAAATTGTAGAAACATAAAGGTAGTCATAAGGCATTGATATCATAGATGGAGCTACTTATCTTTGTGTATTAGGGACCCAACAATAAGAGAGTGCGCAAGTCGTAAGGAATTCTGATCTCTATGCTTATTCTCATTAGGCTACGCTTCGTTGTTATTGCCCGTAATGTAATATCATCATGTTTCTCTGTAGTAGTAGCGCAATTATTATATGTCAAGAAATAAACAATGGTTTCTATTGTAATAGCACTAAATGCTATTATATATCTGATTTATTTTTTTATGAATATTTTGCAAACCACCCTAAACTACATGAATTTTTTGAATTTTTCTGAATTAAGTGAGCACTTTTCCGAATTTCTCTGAATGCCATTCAGAAAAATTTCGACAAATTTTTAGAAATATTCAGCAATATTCAAATCTTTTTTAGTCACAGTGGAATGATGATCCATGGTGTAGTGAAAACAGGTTTAAATAGATTTCACAAAAAAATATAAAGCAATAGTAAAATACAATGGAAATCAACTGTATTTTATTTGTGTATAAAATGAACTGAAGATCCTGGTGTTGTAAATCTGAAAGTACGTGAGAATGGATATAAGTTTATTTTCGTAAAATCAGATGAAGAGGAGAGGGAAGAGTGAATGTCTACTGCTATTTATATGTATGATTTATGGATTGCTTACACACCCGTCTAGAATGGTGTTCTCATGCTAAGTTTTAGTGTGAATCCTCACTTATGCTAAATGGTAATTATTTCAGATATAGATGATCAGTCTAAGTATCTTTAGTTGCTCTTGACAACGTTGATTACTTACATTCCTTATCTTCTATCTTTTGACATATAGAGAATAGCTTACTGAAACTTAGCTTATGTGAATATCATGGTTATCGTTTACAGGTTGATACAGTTTATTTACATATGCTCCATATGTGCATAGTTTATTACTGAGTTCAATCTACGACATTGTGATTCAGGAACAGTTAGATGTGTGAATACAACACCTGGAATTGAGTAAAAAAAGAAGAGTATTTATACATTTGCAACTAGCTTGTAGGATTAGTGATGATAGAGAGCAATAGATGCTGCTATTGCGATATCTGGCAAACGTTGCTGATGTTTGATTTAAAGTGGTAATCAATGCAAGAGCACTGGCCATAAGGGTCGATTTGAGTAACCTTGATGGGCTTGGGTGAGCTATCGTCATAGCATGATTTAATGTAACCTTGATGGTTTAAAGTGTGATATTTGTTATTGAAGTACGGAACCCTTTATCTGGGATATTGTGCAACTATGGCAGCGGGGCATAGTTGTCATATTTGAATATGCTTGTTATTGATTTGATTCTATTTGGATAAAGATTCCATCACTTATTACGACCACCATGGGTGTGATTGAATACACTGTGATCAGGAGTGATTCATTCACACAATGTGCGATATAAGCATGCATCTTTGCTTTAGTATTTTTAAATGGGTTTTTGATGTACATTTGAGCGCTTTCATTAATAGATCCAAATAACATGAATTTGAATGAGTGCTATTTGATGAACTTTGGTTTTCAATCCAGTTGCGTTTGGGTGGCTATTTCATTACATGATCTTTGTCTGGGCTTTGTCTGGTCTTTGTCTGATCTTTGTCTGGTCTTTGTCTGATCTTTGTTTGGTCTTTGTCTGGTTTTTGTCTGGTTTTTGTCTGATCTTTGTCTGGTCTTTGTCTGGTCTTTGTTTGGTCTTTGTTTGGTCTTTGTTTGGTCTTTGTTTGGTCTTTGTCTGATCTTTGTTTGGTCTTTGTTTGGTCTTTGTCTGGTCTTTGTCTGATCTTTGTTTGGTTTTTGTCTGGTTTTTGTCTGATCTTTGTTTGGTCTTTGTCTGGTCTTTGTTTGGTCTTTGTTTGGTCTTTGTTTGGTCTTTGTCTGATCTTTGTCTGGTCTTTGTTTGGTCTTTGTTTGGTCTTTGCCTGGTCTTTGTCTGGTCTTTGTCTGATCTTTGTTTGGTCTTTGTCTGATCTTTGTTTGGTCTTTGTCTGATCTTTGTTTGGTCTTTGTCTGGTCTTTGTCTGATCTTTGTCTGGTCTTTGTCTGATCTTTGTCTGGTCTTTGTCTGGTTTTTGTCTGGTCTTTGTTCGATCTTTGTTTGGTCTTTGTCTGGTCTTTGTCTGATCTTTGTTTGGTCTTTGTCTGGTCTTTGTCTGATCTTTGTCTGGTCTCTGTCTGGTCTTTGTTTGGTCTTTGTCTGGTCTTTGTCTGGTCTTTGTTTGGTCTTTGTCTGATCTTTGTCTGGTCTTTGTCTGGTTTTTGTCTGGTCTTTGTCCGATCTTTGTCTGGTCTTTGTCTGGTCTTTGTTTGGTCTTTGTCTGGTCTTTGTCTGATCTTTGTCTGGTCTTTGTCTGATCTTTGTCTGGTCTTTGTCTGGTCTTTGTTTGGTCTTTGTTTGGTCTTTGTCTGGTCTTTGTCTGGTCTTTGTCTGGTCTTTGTCTGATCTTTGTTTGGTCTTTGTCTGGTCTTTGTCTGATCTTTGTCTGGTCTTTGTCTGGTCTTTGTTTGGTCTTTGTTTGGTCTTTGTCTGGTCTTTGTCTGATCTTTGTTTGGTTTTTGTCTGGTTTTTGTCTGATCTTTGTCTGGTCTTTGTCCGATCTTTGTTTGGTCTTTGTCTGGTCTTTGTTTGGTCTTTGTCTGATCTTTGTCTGATCTTTGTCTGATCTTTGTCTGGTCTTTGTCTGGTCTTTGTCTGATCTTTGTTTGGTCTTTGTTTGGTCTTTGTCTGGTCTTTGTCTGGTCTTTGTCTGGTCTTTGTCTGATCTTTGTTTGGTCTTTGTCTGGTCTTTGTTTGGTCTTTGTTTGGTCTTTGTCTGGTCTTTGTCTGGTCTTTGTCTGGTCTTTGTCTGGTCTTTGTCTGGTCTTTGTTTGGTCTTTGTTTGGTCTTTGTCTGGTCTTTGTCTGGTCTTTGTTTGGTCTTTGTTTGGTCTTTGTCTGATCTTTGTTTGGTCTTTGTCTAATCTTTGTTTGGTCTTTGTCTGGTCTTTGTCTGATCTTTGTCTGGTCTTTGTTTGGTCTTTGTTTGGTCTTTGCCTGGTCTTTGTCTGGTCTTTGTCTGGTCTTTGTCTGATCTTTGTCTGGTCTTTGTCTGGTCTTTGTTTGGTCTTTGTTTGGTCTTTGTCTGATCTTTGTTTGGTCTTTGTCTGATCTTTGTTTGGTCTTTGTCTGGTCTTTGTCTGATCTTTGTCTGGTCTTTGTCTGATCTTTGTCTGGTCTTTGTCTGGTCTTTGTCTGGTCTTTGTCTGATCTTTGTCTGATCTTTGTCTGGTCTTTGTCTGGTCTTTGTCTGATCTTTGTTTGGTCTTTGTTTGGTCTTTGTCTGGTCTTTGTCTGATCTTTGTCTGGTCTTTGTCTGATCTTTGTCTGGTCTTTGTCTGGTCTTTGTCTGGTCTTTGTCTGGTCTTTGTCTGATCTTTGTTTGGTCTTTGTCTGATCTTTGTCTGGTCTTTGTCTGGTCTTTGTCTGATCTTTGTTTGGTCTTTGTTTGGTCTTTGTCTGGTCTTTGTCTGGTCTTTGTCTGGTCTTTGTCTGGTCTTTGTTTGGTCTTTGTTTGGTCTTTGTCTGGTCTTTGTCTGGTCTTTGTTTGGTCTTTGTTTGGTCTTTGTCTGATCTTTGTTTGGTCTTTGTCTAATCTTTGTTTGGTCTTTGTCTGGTCTTTGTCTGATCTTTGTCTGGTCTTTGTTTGGTCTTTGTTTGGTCTTTGCCTGGTCTTTGTCTGGTCTTTGTCTGGTCTTTGTCTGATCTTTGTTTGGTCTTTGTTTGGTCTTTGTCTGGTCTTTGTCTGGTCTTTGTCTGGTCTTTGTTTGGTCTTTGTTTGGTCTTTGTCTGGTCTTTGTCTGATCTTTGTCTGGTCTTTGTCTGATCTTTGTCTGGTCTTTGTCTGATCTTTGTCTGGTCTTTGTCTGATCTTTGTCTGGTCTTTGTCTGGTTTTTGTCTGGTCTTTGTCTGGTCTTTGTCTGATCTTTGTCTGATCTTTGTCTGGTCTTTGTCTGGTCTTTGTCTGATCTTTGTTTGGTCTTTGTTTGGTCTTTGTCTGGTCTTTGTCTGATCTTTGTCTGGTCTTTGTCTGATCTTTGTCTGGTCTTTGTCTGGTCTTTGTCTGGTCTTTGTCTGGTCTTTGTCTGGTCTTTGTCTGGTCTTTGTTTGGTCTTTGTCTGATCTTTGTCTGGTCTTTGTCTGGTCTTTGTCTGATCTTTGTTTGGTCTTTGTTTGGTCTTTGTCTGGTCTTTGTCTGGTCTTTGTCTGGTCTTTGTTTGGTCTTTGTCTGGTCTTTGTCTGGTCTTTGTCTGGTCTTTGTTTGGTCTTTGTCTGGCCTTTGTTTGGTCTTTGTCTGATCTTTGTCTGATCTTTGTCTGATCTTGTCTGGTCTTTGTCTGGTCTCTGGTGTCGTTTGTTCTCTGGTTTTTCGATGGTGCTGGTATTGTGGAATACATCCACTATGATCTGCATTCCGACAGTTCATCCAGTTACCAGATTTAGATATAAACTGTATGTACACTGGATTAGATGTACGATATCGATTTATACTATGATCATGAGAAGATATGGACTTCAGATACGCTAGTACTATAAGATTCATACTATATAAGATATAGGCTATAGATGGCACCACGGACATGGATGGCACTATAGACTTATACTTGTATTCCGACATTGACTACGGATGTTTACCATATCTGGATAGGCACCAAGATTAATGCAATATGAGCTTGTTGCTTCAGATGTGCACTTCATGATCCACGCTATAAGACACATGCTTATATCCGTGATACTAGCTACAGATACTTTATGTACTACAGACTTGTACTATATATGAGACATGCTATAGACATGCATACGATATGCTATAGACATGCCATATATCCAGATACATGCTAAAGATGTATGCTTAGCGATATACACTCAGATATGTACTATTAATATAGACTAAGAAGACTGTACCTATCGGATACATGCTACTAGATCGATATTAATTATCCTTATGGAAAGGATAGATCAGGGTACTTCGGATGAGAGTCTAATTATTCATCCAGACAGAGCTAAATCATGATTAGCTTGCTGGAGTTGTCTTTTAGCATGATTAGACATTAGTTGATCTGAGTTGACTTATTTGTCATTCTAATTAATAGAACTTTTATCCATTGTTATAGTATATAAGAAGGATCATCTACCTGGCCAGTAGAGAGACTTCAGTTTACTTTACACCTGTCAGTTTGATAATAAAATATACCTTTATCAAGTTGACATTACTGTTTTTTTATTCTTTTTTTTCCGTGAATTTTAGTCTATCAAGCCTCAAATTCCACAGGTATTGCTGCTGCTGTTGCGAATCCGGTCTTTCCTGGTTTACTGTCTTTGGTGCATGTTTTGTTCTCTGGTCTATTTGTGGTTGTGGTAAGTGGTAAGTATCTTCTTTCTTCTGGTCGGAATGATATAAAACTTCTTTGAACGTTTGTATTATTGCTTTCTTTCTCGTGATAATGCATTTTATCATGATGTTTACTTTGTTGCGCTTTCTTCTTCTTTTGCTGGTTGTGTTGCCTCTGTGGTTTGACATGAAACAACATTAGTCATTATGTTGTAGTGCAAATTTATACCACCATTGCTTTTGCAGTTGTACGTGTTTGTGTTGTTACTCTACATTCGACTATTTACCATGCACTTTGCTCATGTATGCAATACTGTTGCAACAACAACGAGCTCTTTTGAACATCTTTGATGTTGTATTTATGATATGCTTTTCTTTGACTCGCTTTGTGTGAGTGTACATTTTTTGCCTACATATTACTATACTCCTATAGTAATATGTTCTTTTCTTCTTGTGGAATACATCCACTATGATCTGCATTCCGACAGTTCATCCAGTTACCAGATTTAAATATAAACTATATGTATGTTTAGAATAACGAAATATAGACAGAGTAAATACAATTAGAACTGAATATATTTATTATGTTATTCCAAGATTGAATAAGGATCAAAACTAGTGTAGATATCAAAAGTATTTATAGTTATTTGACAGTGCCGCAGCAATAGGACCTTGATCTTGAATGCGGGATAATTGCATAAGCCTTGAACCAGTTAACGAGGATGTGTTGTATAAGAACTCATAAACCACCAGTCAAGGATAAACCACAAAGATGATCCAGAATAGAATGTTCTTCCTAATAGCTTTGACGGAAGAACATTTGTCGGAATTGAAACCCACTTCCAGGGACGAAAGGCCATAGGCTACCACTCTCTAGGAACCAGGATATAGATTAGCCATTTGATGGCACCACTCATGTTCCTTCGTGCTGCTTGAATAAAGACCTCTCACTTCTACTATGCATCTCAGCTCATTCTCAGATCCTCTTATGTAATATACAACGCCTAATACATTTGCCTCTCAGAGATGATCTATATCCTCAACATAGAGAAAAAGGGAGAAGTAGTATATGTTGATAATTCAGTCTTTATACATGAACGAGTTGTAATCTGGTTACGCGAGATACAACGTAATTTGCTGTTCATCAAATCAATAATCACCATAATAAGCTTTTGATCCTTTATTTCCCTTCTCAGTCAGGGATGACCCTAATTTTCTTCATTTATCTGTGGTGTGTGTTATGTCAAAATACAATGTAAAATTGAATCTGCCAAAGAATTACACTTTTATTGAGAATGCATCCCAAGGATGCATTTATATACTTTTCATTATGCTAGGGTTTACAGCATGATGATGAACTGTAATACAAATAGGTTTACTATCTACCCAACAATTGATTTGTAAATCATGATTAGCATGATTTACCCAAAGGACCTAAGAATAGCCTAAAACCTTTAGTGTGAGACCTTGCTATGACATTTGATATAACAGTGTGTGTTATGTCAAAATACAATGTCAAATTGAATCTGCCAAAGAATTACACTTTTATTGAGAATGCATCCCAAGGAGGCATTTATATACTTTTTTCATTATGCTAGGGTTTACAGCATGATGATGAACTATAATACAAATAGGTTTACTATCTACCCAACAATTGATTTGTAAATCATGATTAGCATGATTTAACCAAAGTACCTAAGAATAGCCTAAAACCTTTAGTGTGAGACCTTGCTATAACATTTGATATAACAGTGTGCTCAGAGAATATAAGGCAATAATGCTGCCTGTCAACTCCAATGCAAATAGAAGTTTTTTATTGTAATCCTACTACAGCCGCATGTAATATCAAGAAAGATTATTACCTGAATGTTGCATGTCGAGCGATAAATTAAAAACGTAAAATTTGTCGCCCACCTGCAATATACAAACGTAATGGATGGCCTATATTCTGCATACTCGCGCTCATCATTTATTTCCTAAATGTTGTATGCTTTAATCTTTTTAGAATGAAGAAGCGTAGGCATGGTAATAATGGAATATTCGCTAGGTTTTAACCATATTCCTCTGCGTAGGTTATGTTTATTATTTTAAACTGATATTTGCAACCAAGTCATTTACATCTTAAATGCCGTGTTGAAAAACTAACAGTTGATTGAATCAAAAACTACCAACCAATTGTTCGATTAAGGTCTACGATGATGTATCAGAAACGATTATTATTATAGTATTCTAATGTGTTCATGATGCGAAACCCTTCTCCTAACCCTCATTTTTGGTGTTGTCCCTTTGATGACAGATTTTTAATGATTTCAGTTTACATCCAGAGCAAAAGAACGCTAAAATGCAACTTGGCTTAACATAATTTATGATGGAGTGGATGCTACATATGCATACATCCACACACACAGAGGTATTCACATCGTGTCTTTATAAAGATCGACATTACATTATACAGCAACAATAAGAAAACGCAGAAATATTTCCCTGTGATCTGTACATTGCATAATATATTATCTAAATTATACATAGCATATGTTTAAGGGGAAAGAAACACACATTAAGTGTTAACGTCAGAAAAAGTAGATTGAAATCATGATTTATGGAGGATAAGCAACCATGATTTATTCATTCAAATGTAAGCTAAACAAAACTGGCGCCTGACTCTATTTTCTATGAAGGAGAAAAAGTACATATTACAATTATTATTAATATTTTCAAGGTGAAAAAAAAAGGGGGGGGGGAGGTGGTGGAAAGATGATTGCAGTAATGGTATCATTGTATATATATGTAAGACCTTAAACAGACAACTTGAGTTGACTCTGATATGGCTCTATTTTCGTTACACCACTTTCATATGCATTCTCTTCATCTCGATTCAAATGAACCGAGGTTGTAGATGTAGTTGATGTTTGTTGTTGTTGTTGGCTTTCTTCATCATCTTGATCATCGATACCAGCAGCTTGATCTTGTACTTTTTGCTCATCTCTCTTTTTTCCACGTGAGATCCATTTCTTGAGAATTTCCACTTCAATATTACCCAAAATCAACTGTTCAACGTGGTAGAGGAGCAACGGCGTAGAGAGAACTCCAATGGTGCCTGGATCACCTTTTTGATACAGCACATTGATCAAAGGCACGCCCATAGCAACAGTTTTTGTGGCACCACAGTACTATACAAGAGAATTGATACGTCATGTTATTCCATTGTATCACGCATTGACTCACACAAACACACATACCATTACTGCAACAGTATCTTCTCGAGAATAGCGTAATCTATCCAACCATTTCAAAGGACCAAAGATGCGCTTCGAGTAAGGCAATCGAGCGAGCGCAAACGAAAAGACAGAGAACAAAACGTAGAACAAAAAGTTCAAGATGACAACGGCAGCAATGTCTTTGCCAGCCACTGCAGAAAAGGAGCCAGCATGAACCGCATCAGAAAAGACTGACCAGACCATCAACAACAAACAAAAGCTGCTAACATCAGACAGTCTACATTTCACTTTGAATTTTGCAACTGGTTCAGTAAATAACATCTGAATGGCTTGTCCAATAACCAGCGGTAATAAGACTGTAAGGCCCAATTGCTTTAAGACCATTATGAAATCAACCGAACCTCCTGCTGTATTTGCGCTCTCATCCTCTGGTGAAGCAGCCAACAGCGGGTCCTGGAAGTAAGAAACCAGCGCTGGTGATACAAAGATGCCTGAAAGAAAGAATAAGAGAACATAAAAGAAGATATTCATCACATCATGACGTACCAAGAACATTGCCTAAAGCAGCATTCATCAGTGCTTTTTGAATGTAGATGTATATAATTAGAAACTGGTATCCAGATGATGAGCACATCTCAAGATACACCTACCAGATGCTTCGTTTCCATTTGCATTTTTCGTCATGACCACATTGGAAGAGACGGTGGTTGGGGTACTGGCAGCAATGACTACACCAATCAAGAGCAAAGAGTTTACAGGCATATGCAGTTTGAAGAACAGGAGGACGAGGCCAAATACAAAGAACGGGATTATGATGAGATTGATGGTTTGTATCAGGAAATGCAATCGCACTCGAAGCAAAGTCTGGGCCAGTATCCTTGTACGTAACGACAGACCTGATATTAAAAAGATAACAACAACGGCGCCTAAATCAAGAACACTGGTTTGTATAACATGTCTTTTTACATAAACAAGCGCAAGCATACAACTTACCCCACTTTATACTCCATTCAGCTCGAATGTAACCGCCTTTTCTGCCTACATTTGGAAATTGCCATGCCAGTAAAATGGCAATTACTAAACCAAGCAAAAACCAATACTTTAGAAAAGCAGATTTAGCTATCGATTTAACTCGATTTAAGGTTTTTTTCAGTTTGCTCTCCTCTTGATCCGTCGGTTCATCGATGCTGCTGCTGGTGCTGCTGCTTGCTGTTGTTTCGATTGGAGGAATCACAAGCGATGTCTCTGATTTTATAAAAGATGAACTTGATTTTGTCTTTCCCAAATGAGATAACTGCAGTTCAAAGGGCCTTGTCAAGGTGGAGAAAGTGACATCACTTGTAAAGGATGGTGCAATGATGGAAGGCGGCCTTTTGGGTGGGGCTGACATTTGATGCATAAGAAAGAGAAGAGGGAGAGAGAAGAGCAAGAAAGAGATTGAAATGAAATCTGCCCTGATTTTTATAGCCGTTCACTAGTTTTCAACAAGACAGAATAAGCTAGGGGATGTTACGTTGTTGTGCGCTTTGCATTGTATATACAGATTATATGAATGATAGGGGGACATGTAATTTTGCATAAACAAATCTTGTTTGTCTTGAACTCCCCCCCAAAAATGATGTGTTACCTGAATGGAAGATCCCACTTGGGAGATGATAATGACGATGATGATATTTTGTGTCTGAGACTTGTGAATTTTCTATAAACAAAATCTCCCGCGAACTGTGAAAAAAAAAAAAGAAAAAGAAAAAAAAGAAAACTGGTATAAATAGTTACCAGTGTTTGCACAGCCTTATCAAGCATTGATCTCTTTTTCTTTTTCTCTTTTCCATTTTTCACGTCCTTTTCCAATGGTGAATGTCATTGATAAAACTCGCACTATACAGGAGTTGCCTCGTTTGCATGCCCTCACTTTAGCCGATGATGGTTCGCCCACCCAAGATAAAACTGTAAGTCATGCAATCGCAATGCATTAAAATCTGTAGATGGAAGCTTGGCACACGAATAACAAACACGCGTTTTTTTTTCTTACTGTTAGTATGTCCGTATTCCACTCTTCAAAGGCAAAGTTATTCTTCGCATTATTCTAAAGCCAGGTTCGTTGGCAGCTGGTGGAAGACCTGTCTTGTATACCAATTATCCCATTGAAGGGTAAGTTCATTGCTGTGGGCATTGTGGCGAGAGAGAGAGAGGGAAATGCTAAGATGTTTCTATAGTGAATTTGAGAGACATACATTTCATCCTGTCAAGTAAGTGGATCAATAGCATAATGACCCAATCAACCGTGACAACACACACACACACACACATACACACAAGGACAGGCTAACATGTCGGCATATTTAGGTTCATCAAGGATCCCAATCTACTTCATGCCTATTGTGACGTTAAGCTTGATCTTCCTGGTGCTTACCAATACAAGGTAGAGTACACTGCGGATGATAACGCCGGCAAAGTTACTTCGGAAGTGGGCTATGTCGTTGCCGAGCCTCGTATCGAATTGCCTCGTGCCAACCCATCCCAACAAGGCGAATTGCTGCCTCTGGATGGCTTGATGATCTTATCCATGGTGCCTAAATGGATGGGCCCTATTACGCAATGGAAGAAACTGATTGACCAAGTGGAATATGCTGGCTACAACATGATTCATTTTGTGCCTTTGCAAAAGCGCGGTGATTCCAACTCGCCCTATAGTATCGCTGATCAACTTGCTTTCGATGACGATGTGTTTGATGAAAAGGACCGCAAAAAATCCAATAAGGAGAAGCTGGCTATTGTTGAAAAAGCCATCACCAAGTTGAATACAGAACACGGCATCCTTAGTCTCTCTGATGTTGTTTGGAATCACACCAGTAACAGCACCGAATTTCTGTTGAAACATCCTGAAGCTGGTAAGTGGATGAACAAACTAAGGGGGGGGGGTGGTTGCTTCAGTGATAAAGTCATGCTTGCTGCTGCTGCTGATACTCAAAAACTATTCTGACTCTCTGTAGGCTACAATCTTCACAACTCGCCTTATCTCGTTCCTGCATACGAGCTGGATACAGCATTGATTGATCTTTCCGGAGATATGGACAAAGTTGGCTTACCACGTGAAGTCAAATCCACTCATGATGCCGACATCATTGTCAATTACATCAAAGACCACACCTTCAAGGCCTTGAAGTTGTACGAATACAAGGTGATTGATGTCGCTAAATACGTTGAGGAAATTCGCAATGCGCTTAGATCTCGTACTGCCGCTGCTGCTGATGCAGATCCATCTGCTTTCAAGGATGTGGTTCATTTACCCGTCAAGGAACGCACATATCATTTCGGAAAAAACGTCATTCAAGATGGACATCTAGGCACTCGATTCCACAAGTCTGTGCATGTCTCCAAGGCAATTGGATTCTTGCTGGCTTTCAACAACATTTCCAGCTTGGATCAAGTCTCTGAGGATCGTGTGGATGCTTTGGCCGATTCTTTCCAGGGCTTGTTGAATGATTACAACTTACCTCTGTACGAAGAATACGATATGGAATGCAAGGTCGCATTAGACAACATCAAGGGCAGACTTGTCTTTACTCGTTTAGCTGAAAATGGGCCCAAATTGGGTAGTATCACAAAGAGGTAACACACACTGATTTGAAACTTGCTTAGTCTTTGCTGACCAATCTTCCCTTTCAAACAGCAACCCTGTCATTGAGACCTATTTCACTCGTCTTGAGGATAAGAGCAAGAAGCATCCTGCAGGTAGTATGATGTTGGCAAACAACGGTTGGATTTGGAATGCAGACCCTCTAGTTGATTTCGCTGGTCCCGGTTCCACAGCCTACTTGCGTCGTGAGGTCATTATCTGGGGTGATTGTGTCAAACTACGTTACGGAAAAGCGCCTGAAGACAACCCATGGCTATGGAAACACATGCGCGAATACACAGAGCAAGTCGCTAGCATGTTCCACGGTATCCGTATCGACAACTGTCATTCCACACCTATCCACGTCGCCGAGTACTTTTTGGACGCTGCTCGCAAGATTCGTCCTGATCTCTATGTGCTGGCTGAGTTGTTTACTGGGTCTCCCGAGAAGGACAATGCTTTTGTATCCCGCTTGGGTATTCATGCCTTGATCCGTGAAGCCATGCAAGCATGGGACACGCATGAGTTGTCTCGTTTGGCTCACCGTCATGGTGGCAAGCCTGTAGGTAGTATGGATGAGGACATGGTTTGGAAATTGGTGCCTTACGAAGGAGATGAACATGATCAAGTGCTTCGTATTCCTATTACCAATGGCAGTATGCCTCGCGCCCTCTTTATGGACTGTACGCATGACAACGAAACACCGTTCCAAAAGAGAACTGCAGAGGTAATGCTTTGTATATGCCGTGTTGTCATGCTTACTGATATCTCATGTATACATAGGATACGCTGCCTAATGCTGCTGTTGTTGCATTCTCTGACTGTGCTGTAGGTAGTGTCAAGGGCTATGACGAAATCTACCCTCGTCTCTTGGACATTGTCAATGAAAAACGCCATTATGATCCCAACCCTCAACGCGATACTGGCGTTATTGCGGCCAAGCACAAGCTCTTGCGTCTGCACCAAAAAATGTGTTTGGAAGGCTATCATGAAGTCCATGTGCATCAAGAGAACGATTACTTGTTGGTCCATCGCCAGCACCCTGGCTCTCAATCTGGCTACTTGATGATCTCTCGCACTGCTTTCCCTGGCCAAGGATCTGGCCATTCTCCTATCCAACTCCGTAAATCAGAGGCAGAATTCGAGTTTGCCTATTCTCTCAAGATTGACGGTCATCAAGCCAAGGAATCAGAATACCTGGAGGGCCTTCCCTGCCATTTGGAGGCTCTGGATGCACCTCGATTCGACCGCCATGAAGATGACAAGGGCCAATTCTTGCAAGTCGTGCTTCCTGATAGCTTCACACCTGGCTCTATCTGCGTAATCAAGACCTCGATTGGCGATAAATCTGACATTCTCAAGACTATTACTACCATGGACGATCATGTTGTCAAGGACCTAGACTTTTTGGCCACCAACGTGGTATTGTACCGTTGTGAAAGCGAGGAAACGGACAGCACAGGCGGTGATGGTGTCTACAATGTCCCCAATTATGGCAAGTTGGTCTATGCCGGTCTCCAGGGCTTCATGTCTGTGCTCAACCCCATCATTGCCAACAACGATCTGGGCCACCCTCTCTGCGACAACTTGCGTGCTGGTCACTGGGCTCTTGATTACACTATCCATCGTCTCAAAGAGTATCAGTCGCACTACCCTGCTCTAGAAGCCTTGATTTCTTGGTTTGAAAAGCGTGCTACCTTGATTAAAGAAGTACCTGATTTCTTGGTCCCTAAATACTTTGCCTTGATCGTCAAGACAGCCTATGACAAGGTCTATGCACATGCCTTGACATTGATGTCGCCTCTGGTGCAACACGGCGACACCTTTATCAAGCAGTTAGCCATGACCAGTGTACAGATGCTGTGCCAAGTGCCCTCTGCTGGTCTCACACCTACTAAATCCACACCCTCTTTGGCTGCTGGTCTACCTCATTTCACTGTAGGCCATATGCGTGTCTGGGGACGTGATGTCTGCATCTCGCTTCGTGGTTTGCTCATGGTCACTGGTCGTTTTGAAGATGCCAAGAAGCACATTATCGCTTTTGCCGGATCGCTTCGTCATGGTTTGATTCCTAATCTCTTGGATTCTGTTCGTCGCCCCCGTTACAACTCGCGTGATTCTGCTTGGTTCTTTATGCAGTCGATCCAAGATTACTATAACTTGGCTCCTGACGGTAAATCCATCTTGGAAGCCGAGGTGCCCCGTCGTTTCCCCAAGGACGATCGCTTTGTTGAAGTAGAAGAAGGCTACACGTACAGCAGTACCATTGCTGAGATCATGCAGGAAGTGTTTGAACGTCATGCCCGTGGTATTCACTTTAGAGAACACAACGCTGGTAGACAAATTGATGAGCAAATGACAGACAAGGGCTTCAACATTGATATTGACGTGGACTGGAGCTCGGGTGTCTTGGTCGGTGGAAACATCTGGAACTGTGGTACATGGATGGACAAGATGGGCGAAAGTCCCAAGGCCAACAACAAGGGCTATCCCGGCACACCTCGTGATGGTGCTCCTGCTGAAATCACCGGTCTCTTGAAGAGTTCGCTTCGTTGGGTCAACCAATTGATTGAGCGTGGTGAGTACAAATGGAAGGGTGTCGATCATGTCAAGACAGACGACGGTGAAAAGACCATCACATTCAAGTACTGGAACGACCTCTTGCAAAAGAACTTTGAAAGAGTCTATTATGTGCCTCAAGAACCATCTCAGGACAAGGACTATGATGTGATTTCCAAAATTGTCAACCGTCGTGGTATCTACAAGGACGTCTACAAGGCCACTGAAGCCTACACCGAATACCAGCTTCGCCCCAACTTGTTTGTCGCTATGGCTGTTGCACCTGAACTCTTTGATAAGGAGCATGCCAAACAGTGCATCCAACTCTGTCGTGAAGCCTTGTTGGGTCCTCTTGGTATGCGTACACTGGATCCTCTGGACCAACAATACAAACCTTACTATCATAATTCCGAAGACTCTGAGGATTTCCAGACCTCCAAGGGCCGCAACTACCACCAAGGTCCTGAATGGTTATGGCCATTGGGTTATTATCTTCGTGCTGCTCGTCATTTCGATGCACTTACAAACCAAGAGATTGCTCGCATCTTGCGTAAACATCGTGAGTATGTCAGCAAAGACCCCTGGTGTGGTCTTCCTGAGTTAACCAACAAGGATGCTGAATACTGTCATGATTCTTGTACCACACAGTCTTGGTCTGCTGCTACCTTATTGGATCTCTTTTATGATTTGATTGAAGGTGGAGAGGAATGTTAGTCTCTCATTTCCACTGTAGTAGTCATTTCAGTTTAAAAAAAAATAATACGTTGCATTCTTTTGTATAATAAAACATGCTTTTTGTCATATAATACATTATCTACACTAAAAAAGCGCAAGAGATGGTTGCTTGACAATGTTTGTTTATTGACGGAAAGATTACAATAGATATTACTGTGTGATGACAATGGTGTTATAGATACAAGGTTACTTTTTCTTTTTTTAGGATTTGTTGTTCCAGAATCCAATGACACTAGACACATTGCTGTTATTGCCATGCGTGGTAATGACCGGTGATGATGATGCATTGTTGCTGTTGCTGCCATTGGTATAGGATTTATCGTTTGTCAAACAAGTTCCATTGGCAAGAGAAGGGCCCTGATAGGAAAGTGGGCTCAGAGGAGTCCATTCACCATCTGATTGTAAAGAGCTTGGGAACTTGAGACTACTTCCGCCTGTCACTATATGTATATACATGAGCTCTTTGTCAGTGCGATGCTCCATCATGGGTTTACTCTAATTGGCACATACGAATGAAACCATCTTCCTCAAATGGATTGTGATTACTAGCGCGCGTCTTGTCAGCTTTAGGGATATCTATACAACAAAAAGATCAATACAAAGACGACAGCCTTGTCTACATCAACACAGTATCATACCTTGACCATCTTCCCACCACTTTTTGGTATCCGTACTTGGAGGAGGAACTAACATAATAAATCAGCAAGCATACATATAAACCAGCCTGTACACCACACTTACAATCAGTTGAGTCAAAGGAAAGGTCTATCAGTGTATCTACAAAGGAATCGGATAATTTGGTGGATGTCGTACTTGGTACAGGATGCTTGCGTCTGGGAAGCTCGGGGGGAGGTGTGGCGCGAACTTCAATCGAGCTCAAGCTCTGGTATAACTCTTTTTGTAATTTCACCTTGGCATCATGATCTAAAGTGAGAATCTGTTCATCCATCGAGTAAGCAATCTGTATAGAAAATGAGACGTCTGTAGTCTACTTACATCTGCTTCGAATAACGCAAGTACTAAGAAAAGCATGTGTATATACAAGTGAGTCTAGTGTATACAAGGTGCTGTTTTGGTGGCTCATTCGTTTACCTGGCCTATGATCTGATGTGTATAGTTCTGCACGAGAGTATTGGAGTTGATTCAACTGCGCCCCTTTGAATAGAATACGATCTGTCCAGCCGGGAATTCTCTGCTTCTCACTGCAGGGCATGTATGAGATATCCAGGTTGCATTCAACAGCACATGAAAACGTACCTGGTATCATAAACATCTGTTCCATTGTCGTACTTGTAGGTAGGCAAGAAAGTGATGCAACCTTCTTGATATCCATTGAATACCCTTCCTTGACGCATTTCTCGTTGAAGCTGTTGTTTGATTCAGTCATGATGATTTTACCAGTCAGCAGAAACAGAGATGGGCTTACCTGATCATTTCTAAACAAAGCCTCGATATTACCCTCCTTGGCGTATAAGCGAGCCTGTGGTACATGGTGTCAGTAGCAATTCAGCACACATACACACGATTGGTGCATTACCTCCTCGTTTGGTAAGGATACGCGATAGTTCAAATCGCTCACCCAGATGACATTACTATAACCCCGTTTGATTACTACTTTATATCATAGTTCATCTCCAACATACACACACACACACACACACACACACACACACACACTTACTCATGACTATCGATAGTTTTGCCTCTCAAGAAACGCAAACCTTCGTTAATTGTATGGTAATCAGCGTTGCGATCGTCTACATTGGAGTGCCCTGAAGCCAAATGTGCAGCCACAAAGCAGAAACTTGTGTCACCGTAATCCATGCGAATTGCTACAGCTCCCTTATTACCAGCAATGCCCATGATACCCGTCTACGCATACATACAACGCATGAATATACAACATGGCGCACCAGCACTTGCAGCATACTACCTTCTTGATCGAAGTCTCTACATTTCTAATTTCGTCCACAATGTCTGACTTTACAAATACAATAAGAGCAGCACCCACCAACTGGTTGGATCGAAGCATGGTGTACTTTGATTTAGCACCTGACCGGGAGTTGAGTGTTGTTTCAATTTGCTGCTCCCAGATCTTTCTCTTTTCTGCATCTGTTGCCATGACTTGTTGCGGTGACAGCTCCACAATCTCTTGAAAACCCACCACATAGATATCTGGCTCATCATCGTTCCCTAGTCGTAATATCATCAACCAACAAATTCAAGTGACCCAACACACAGACAACACTCACATCGAAAATGTTGCAGCAGCCATGGATCCAATAACTCTCCTTTAAACCCCTTTCCATTCAAATTATACGATCCACTAAAGATGGTAATACGCCGACTGCTGGAATACTCTTTGACTCGCTTTGTCAACTGCCGGGTCACATTGTCGCTGATGGGATCATGGATGGCAATGATGGCTTGATTTGCTAGTTTGCCCAGCAACTGATCGATAACCTCCTGCTTGGCTTTGTCTTGAAAATTGTTGATATAGAATCGATTGACAGATTTGGTGGCGTCACTCAGTACATTCATAAACGTCACTTTGCCTGTTCTCGTGAAGGCGGATTTCAAAGCACCTGTACCTGCATAAATCTTGGACAGACTGTCACCGTTTTCTGCCCACAAATGTGAATGTCGGGCTATGACTCGCTCCAAGTGGATGCGTCTGTCCTTGAACCGATCTTGCACATAGTTGATCAACACACGCTTGGATATCACATTTTGTACCAAGTTGGTTCTGTCCAAACAGTCCATGCAATTGGTGCGGAAGACGCCTTTTTGGGTGTAGATGATTTGATTGTCGTCCGTGTCCATTAAAAAGAATCCATAGTCATCCAGATAGCGAGCGATGTCGTTCATCAGCATGGCTACGTTCTCGTAATTGCCTCCTCGGCATTCAGCGTGCAAGTCGAAATTCATCATCTTTACTGCCTTTTCGTCGTAGCCCAGTTGATGGACAGCTGTGTTGAATTCATTGCTGAGTAGTGTTTCGCCTCCTGAAGTGTCTCTTTGTGCTAGTAGGTTGATGTTACACACCGCATGATAACGATCGAGTAGTTCATCGAAATGCCTCTTTACAGCTGGTTGTGTTGCAGCAGATCCTCTGGATATCTGAATCTTGTGTTGAACCAGTTGCATGCCCTGCTGTTCCCAAAACACTGTTTGAATAGTATAAATGAGGCGTGCATTGCAAGCGACTGTCATTCATGCTTACCTGGCACACTGCCCCTAATCTGTGTATACGAGTAACAAATTCTATCCGAGTACAACACCGTTTCAGTCTAGCACCACCATCATCATTAGCAGCTTGTCCTTTTTCGCATTCCAGTGTTCCATACCTCTACGAAATTGGCGACATGTCCATTATCATCAATGCCTCTTGTATTGAATCGAGTTCCAGCTCTTTGACAGCTTAGTTTTGAAATGACAGACAGCTCAAATTTCTCGTTATCTATATCCACCACTTCCACCCCCACATAACCTCTGATGGCAAATACCAAAAATCCACCACGATCAAGATCCATCTGCTTCTTTCTATCCAACTTTGATCTAAAATCCAATAGCCCTGATATCAAGAATTGGTTCCATAAAAAGTGCTCATCAAAGGAATGGACGCCCAGAGAGGCTTTTGAGGTGCTACATTTTGTATGTAGATGTGTCAATCATCCAGCCAACCATGACGCATGCTAGCCATCTCACAACCTACCGAGCTTGCACTGTCTTTGTCAAGTCGAAATCCGGAGTAAAGTAGAAGCTACCCACCGAGAAGAGCTTTTGCAATTGAGCGCATGGATGCTGTATGACATTGCCATTATTGCTGCTTGGCTGGTCCCAGTCATCATCCCAACTTGCTGGGTCCACAAAGTCGTCATAGTTGTTGGAAGATAGCGAGTAAAATGAGACTGACTGAATCTTGTAGACTTCTTCTCCTGCTCTAATTCTTCCGACAGAGATACAATCTGTGACAATGGCAACAAAGCATTCTACCCTCATTTTTGGTGAATTAGTATACCTACAAACACATGCTTTGACAACTTACCATTTCGCACCGTAATCAAACCCAAGCAACCAAACACTGGACGCGAGTTGAGTATACGCCATTGTTGATCTTCAAATTCGGATGGGCCATATAGTTTAGCTATGGCTCGACTGTTGGACCCTCCATATTCTTCAAACACTAATACACCCGATGGTGCTTCTTCTAATACGGTGGGGCGTAAAGCAAGTGCTCTTGGATTCTCTCTTAATAGCAAATGTGTTTGCATCTTTTTCTATTGTTGTTGTTTTTTTTCGGTCGAGAAAGTACGAGTGAGAGAGAGAGAGAGAGAAAAATGCCAAGAAGGATGAATTAGATAATAATTTATAAGGAAGAAAGAGCACAAGTGGCCCTCTAGTGCCAAATTGCGCTTTTTGAAAATGCCTTGCGTGTCTATCCATAAGGGTTTAAGAGTAATCCCAAAATGGCACGCATACGACATACTGATTCATGTGCATTTGCTGCTTAATGCAGCCTGCCTTTGCTTTTCTGTCATGCTCCACGTCTGTTTCCATGGGCACAATTCATGTTCAGGCAGACAGTACAGTCGCATAGCACTCAAAAAGTGCAAATCACAGCGTCATTTGAAGGCATTTGGCCAGTGATTCCTGGTGATAGATGTGGGTTTAAACCGCCAGAATAGCATCAGACTATCCCCCTCGTCTAGCGCAAACTTCCTGACACCGTTGCTCACGTTTTTAGGGATGGAAAAAATATCGATCAAAAATTGATGGAAAACCATGAGGGGGTACCTCATAGTTTTTGCCAAAAATCAAACGATCGCATTGTTGACACCAAAAATGAAGACTTTTACTATAATGTATACTAAATCAAAATGTTGCTCTCGATCCAACGCAACTTCTGAAACCTTGTTTGTGGTGTTTTTATATGTGAAATCTCTACATTTTTTGCCAAAATCTTCTTTTCATTCTTTCTTAAATTACTCGATAGGTTTGTTCAAAACACTGCTTATCATTGGTACCATTGGATGCGCCTTGAAAAGGACTCGAGGAAAGCTTAAGGGAGTGTGAGATGATCCGCACATTTCATATAGTCGAATCTGGCAAAACAGTTGAATCAAGTCGAAAACAATTGAAAAAATTGTCCAATCTTGAGACAGATGTAAATCTGGCTTTTAATTGATTTTGGTTCATGTCTACAAGCGCTGTATGCCGTTGCTACTATAAAGACAAATAATGCGAAAACTAAGCTAAGTCTTTCCTTCTCTTCACGGCTTTAAACCTGGTAGAATATAATGATTTGGTACAGTTATAAATGCTTACAGCCAGTTCCATGGCGGCGATAGAGGTGAATCAAAGTATAACAAGTTTTGTAGGGCTCTATTAGCAAAGGAGGGTAAGACCAAATGACACCAAATTTACTCATGATAAAGCTTACACCACCAACGATACGAAAAGTATCTCATCCCCACAAATTTACCTATGTAGAATTTAATCCGTTTTCCTTTTTGTTGTATGTATCTAATCAAATCTATATTGAAAAAAAAAAGTATATATAGGATTGCATTCATAGATGTTGCCCTTTTTCTTTTTTCCTCTCTTTTCTATCTGTATTCCTGCATCTCATTTTACATCATGACATTTTCTTATATACAAGGTGGATTTCTCAATGCGCTTCAGTCTGATGCAAGCGATTCCAATGATTTGAATCTGTTGTATCAGAGCCAAGTGAACGCTTTTAAAGAAGATACCCTTCCCAATGAGAGCTATGAAGACCATATGACAAGCGATTCAAGCGTCAATCAGGGCCATGACCTTGAAGACATTGTGTATCCTGATTATACGGGCCTTACAGTAGACGACTATGGTTGGGGAATCAACTGCAATCTGCTACTGAACGGGTATAAATCATCCCTTGCTTCTGGTACAAATCCCTTCTACGGTTCTGGTGTTGTGCCGGATTTGTATGGATCAGTCAACCAAGTCGATGAAGCAGCTTCAGCTGAGAGCGCCATTCAACCTGATTCCCCACAGCCTTCCTTCAGCTCAATCATAGATTACAGCGCTTGTGCATCAGATGGAGAACAAGAGATTACGCAGGCTATACCTGAGCAGCTTCCCATAGACGGAGATGTATCTCCCAACTACGAGTGGCGCCTCAACGAGCTGGAATGGAATGAATTCAAAGAGATACCCAGAAGCACTTGTAGTGCTTTTATCGGTGAAGACAATACCAATGCAATACTTGGCGCTTCACAACATAATCTGCTTTATGTTGACAGGCTGCCTCCGATGTTTGAGGATGATCAAAAGGGTAGAATTTTCTCCTCATGGCCACGCTACGGTTATGACAGCAATGATATGGCGGCTTTCAAGGTACGTATGCAATCTCACTGCTAAAAACTAGAGTTGTCTATTCATTTGCTCTTGTACATGCATCTGTTGAAGAATGTTGTAAGCGACAACACTTCTGGACACAAACTTCAATCTACTGCTGGCGCTCTCACCAAAGCTGGATCAATTGCTAACCCCACTGCAAACCTCAACAAGAGCTTCAGGGAGCATGCTATTCGTGGACCGCAATCCCAAGCAAACAGAGCTTCTCTGCTTAGAAAGCCAAACAGCAATATTGTTGGAAATAGAGCTATGCATTATACCAACACCAGATCATTGAGCAACTGGGACACAATGCAATATAACTCTCACATTCAATCAGTACGACAACCGCCTTTATTTGACTATAATAGTGCTCTCGCTGATGCTGGTACCAGCATTCAAGGCGCTTTTGCCCGTACAAACATGCTCAACAGCAGCACAGGACACTGGTTTACTGTGTGCAATCATGCAGATAGAGAAGTGGCCCTCATCAACGAGAACAAAAGATCGAACTACTTTCTTCGTAAAGATCGCAATGCATCAAATGTTAGAAAAGACGGTTATTAACAGAACAATCCATGAAGGCGCTAATCCAGACAAAGATGCTTCTATTATAGATATACTTGTATAAACTTGTAAATAATCCACAAGCATGTAGAATAGTAGTATTTTAAAGAAAATAAGAGAAAGAAGGACTTGAAATTTGAAACATTGTGGGGGGAAATCCCAAGTTCTGGCTGATACACAGCCAAAATGTAGCTTATTAGCGAGTAAGTGAATTGCACATTAGACAATTGCATCAGGGTATTCGACCACGATAGTTCAAAATTTCCATTCAAGGGGTGGGAGCTGCAGTTGTATTGTGGTCAAGATGAAGCGAAATTGAAAAATCAACATTACAGATTATAGTTGTCTATGCGCTTCAAAACAGCTGTAACAATTGCCTCAAATCAAGCATAGCAAATTTCTGAAGATTCAAGCTATCTTATCCCCATCACAGCTGTTTAGTCATGGCCCAGTAGATCATTGACCTCGAAACAGGCATTTTGCAGCAAATTTTGCATAATATTGGTGATCATCCAATTGCAACAGGACCATTCATTTGACGTTCAGATGTAAGGGGACAGTAATTCAAATTTTCAAATCCATTCCCTTTTTCGTGTTTTATAGAGTATGCTTAAACTGTCGCCAACTACACACCTCACGTACTTTATCAAGGGCATACAAGAAGCCTTCAATTGGAGCCGAGTCATTCATCTTGTAACAACGTAAATGAAGCATCCACGCGCCATCTCATCAGACGTTGATTGACTCGTTTTAATCACTAGTTCAAAAACAGTGCAACATACGCTGCTCAAGAGCTTAGCATTGAATGGCGTTGTTTATCTGGGCATCCTCATTATACTAGAAACATTCTACAATACGCCGGATCACCATTTATTTGGGTACTCTTACACTGTGAGTTCAGTGTGCTCCAAGAACAACAAACGCCGGCTAACATTACCTCTCTGAAAGGACCTAACAGGCTATCCCTTATATCTCATATGTCTCGTAGTCAATTCCAAGCTATACAGCAAAATCGCACAGCACCAAGCACCAGAGCAACAAATGACCCTCAATTTAGTGGCGTCCGTCAATACTATCATCTTGTACGGAAATTTCGCACTGTTCATCACATTTCTGAGATGCATTCCGTTTGTGGGATCCATCCTGTCGTTCCTTGTTTATAGCATCGTCATGTCTTATTATTGCTTCGAGTAAAGCATCACATTGCATCTGTACAATGAGACTTTCATCGACACTAACGCCTCAACGTAGATACAAGTGGATAAATCAGGATTGGACAATCGAGCAGCGCATGGTGTATGCTGAAGAGCATTGGGCCTATTGCCTGGGATTTGGATTGCCTGCAACGACCCTCATCTTCTTTCTATCAACACTGAGAGCAGGCGGTGTGTTTGCACTGATATATCCTAGCGTGAGTTTAACAATGCCATGGCAAACACTAAAAACTGATTATTGACGCATAGTACATTATGATGGCATCGGTTGCATCCCCCGAGCCATTATCGACGCATGTTGCGCATTCAGCTGATCCTTTTGCACTCCCTTTCAGAGTGCCTGTCTTTTTCGCCATTCGACTCATGAACCAAGCTATTATCCAGGCCATTCGAACATTAGGCGGATCCAAAGGGGCAACATATGTAGTGGAAAAGAAAAAGGACAACCTGGGAAAGCTCGTTTAAAATGGACTGGTTATTCTTCAAATCCTAGTCACCACCTAATAAGCAAACGACGAGAGATTAAAAAAAAAAAAAAAAAAAAAAAGAAACATCCAAATCAAAAAATAAAACTTTTTATTACAACTACAACTGCTCCATCATGCCTCGTGTTGAAAGAAAAGGTCGTGCCAACAAGAAGAGAGGAAAGAAGGGAGGAAAGAAGGAAGAAGATGCCCAAGCCACTAGCATCACTCCAGGAGAGGCCATGGACATTGATGCTCCTGCTCCCAACAATGTCGCTACCCAAGAAGGTCCCGGTGGTGTGGTATTCAATGATCAGCATTTCCAAGCTGCTCACTTTGGTGAAGTTGATGAAGAATTGCTTGGTTACTTCAAGAACGTAGAGCAAACATTAGACGATCCTCATTTCGAAACAGGTGAAGGTATGTTGGCAAACATTGGAATAATGCAAAAGGCCTGTATCACTCATGGGATCCGTTTGACAGATCAAAGATTGTTTGTCGAGAATGTGTACAGTGAAGTCGATGGCAACGAATTCCGTCTCTCCACCAACTACTCTTGCTCTTTGATTCTCGAGAAATTGCTCAAAGTGTCTGATTCATTCCAGCTTCGAGTGTTTATGGATAAATTGAGTGGAAAAACCGTCGAATTATTCGCTCATCGTTTTGCTTCTCATGTCTGCCAAACCTTATTGACTTTGGCCGCTGATGTTGTTGAGCGTGAACAATTGGAGGGTGTGTCAGCGAATGAGACATCTCCTCTCAAGGAAGGTGAAGGCGAGCTTTTGTCCATGGAGAAGCTCATCCTCGGTGTGTGTGAAGACATCAAGCCTCATGTCGGTGGCCTTATTTCGCAGCAATTCGCCTCCCACGATATTCGTATTTTGCTCTTTGTTTTGGCTGGTAAACGTATTGACGAATCTGGAGACATCAAGGGCCAATTGAGAAGTAAGAAGTCCACTCAGTATAAAAAGGAGAACAACGACACATTCACAAAGGTAAGTAGTGGGTGCGATGCATTGGCAGAGTGGCTGTGCTAATGATTATATTAGTCTAGTGTCCGTTTAACACCCACAAGAAAAGTGCCTGATTCGTTCAAAGCCATGTTTAGAACGCTCACTACTGAGTTAGCCATCAACATGTCCGAGACGGAAGTGCGCACCCTGTCTGTTCACAAAGTCGCCAATCCTGTGTTGCAGGTACAGTCCATTCTATTGATCTGTAATGGTACCTTACTAACAGGCGCTTTTCTAGCTCTTATTGGAAATGCAAGAGAACGATAAAGAAGGACAAAAAGCCAAGAACATCCTTATTGACCGTATTTTATGGGGCATTGTCACCGATATTGATTCTAAGGAAGAGAATAGGGACAGAGACTCGTGGTTTGAGACCATGGTGCGTGATCCTGTTGGCTCGCATCTCTTGGAGGTTATTGTCAAGTGTGCACCAGACGCTATTTACAGAAAGATCTTCAAGACGTATCTCAAGGGCAAGCTCGAAAAGTTCAGCATGCATCCCATTTCCAACTTTGTTATTCAAAACTTGATCACGCATGTCAGAAAATCCAAGCAACTGGATCAAATGATGGCAGAACTCGGTAAATCATTCGAGAAGCTATTGAAATTCGGCAAATATGGCGTCATTCGTAGTTTGGTGGACGCCTCTGTTAGAATGGAGTCATCTCAAAAAGCTGTGGTGGACGCCATTGCTGTGGCATTGCACATGACTGAAGATGCTCAGCGCAAAGAATTCGTCAACTGTTGTATGCGCATGTGGACATATGAACAATGGAATGAAGCATCAGAGGACGAAAAATTAGACTTGTACAAATTCCACCTGCAGGGTTCTTTGATTGTGCAAGGTATCATGAAGATGGAGGCCGATGTCAACGCCATTGTAACCAACAGCTTCCTGTCACAAAGACCTGACACAGTGTATCGATGGTGTTTCTCTCCTGCTGGTTCCAGAGCCTTTGAATCCATTGTCGCTTCACCCAATGTCAACGCCAAGATGAAGAAGAAGATTATGCGTGATTTATCTGGCAAATACACAGCACTCGCCAAAGACAAATTTGGCAGCCATATCCTGGATAAATGTTGGGCTGCTGCCGACATTGATTCCAAAGAGAAGATTGCTGCTGAACTAGTGAAACACGAGCATGAATTGGCCAGTCATTACATTGGTAAAAGCATTCTTTGGACCTGCAAGATTGATCAGTACAAGAGAAGACATGATGATTGGGTTGAAAGAGAAAAGGGCGCTGAGCGTAAGCGTGAAATGTTTAGAGATATTCTTGATGACACACCTGTCGACAAGAAGCGTAAATTTGCATAATTTCATAGTGTATACATAGTTAATAAAAAATTGAAACTGTACAAAAAAAATACTAAACGAATGGGGGAGTTGTTGACACACATCTCGTGAAGATTGGAGACGAAACACATTTCAAGTGTAGTATGAAGATCACAATGATTGTGTAACTTGCAGAAAAAAAAAGCGAGCTTTGAGGGCAAATTGCTCATGCGCTGGAGCAATGTGGATGAATTGCATCTCTGCGTTTGCAGAGTTGGTTGTGTATAGTATGCACAACTAAGCGGTAGAGTCATCTACAACTGACAACGCTCTGCATAAGCATAGAAAGAGATCCAACATCACACAGATCAAACAATGCTGTATTTCACTCCAAACACGAGGCTTGATCCAAGCTTCACATGCCGATTGATCTAAAACTTTGATGTCAGAGGGATCACATGAAAGTAATCTGTATTTAATAAGCACGGACAGGCTAAAAGAAACTCGTAACTAAGGGTTTCTTGTTGGCATTCAAGCGTTATTTTCACATGCAAATGCCGAATCTCATATAAATACGTCCCTTTGGTTTTGATGGCTGCTGAAACTCATCATTATATTCATCTCATAAAAAAAAAATGCCTGCCTGGACTATTGCTGTAAGTATTTTTCTCTTGAGATCTACTACAAACACAAGCTCACATTATATACATAGATTCCCGAAACCCCCTCTGCTACCTATGTCATTGTCAAGAACATCTCTGCTCAGTCATCTGAAAAGACAGTAAAGGAGTTCTTTTTGTTCTGTGGCAAAATAAGTGAATTTGAGCTGACAATGTAAGTACCTACCCATATTGCGAAGTTGAGTTCTCTATCTAACGAGAGCTGTCATGTGCAGGGATGATGATGACATTCATCAAGTCGCTTTGATCCATTTCGAGCGTGAATCTGCTGCCAAGACAGCTACCCTTTTGAGTAACGGTAAGAATCTTACATAAGAAAAAAATGTGTGCTATGACAAGATGCTCAACTATTTATAGCTTTGATTGATGATTGCCATATTGTGGCTACACCTTACTTTGAGTCCATTGCTGCTAGTACTTCTACCACTTCCGCTACACCAGCTGCTGAGGACAAGGAAGTAGCTGAAAGCGATGCTAACACAACTACTCAAGAATCCAAAGCTAAATCTCGCATCGTTGCCGAGATGTTGGCTAATGGCTACATTCTTCAGGATCAAGTCGTTGCTAAAGGTCTCGAATATGACTCCAAGTACAGTCTCTCCAGTCGCTTAAGCAGCTACTTTACTACCCTTACTTCCAACGTAAAGCAAATCGACGAAAAGTATAGAATTTGGGACAAGGCTGTTGAAATTGATAACAAGTTCAAGATCCAAGAAAAGGTACAAAATGCCGCTCAAACTGCTCAGACCACTGCCAATGCTGCATTGCAATCACCTACTGGTCAAAAGGTAGAACGCATTGCTAGTCAAACCTTTGCTCAGATTGCTGCTGTTCATTTTGAAGCCAAGAAGATCCAAAAGGAAAAGGGAGCTACTACCACTGCAGCTACCACAACAACAACAACAACAACAAGTGAATCTGTTGCTGCCGCCTAAACAGTTTTATCTCAAAGAATGAAAGAGACCATTCACAAATCGTCATTGCTATCAATAAAAGCCTATTATATACCATCAATATTTTGATTTTGTGTTACATAATGCTTGATGTGTGAGATAAATATTACTACCATCACAGCTATTGTTGTGATTTCGAAGAGACCAGAGGCAAATAGTAAATGTATTGACTTGGCTGTGCAGTAAAAAAGGGGGTTAAAAAAGCAGGTAGAATACTGTTAAAATCCTTCTTTATTTGAAATTAGGATAATGTGCAATAACATGTATATTCTACGCCTCTATTTATACTATTTGGTTTATATCTCTTATCTGGCAGCAGTTTAGTAGTTGCCAGTGATTCCATTACTTTATATATTTTTGTTGGGTCATTTAGTTGTTGATCTAATGGATCAAGAACGGTATTTCAGTATATGGTTCTTGAATCATGCGTAAAGAATAGCTCTTTATTGTTGAGCCTGTATCCTTTTTAGGTATATTTATGTAACAACACATTACAATACCCTTGACATTTACTTTAATATCTGTCATCTCTTATTTTAGAGCATTTAACCCTTGCTATCATCATGCTAATATTATTATTGTGCATGCTTATCTGCTGATGGTAGCGTGGTTTGATTGAGATGACATTTATTTTGGGCTTTGTTTATGATGGGAATCTAGTCTAGTTCACTTCAGGCACCAAGATTAATGCAATATGAGCTTGTTGCTTCAGATGTGCACTTTATGATCCACGCTATAAGACGCATGCTTATATCCGTGATACTAGCTACAGATACTTTATGTACTATAAACTTGTACTATATATGAGACATGCTATAGACATGCCATATATCCAGATACATGCTAAAGATGTATGCTCAGCGATATACACTCAGATATGTACTATTGATATAGACTAAGGAGACTGTACCTATCGGATACATGCTATTAGATCGATATTAACTATCCTTGTAGAAAGGATAGATCAGGGTACTTCGGATGAGAGTCTAATTGTTCATCCAGGCAAAAGCTAAATCATGATTTATTAGCTTGTTGGAGTTGTCTTTTAGCATGATTAGACATTAGTTGATCTGAGTTGACTTATTTGTCAATCTAATTAATAGAACTTTTATCCATTGTTATAGTATATAAGAAGGATCATCTACCTGGCCAGTAGAGAGACTTCAGTTTTACTTTACACCTGTCAGTTTGATAATAAAACATACCTTCATCAAGTTGGCTTTACTGTTTTTTTTATTCTTTTTTTTTTCCGTGAATTTTAGTCTCTCAAACCTCAAATTCCACAACAATAAAAACCAATCTAAATAACCCTGACCAGGCTTGGATAAGCTATTATAGCAATTAAAGCAGTTGTAATGCAACTTTGAAAATTGAAGGTGTGATATTAGCTATTGTAAGTTGTTTATCCCCTTCTAGAATGCTGTGCATTTGTGTTATCCAGATATTGTTCACTAACTCGAATGTTTTTTCACTAAATTGTTTTCACTGAGACATGAACAGTGTCCATTCTGAAGAACATTACAGGCGTGATTATATACTTTTATTTCCATTTGATTAAGCTTTTATTATTACAACAGATCAAATATCGTTAAATGGCAGATCAACAAAAAATCAACTAGCTATAACTCTTCGTTGTTTCAACCTCTGAGCCAATCAGATTGCTTGAAAACTCCGCTGACCTAAAAAAAAATTTGCGAGGGTTTCCCCCTGTTTCGATGTGAGGCAAAATTTTAAGCTCCGCTATATATAGCAATATAGCTGTTACTGTCATCAAATTTCCCTCAGGTGCTAGAGCATGCCTTACTTACACCACCTAGCTTTAAATTCTGGCATTGAGACCCTCAATCATCACTAAAGTAAGTAGTGATAACCAATTGGAGGCAGCCTATCCACCTCCGAGTCTCGGATAAAGTCTTGTTGAGCTTCAGGGATAGGCACATCCACACAACGTAAAAGAAGGTATGCTTCAAAGAAACATAAAAACAATAAAAGAATGAAGAAAAGAACATATTACTATAAGAGTATAGTAGTACGTAAGCAAAAAAGGAACACTCACACAAAAAAGTGAGTCAAAAGAAAAGCATAACAACAAATATAACATAAAAATGCTCCAAACAACTCATTGTTGTTGCAACAAAAATGCTTACATGAGCAATGTGCATGGTAATAGTCGGATGTAAAGCAACACAAACACACACAATTGCAGGAGCAACAGCAGTGTTATAAGTGTGCAATACAACATAATGACTAATGTTGTTTCATGTGATGAAGCCACAGAGGCAACACAAATAACAACCCACGGCCATATAACAAAGTAGTATTACAACGGCAATACAGATATATAGTAGTAGCACATCATGCTTGTTGTTCGTACATAAGAAGCAACAACATTGCAAGCACCTGTTGAGCTGATCATATCACAGCCAACAAAAGAAAAAGAAAGCGCAACAAAGCAAACATTACGAATGCATTATCACGAGAAAGGAAGCAATAATACAAACGTCCAGAGAAGCTTTATATCATTGCGACCACAAGAAAAAAGGATACTTACCACTTACCACAGCCACGGATAGACCAGAAGAATATAAGCAATCATCAAAGATAGACCAGAGAACGAGCAGGCACCAGATACAGTAGACCAGAACAGACCATATTAGCAGCAGCAGCAGCAGCACCATAGAAAAACTAAAGAATGAACGCCATCAGCAGAGAGCAGATAAAAACCAAAGAAGTTACCACTTATCACCACCACAGACAGACCAGGAGAGTACAGGCAATCACCAGAGAGAGACCAGAGAACAAGTATACAGCAAACACAGTAGACCAGGAAGGACCATATTAGCAGTAGCAGCGGCAGCAACACCAGTAGCAATAACAGCAGCAACACCAGTAGCAATAACAGCAGTTTAGAAAAACCGAACAACGAGCGATACCAGAGACCAGGCAAAGATTAAAGAAGCAACTGCCAGAGATACACACCAAAGAAGCAGCTTCCGGACATAATAAACCAAAGAATCAGGCAGCAGAGATAACAGAGAAGTAATGGCATCAGCACCCACATCAAACAGTCAAAAAAAATTAGCGAAACCTAATAAACAAATCCGATTAGTGCTAATTCTACGTCTTCTAGTGCTCGTTATTGCATGGTACCTACTATATTTCACTTCAAAGAAGCAGCAACAAGTCTTTCTGGCAGTGCAATACAGTGTTATCAGAAGCTAGAGTGTTATTATCAACCAAACGGTATCCAAAACGACCATGGTTTGATGCTAAACGCGTTTTGCAAAAGAGAAAAAAAATGAGGGTATGGAAAAATGAGGGTATGGAAAAATGAGAGGGCACCTATCCGACGTCACCGCCTGTAGATTTAGTCTCAGTATTGTACTATAGCAGCAGTAATTGCGGCCATTTAATTTGAAATCGTGCTGTGGTATTTCCGTGTTCAAACTTGACTTGATTTGACATCCTTTGAACGTTTTTATCAAATCTAACAATGAAAACTGTCGTTGTCACATCCAACTTCCTGACACATTTTTCGATATCTAAGAAAGCCGCATCGAATGATGCTAATTTCATTCAGCTTTTAGACCGAAAATAATGAGAAAATTCCAAAAATACGAAAACAGGTTTTCTGTGAATATTTCAAATTCTAGCATATAAAAGTCTCATACAAACAGCTTCTAGTGTTGCATTTCATCTTTACAATCAATTTGATCTAATATGTATCATAGAAAAAGTCTTCATTTTTGAGATGAAAAACGCGATCGTTTGATTTTTGAGAAATTTCCCTTGCTAATACTCATGAAAAAATGATGATTTTCATGCATTTGCAACGACCCAAAAAAAATGGAGATAAGGCATCAGAAAGTAAAGCGTGGCCAAAAGGAGGCGTGTGGTGCTATTCCGAGCGCTCAAAACGCTTTGTAGCATGAGTTATTCGTGCTTGAAAAAGGCTAGATCTGAGCAGAATTCGACCTAAAAATAAGGCTTAGTCGGTTGTGTTACCATACAAGTAAGTGGGATATTCTTCTATCTGGTGATCCAGATGTTCTGCATTGTACAGAACTCCAAGTGATGGACACTTTTATTTCAGTTCTAAGGCTTAGATTTTCTTTTTCAAATGCTCAATTAAAATGACTTGTATGTTGAGCATCAATAATATCATACAAATTTGAATGTAACATATCGTTTAATTGGGACGAGATGCCCATCAGAAAACCACTAGTAATTATCAGTGTGGAATCTGAGGCTTTAATAGACTAAAATTCACGAAAAAAGAATAAAAAAAACAGTAAAGTCAACAACTTGATAAAGGTATGTGTGGAATACATCCACTATGATCTGCATTCCGACAGTTCATCCAGTTACCAGATTTAGATATAAACTGTATGTACGCTGGATTAGATGTACGATATCGATTTATACTATTAGAAGATATGGACTTCAGATACGCTAGTACTATAAGATTCATACTATATAAGATAATATAGGCTATAGATGGCACCACGGACATGGGTGGCACTATAGACTTATACTTATATTCCGACATTGACTACGGATGTTTACCATATCTGGATAGGCACCAAGGTTAATGCAATATGAGCTTGTTGCTTCAGATGTGCACTTTATGATCCACGCTATAAGACACATGCTTATATCCGTGATACTAGCTACAGATACTTTATGTACTACAGACTTGTACTATATATGAGACATGCTATAGACATGCATACGATATGCTATAGATATGCCATATATCCAGATACATGCTAAAGATGTATGCTCAGCGATATACACTCAGATATGTACTATTGATATAGACTAAGAAGACTGTACCTATTGGATACATGCTATTAGATCGATATTAATTATCCTTGTAGAAAGGATAGATCAGGGTACTTCGGATGAGAGTCTAATTGTTCATCCAGGCAAAAGCTAAATCATGATTTATTAGCTTGCTGGAGTTGTCTTTTAGCATTGTGGAATTTGAGGCTTTACAGACTAAAATTCACGGAAAAAAAAGAATAAAAAAACAGTAAAGTCAACTTGATAAAGGTATATTTTATTATCAAACTGACAGGTGTAAAGTAAACTGAAGTCTCTCTACTGGCCAGGTAGATGATCCTTCTTATATACTATAACAATGGATAAAAGTTCTATTAATTAGATTGACAAATAAGTCAACTCAGATCAACTAATGTCTAATCATGCTAAAAGACAACTCCAGCAAGCTAATCATGATTTAGCTCTGTCTGGATGAATAATTAGACTCTCATCCGAAGTACCCTGATCTATCCTTTCCATAAGGATAATTAATATCGATCTAGTAGCATGTATCCGATAGGTACAGTCTTCTTAGTCTATATTAATAGTACATATCTGAGTGTATATCGCTAAGCATACATCTTTAGCATGTATCTGGATATATGGCATGTCTATAGCATATCGTATGCATGTCTATAGCATGTCTCATATATAGTACAAGTCTGTAGTACATAGAGTATCTGTAGCTAGTATCACGGATATAAGCATGTGTCTTATAGCGTGGATCATGAAGTGCACATCTGAAGCAACAAGCTCATATTGCATTAATCTTGGTGCCTATCCAGATATGGTAAACATCCGTAGTCAATGTCGGAATACAAGTATAAGTCTATAGTGCCATCCATGTCCGTGGTGCCATCTATAGCCTATATCTTATATAGTATGAATCTTATAGTACTAGCGTATCTGAAGTCCATATCTTCTCATGATCATAGTATAAATCGATATCGTACATCTAATCCAGTGTACATACAGTTTATATCTAAATCTGGTAACTGGATGAACTGTCGGAATGCAGATCATAGTGGATGTCTTCCACATTTGCCCCCACCAGTTTCAACGCATGTTGACTAATTCAAAGAATTATGTAAACGATCAATGATCTGTATTTCGCATTCGCTGACAAAGATATAACGCAATGTGATAGTCTAAAGGTGCTACTGCAATTTGCATGTTGCCCTGATATATCCCATGACAAACATCACTTTACTGTTCTGCAATGTTGAGTCTCTTAGAGCCTCTCAAACGCTTGTCAGAATCATCAAGCTTACGCTTTGATTTGGAGGAAGCAGTGTCACCATTTAGTGCCTGTCTTCTCTTCTCAAGCAGCTCATATTCCTTGATCTTTGCCCAGTACTTACGAATGGTTTGAGGGTTGTTGAACGATGCAGCAGTTTCCCAGGAGTTGGCAGCTTCTCCAAATGTCTTCCATTTTACCAAATACTCTCTATTGTGTTCAGGACCACGATGCGCTCTGATCTCGTCAACCTCATATACTTCTTGTTCGATGATAGACTCGTCGATTGCTACCAGCTTCAATTCAGATGGCACATAGTCGCGATGTAATAGTTCATTCATATCGTCTTTCAACACATATGTAGATCTTTTCTTTTGAACAACTTGATAGGGTCCATCATAAGCGGCCTCAAGTTTGCTTTCTCTATGCGGAAGTCTTACCATAACCCAATCACCAACTTTGAAGTGTGTAATCTTGTGATGCTTATTGAATCGCGTTGCTTGCTCTTCAATAATGCGTTGTGTTCTTTGGTTAATAGCTGGAAAGACAACCTGGTTCATAATCTCTGCCTTCTTGCGTAGCTCACGGAGAGTCATTGGCTTCTTTGGTAAGTTGTCCTTGATCTTAGGATCATCGTAGTCTACGAATCTATTCAATGGTCTAGCAAACATCAATTGAAAAGGTGCACTCTCAGTGCGATACCTAATTTTTGTGTTTATAGCCAGTTGAGTTCCAGGTAGAACCGAGTCCCAGTCATAGATGTGTTCACTGACCATCTTACGAAGTGCATTAAGAATATTTTTAACACCTGATTCGGATGCACCATTGCCCCTAGCGTGGAAAGCCGTAGAGTATCTTTGATTGATGCCAAGTGCTTTACCGATCTCGCTCATCAAAGCACTCTTGAATTCACGTCCATTATCAGATTGTAGTATTTGTACTACGCCAAAGTCTCCAAAGATGGTAGTCAGAGCTCTAGCGACAGTATCGGTTTGTTTGTTGGGCAATGCACGAGTTATAATAAATCTGGTGCAAATGTCGTATACAACTAATATATATATATTGCCATTGTTGGTTGGAGTTAACGGACCAAGAAAGTCAATGCCTATGTGATCAAATGGACCATACGCTACAACGTTTCTCAGTTCATGATAACCCTTTTGAACTACATTGTGTCTTGCACATTCCATACATGATTGACAAATTGCCTTTGCATCATCATATAGACCTGTCCAATGAATACCTTCTTCATGTAGTTTCTTGACAATACTAGCGGCACCAAAGTGTCCAAATTCATGAGTTTCACGAAGCAGTTGGTCTCTCTCATTGTCAGGTGGTGCAATGTAAGCAACGCTTTCATAATTGCCCTCCTTGATCTTCATAGCAAGTACATTCAAGTGCTTGTCTTTATTATAGACTACTTTGTTCTTGGTTAGATAATGCTTTGTTTGCTTATTGTTGCCAATGAATCGTTTCTTGGAGCCTTTGCTTCTCATGATATTCTTTTGTAATTTAGCAATTTTCTTATCACTGTCTCCCGCCAGCTCTGTATGATCTTCTAAAGGTTCATACAAGCGACTAAGTTTGTCAGGTAAGATGTTGTCTAAGCCCTTGATATGAGTGAATTGCAGTTGGGGATACTCGTTTAAAATCTCCATGTAATTTTGAATGACTCTAGTAGGACATTCACATGTGTAGATATAAATCAGAGCTCGATGATCTGTCATAACCTCAATCTCAGGATGCCCGTACAATAAGGGTCGCAAACGAACTAAACCGAATAACACGGCATACAGTTCTCGTCTCAGGACAGGCCAGTTCTGTTGGGATTTGGTCAGAGATTTGCTCAACATCGCCACATAGACTGTGCGTCCTTGATCGTCGCGCTGCGTCAAAATGACTGCAACTGCATATAAGCTAGCATCACATTCAAGATAAAATTTCTTATTCATGTCTGGTGCAGTCAGTAAAGCTTCAGATAACAAGACCTTCTTGATAATCTCAAGTCGTTTGGTGTGCTCCTCAGTCCATTTGCTACCAGCATCTGGATCATTTCGTAGAGCATCAATAGGCGCCATCAGTTTTGACAGATTTGGGATGTGTGGTCTCAAATATGAAATAACACCAGCTAGTTGTTTAACCTGTTTGGCAGATTTGCATGGACCCCAATGATCAATGTCAGAGAGACGTCGCATGTCAACCTTGGAAACATGAGGACCAACTACAAAGCCTAGCAAGTAGATGCTAGATCGAAACCAGGAGCACTTTTCAACACCAATCTTTAAGTTGGCATGTGTCAAGCGTCTCAGCACCTCCTTAATCAATTCGCAATGACTGGATAAGGATGAAGATACGAGGCATAGGTCGTCCACATAGACCTCCACGTTGGGCATATCAGAAAACAAAATGTTCATGACAGAGCTAAAGACAGATGTGATTGGGCGCAACCCGAAACAGCAGCCTAACCATCTATACGATTTTCCTCTAAAATTGAACAAAAGCACATTTCTTGATATGTCAGAAATTCTAAATGAAAAATATGCGTTTTTCAGATCGATTTTCGAAAATATTGTCCCCTTCTGCTTGATCCGGGTGAAGATATCCTGTATATTTGGTATCTCAAATTGGTTTGTATTGTTGGGCATATGCTGGTTGATCCTCCGCACATCCATACAAACTCGAGTTTTGGTGGGTTTGCCATCATTGTCCTTCTTTGATACTGCAATGAGAGGGCTGTTGAATAAGCCGTTAGGTCTACACTGTTCTACAATTCCTGCATCCAGCCATTCATTCAATTGCTTTTCGATTTCGGGCATTGCATGATGTGCGATCGGATATTGCTTGACGTAGTAATCAACATTCTCCTTGATTGGTATAGTGATCTCAGATTCAGGCACGTTACAAAATGTTCCAGGCTTGATTCTCTGATTCTCATCAATAGCATCTTGGATGTTGCTCATATACTTATTCTCCTCAACTTGGGATTCAAAGATTGATGCGGTTTCTGGATCAATAGAATGTTTAGTATCAAAATTGACATTTTCGAAATCGATGCTTTCAAGAAGCTCTGATTTCTCTTCCTCTGTAAGATGTCCAATATCAGCAAACTTGTGAGCAACGCCAGTTAGCCCAATTCTAAGTCGACTCAATGTGTCTACACCCAGTAGCACATCAAAATCGCCTAGGTCCTGAATAAAATTGGATAGCTCAAACGAGTGATCAAATGAAATGTCATTAAGATATCTTATCTTGATAGCTGGTGTTTTACCCAATCTCTTTACTGAATGACTCAGAAAGTTCAAATTGCCTTCAACAGAAATAATATCTTGGGAAGTGAATAGTAGTTTATTGTGAAAAATGTTTTTATTTAAGAAGGTGGAATCTGATCCCGTATCTACTTTCGCGATCAAACGGACTGGTTTTCCTTCTTTGCTCTCTAAAATAATAGGAGTCAGTAACTGAAATGGATTGAAACTTTCAGGTACATTTTTCACATTAGACTTACAGTTGAGCGAGGCATCCTCTGCTTCAATCTCGTCCAAGCAAGCATCTATTTCCTCCATGGTGACATCTCCAACAGCATCACCAATGTCAGAATCAGTGCTACTTTCCATGGTAACATCGTTGGTCTCAGAACCAGAACCAGACTTGTTGTCCTTGCGAACAGTGGTTGTTTGTACAGTATGCACACCAATGTTCTTCCTTGATTCTCTCTCCTTCTTCCAGTCGTAGAACTCTTGACAACGATGACCGTAAGCACGGGGCTTACCACAAAAGTTGCAGGTTTTGGGATCAGAGGATGAGGAATTCATAGAATACGGAGCAGCAGTAGTAGCCCGGTTAGGCTTGTTGTCAGAGCCAAAGTGCTTCAATCTTGACTTACAGTCAATGGTGTTGTGGTTGGCATTGCTCCCGCCATGCTTCGCACAGAAATACCCAGTGGCAGATACCCTTGCCATCTTTGTTCTCAAACCAGAACCACCTGAACCACCCTTACGCTTACCTCTGATGTCGACCTCAACATCATCATCACCACGATTTTGCTCGTCAACAAGGAACAAAGGCAACACACACTCATAGATCTCGTTGATAGTCCATTTGTGGTTGGAACCATGCTTGACGGACATTTGGTTGACCATCATTTGCTGATTCTTGCGTAACAGCGTGAACTGATAGAACTTGGCTAACATGTTGCTGTTAGGAGGGAAGCCACAATCCTTGACGTACTTCATGAACTTATTCGTATAGTCCTGTAGAGTATCATTGTTCTTCATGCGCATGCTGAAGAGTTTGGCCATGGATTCCTCAGAGTTGATGGGAGCACCAAAATGTTTGCGGAACAATGCCTTGGCTTGATCCCAATCATTACATGCCAGAAGATCATTCTTGGTCCATGATTCGAAGTCAAATGGCAGTGAAACAGGCACGTAGCGTTTCCAAACCAAATTTACTTCATTACCGGATGCTCTGATGACGTTCTCAAAAGCACTGAAGAAATGATCGACTGTGGTGAATCGAGGATGGTCAGGCCAATGCTTAGCTTGTCCTACCACCTGGAAACGGGGGATCTCATTGAGATTGACAGGTCTAGCTTTGGAATCAGCCCTCTTAGTAATCGCATTGACTTGCTTGCTGAGCCATTCGATAGACGCAGATGCTTCATCAGCCGCCAAGCGTTCTTCCTCAGTGTAAGTATCACCAGCGTTACGATGGATCTGATCCAAGCGAGCCTGAGCAGTGTCAATCTTCTTGAGAAGATGATCAACTGCAGAAAGTTGAGCGTGCTCATCCACTTGCATAGATGAGTCATAAGGAGAAGAAACACGGATAGAATCTTGAGCAATATCCTCTTGAGTGTTTTCGGTAGCGTTGTATTGGTTGTGAGACATGATAAAAATAGTTTTTAAAGTAGAATAATAAAATGTAGAGTATAAGATAAAGTGTAAAAGTGATAACCTTTGAGTTGAAAAAAATGTGGAATTTGAGGCTTTACAGACTAAAATTCACGGAAAAAAAAGAATAAAAAAACAGTAAAGTCAACTTGATAAAGGTATATTTTATTATCAAACTGACAGGTGTAAAGTAAACTGAAGTCTCTCTACTGGCCAGGTAGATGATCCTTCTTATATACTATAACAATGGATAAAAGTTCTATTAATTAGATTGACAAATAAGTCAACTCAGATCAACTAATGTCTAATCATGCTAAAAGACAACTCCAGCAAGCTAATCATGATTTAGCTCTGTCTGGATGAATAATTAGACTCTCATCCGAAGTACCCTGATCTATCCTTTCCATAAGGATAATTAATATCGATCTAGTAGCATGTATCCGATAGGTACAGTCTTCTTAGTCTATATTAATAGTACATATCTGAGTGTATATCGCTAAGCATACATCTTTAGCATGTATCTGGATATATGGCATGTCTATAGCATATCGTATGCATGTCTATAGCATGTCTCATATATAGTACAAGTCTGTAGTACATAGAGTATCTGTAGCTAGTATCACGGATATAAGCATGTGTCTTATAGCGTGGATCATGAAGTGCACATCTGAAGCAACAAGCTCATATTGCATTAATCTTGGTGCCTATCCAGATATGGTAAACATCCGTAGTCAATGTCGGAATACAAGTATAAGTCTATAGTGCCATCCATGTCCGTGGTGCCATCTATAGCCTATATCTTATATAGTATGAATCTTATAGTACTAGCGTATCTGAAGTCCATATCTTCTCATGATCATAGTATAAATCGATATCGTACATCTAATCCAGTGTACATACAGTTTATATCTAAATCTGGTAACTGGATGAACTGTCGGAATGCAGATCATAGTGGATGTCTTCCACAAGCATGATTAAACATTAGTTGATCTGAGTTGACTTATTTGTCAATCTAATTAATAGAACTTTTATCCATTGTTATAGTATATAAGAAGGATCATCTACCTGGCCAGTAGAGAGACTTCAGTTTTACTTTACACCTGTCAGTTTGATAATAAAACATACCTTTATCAAGTTGACTTTACTGTTTTTTTATTTTTTTTTTCGTGAATTTTAGTCTATAAAGCCTCAAATTTTACAGTAACAATAAAGTCGATGATAATAATCAGTTGTCAACTGTACTTGAAACGAAAGCAAAGAGCTTGTTTATTACAGAGCATCTAACTAGCTTAAATATGATAGATTTCTGGTGAATGACTACCACGTTGAGATGGTCTACGTATAAATAGCAGGCCACTGGCGCCTTATGGATTGTTAGTATAGCTTGCTGAGAAGCTACCTAAGTCGATATGTTTCATGTAGTGTAGATGGATCTGGACATCTTGACATTAAGGAGATTGAATCTATTGTAGTTCCTGAGGCGCCCGTGCACACACAGTTGACTGGACTTGTAAACATAGATGTGATGTGATACGATAAACATCATCTATGTTGCTACAGTGTAAAAAGTGGCTTGAGCAGAAAGTGAATGTACCCTAAGATGCATGCTTACATGCAACATACGCCAGTATATTCTAGTGGAAAATAATGTTTGAGCGATTGATTTTGGATCATTTGCCTTTTAGGCATTGTAGGTCCGTGAACCATTTAAACACAATTCCACTGTGGTATCCTGGTGTCGAATCTTGTATCACAGGATTTGTAGGTATCATGAATATCTAATCGTTTAACTTTGATACAAAGTTTTGTTGTTTGCTTCCCCATTGTGCTGACAACGACTCAGCCTATCCAGTTTTTTCAGTCATCTCACCTTAATAAAGATGAGTGTTTAAAGTCGTGGATGTGCTTAGTTTTACGGCTAAATACGGCACTTACAATGTGGACGACAGTCAAAAGTGTCTTGCTGACCTGATGAGCATCGGGTTCAAACCGTGCAATTTGCTAGTTTCAATTTTGCATAATATCAGTGATGCTCAAGGTATAAAACTACTGTATTCATGCATTTCAAAAAGAAAGACCTGAGCCTCAGAGTTAGAATAAAAGTGTCTATTATTTAGAAATTGTGTTCCGTACAACGCAGAGCATCTATATCACCAAGCAGAGCTGTAATTTACATAGTTTTTTTTGGCAGAAAACCTCAGTTTGTCCTATTTTTAGACCAAATTCTGTTCAAACTTAGCCACTTTGAAGCTTGAATAACTCATGCTACAAAGCATTGTGGACGCTTGGAATAGCGCCAAACGTACCTTTTTAGCCACGTTTGACTAACTGATGCTTTTTTTCAAAATTTTTTTGTTCATTGCAAATCCACGAAAAATCCTCATTTTTTTCATGAGTATTAGCAAGGCAAAATTCTTGAAAATCAAACGATCGCGTTTTTCACCCCAAAAACAAAGATTTTTCTATGATACGTATTAGATCAAATTGATCGTAATGATGAAATGCAACACCGGAAACTCTTTTTCTGGAACTTTTATATGCTAAATTCTGACATATTCGCAAAAACCCTGTTTTCATATTTTTGAACATTGCTCATTATATTCGGCCTGAAAGATGAATGTAACCAGCATCATTCGATGTGCCTTCATTGACTCTATATAGATGCATTAGAAAGTAAAGTATAGCAACGACAATTTTCATAATCAAATTTAGCAAAAACGTTCAAAGAATGTAAGGTCGAGTCAAATTTGAACACGAAAATACCTACTGCACAATTTCAAATTAAAGTACAGCAGTTACGGCTGCCACGGCAGAAGACTGAGAGCAAATCTACTGGCTGTGACGTCGAATATGGCGCCCTCCCATTTTTCCATTCCCCCGTTTTTCCTCCCTTTTGCAAAACGCGTTTAGTATCGAATCATATTGGTTTTGGAACTCTTTTGATTGAAAATAACACTCTAGCTTTTGATAACACGTTCTTGCATTGTTAAAAGTACTTGATACTGCTTCTTCGAAGTGGAATATAGTAGGTACTATTCAATAGCGAGCACTGGAATACGTAAAATCAGCACTAATCGAATTTGTTTATTAGTTTTTGATAACTTTTTTGCCTTTTTGACGTGAGTGCTGCTGCCGTTACTTCTCTGCTATTTCTACTGCCTGCTTCTTTGGTTTACCCTGTCTGGTGATTGCTTCTTTGATTTCTATCTCTGGTAGTTGCTTCTTTAATCTTTGTCTGGTCTCTGGTGTCGCCCGTTCTTTGGTTTTCTATGCTGCTGCTGCTTCTGGTGTTGCTTCTGGTGTTGCTTCTGGTGTTGCTTCTGGTGTTGCTGCTGGTGTTGCTGCTGGTGTTGCTGATGGTATTGCTGCTGCTAGTCTGGTCTCCTTTGGTCTACTATTTGTGGTGTATGCTCGTTCTCTGGTATATCTCCGGTGGCTTCGTATTCTCAGGTCTATTTGTGGCTGTGGTAAGTGGTAAGTATTGTTTTTCTTCTGGTCGTAATGACATAAAGCTTCTCTGGACGTTTTTGTTATTACTTCCTTTCTCATGATAATGCATTCATGAGGTTTTCTTTGCTGCGCTTTTTTTTTCTTTTGTTGGCTGTGATACGATCAGCTCAACGGATGCTTACAATGTTGTTGCTTCGTATGTACGAACAACAAGCATGATGTGCTGCTATATATCTGTATTGCTGCTGTAATACTACTATGTTATATGGCCGTGGGTTGTTATTTGTGTTGCCTCTGTGGCTTCATCACATGAAACAACATTTGGTCATTATGTTGTATTGTACACTTATAATACTGCTGTTGCTCCTGCAATTGTACGTGTTTGTGTTGCTCTACATCCGATTATTGCCATGCACGTTGCTCATGTATGCATTCTTGTTACAACAACAACAAGCTATTCTGAACATTCTCTGATGTTGTGTTTGTTATGCTTTTCTTTGACTCATTGCGTATGAGTATTTCTTTTTTGCCTTCATACTCCTGTAGTACTCCTGTAGTACTACTGTAGCATGTTCTTTTCTTCTGTTCCTTTTTTCTTTTATTATGTTTCTTTGAAGCATACATTATTACGTTGTGGTGGATGTGCCTATCGCTGAAGCTCAACAAGACTTTATCCGAGACTAGGAGATGGATAGGCTGCCTCCATTTGGTTATCGCTACTTACTTTAGTGATGATTGAGAGTCTCAACGCTAGAATCTAAAAGCTAGGTGGTGTAAGTAAGGCATGCTCTAGCACCTGAGGGAAGTTTGATGATAGCAACGGCTATATTGCTATATATAGCTGAGCTTAAAATTTTGCCTCACATCAAAACAGAGGGAAACCCTCGCAAATTTTTTTTTAGGTCAACGGAGTTTTCAAGCAATCTGATTGGCTAAGAGGTTGAAACAGCGAAGGGTTATAGTTAGTTGATCTCCGATTAATCTGTCATTTATCATGGTTTGTGTTTTTGTAATAAATGGGTATCCAAACAGAAACAATTTATATTCTTCGTTATTCAAAAGTATAAGATGAAGTACAGTAATTTGATCTGGCGTCTACTACATAGTTTGATGAGATAATTAATAGAAATCAAGCTTCATTGACATCTTTTTCATCTTCATCTTCTTTGATAGTAGGTGCTAATTTACCACGTTTGTCATTTAATTTATGTCCTGGTGAAATTATACAGTATAAATAGTATAATAGGTGTATTCTGGTCATCCCGCCACTAAACAATCATTTTACTGTTGGGAGCTATAATTCAATATTTTATGCTTAAAAAGAGTGCCTTTTCCTCAACAACTGGAAATGCATGATTAAGTTACCGACTTGATTCACCTTTGCAACCTCTTTGCAGAAACTGGCTATATTATGAGTTAAATGACTCTGTCAGACAACTAACAAAGAATTTTGCATGCACCACTGTAGCAAAAGTTAGACTTGAGCGGTCACTGTTCAACAATTTAGCGAGGGCTAGCATACAGGGTGCTGTAGATTCATAAGAACTGATATTACTACGGATGTGAGTAAGACCTTAAACAATAGGTAAAGCATAGGTCTATTCAATGAGTATGGTTATAGGTAAAGTGTTACAGATTTAAAGAGATACGTTTCTTTGAAAGGCCTCAAAAAAATGAAAGACTGGCTTGTCTGAATAGAAGCTGCGGGATAACTATCTAGAAGAATACCATTCGATGCGCATTTTTATTATTTGCAATCTAACTACGTACTTGAGCAATGGTTGCCGCCGAAAAGAATACGGTCGAGCGACTAAAAGGCGCAAATATGCATCGTAATGGTGTTGAGCCAGTAGGAACTCGCAAGTTCCAAGTTGAGAAAATGACAAGGCGAGAATGTTAGCCTAAAGATGTACGTCCAGTATTGAGCTTGAGATCGTGTCGATTTCAAGGTGTCGATAAGAACTTGACATGTCAGTAAATCTTGCTGTTAAGACTAGATAATCATTATAGCTTCCGTTCATCAATCGCTCATTACGGTACTACCAGGAAATTCTAAGAATAGCGCATGGCCTACGATGTAAGACCATACTACGATTTACGATACAACAAATGCTCTCTACTAAGTCGATGGCAAAACATTTAGTATGCGCCACGCCGACTTTCTCGACAAGAGATAAGTTTTAGACGTTGCATACACAGCATTTTATTCAATACACTAGAATACTTAATTTGTACATAGTACTGTTCAAAGATCTGTCTTTTGACAATGCTTGCCATCGTAACCTTACGACCACATCTTTTGTCGTTGTACGTGCTGCTATAAATGGGATTGCATCTTTTATCATCACAAGTAATCTATGAATCAAAGCGTTAAGCATCCGTAAAGATTAGAGATCAGCATGGTCTTATCCAGCTTCTTTATAGTCCTATACTTACAAAATGTCTGAAGATTTCCCCTGTGGCACTACAATATATTTCTTTGTCCATAAATCTCCATCTTTTGCCGCATATCAGGTTCTGGATATACAAGTGCAGTTTGCCTTGGGCTCTCAGGATCTAACATTCGAGAATTTACCAAATCCAGAATGTCAGAACACATATCAAGTGCAACTCAATATGCTTGACCTTATCAAGGTCAAAGGAAAAGCTCATCCTGCTTAAAGAGTATAACTTGCTACTCTAATTTACAGTGCAATACCCTTCTGATTTGTGACTTTGGAGTCTTATTGTGTGAATGACATTCCTGAGATTTTTAAGCGACTTGATTTTTTCACCACTCCATTTCTTTTTTTTTTTCTTTTTCATTCATAGTTTCCATCATGCCACCTAAAGGTATACAATCTAGTCTGTTGATCACTTGTAAATACGCTCTGTGCTGATAAATCTCTCTTTTTTATTTTTGAATCAGAGGCCTTAAAACGTAAAAGGGGCAGACCACCAGTCAATGCCAAAGAAACCAGCACAACACCACCACCACCACTGTTTACTAGAAAATCCAGTTCAAGGATTGCACAAAGCACTAGAAAATCCACCAGCGCACCTGACCCTGAGCCAACAACGCGCTCCTCATCTAGAAAGAGAGGCAGACCAAGCACATACTATCCAGCCGTTCATGAAGAAAATGACGCGAAACGAAAGCGCGAAAGTGGTCGTACAACGACAGGTCCCAAATCTCCAGTATCAGACGAATATGAAGAGGAGGCAGAGAAAGAGGAGGAGAAAGACGAAGACGAGGAAATTGATGTGGGCCAGCAAGACGAGAAGCCAGTCTCTGCATTGGGTGATGAGAATGATGTAGAGTCAGATAGGGATGACATTGGTGAAACCAAAGTAGATGGTCAAGGCCATTTATTAGAAGGTAAATCAGAGTTTTTCTTTGAAAGCTCAATGGAAGAGAATACTTATCATACTTGAGACAGGTCGTGAGTACAAGGTTTCTACATTTACACTACCCAATCATGGTGAGCAATTACTCATGCTGGCAATGGAATGCACCAAATTACTAGGCTATCGTGATAGCTATCTCTTCTTTCACAAACACCCCCTATTGAAGCGTATTCGTATCAATGACGAAGAAAAGGCCATGTTGAAAGATATGGGCCTGGTGGTGCAATGGTTCAAGCATCGTGATGTCGCTGTTGTTACTGCTCGTTCCGTATTCAAATGCTTTGGACACAAGATCATCAAACGTGGTAGACGCATTCGAGATGATTATTACGAAAACGGACATCCAGAAGAAAAAGCAACAACCAGACAATCAGCACATCTTCGCAAGCAAGCATCCTCCAGTGACGGTACTGCTGCTGCTTCTAGTTCATCCATGTTTGGCAATGGAACGCATACCAGTAACGAAGAGGAAGAGGAAAACGACGGTTCTCGTAAATCATTGATTGGCAAGACAGCAAGATCAGAAGGATACGCATCAAAAGCACCACTTACAAATCAAACTTGGATGCATCATGCCGCTTTGGCAGCGAGAGGATTCAACGCTCAATTACACGAAAGACGAGCCGCTAAGCCTACCTTTTACGATATTCATTCCAACATCAATCAGGTGCCAGCCTCGTATCAATCTACATCATGCAAATTCGAGCTCATTAAGGGAGACAGCGCGGCAGCACCATTAGTCGAGTTTGACGCTCAAGTAGCAACCACCGCAGCTACCAAGGCACCCGTTTATCGTGGCATTGGAAAGTTTTTATTGGACTGCAATGTGGATGCTGTTGTGGAAGCGTACCCAGGGTCAGCAGAGGAAAAGGACAAACTCAGAGCAGTGTTGACAAACGACCAACAAGTGAAAGCTTTGGATACAAATGACGATGACAGGTATCCATTAGCCATCATGGAAGGACAATTTCAAGCACAGTTCCCAATGTGAGTTTTTGCAGTATTGATAAAGATATATACTGACAAACTAGAACAGACATCAAGCACGATTCAACTATCCTACACCCAAAGTACCTGATCCGACTGACATGGTAGACACAGCACAATCCTTGGCCGCTCAACAATTCTATCTGGGCTTGGTGTATCAGTCCGTCAATCAATTCGCTGATCCAGCCAGACAATCACCCATGGGCAGATCACCACAGAGTTATTCACCTGCTCCCCCACCACCACAGCAACCACAAATTCAACATACACCTCCTGTTCAACCCACACTACCCATGCAACCACAACCATCGCCACAACAAATGCAACTACAGCCACCCAGAATGACCATGCCTGTCGTGACACCAGAACCACCCATGTGCCGAACCATGCTTCCAGGCAACCAAATGTGCAGAAATCCAGTCAACAAGCCAGGAGAAAAATGTTCTGCTCATCAATCACCTAAACAAATGTCTGATTTTGCCAAGGGACCTCCGCCGGTAAGTGTGGCAGAGAATGTTGATAAGAGGTCCACTTGCTCATGTATTCCTATCCCATCTAGCAAATTGTCTACTCTGATAACAAGTGCGCAGACTGTCACCAATTAAAAGCAGCCGAATCCTTGTTCAATTCACCCGAAGAGCATGTCACTGATGATTTCACCGTGATCAAATGTTCCAAATGTACTCGAAAGTATCACCCTGTGTGCGCCAATCTAACTACGCCATTACAAGTAGCAGCGGTAGAGTCTTACCCATGGTCTTGCCCTGAATGTAAGATTTGCTGTGTGTGTAAGAGTGCTGGTGATGAATCCACACTGATGATTTGTGATGGATGTGATCGAGGATGGCATACTGGATGGTAAGTTGTTGTCAACCAGTATATTATGCACAGTAGCAACTCACACTTTTATCAGCTGTGATCCCAAGGTGGAAAATGTGCCTGAAGGATCATGGCTCTGCCAATTCTGTGCCAAATGTCATAGCTGTGGTGAACATGGCATGGAAGAAGAATCACAATACACACATGCGATAGCACCCAAAAGCGACCGCTACAAGTATCCCGTCTATTTGGCCACTTACTGTCCCAAATGCAACGGTAATTTCAAAGACGACCGGTTCTGCACCGTGTGTCTCAAGACGTACTCTGAGGAAGAAGAAAACGACGATGAGGACAATGAAATGGTTGCTTGTGATACATGCGATCATTGGGTCCATACACGCTGTGATGAGCAATTGACACCCGAGAAATATCAAGTTTTGTGCGATGATGAAGACGCAAAGTATAAATGTCCCATGTGTGAAGACAGATTCAAACGTCTTGTGGATACAAGTACGGCTGATTTAGCGCTCAAGGGACTATCAGCACCTTGTGGTACTGCAGTTGGGCTTTTGGGCGGAAAGGCAAGTAAACAGTGGGTATATGGGATAGAGGTTTATTGCTAACCGTTGGAGTAGATCAAAACAAGAGGCATTGTGAAATTTAAAGAAATCAAAATTGGTGTACCTGAAATCAACGGTGCAGGCATTGCAGAAATGCCAGCCAACAAAAAATAGGGGCTTCTAATGTGAGGATCGCTGATTGACAGTCGAGAGATACGCATTCCAGCCTAAAGCAACCACATTTGTTACCATGAGTCGATAATTCAACGGAGTGAAATAAAAGTTGACAACTTGAACTGCTGGCCAAATCTTCACACATACACACATACATTATATAATAAATAAACATGGCTTTTCATACAGACACTTAACATGTAGTATTACCTTGTAATTACCAATAAGCGCAGTCGTATACCCACTGGATAGCTTTTCTTTGATCTCTTGCAGTGATTTGCCCTCAAAAATGCCTTGACCGGTAAAGAAGGCTAACTTGATGCATCAGTGAAGCTCAATAACATGTGGCAGAGCTATACATCTTGTTTACCTGCGATAAAGAAGGGTGCAAAGACGAATTGATCTAATGCTACTTTGGTGGCTAAACCTAAGAGAGATACTTTAGTATAGATTACACAAACCAATGTGATACCACATATCCACCTTGAAACGCATTCTTTGTAGCAACTTTTCTATCAATAAATCGATACCAATTGCTCAGTGCTGGACCAGCGAAAACACCACCAAAGGCCGTCATTCTAAATGTGCGTGTAAAATCATGCTTATCCCAGCCTTGTTTCTCTACAAATTGCTGTGCAATGACATCGCCTAAAAGGAAAAAAAAAAAAAAAAAAAAAAAAAAAAGGGTTCATCTAACCATGGTTGCATTTTTTTTTTCAGCTTGAAATTACCAGCACCAAACAAGACAGCTATAACAAGAAAAAAGACATTAGTCATATCCATGCCTCTACTAGCGACATCCATTACCGTACCTGTGGATACACTTTGAATCAGGATGGGCCTCTTTGTAAGCACTCTATGATATGCAGCAAACATCGAGATAATGATAGAGATATGACAAAAGAACCACGATATCTAATTGGCTTCATGTCGCGCTACTTCGGTCGTCTCTTTTAAGCTCTTTTGCTACTCCTACCAAAAATTATCTTCATCATCATTATCCCAATCAAGGTATAGATTTCATTTCATTTTAACTTTTTTTTTTTTTTTTTTTCTTTCTCGCTTTTTTCTTTTTTGTTTGTATAAACTTGCTCGAAACAATGTCAAGCATCATCAATAAACTTCGAAGACGTCATTCACATGAATATGCGCCCTACCAACATTTGGAGCAACATTTTGAATCTGCCGAAATTGTAAGAGATACCATCATTGGTCTTTCTGGTGAGTAACAAATGTAATACGAGTCGAATTGGATGGACTGACATGATGAACAAAGATGGCTTAACTGTGCCATTTGCCTTGGCTGCTGGCCTTTCCTCGCTTGGTAGCTCAAAGATTGTCATTTATGGTGGTGCTGCTGGTAAGTCATTTTTGGAGAGAGAGAGATTTTGAAACAAGTCAACTCATGGCATTGACATGTTGTATAGAACTTGTAAGGTAAATAGTGTTCATTCATATGTGTGTATGCAACATGTATGCTGAGGTGCCTGCTTGCTTTAGTGGCGCTATTTCAATGGGTTTGGGCGGTTACTTGGCTGCGAGATCAGAGATTGATCATTACCGCACTGAACGCCAAAGAGAGGAGCGTGAGGTAGAGGAGTGCCCACAAGATGAGGAAGACGAAATTGTGGATATTTTGGAGCCTTACGGATTGGACAGAGACACCATTCAACCTCTGATTGAGAAGCTCAAGAGCGACCCTCAAAAGTTTGTTGATTTCATGATGAAATTCGAGTTGAATTTGGAGATGCCTGATCCTCGCCGTAGCTGGGTAGGTAGTAGTAGTAGTAGTAGTGAGATCTGGGGTGAAAATAGAAACAATGCTCATTATGTTGTAGATTTCCGCATTGACCATTGGTTTATCCTACTTTATTGGTGGTTTGATCCCATTGTTACCTTACTGTTTCTTTGACGACTCGATCTACGCTCTTTATATCTCTGTCGCTGTGACATTCTTGACATTGCTGGTGTTTGGTTACATCAAGAGTAGACTAGTGAATCCAAATGGTGCTGTTTGGGGTGCTATTCAAACATTATTAATTGGTGCTATTGCTGCTGGTGCAAGTTATGGTATCGTCTATTTATTACCTCAAGAACCAGGTGTCTTGTTCTTCAATAAAGTTTAAGGGGGGCGGCATAATACCCAGTGTATATATGTAGCACCAGATTTATGCTGAAGGCAAACCCACTGGTCGCACTGTTCAGTTTTTATGCAACTAACCTAATCTTGTTTGTTTGTGTGCGTTTCATGCTGATGATACACCTTCTCCAAGCCTCCTCAGACACTATTTGAAAAAAGAGCCCTCAAATTAAGGGACTCCTGCACAAACTGATATAAATAGCTCTTTTTTCCATTTTGTGCCTTTTCTCTCTCCCTTTCTCTTTTTCTACAATACACCATGAACATACTGCGTACGCTTTGGCCGTTGATTTTCATCCTGCCATCTCTGGCCATTGCCTCTCCTGAGGAATTAAAGACGTTGTACGATCGAAAAGTGGATTTCATCATTCAAGATTATAGCAGCAACAGTATCCAAATTCCAACATGGCTGAATACGTTTTCCAGTGAAAATGGTACCTGGACGGATGTGGATTATACTGCTGGATGTACAGCTCGAAGAGCCAACTGGCCAGCACAGCAACACTTTATACGCATTGGTAGGTGGTGAATTGGGAGCTTGGAATAGACCACGCTAATTGGCATATGCGTACAGTGTCCATGGCAAGTCAGTATAGAGCAGATCCTGCCAACAGCACACAATTGTTGCCTTACATTTCAAAGGCCATGGACTATTGGTTTGATCATAATTACACACCAGATGCATGCTTGGATCAAGGTGGATTACCCAATAGTGAATGTCCATGCGGTACACCTGGATTTTGGAATACAAACTGGTTTGGTCAGGTATATTTAGACTTAACAGCATGTCATATATGTACATTATGTTTACAAAACAAAAAAAAAAAAAAAAAAAAAACTACTCTATAATTAGATGATTTTGATGCCTAAATTGATATCAAATACCTGTGTCTTGCTCAAATCAAACTTGACAACCACGCAACGAGGCAACTGTACGCTTGTCAGCCAAAGAGTGTATAATCGCATTGACACGGATGTGCTGGGCATCGGTCCCATGACAGGCGCCAATATGCTGGATGCTGCCACTAGTGTCTTGAACCTTGGCTTACTGACAGACAATGAAACGCTTGCCAGAGACGCTTTAAATCATTTTTATAATCAGACCACCATCACACCAGGCACAGGTGTTGATGGTGTCAAGGTTGATGGCTCCTACTTGCAGCATTTCGCTCAACTCTACACTGGCAATTACGGGAAAGACTTTATCAATTCTGTCGTGGTAGCCTATATACAGACCAGTAACACATCGTTTGCACCTCCTGCAGAATCTCAGTCAGCATTCCTGACGTTGATCAATGGCACTGAATGGATGATTATCAGCAACCACACTGCCAATGCTGCATCATCATCCAACCACAACAGCACTCTGCTATGGGAGTACAGTGTCATTGGCCGCATGGTATCCTTCTTGGCTGCGGATAAGCAGGCCAGTGGTGGCGTTGCACTGAATCTCACCCGCATTCAACTCGCTGTAGAAGGATGGCAGAATGCTTCCAGTATCCAATCCATTGTACAACGCTTGAGTGACCTCAAAACACCATCATCATCGTCATCAGAAGGCCAAGGTAAACTCTCAGGCACACGCAGCTTCTACACGTCTGACTATCTGGTGCACCGAAGCTCCAGCTACGTTACAACGCTAAAGTCATTCTCTACTCGTACAACCAATTCTGAATGCAACAACGACCAAAATTCCTTTGGCTTTCACTTGAGTGATGGCTCCATCTTTTCATATATCGATGGTGACGAGTACATTGATGTGTTTGCCTCGTACGATTGGAATCTGATCCCAGGCACCACTGTGGATTACGGCGCCACGCCTTTTGGCTGTAATATCACACAGTTTTACGGCAACACAACGTTCGTTGGATCTGTTACACGCAACAAGGAAGGTTCTTCGTCGCAAGGCGGTATGGCAGTAATGCAGTACTTGAACCCAATGACGGGAAGTTTGCGATGGGAAAAAACCTTCTATTTCTTTCCTGGCTTCTATGCTGTTCAAATTGGCCCCATATACTCTCAAGGCACAGCACCTATTGTTACTACCTTGGATCAGTCCAACCTCAAAGGCGATGTCTATGTTGATAACCAGAAGCTAACAGTCAATCAGTTCACAGCGTCTCAGGACAGAAAGAGCAAACACATCAACATCTGGCATAATCGCGTCTTGTACACAGTACTGGATCAACATTCAAATTCGACTATTCCTAATATAAGCATCAACACGGCAGCACATGATGTGAACGATTGGTCATCCATAGGCATTTCTCAAGGTAAAGCGACCCAGCCCATATTTACTGCTACCATTCAGCATCCTCCAGCTGCGTTGGTAGAAGGCAGCAATAACACTACAGCAGCTCCTGTCACTTACATTGCCCAATTGAATGTGGAATCCAAGCAAGAGCAAGCTCCTGAAAGCCTTATTCAGTTTGTCTACCAAGATGATCAAGCATTGGGCAAAATACGAGGCGCTTATCACGTCAAAAACAAGGCAATTGCACTGGCCTTCTGGACAGCAGGCAGCTATCAAACGCCTTGGGGTATCAGTGTAAAGACAAACCAGCCCATTTTAACGTTTTTCACCATGGAAAAGCAATCGTATACCTTGACAGTATCTGACCCAACACAACTGCTGACCCAAGTCAACATCACTGTCATTCACGGTCATGCAGAATCAAAGGATTACAGCGTCAATTTGCCCCAGGGTCCATTTGCTGGTAGTAGTATCAATATAATTTGATTTTTGGTATTCATTAAATCACAAAACACATGTATCGCTTGTACGCCTTTTTGAAGCTCTCTTTCTTTATTTACACATTGAATATACACCTGATTACATTGTCAAATTGCCCAACATATGCTCCACTTGGGCACGATTGATCTCATCATCCAAATACTGTTGTCCGCCATTATCCAAAAAGTTCTTTTGCACATAATCCTCATACGAGTCATATTGGTTTGTATCTATGGATGTATCAGTTTCGCCGTACCGAGTCAATGTTGAACCTCTCCATCGATGTTTTACCTGCTTTGACTTGCACTTGCTGTAACAAGGGCGCTAATTGTTCCCAAATACCCCTTGTCGCCACCAGCTCGTAAATCTCTTGAATTGTCTGTGACCAAATAACACCCCTTGCTGTATTTGTTTGTATAATTGCCATGAGTTCATCAAAGATAGCTGGGTCATTGACAATTTGATACACCTTATCCAGATCCAAAAATCCATCTGCTGGCTGCATGTTGTCAACAGCCATACAATCCTCTCGACTCAAGTACCCATGACGGTCCTCCATCACAATCTCCTCAACATACTCTCGCGCATCCTGGGGTAATTCTCGAAAGAACTGCATCAACGTCTGCTTGACTTCCTCTTTATTCACAGGCGTTGCACTATCCAAACAAAGACATCTGACAAACAGCTCCAGTTCCAAATCGTTTTCCAAAAAGCAGGATACTCTGTAAATGAGTGGGTAGTGTTCTGATACTTTGATGACAAGGGCGTCGTATTCTAGTGAGCGTGCTGCACCAGCCATGAGTTGTTGGAAATCGGCCAGTAATTGCGGCATGTAGGTTTGAAAGGTAGGTGTCCATCGCTCGGTGATGGTAGTTACGGGTGTGAATCGAGGTGTTTGAAGTGAGAGAAGAATGGCGTCAAATGTCTCTTTGTTGGGACAAGATTGATGCAATGTGGAGAGAAACTGGTAAATCTGTAATGCTGAATGTGGGTGTGACATGATTATACTGTATATTGGTTGACCAAAAAGACAAAGAAAAAAAAAGGCTGTGATACATCCACACACAAAAGATGATACGGCTAACACTTTTTGCCGTTGCTGTAATATCAGAGTTTAAAAATCTGAAATAAACAAATAGGAATGTCGGCTAATTTCGTGATTTCATGCAACTGAACTGTGAGCCATGACATGTTGATTTAGTATATCATCGTTCATCTACAGAGGATACTCCTTTTCAAAACAAGCTGTAAGCAGGCTTTCATCACAGAAATACCACATGCTTAGGCTATGCATCAGCTCAAGCGTTGCGTCGTTGTGCCTTGGAAGTGCAAACATCCTATTTTACAACAGTAGTTCATGTAATGGGCCTCTTTTATCTACGTCAGATGAGATACTCTGGGTTCTTCCTTGCTATTGAAGAGAATCTATGTGTTCCCTTGAGTTTACATACGTACATCTGACTGATGGTTTTTGAATTATTATATTCCTAAAGCTTTTACAGATACGAATGTTTTTACAACTCTAGTAGATGCATTCTTCATGATTATTGCATCTTTTGTGATAACTTTCAAATGATGGCACATGGCATTTCGTCTGATGCATAGCAATAAAAAAAAACCCCCCCTTACAAGCCTCTATCTTACATTAAAAGGTCCTCTTTGCTCTCTGTTTGGTGGGCACAAAGTTTTGAAGCTATAGGAGGCTTTTATAAAAGCGGAATACAGGTTTTTGATGTGAGTACCCGGGCACAAGTACAACGTGCAACAGCTTTGTTCCTCGATCACTAATTGCATATAGGAAACTCATACTTTATTCGTGGATCGATGGCATGATTCATGTCTAATGTATTAACCTTATTTTCAATCTCAAGCAACTCCAGAGACATTAATAAGAATAAACCATAGAACGCACTCTCTATTTGAACCCTGTGGCACGTCAAGCCAACAGAATGCTGACTATATAACACAATATTGCGTCTTCAAACATAGAATTCCTATGGAAAGATGGCATCAAATCACGCTCAAAATCTCTCAATGCCTGTCGGCTTCACACCACATTACGGAGATATGCGCCAAGTATCCATGTCGAAGACATTTAATTATATACAACTTGTAGAAATACAGTCGCTCTCTTTAAGCTGATAATGAATGCCTTAGCCGTTGCTACCCGAATGCTTTTTTTAAAAAGAGACAGGTATGGGCAAGCACAAATTGATTATCAGATCTAACTGATGTTACCATTCACGCTGTTTGCATTACATGAAAAACAGTGTTTTTATCAGATTGTCATACTCAAATCTTTATATTTAGCATGTAAATTAATGGTAAAACTAAGCGAACATTCTGTAGTTTCTTTCTTGTCCGTTCAGTCGGCACATCAACCTGTGTCTATGTGAAGACTGTCTGTGAACATTCAAGCCATTGTTCATCAGTTCTATGCGGTATAGAAGGCATGGTTCTATTCACCAACCTGAAGCTTCATGGACCTTTAAGAAGCGTATCAATTGCAGTATTTCTTGATGTAAATAATGGCCTCTCTTACAAGTGACGGGCATGTTGTGTATACCCCCTTACATAGTAATAAAAGTTATCTGATTGAAATTCTGTACTACCTGATTGCAATTTAAAATCTGATAAAACTGGATCACAAAATGACTGTAATGTAAGCCATGCCGTTTCAGAAATTCAGTCCATTTGCTCTATACCACACTACATGCTGCCTTGCTTATTTCTATAGCTGTATATTATAGCTGAACCCCGTATTCTTCCGTTATGAAGGCAAGTGAAGGAACCATGCTTGTCGTATGCTTACTCGTAATGAGCACAAAGAGTATGGGTACTGTTTCACCATCATTCGCTTCTGCGTGTCGACGTGTAGTATAAAAGAGAGCGATTGAGACCACAATTTAAATCAAATTATCAACGTCTTCAAAAAGTAATACTTTCAACAATCATCAACATGCGTGCCTCTATTGCCCTCTCCGCTGCTCTTGCCTTGGTTGCTTCTTCTGTATCTGCTGCTCCTTCTCCCAGAGCCGCTACTGGCTGTAACCCTTCTTACAACGTCCCTTCTTCTACTCCTTGTTTCACTGCTTGTAATGTTGCCGCTGGTCAAACTTGGGTCCCTGGATGGACCATGGATAGCACCTCTCCCCTCTTCATTGACTCTCTCTCCCTCATGTGTACCAAGACTGGTCCCAACTACATCAAGTTCATGACAGCTGCTGGCACTTGCATGGCCAAATGTACTGGCGATGACCCAGAATTGTTCAACAATGAATTCGCTGGTGCCTGTGCTTGGTGGGCTGTACACAAGAATGATGCTTGCGCTTCTGCTTAAGTATTTGTCTCAGTCTCTTTTAACCTATACATATCTTAGGTTGTTACAAGCTATATAGTTTCGCTCACGTTGAGTGTCCATTTTCTTCCTTTTTGTTTCTTACAATCATCTTTTTCTATTTAATACATTTATTCTTTTTCTATAAAATAAAGATTCTGTCAATTGCTGCAATACACACGCATAGTTTAGAGTTTCAATCTAGATGACTAGTCTATTGACTATTGTCAGAGCTTCAATCAGCTCTACCTCTTCGTGCACTTGAACTTTGGTATAAGATTACACTAAAACAAAGCGAACGAGAGACTTTGAAACTAGAGAACCTTCAAAAAGCAACCTGCAACTGTTTATCTGACTCTTGCGCGATACTCCACGTCTGTATCCATGGAAACAACTTAAGTACGGTCATACAGCATACTTGTGTTGCCTCTGGCTACTCAAAATTATGCAAAACACAGCAAAAGTTGGATGCATTTGAGCTGTGTTTTCTCGCGTTAAAATCTATTTTATACCACGGGAATAGCACTAGACAATTGCTCTCGTCTAGTAGTTACTTTCTGACACTTTTGCTCAATTTTCCTGGGATGGCCGAAAATCGACTCCATAGCATGAGGTACCCCTCATGGTTTTCGTTAAAATTTAAACGATCGAATTTTTGACACCAAAATTAAAGACTTTTACTATAGCATACATTATATCAACATGTTTCTCTCAATCCAAAGCAACCCCTGAAACGTTGTTTGCAAGAGTTTCATATGTGAAATTTCGACATTCTGGCCAAAAACGTCATTTTCTATTTTTAGGAATTGCTCAATAAGTTCATTTAAAATATTCTTCCTGATTAGCACCGTTGGATGCGCCTTGAAAAGTACTCCAAAAATGCTTTAGAAAGTATGGGTTGAGCAGCACATTTTACATAGTCGAATCTTGGAAGATGGTTCAATCAAGTCGAAAATCGATGAAAAGTTCCTATTTCCAGAAAAAATGTTGATCTGCGTTTTAAGAAAGTTTGGCTTGCAAATGCCTTTCCAATGATTACAATCGATGTTTGCGATGCTAATATGAAGTAGATTACGAGTTGTAAAGTAATATGGCTTAGCTCCCCTACTGTACCTTTAGATTTCTGCATGTGTATGTATCTGATGGACGTAATTTTTTACAAGTGGCCCCCAAAATACGAAATTCCTAAAGTGAAATGTAACATTGTCATTTACGCAAAAGTGCATATATCGTTTCAACTGTGGAACTCTGTTTTGATTCAATAGGCATAGAGTGGAGCCTGCCAAACTGGCCAAATTAAAAATAAATACCGTCAGCTTGGATAGGACATGCTTCAACTTACTGCAAGTCCTGTGATGAAAGTTTATCAAGCATGGATTCTCATCGACAACATCTTACGGCGATTCACAAAGCAGAATGGAAGCTAGAGCAGGAACAGAAGAAAAGTGTAGTGTTAAATCTGGATGACCCTGACATCAATTGCCGCGCTTATGAAAAGACACTGTCAGACAAACCTACTTCAAGAGGCATTCAGGGACTAAGCACGCCATTTACCAATTGGGACCGAACAAAGAGCAGCGTCGAGCCAGATAGTCGTGATTGATTTCGTGGTTCAATGTTGTCGATTTGTGGGGAAAACAAAGTTATATTCAGTTCCACAGCGCCCTTACAAAGCGGGTTCCTTAAACTCCTTTCCGCCGATGCATAAATCAACCCAAATCACATACACATTTGATGGCAAGTGACATAGCGAAAGCCGTCATCTTTGGTATAAAAGAACTGCTTTCAAACCTTTCTATCACGTAGGCTTTTTATGTTGTCCTACTCACAAAAGACATGATGCTCAATTTGACATATTGGCAGTTCGTTCTTAACTACGGTTTACCATTGATTTCACGTTACACCAGCCCAAGAGTTACATATATACCACGGTCAGCTGATCTGACAGAGCCAAACAGAATAAAAAAAGCTTTGTTGTTGAACTGGTATCTACCTTTCACCTTTTTTTTATTATTTTCTACTCATCTTGACCATGTCTCCCATCACTGAAAGTTTCGTACCTGTATCCAAGGACTCTGATTTCCCTATTCAAAACATTCCATTTGGCGTGTTTTCCACATCTGATAAGGTAGGACGACAGTGATGACACTTTACGACATTTGAAATGGGGTTTAATGTACTCATGCTATTTACTATGTCAGCCTGAGCCTCGTGTTGGTACAGCTATTGGTGATCAAGTGCTCGATCTCTCAGAGGTTGCCAAGGCTGGTCTTTTGGACAACATTGAAGGTTTGAATGAGCCATCCAAGATCTTCAGTGAAGTAAGTCTATTTTGAGGTACCTGCTGACGATGGGTTGGGTACTGATGTCTACAATACATCTTAGTCGAGCTTAAACACCTTCATGTCTCTTGGAAGACCTGTTTGGAAAAAGACACGTTTAGCTATTCAAGACATTCTATCCAAGGACAGCACCAAATTGAAGGATAACGCTGAACTCGTCCAAAAGGCATTGATCCCCTTGACCAGTGTCAAAATGCACTTGCCAGCCAAGATTGGGTAAGTTCTTTTAAACTTGGCGAGTGTGGCATGGTAGACTCAATGCTGACCATTAGTGATTATACCGACTTTTACTGTTCTCGCGATCATGCTACCAATGTTGGCATCATGTTCCGTGGTAAAGACAATGCTCTTCAGCCCAACTGGCTCCACATCCCTGTTGGCTACCACGGTCGCGCATCTTCTGTTGTTGTTTCTGGCACTGATATCCATCGCCCCGCCGGCCAAAAGCTCCCCTCCAAGGATGCCAAAGCACCCATCTTTGGTCCCTCTGCTAGATTAGATATTGAATTAGAAGTTGGATGGTTTGTTGGCACTGGTAACACTTTGGGCGATCGCATTGATATCAAGGATGCCCAAGATCATATCTTTGGTCTGGTCTTGGTGAATGATTGGAGTGGTAAGCATTTGAAGAAATCATACGCGCAACAGCTCTCCTCACGCATTTTGTTCCGTGCACGTAGCCCGCGATATTCAAGCTTGGGAATATGTTCCATTGGGACCCTTTTTAGGCAAGAGTTTTGGTACCACTATTTCACCTTGGATTGTTACCTTGGATGCTCTTGAACCATTCCTGATCAACGGCCCTGATCAAAGCTCCCCCGAGCCTTTAAAATACCTCGAAGAGAAGAAGCCTTCTGCCTATGACATTGAACTGCAAGTTCAAATCAAACGTAAAGTATCTGATTCATGCAACAGTCGGATCCTACACATGAGTGACTAACAAACGCCATAATTTCTTTTAGCTTCTGAATCCTCTAAATTCGAGACAGTGACAGTTTCTAATCTCAAGCACATGTACTGGTCCATCACACAACAGTTGGCTCATCACACAGTCAATGGATGCAACTTGCGACCTGGTGACATGGGCGCTACTGGCACCATTTCTGGACCTGTAAGTGCTGATGAGATGCTTATTACAAATTTATGACTAAGTGCATGAAATTCATAGGAAAAGGGATCCTACGGCTCCTTATTAGAAATTACGTGGAGCGGTAGAGACAAGATCACATTTGAAGATGGTGTGGAGAGACTCTTTTTGCAAGACGGAGATCAAGTCAAGATCACTGGTCAAGCGCATGGCCAAGACTACAACATTGGCTTTGGCGAATGTAGTGGTAAAATCCTTCCTTGCAAATATGCTTAATAATAAAACATGACCTCATTGATAATGATTATGAATATGTTCCTGCTGCCACACAAAGTACTAAAGAGTATAAATTATCGCCGCGTTAAACAAAATGTAAAACTTTAGCATAAAAATGGCATTACACACATGACGTTTTTTAATTTTCGTTTCCATGGGGCAATGTGCAAGTATAAAATGAAGGGGTTTTTTCTTTTTCTGTTCTTTCTATCATCAAATCCATAGTATGCCTACCACGCCAACATCTCCAAACCCGCTCAGACGTCCCTCTAGTGCTTCCAGTAACCGTGATCGATCGTATGGTCTGCAATTAGAGTCCGAAATCGAACGCAGTGAAGAGCCATGTGCCGAACTACCTGAAGGCGTGCGCTATGTAGCCGATACTCGCCGCCAAAGCGTCAATCCTGACCATTTTCCCAAGGCAGACGTAGAAAATACCAGCTGCAACATTCGCAAAAGGGGATACCTGCCAGTAGAGAATTATGGTATCATCGGTAACATGAGAACTGTGGCGTTAGTGGGAACAGATGCGTCCATTGACTTTTACTGCTACCCCAAGTTCGACTCTCCCTCTGTGTTCTGCCGTATGCTTGACAAAGATAAGGGTGGCCACTTTTCCATCTTTCCACGTACACCTCATACAAGCAACAAGCAAATGTACTTGCCCAACAGCAACATTTTGACTACAAGATTCATGTCAGACGAGGGTGTCGCTGAAATCACGGATTACATGCATGTGCCGGCACAAGGCCAACGCCACTCCACCAAGCCTCTGTTACCCTGGCTCATTAGAAAGGTGCGTGTCATTCGCGGTACCGTCCAGTTCAAGATGGAGTGTTACCCCGCCTTCAATTATGCCATGGATTCGCATGAAACAAAGATTGTCACGGATGCCACTACCGAGGACCAAAAGACCATGGCCAATCTCGAGGCTAAACTGTATCCAGAACAAGACACGCACTATTATGCTGCTAATGATCGTGTCATCTTTGAGAGCAAGGACATGACCATGGATTTGCGTCATTTGGTGAAATGCGGTGATTTTGATTGTCCTCTTGTCAAGACGGTGATTGACAAGCAAGATACGGGACATAAGGGCCCTGGTGTCTATGCAGAATTTGATTTGCAGGAAACACAAGAGGTCTCGTTTGTCTTTCGTGAACTGCCTGATTCGGAAGCCTCTCATGTGCCTGCTGAAGAAGATGCTGTGGATCGTCGATTGAGAATGGCTTTTGATCCTCCCCTTACCATGAGTCTATTGGACGCGCTCTTTAGACAGACCAGCACTTTTTGGTTGAATTGGGTCTCTCAGAGTACCTACAAGGGCCGTTGGAGAGAGAACGTGATGCGTAGTGCCTTGACGCTCAAACTGTTGACCTATGAACCAGTTACGTATTGGTCTACATGTGTATTTCGACTGTATATTTTAACAGAACTATTTGAATAGACTGGCGCCGTGGTTGCCGCTCCCACATTCGGTATTCCCGAAGGTAAGACAGGAAGAGAAAGAAAGAGGCGTAAAATCAAATAGCTAAACTATTTTAAATTAGCTATTGGTGGACCCCGTAATTGGGATTATCGCTATGTTTGGGTGCGTGATTCATCCTTTACCGTGTACGCGTTTCTTCGCTTGGGTTTCACCTATGAAGCTGGTCGATACATGCAATTTATTGAGGACCGTTGCAGTGACTTGAATGAAGATGGTTCACTGAACATCATGTACAGCATTGACGGTGTCAAGAAACTGGAGGAGTTTGAGCTGGATCACTTGGAAGGTTACAGATCATCTCGCCCTGTTCGCATCGGTAACGGTGCCTACGATCATCTTCAGTTGGACATTTACGGTGAATTGATGGATGGTATCTACCTGTACAACAAGTATGGATCTCCCATCTCATATGAAATGTGGTGCTCGGTTCGCAAGTTGGCAGATCATGTATGCGAAAGTTGGGATGTTCCTGACATGTCCATCTGGGAGGTAAGAGGGCAAAAGCAGCAATTCACGTACTCGCTGGTAATGTGCTGGGTAGCACTTGACAGAGGTAAAAAAAAAACATCCATCTTAATGGTATTGAAATTATAACTGAAAAACATTAAATATAGCTTTACGTTTGGCTGAAAAGAGAGTGTTCCCATGTCCCAACCGCAATAAGTGGATGGCAACAAGAGACGAGATTTACGAGCTTGTACAGACCAAATGCTACAACAAAGAGCTCAAGATGTTCACGCAGAGTGTGGAATCACCTGAAGCCTTGGATGCCAGTACTCTGATTATGCCATTGGTGTTCTTTTCCTCTCCAACAGATCCCAGATTACTCAACACCATTGAGCGTATTTTGTTACCTCCTGAGAAGGGTGGTTTGGTTGCGAATGACCTGGTGTTTAGATACAACTTTTTAACTACGGATGATGGCGTAGGTGGATTAGAGGGTGCTTTCTCAATGTGCACTTTCTGGTTGGTCGAAGCTCTAACCAGAGCCGGTCAATACGACAAAAGACTGTTGACTCGTGCTGTTGTCATGTTTGAGAAAATGTTGTCTTACGGCAATCATCTCGGCTTGTTCTCTGAAGAAGTTGCAAGATCTGGTGAATTGTTGGGCAACTTTCCTCAAGCATTTACTCATCTGTCATTTATTAGTGGTAATGTATCCTAGAGGGAGGGGGGGGAGTCCCTATGAGAAGGGGAGACAGGGGGGAAAGAGTTAAAAAGAACATACAACTGACATATCCTCTATTCTAGCTGCTTACAATTTGGATCGAGTATTAGCAAAGTCTAGCCATCATGTTGATAATTAGAACCAAAATTCATGTGTATATATAAATAATAAATGTAAACATTACGGCAATAATAGGGTTTCTTTGTAAACTGTATACAGCATCACCGGGAAACAATCCATCATTGTTTGAAATGAAATTTTCATATAAAGTAAAGGGGGATCATGGCATATGTTATAAAGCCTTTTTTCTTTCTTTTTCCTTTCTTTTCCACTTTTTTTTTTGACCTTTTGGATCAAACATCTCTCTCAACTTCTTTCATACAACACGGCAGATCAAACATTCCACATTTCTTTTTCGTAGATCAAACATTTACACCTAACTCACTCACTCACTCTCTCTCTCTCTCTCTCGCCATTCAACATCATGAAGAGCGTTCGCTTGTCATTCAGAAGGAAATTCGATGATCAATATACCTTTGATCTCCAGAATAATGTAACACACTCATATAATGAAAAAAAAAAAAAAAAAAAAAAAAAAAAAGCACAGACAAGTTATTTACACCAATTTCATTTCAAACCATGTTTAGCTTACAATACATGACTTCCATTCGATTGTTGGTCTTTTCAATCAAGCTGCACGTTTGAGAGCACCACCCGGCCCCAAAATATTCTGGTTTGGCACACTATTCACCATGTGGATGACTGCAGCAACATCCTTCTATCTGCTCTGGATTCATTTAAATAATCCCTACATTCTGGTAGTATTACCCGCCCTCATTATTATCAGCTCATTGTTCTTGATTTGGCTGCATCGAAGCCGACGAACAAAGGTAAATAAGAAGCAACCACTAAATTTTGATTCAATCTAAAACACACTCTTTTTGTTCCTTTGTAGTTTGAGAAAAACATTCTCGAAATTTGTTGTCGGTTGAATGCTACCGAGAATATTCGTGGCATTAACTTTCGGTTCATCAAAAACGGCCTTGATGTTACGCCTTACAGAATCCAGTCATTATCCGGTTTAAAAGCGTCTTATGTAAATGCACTGGTTATTGATGTCATGAATCGTCTAGATGCTAACTGATTTGTATATAGGCTATTGACATTGAGTTTGACGACCGTTTCAATGCCTTGAGGAGCCGTCAATTCAACCGACGTTCGCCATCAGAAGACGATATAGGCTACATCCCACCACCAAAATCAGCCCATTTCAATCAATATGTTGTCGATGAAAAAAATGACAATTGCATGTTCCAAGATCCTCCTCCATCTTGGTCTCCACCTTACAGCGAGAAATCTGTACATCATCTAGTTTAAACTCGCTGCAATTTGTATTTTACTACCCTCTTTTCTACCTTTTTCCTTGCCGAGAACAAATAGCATGGAATCATATACATATCCCAAATATCAACAAAAACAACCAAAAAAAAAATAGTATCTAAATTAATCAATAAAGCTATTGTTCCAACTATAAATGACATTGGGAGATAATGTTGGCTTGATAGCCTCGGCATCTATGGCGAATCGACCCCTGGATTTTTAGGGCACATATGCTCCATGCATATTTTACAGTTAATTTCACAGAATAGCAGATTGATTATACTTGATCATTCTGTAGATATATTTTTGTACAAGAAGCCCTGCAGTAATTTGTTTGTCTTCATTTCAATCTTACAGGCTTTACTTGTCTACAGATGTCATTGTCAATTACAACAGATGTATTTAGCCATGTATGACATGATCGCATCATCTTCCATAACGCGCATGCACATGTACATAGCCTTTGTAGTGATTCTTGTGTCTGCTATGCAAAATTAATAAAATCTCCTCAATTGAATAATACGTCTTGACAGAAAGTTATGCAGGGATCATAGACATAGGCAAACATTTAGGAGAAGAATCCATTGTTACTTTACGATCAGTGACCTGTGTAAATAGCCCCTGAACGCTCATTCGTATTGCCACAAACAGCTAGCACTTTTACATTGTAAATTGAAAAAATAGTCTCTTGAACGCATGTATGCTGAAGATTAAAATTGCGAGGATAATCGCTATCGCCATAATTTAGCATGACATTATAATAAACTATTGCAAACGTAATAAGAGGGCTGTGTATCGATAATAGGCCAAAAGGTTCAGTTTATACACCAAATCAACATCGATATAGATCCAGGACCCTTCAGTTCAGAGTATGCGATCAAACATGATAAGCAGAAATGTATTGCATCCATTGTGATACAATTTTATTTAGCTAGTAGTATGTATAACATAAAAATAATGTGAATAGCAGCTAGTCCGAGGAGATGTCTTGACTGATTATTTCGTGATATTCACCGCCAAAGTGATGTATAGAGTGTATCTGGATAATAATGGTAGCTACCTTTGCAAAGTGAGCTCTGTTTCTATGGGCAGTTTAGCTGGTATATTCTCTTGTATCGTTCCTGATGAATTGGTTAATTACTTGCTCTGCTATAGAATATGGTGTTTTTGGAATTATAGCTTTGAATGTCTAATGACATGCTTTTGACATGCTTTTGACATGCTGTTGACATGCTGTTGACATGCTGCTGACTTGAGAAGATGCTCGTAAAAACAATGTTAAATAATCATGCTCCAGCTCGCTAAAGTTCAATAAAAGATTACTGTTATTATCCACAACACGATTCAAACCACAGGCACAAAATTCAATCGCTCTCAGCTGGCACAAATTTTCATTGAGTCCAGTGGTTACATCGTGAAATATATCAGAGTCGTATGTGTATGATGCGCTTGACAGGCTGGCTGCATTTTGTAGATCTTGTAAAACATTCCATAAAAGGCATAAATGTGTCATTGGAACTCCGCGTGATTTTGTTCTTTCAGGGGCGAGCATATCAAAGTATAAATTTGTATAGATATGTATCAGTCGTTTCTATTTGTAAGTGAGTAATCAGGTTATACAAGCAACATTTAGATACTACCTGATTTTATTTCATCCACCTCATCGGGGCTTGCTCCAAAAGATAAGTTCCATGTTGGACCTTGTAAAATCATTCTTATAGCTCTTGAGGTGCTAGATACAGCCAATTTTACCATCTCTATATGACCAAAGCTTATCATACCTTGTCTAGTCTCTAATGTAAATTGACACAAAGATTGGTTTGCTCTACATATGATGGATAACTTGCTTTGATGATGATAACAAACCACATTGGATGTTTTCCAGATGGAAGTTGTATGCTATCAAGGTCTGTACAGAGACTCTCTTCTGTAAAGTCAGCTAGCAAAAGATAAAAGCTTCTCACTATTTATAAAATCTTCAGCGTGGCATGCAAATACCAGCATCCAGAAGACAATTCAGTAATAAAATGTATCATCGCTGTGCTACAGCGATACAGAAGTGCGACTCAACCTAATCTTTCCACTTGCTACCCAAATATTTGGATACTATAGCGTGTCTGAATCTATATCAGCAGATACAGTGCTTTTTTCCCTATATATCATAACGTAAACGTGCTTTTTTACGCGCAAATGTGTAAAACACAGCTAAATTTGACAATGTTTGAGCACTAATATCTCAACTTGTAGGCCACTCTGAGCCATCAGAACAACTCCAAACGATTATGTTTAAGCAGTAGTTACTTGCTGATGCATTTTCTCATTTTTTCTGGGATCATGCCAAATCGTCGAAAATCTTGGTTTTTACATGAATAATAGCAAGGAAAAATCTTTAGAAAACGAGCAATCGTGTTTTTGACCGCAAAAATAAAGAGTTTTACTATGGCATATATTAGATCAAAATGTTTCTCTCGATCTAAAACAATTCCTGATATTTTGTTTCTGAGACTTTTGTATACAAAATCTCGAGATTTTGGTCAAAAACGTCATTTCACGTTTTCAAGCATTATTCTATAAGTTCATTCAAAACACCTCCCGTTACTAGCACCACGGGATGCGCCTCAAAGAGTACTTCAGGGAAGCTTAATAAAGTGCAAGGCAATGATCACTATTTAGATAGTCAAATCCTGTGAAATAAATCAAACAGGTCGATTTTTGATCAGAATCAACGAATTGAAATAATATATCAGTCGGAGTGTCAATGGGGGTTGGGTTTTTGGCAGGCACTGAGGCAAAACCATGGTTTGAAGGCAATGGATATTGCTAACGCTCATAAGAAAGGGATTGCGGGTTAAAATGCTCTAAAGTGCATTTTTTTTACATCTTATTTTGAGCCAAGTTTATGTAAAAAAAAAAACAACAACATTAATGCCAGAACTGAACTGTGTGTAAGGTGAATGATTTGAACATTTTAGCTACGCGAGACTTTGCAAGCCGTGTAGAAAGAAACGATCTCACAATATCAGCAAAGGCGAGCGGTCAATTCTGATATTGTCGTGAGTTACGTATGGATGTCCCTTTTCACAATCTTATAACAAGCATTATTCATCTTTATTCTTTTTTTTTTTTTTTTTTTTTTTTTTTTTTTTTACAATAAATGGCAATAGATTTAATTTCGTTTTCCACCCTTGATAGACGAAGGAGCAGAATTGGCAACTTTAATGGACGGAGGTGGAGGAGCTGCTTGTTTCTGAGCATAAGAAAAATGAACATTTTCAAACGTTTTGTATTCATCGGCTTCTCGCCAACATGCTTCCAATCTTTCATTGTATTCAGTTGCAGAAATCCCCCAATATTGGCACATGAGCGGTCGTAATGCTTGATAGTATGCCTTCCACGATTGCATTGTGAGCTGACCCAGCTATTAAAGTAGAAAAAGTGTCAACCCACGTCAAAATATACTACCGTCTGACCCTCGTCTTTACCTTGCCGGCCCATTGACCGCCTGGACAAGAGACAAATGTTGTGGAAATATTTGTCAATTCATCCATTTCCAACAACCTTGATTTCAAATTACTTCCGATACGCGCATCTTGATTATGCTCCATCATCAAATTGATCAACTTCTGATTGAATTCAGACGTAACAGGACCAGGACGATGTATTTCGATATCAGCCTCAATCCATTCAATCCAACCATTTGGCTTCAATACACGCAGCAATTCTTTCAGTAATGTAGACCATTCATCTGATCCAACGCCTTGGCCCATGAATCTAATTTAGGAAATTGTTTAGGTAAAGTTGCACGACATGAATCAATCATTTATATGTACCTCATGAATATGTAATCAAATGTGCCATCCTCAAATGGTAACGTGGAGAGAATATTGCATTGGTAAAAGGCACAGTTGGCAGGCTTGATTTCTCTGGGATAGTTGGGTGTGATATCGACACCAATGACAGTTGATTTGGGGTATTCGCCAGCGATTTCCATAGACCACGATCCAGGACCACATCCAATATCCAAAACACGACCTCCCTTTCTCAATACATCGCTGACAGGTGCTAGATAGTTTCTGCATACACGAGTGTCAATCTCTACGCTACCAGCCCATTTTCAGCCAAATTCTACTTTACCCTTGAATCGCAAATCGAATCATGAAATGCTGAAGATGCAATCGATCCACTTCTTCATCGTCACACGGCAGCAGGTACGTTGATCCGTTGACATGGTGATACTTTCGATTGCCAAACAAACGATAGGTACATTGCTGCTGTTGTTGTTGCTGTTGTAATAATAGTAATTTTAGTTGGTTTGTAGACACACTATCTCGTGTATTAAATCTTCTAGATGATTCCATGCTTGGTCTTGAAAATGATTCGTTTTCAAAAGGCAACATTTGATGACATGGCTCATTGTAAATGGAAGGTGTTGATAATGGATGCACATAGTGAGGCTGTGTAGAATTAAACGAGCACAAGGATGTCGCCGCTGAAGCCGAGGAAGAAGAGTGATTGGTATTAGAAATAGTGGTATTAGGTGTGATATTATTAGAGTGAATGGTATTAGATGTGGTTGTTGTTGTGGCAGTAGTTGTTGCCGTTGTATTGTTTGTTAATAGTGGTTTATTGACGAGCAACGATTTTGACAATGATGTGTTGTCAAAACAACTGTTATTACGATGATTGGATCTTGGAAAAAATCGAGAAAATGGTTTTCGAGCACCATTTATGCTTGAAATTACAGCTGCAGGCGATGATTGCTTTCTCGGTTTGATGCGATTATGATCATTTGCTATAGCCGGTAAAGGGTATTGACGCTTGTATGGTTCATCTGGGTTGTTTGTGTGCCATTGCCTTATATTATCCAAACAAGGGTCATCTTTGATAGTTGCGCTGGTGCGATTCGTATTAGAGGAAGAACGTGAAGCTTGATTTCCCATGGGTGTATGTATATATATTTATATATATACAGTGGCCCTTTCTCCTATTTTTTTTAACAGTGATGTGGTCTAAAAAAAAAAAAAAAAAAAAAAAAAAGAGAGAGATATCAAGTGGCCCAAATGTAGTCAGCAAAATGTAAGTGGAAGAAAAGAGAAATGAAAGAAATTTTTGCACAAGCACAAGCACACACGCACACACGCACACAACACACGCAAAGCATATGTTGTATACACAACATATATATACACACACACGCACACAAACATGATTAAAAAATGAAGTCAACACACACAAGCATTCATTGGTACGACATCAAACACTACTGCCAGTTTCCTTTTCTCGACATGGAATCCATGATTTATAATTTTTGATCCTCAGCCTCTGCAACAGCAAACGCAGAAGAGATGTAGTTGCGTAAAATTTTTTTTTTTTCATTTTTTTTTTATGATATAACATGTCAATGAGTAGGTGAGATCAGAAAGGTATTTCTACCAGGGCGCGTTGTAATCAACTGACGAATTCATCCGAATACCCGTTTTCATCATCTGAAAAATATAAATGTTGCAGTGCCGTAGCATCTGCTAACAGATCATTTTCCTACTGATTGGTAAAGAAGCAGCAACATTTGGTTACTTGCAGACACCTTTTATAGTTTTTTGATCTGCCGTACAAGCCATCTAAGCAGTGACTAGTCGCGTTTGGACGGTTTGTCCTAGTTTAGTTTTACCGAGCAAGAAATTTATGGTCCATCCAATGTCAATTCACATGTTGCAACATCTCGTCTCTGGAGATGGAATCATATCCTTGAGCAGCATGTCCATTTTTTTTTAAAAAAAAAGAAAAAAAAAAAGAAAGAAAAGAACAAGGGAGCGACATTGGAATGATCTAAAAATGAAATAATCATTTGCCATGGATGGCTGTTTATTTATAACCAACATTTCATATCGTGGAAAAATATAGCCCTTCAGTTTGAGTTCAGTCTTATGGGAGATATATTTTCTGCCTTGTATTACTTGCGAGAATCTCTCATATATAAAGGGCCACTCAAAATAGCAAGAATCTGGGGAAAATCCTTACTCTTTTGAGCTTGCATGTCTAATCTTACTGCTACTGCATCTATGGCCACAAGAAGAGCGAATATCTTTAGTAGCACTGCTACTACACCTATTAACTCTCCTCCCAATTCGCCCCCTCCTCACCCTCATCTTCAACCTCATCTTCAACCTCATCTTCAACCTCATCTTCAACGTCCTCATGAATTTCCTATCGTAGACAGTGAAAACACATTGACAGATTTCTCTACTATTCAACAGCAATTGATTAAGAATAGCAGCAATAATCTCTCGGCGGACAGCATCATTTGTGTTGAAAAGACAACCACGCATCACAATTACTATGATGTGGAGAAGCTCGCTAGTGGCAGCAATGGCAACAGCAACATGATTGGTGATGAAACTGCTAAAAATACCTCTATTCTGTCTTCTTCTGCCAATCAGTCTACATTGAGGCTTTCAGGAATGGGAAATCCTGCTATCATTGGTAAATAAGTTTAATATATCACAAAAAACTTGTAATACATGAACTCTAATACTGAAGAATCCATTTACAGCCAACTGGGGATTTGCAACTGTAACCATGCTTATGGCATTGCACAAACTAATTATACCGACAGAATCAAACCACTTGATGTTACCCACAGCTTTGATGTACGGTGGTCTAGCCCAGTTCATTTCGGGTTTCTTGGTCTTGATCAGTGGCGATAGTTTTAGTGGCTCTTTATTCGTTACATTCGGTGCTTACTGGTTAGGCTCTGGTATCATGATGGTGCCCTCTGTAGGTCAAACATTGAATGTGTACGCTATCAATCATAAGGAAGCCACCACTACCGCCATGTTTCTGTATCTTTGGGCCTTTTTCGGCTTGATGGTCTGTGGTATCTCGCTCAAGGTCAAGAACGGTAGTTTCTTGACGACCTGGTGTCTGTTCTTTATCTTTTTGAATCTCTTTTTGGAAGCGTGCTATACATTGACTGGCATCGTTTCATTAATGCAAGCCAGCGGTGTTGCCTGTATCTGTGCTTCTATGAGCGGTTACTACAGCGGTATTGTGGATATCTTTGCTGAACAAGGTGTTGAAATGTGGACAGGCAAATACAAGCACTCTCGATATACCTAGTATTATCTGTGATACGTTTTACAAAATACCCACACACACACAACACAATCAAAATTCTCCACATTGTCATACATTCATTTCCCCCATTTCCTTCTGTAGAAAACCTCCCATCATCCCTCTATTATCGAACTCTAAACTGCTGTACAAATACAATCATCATTTATTCATATTGAAATAAAATCAGAGCAAAAACCTTACTGACAGCGTTGTCAAGATGATGTCGAAGTATCATCTCTATCCAGATCATCATCGGATGAATCTTCCTGCTTAAATATGGATGAGTTTATAAGAGATCCTTCAATCCATGACGCTATATGATTATCATTGTGGTCGAAGCTCTCTGAAGATTCTTCGCTGATATTGCTGTTTGTAGGATACAATCCAATTGTATCATCTACTTGTTCTGCAACGACGTTTGGCTGCTTTTCTTCAGTCGTTACTTCCAATGATGGTGGTTCAATGGTGATGTTGAGATCAGAGAGTCGTCTAGCATCAGCTCCCGGAGGTAATCGGTTTGAAAGTCGACTCTGTTCAAACTAAAAAAAAAAAAAAAAAAAGTTTACCCTCTGATGATGAGTAATAGCTATTGCCTCGTCCCCCCCCCCCCACTGCAGCAAGAGAAAGGGTATATCTTTGCTGTTGCATTCAAACTCACCTGAAGCACTTGATTCTCCAGTCTATCCTTCATGTCATGGAAGCCATACAAGCACTCATGGATGAAGTCAGCGAGATCTAATACTCTCCCATATGAGTAACATTTTAATAGTTTCTGAGTCTGCAACAACACTTACTAGATGGATCTGTATCTTGGCTTTCATCATCCAATGCATGAGGATGTGCACTGGTATCTCCAATGATATCGTCATCTTCATCATCTAATCCATCGGCTATACCCTCCCAGCCATCGCCTAGATCTATTCTTGCGCCATCTTCTTCATTGGCTGCTGTCGCTGCTGCTGTTGTTGCAGGACCACCACCCCCAGCTGATGGCTTCTTTTTCAATTGAGATTCAATGCCGTTTTCTATTCCCATGATTCTATCCAAAGCCTCCTCGATATCATCATCAATCAGGTCGATGAAGCCAGTAACCGGTCCAGGCGAGATGCGCACATCGTAATACACATAGATCTGGTCCTCAAAATCGACGTAGAACAAGCACGGCACATTGACATGGTTCTCCACGCTGTAAAGACCAGCTGTAAAAGCACATACTCTTCCTTCAAACGCAAATTTCACCAGTTGATATTTGATGGTATCCTGGTTTGTATCACTGTCCAATTTTTTACTCCAATCAATAAGATAGGTCACACCGTTCCACGCACAGGCCACAAACAAATCACAGCCTGGTTCCTCGTCTTCCATCTCGCTGCCTTCGCTCCAGGGCACACTCTCGTAATCGCTATCATCTTCATCGTCGCTGGTCGACAGAGCGCCGGAAGATGTGTCTGATGCGTCGCTGCTCTCGCTACTGCTGCTACTGCTGGCAACAATGCTGGTCTTGTTGATCACGTCCTCGTCTTCATCTCCGTTTTCATCCTCTTCATCATTCGAGGCTTCAGTGTCATGCTGATGCCTTGTTTGCTGTTTCTTGCTGTTCACGAAGCCGCTCAGCGATAATTTAGAGGATGATCGAGACCCTTCGTGCAGTGATCCATTTTTCGGCGTAGTAGTCGATGCAAATCGAAGGTGCGATGTGCTACTCACGGGGGTATGTGTACCATGATGGTAGCGCTGCTGTGAATGAGCATAATGTGGTGCAAAAGAGTCAGTTGCCGTGCTGGTGTTGGACAGTCTAGACGACGCTGCTGATACATCCAATGTAGCCAAGCTAAACAGCTTGTGTGTGACAAACAAGTCTCTTTGCGATGTGGTCTTGGTCTTGAGATCGTAAATCGAGAATTTGCCTAGTGGCATAAATTAGACCTTGATGGTAACAGACACGCTCTCGAGTTGCCCTTACCATCCATGCTCAGCATGCCAACTTCACTACTTGAAAATGAGTCCTGCAGCAAATGTCGCTTTCCAATCACAATCTCTGTTGCAACAGCTCCACTCTCAATCTCATCGTCAATCACATCGTCGTTATTGTTGCCTCCTCCGTCCAGCACTGGCCAGTTCTTGACCACATAATTGGATCTTTGAAAATGCGTGTCTGAATCATCGCTGGGCGCTGATTGATTCAAGGATGGATCTTGGAATATCTCGAAATTGTACGGTAGACTGCCATCTGTCTGACTGTTCAACAGTGCCTTGATCTTTTCTTCGTCTTCCTTGGGAGCAGTAGCGGTAGAAGCAGATGCGCTGGTGCCAACAGTGGAATTCGATGCTGACCGCTTTGCTGAGGAACTGTGTTTAGCATTGTAAGCAGTGTTGTTGCTGTTTTGCGGTGTGAAGTCTCGGTTGAATCGATTGCCATCCTGATCAATGATGGTGAATGTGTTGCCTGGTTGAGCTACAAGCAGCAGAGGTTCATTGGGACGTTCTGGATGTGTCGTTGTGCATAGTGAGCTAATCTGGCCATCAAACACCCACATGTTTTTATCCAGTAAGTTGATTTTTTTGCTATTGTTCTCATCCTTTATCGTCGCAGATGTTGCTGTAGCTGCTGCTCCTGTCATGGCAGCAGTGGTCGTGCTGGTAGAGATTGCAGTTGCAGTAGTGGCGGAGGTGGTATTACTAGTCGCTCTGTTTTGCGGCGGCGGTTGTTGCTGTGGCGCGGATGGTTTGTGTGCATGTGGCCCTAACCCATTCAAGCTCGCTGTAGAAGCAGAAGGCGATAACGAAGCCAAGGAAGGTGTTTGTATGCCCTTGTACACATGGTCGTGAGGTACAGTAAAGTCGGAAGGCACAAGCTGAAATGCGTGCAAGATGCGATCTGTTCTTGCCAATATGAGCTCATTCAAATCATCGTGATCAATGTCTGCAATCAAGATTTTATTGACGTTGACAGGCACCTTTAAGGTTAAATTTGGTTTTCCCAAGTCATGGATTCGTGGTTTTTGCTGTTGGTGCTGTTGATGTGCATTGGTATTGAATTGCTGTTGGTGGAATTGCTGCTGTTGCTGTGGTGGCACATCAGGCGCACTGGTCATGGTATTGCTACTCATTACTCGCCTAAACGCTTGTATGCTGGCTGTATCAGACGTACGCCGTCCCCCTCGAAGGTAGTCGTCGACGGATATATGCTGCTGATCTGCACTGCTGCTGGATGATTTGGATTTAGGTGGTATATCGAATATGTGTGCATGCCCTTCTGCATTGATAATGACGACTGAATTCTATAACACGGTTCTGTAGGTGAGTATCCATCTCATACCAGTAGTGTGTCTACAACGTTACTTTTCCATGGTTCCTCACATCGCCAATGGCTATACATGTAATCTAAATAGTGGGCCTTTTGAGTGGATGGATCATAGTTCGTTTTGTGTTGCTTACTGTGCCTAGACCACGACAAACGTACGATGGAAATCCATCTTCGCACTGACCCTTGAAGATGGCTAAATCACCATTCAGGTTGCCAATGACAAACTCGTTTTCCTTTTATGCATATGTGTCAATATACGGTGCTAGTGTGTTGTGTTATAGTTTACGTTATCGTTGTCTACATCGCCAATGACTAGGGCGTGTGGGTTCATGTTGCCAGAGAAAGACCATTTCAATCTCTTTACAAGTGAAATGGTTCTCATTCTTTTGGATGGGAAATGGGTGTAAAAAGAAGTAGATTTTATTAAATCCAGAAATAGATGTGATATGTTGTGACGATTCAAGCAGGAGTTACCAACGCAAAAAATGAGTGGGGCACTATGTTTTGCATTAATAATGTCGCTTTGGTTCGATGTCTGTATATCTGTGCTCACCTCATATCCACCAGGATTCTTGTCCAAGTATTTCTATAACAATCATGTCAGTATCGCTTCTGTCTTGCTCTCGCTTTGCTTCAGCTCAAAAGCTTTCTCTTTTACCTGGTGATACGTTTCGGCATCGTAAAAAATGCCAGCAGGAATGATCTCGGTAACAATCTTTTTGCCTTTATAATGCTTCTCCTGGACTTCTGCAGTTACCTTTTCAGCAGTGGCTTTCTGTTCAGGAGAGTGATAAAAGATGGCAGATCTGTATTGAGTTCCTCTATCGGGTCCTTGTGCATTGACAGTAGTAGGATCTAGTGGTAATTTCATTAAGCCCTACATGTCTCTGCTATGCTACTGCTCACCCAGCTTCTCTTACCATGCATTCTGTAAAAGAACTCGACAAGCGTCTCATAAGAAACCTTCTTGGGGTCAAAATCGATCTCCAATGCTTCAGCATGGTTTGTAGATCCTGAGCAAACCTGCGCACAGCATGGTCAATTCACAGGATGCTCAGCACAGATTCAACACTTACTGCGCGATAACTAGGATCCTTGGTATCTCCTCCAATGTAGCCTACTTTGGTCTTGATATCGTATTGTTTAAAATGCTTGACATACAAATGTTCAACGCCCCTAATTCATCGCATACATATCATTTAGCGACAGCAACAGCACAACAAGCCATGCAACAGCAACTTACCAGAAGCATCCAGCAGCAAAAGTAGCTTTTTCAGTAGTCATTTTTATACCTGAAGTGTGTAAATGGCGAGTGAAAAGAGAGAGTCGAGATGAAAAAGCCATGGTTTATGAAAAAAAAGAAGAGCAAGCGAATTTTGGACCGCGAAATGCCCTCTTTTTGACGCATAAACGAATGCCATTATGATATCTTTTTTACAGTTGCTTATTGGCTCAATCATTTGGTTGCATGTGTTAGTAAGCAGCAGTAGAGATCGTCGATTGCAAGATATCATCTGAAAGATTGGTTCCACTAAAAACAACGTAAACACTGCGCATTCTACAGAGATCCAATGGTTGCATTATAATATCAAGCTTGTTCTTGTATCCATTTTCTGTGCTATCAAATAGATTTTTCAGATTGCAAGCCCATAGTACTAATGATGTGTATGCGAGATCCGATGCGCGTTAATCACATAGGACATTATTAGGTCTCTGATACCCAATAGTCTACTCTAGACATCATGGAGCCGTTATTGTGAGTAGTTTCGTAAACGGGGCTACTTGGAAGCACAAATTCTTCTGGTGCATCGCCTCTAAAGATGTGTCCTTACATGTGGCAAATGAAATGTAATAATAGATTGGATCTATTATCCCTGTCACCGAGATCATTCCATCCAGTACTTTATTATCCCCACATCACCTCCTTCAGCTTAAATAATAGTATATAACGCTTTTACCTTCCATTGTAATAAGCGAGACGGCATACTGCTACTGATTTGCATTCAATAAGATACATGAATTTTGTAGAAGCATCTCACAAGTGAAGCACAGCTAGTACAACCACCTATGATAATCAAAAAGTTGGACACAGAAGAGTATGTAGGTACATGACAGCTGCTCTTGCCAGGTACACACTTGTCGTGCGTAAAGATACATTTTTAGAGTGAATCACTAAAGAATCAAAATGAGATGAAAGATTACAAATTGACCCGATATTTCCACTCATCAAAAAGATGCACACAAAGCCGGTGCATACATGACATTTCCTCGCAAAAAAAAAAACACCAACTATCCGTTAACTCGTATATATTCTCTTCCATAGACTTTTGTTATGGCATCCTCAACACCATAGCATCCCACGCAATTTCCAGCAAAAAAAATGCGGTGCGGTTGCTATTCAGAATCGAACCTGGAAACTTCCCTATCATTGTAAAACGCCTAGTTTAAAGCCATATGCTACGAGGAAACCCGAAAAAGGAGTAACAAAACAATTCTTTTCAACAATAACATTGTTCCCATTCCATAGTAAGTTTGTACGGAATTCAAATGCGCATCGAATAATATTCCTTTCAAAAGTGATTCCACTGCTTGTACAAAAATAAGCTTGTTTCTCAGATATGTTAAGGGTTTTTAAAAGAAAACATGCACTAAAACTGCACCAATTTACGTATATCATCAATTATTGTGTATAACGACCAAGAATTGCCTATCGTTTGAGACCTCACTCAAGGCCTTAGCATCAGCTCTCACGAATCTACAGCACTCTACTACTACTATTATAGGCTAACCTTCGCTAAATTGTTGAACAACGACCGCTCAAGGCTAGCTTTTGCTATAGTGGCGCATGTAAAATTCTTTTTTTTTTAGCTGTCTAACAGAGTCATTTAACTCATAATATAGCCAGTAGTTTTCTGCAAAGAGATTGTAAAAGTGAATCATCAGGAGGTATGTAGCCTAATCATACATTTTCAGTTGCGGAAATGACACTCATTTAAACATAAAACGTTGCATTATTATTATAGTTTTCAACAGTAACATGATTGTTCACCGGCGGAATGACGAGAATACACTTATACTATTTATTGTATAATTTCACCACAACATAAATTAAACGACAAACATGGTAAATTAGCTCCTATCAAAGAAGATGATGATGAGAAAGATGTCAATGAAGCTTGATTTCTATTAATTATCTCATCAAACTGTGTAATGAATGCCAGATCAAATTACTGTACTTTATCTTATACTTTTAAATAACGAAGAATGTAAATTGTATCTGTTTGGATACCCTTTTATTATTACAAAGACAAAATCATGATCAATGGCAGATCAACAGAAAATCAACTAGCTATAACCCTTCGTTGTTTCAACCTCTGAGCCAATCAGATTGCTTGAAAACTCCGCTGACCTAAGAAAAATTTTGCGAGGGTTTCCCCCTGTTTTGATGTGAGGCAAAATTTTAAGCTCAGCTATATATAGCAATATAGCTGTTACTGTCATCAAATTTCCCTCAGGTGCTAGAGCATGCCTTACTTACATCACCTAGCTTTAGATTCTGGCGTTGAGACCCTCAATCATCACTAAAGTAAGTAGCGATAACCAAGTGGAGGCAGCCTATCCATCTCCTAGTCTCGGATAAAGTCTTGTTGAGCTTCAGCGATAGGCACATCCACCACAACGTAAAAAAAGATATGCTTCAAAGAAACATAAAAACTGTGGAATACATCCACTATGATCTGCATTCCGACAGTTCATCCAGTTACCAGATTTAGATATAAACTGTATGTACACTGGATTAGATGTACGATATCGATTTATACTATGATCATGAGAAGATATGGACTTCAGATACGCTAGTACTATAAGATTCATACTATATAAGATATAGGCTATAGATGGCACCACGGACATGGATGGCACTATAGACTTATACTTGTATTCCGACATTGACTACGGATGTTTACCATATCTGGATAGGCACCAAGATTAATGCAATATGAGCTTGTTGCTTCAGATGTGCACTTCATGATCCACGCTATAAGACACATGCTTATATCCGTGATACTAGCTACAGATACTTTATGTACTACAGACTTGTACTATATATGAGACATGCTATAGACATGCATACGATATGCTATAGACATGCCATATATCCAGATACATGCTAAAGATGTATGCTTAGCGATATACACTCAGATATGTACTATTAATATAGACTAAGAAGACTGTACCTATCGGATACATGCTACTAGATCGATATTAATTATCCTTATGGAAAGGATAGATCAGGGTACTTCGGATGAGAGTCTAATTATTCATCCAGACAGAGCTAAATCATGATTAGCTTGCTGGAGTTGTCTTTTGGCATGATTAGACATTAGTTGATCTGAGTTGACTTATTTGTCAATCTAATTAATAGAACTTTTATCCATTGTTATAGTATATAAGAAGGACCATCTACCTGGCCAGTAGAGAGACTTCAGTTTACTTTACACCTGTCAGTTTGATAATAAAATATACCTTTATCAAGTTGACATTACTGTTTTTTATTCTTTTTTTTCCGTGAATTTTAGTCTATCAAGCCTCAAATTCCACAAAAACAATAAAAGAAAGAAGAAAAGAACATACTACTATAAGAGTATAGTAGTACGTAAGCAAAAAAGGAACACTCACACAAAAAAGTGAGTCAAAAGAAAAGCATAACAACAAATATAACATAAAAATGCTCCAAACAACTCATTGTTGTTGCAACAAAAATGCTTACATGAGCAAAGTGCATGGTAATAGTCGGATGTAAAGCAACAGAAACACATACAATTGCAAGAGCATTAGCAGTATTATAAGTATGCAATACAACATTGTGACTAATGTTGTTTCATGTGATGAAGCCACAGAGGCAACACAAATAACAACCCACGGCCATATAACAAAGTAGTATTACAACGGCAATACAGATATATAGTAGTAGCACATCATGCTTGTTGTTCATACATAAGAAGCAACAACATTGCAAGCACCTGTTGAGCTGATCATATCACAGCCAACAAAAGAAAAAAAAGGGAAACAAAGCAAACATTACGAATGCATTATCACGAGAAAGGAAGCAATAATACAAACGTCCAGAGAAGCTTTATATCATTGCGACCACAAGAAAAAAGGATACTTACCACTTACCACAGCCACGGATAGACCAGAAGAATATAAGCAATCATCAAAGATAGACCAGAGAACGAGCAGGCACCAGATACAGTAGACCAGAACAGACCATATTAGCAGCAGCAGCAGCAGCAGCACCATAGAAAAACTAAAGAATGAACGCCATCAGCAGAGAGCAGACAAAAACCAAAGAAGTTACCACTTATCACCACCACAGACAGACCAGGAGAGTACAGGCAATCAACAGAGAGAGACCAGAGAACAAGTATACAGCAAACACAGTAGACCAGGAAGGACCATATTAGCAGCAGCAGCAGCAGCAACACCAGTAGCAATAACAGCAGTTTAGAAAAACCGAACAACGAGCGATACCAGAGACCAGGCAAAGATTAAAGAAGCAACTGCCAGAGATACACACCAAAGAAGCAGCTACCGGACATAATAAACCAAAGAAGCAGACAGCAGAGATAGCAGAGAAGTAATAAATCAGCACCCACATCAAACAGTCAAAAAAAAAATTAGCGAAACCTAATAAACAAATCCGATTAGTTCTAATTCTACGTCTTCTAGTGCTCGTTATTGCATGGTACCTACTATATTTCACTTCAAAGAAGCAGTAACAAGTCTTTCTGGCAGTGCAATACAGTGTTATCAGAAGCTAGAGTGTTATTATCAACCAAACGGTATCCAAAACGACCATGGTTTGATGCTAAACGCGTTTTGCAAAAGAGAAAAAAAAATGAGGGTATGGAAAAATGAGAGGGTATCCTATCCGACGTCACCGCCTGTAGATTTAGTCTCAGTATTGTACTATAGCAGCAGTAATTGCGGCCATTTAATTTGAAATCGTGCTGTGGTATTTTCGTGCTCAAACTTGATTTGATTTGACGTCCTTTGAACGTTTTTATCAAATTTAACAATGAAAACTGTCGTTGTCACATCCAACTTCCTAATACATTCTTAAATATCTAAGAAAGCCGCATCAAATGATGCTAATTTCATTCAGCTTTTAGACCGAAAATAATGAGAAAATTCCAAAAATACGAAAACAGGTTTTCTGTGAATATGTCAAATTCTAGCATATAAAAGTCTCATATAAACAGCTTTTAGTGTTGCATTTCATCTTTACAATCAATTTGATCTAATATGTATCATAGAAAAAGTATTCATTTTTGAGATGAAAAACGCGATCGTTTGATTTTTGAGAAATTTCCCTTGCTAATACTCATGAAAAAATGATGATTTTCATGCATTTGCAACGACCCAAAAAAAATGGAGATAAGGCATCAGAAAGTAAAGCGTAGCCAAAAGGAGGCGTGTGGTGCTATTCCGAGCGTTCAAAACGCTTTGTAGCATGAGTTATTCGTGCTTGAAAATGGCTAGATCTGAACAGAATTCGACCTACAATAAGGCTTAGTCGGTTGTGTTACCATACAAGTGGGATATTCTTCTATCTGGTGATCCAAATGTTCTGCATTGTACAGAACTCCAAGTGATGGACACTTTTATTTCAGTTCTAAGGCTTAGATTTTCTTTTTCAAATGCTCAATTAAAATGACTTGTATGTTGAGCATCAATAATATCATACAAATTTGAATGTAACATATCGTTTAATTGGGACGAGATGCCCATCAGAAAACCACTAGTAATTATCAGTGTGGAATCTGAGGCTTTAATAGACTAAAATTCACGAAAAAAGAATAAAAAAAAACAGTAAAGTCAACAACTTGATAAAGGTATGTGTGGAATACATCCACTATGATCTGCATTCCGACAGTTCATCCAGTTACCAGATTTAGATATAAACTGTATGTACGCTGGATTAGATGTACGATATCGATTTATACTATAAAAAGATATGGACTTCAGATACGCTAGTACTATAAGATTCATACTATATAAGATAATATAGGCTATAGATGGCACCACGGACATGGGTGGCGCTATAGACTTATACTTGTATTCCGACATTGACTACGGATATTTACCATATCTGCATAGACACCAAGATTAATGCAATATGAGCTTGTTGCTTCAGATGTGCACTTCATGATCCACGCTATAAGACACATGCTTATATCCGTGATACTAGCTACAGGTACTTTATGTACTACAGACTTGTACTATATATGAGACATGCTATAGACATGCATACGATATGCTATAGACATGCCATATATCCAGATACATGCTAAAGATGTATGCTTAGCGATATACACTCAGATATGTACTATTAATATAGACTAAGAAGACTGTACCTATCGGATACATGCTACTAGATCGATATTAATTATCCTTATGGAAAGGATAGATCAGGGTACTTCGGATGAGAGTCTAATTATTCATCCAGACAGAGCTAAATCATGATTAGCTTGCTGGAGTTGTCTTTTAGCATGATTAGACATTAGTTGATCTGAGTTGACTTATTTGTCAATCTAATTAATAGAACTTTTATCCATTGTTATAGTATATAAGATGGATCATCTACCTGGCCAGTAGAGAGACTTCAGTTTACTTTACACCTGTCAGTTTGATAATAAAACATACCTTTATCAAGTTGACTTTACTGTTTTTTTATTCTTTTTTTTCCGTGAGTTTTAGTCTATAAAGCCTCAAAGTTTACAGTAACAATAAAGTCGATGATAATAATCAGTTGTCAACTGTACTTGAAACGAAAGCAAAGAGCTTGTTTATTACAGAGCATCTAACTAGCTTAAATATGATAGATTTCTGGTGAATGACTACCACGTTGAGATGGTCTACGTATAAATAGCAGGCCACTGGCGCCTTATGGATTGTTAGTATAGCTTGCTGAGAAGCTACCTAAATCGATATGTTTCATGTAGTGTAGATGGATCTGGACATCTTGACATTAAGGAGATTGAATCTATTGTAGTTCCTGAGGCGTCCGTGCACACACAGTTGACTGGACTTGTAAACATAGATGTGATGTGATACGATAAACATCATCTATGTTGCTACAGTGTAAAAAGTGGCTTGAGGAGAAAGTGAATGTATCCTAAGATGCATGCTTATATGCAACATACGCCAGTATATTCTAGTGGAAAATAATGTTTGAGCGATTGATTTTGGATCATTTGCCTTTTCGGCAGTGTAGGTCCGTGGACCATTTAAACACGATTCCACTGCGGTCTCCTGGTGTCGAATCTTGTATCACAGGATTTGTAGGTGTCATGAATATCTAATCGTTTAACTTTGATACAAAGTTTTGTTGTTTGCTTCCCCGTTGTTGTGGTACTGACAACGACTCAGCCTATCCAGTTTTTTCAGTCATCTCACCTTAATAAAGATGAGTGTTTAAAATCGTGGATGGGCTTAGTTTTACGGCTAAATACGGCACTTACAATGTGGACGACAGTCAAAAGTGTCTTGCTGACCTGATGAGCATCGGGTTCAAACCGTGCAATTTGCTAGTTTCAAATTTGCATAATATCAGTGATGCTCAAGGTATAAAATTACTGTATTCGTGCATTTCAAAAAGAAAGACCTGAGCCTCAGTTTAGAATAAAAGTGTCTATCATTTAGAAATTGTGTTCCGTACAACGCAGAGCATCTATATCACCAAGCAGAGCTGTAATTTACATAGTTCTTTGGCAGAAAACCCTAGTTTGTCCTATTTTTAGATCAAATTCTGTTCAAACTTAGCCACTTTGAAGCATGAATAACTCATGCTACAAAGCATTGTGGACGCTTGGAATAGCGCCAAACGTACCTTCTTAGCCACGCTTGACTAACTGATGCTTTGTTTCAAAATTCTTTTGTTCATTGCAAATCCATGAAAAATCCTCATTTTTTTCATGAGTATTAGCAAGGCAAAATTCTTGAAAATCAAACGATCGCGTTTTTCACCCAAAAACGAAGATTTTTTCTATGATACGTATTAGATCAAGTTGATCGTAATGATGAAATGCAACACTGGAAACTCTTTTTCTAGAACTTTTATATGCTAAATTCTGACATATTCGCAAAAACCTTTTTTCATATTTTTGAAAATTGCTCATTATATTCGGCCTGAAAGGTGAATGTAACCAGCATCATTTGATATGCCTTCATTGACTTTATATAGATGCATTAGAAAGTAAAGTATAGCAACGACAATTTTCATAATCAAATTTAGCAAAAACGTTTAAAGAATGTAAGATCGAGTCAAATTTGAACACGAAAATACCTACTGCACAATTTCAAATTAAAGTACAGCAGTTACGGCTGCCACGGCAGAAGACTGAGAGCAAATCTACTGGCTGTGACGTCGAATATGGCGCCCTCCCATTTTTCCATTCCCTTGTTTTTCCTCCCTTTTGTAAAACGCGTTTAGTATCAAACCATATTGGTTTTGGAACTCTTTTGATTGAAAATAACACTCTAGCTTTTGATAACACGTTCTTGCATTGTTAAAAGTACTTGAACCTGCTTCTTCGAAGTGGAATATAGTAGGTACTATTCAATAGCGAGCACTGGAATACGTAAAATCAGCACTAATCGAATTTGTTTATTAGTTTTTGATAACTTTTTTGCCTTTTTGACGTGAGTGCTGCTGCCGTTGCTTCTCTGCTATTTCTACTGCCTGCTTCTTTGGTTTACCCTGTCTGGTGATTGCTTCTTTGATTTCTATCTCTGGCAGTTGCTTCTTTAATCTTTGTCTGGTCTCTGGTGTCGCCCGTTCTTTGGTTTTCTATGCTGCTGTTACTGATGGTATTGCTTCTGGTATTGCTTCTGGTGTTGCTTTTGGTGTTGCTTCTGGTGTTGCTTTTGGTGTTGCTTCTGGTGTTGCTGCTGGTGTTGCTGCTGGTGTTGCTGATGGTGTTGCTGATGGTATTGCTGCCGCTAGTCTGGTCTCCTTTGGTCTACTATTTGTGGTGTATGCTCGTTCTCTGGTATATCTCCGGTGGCTTCGTATTCTCAGGTCTATCCGTGGCTGTGGTAAGTGGTAAGTATTGTTTTTCTTCTGGTCGTAATGACATAAAGCTTCTCTGGACGTTTTTGTTATTACTTCCTTTCTCATGATAATGCATTCATGATGTTTTCTTTGTTACGCTTTCTTTTTCTTTTGTTGGCTGTGATACGATCAGCTCAACGGATGCTTACAATGTTGTTGCTTCGTATGTACGAACAACAAGCATGATGTGCTGCTATATATCTGTATTGCTGCTGTAATACTACTATGTTATATGGCCGTGGGTTGTTGTTTGTGTTGCCTCTGTGGCTTCATCACATGAAACAACATTAGTCATTATGTTGTATTGCATACTTATAATACTGCTAATGCTCTTGCAATTGTATGTGTTTCTGTTGCTTTACATCCGACTATTACCATGCACTTTGCTCATGTAAGCATTTTTGTTGCAACAACAATGAGTTGTTTGGAGCATTTTTATGTTATATTTGTTGTTATGCTTTTCTTTTGACTCACTTTTTTGTGTGAGTGTTCCTTTTTTGCTTACGTACTACTATACTCTTATAGTAGTATGTTCTTTTCTTCTTTCTTTTATTGTTTTTATGTTTCTTTGAAGCATATCTTTTTTTACGTTGTGGTGGATGTGCCTATCGCTGAAGCTCAACAAGACTTTATCCGAGACTAGGAGATGGATAGGCTGCCTCCACTTGGTTACCACTACTTACTTCAGTGATGATTGAGGGTCTCAACGCCAGAATCTAAAGCTAGGTGATGTAAGTAAGGCATGCTCTAGCACCTGAGGGAAATTTGATGACAGTAACAGCTATATTGCTATATATAGCTGAGCTTAAAATTTTGCCTCACATCAAAACAGGGGGAAACCCTCGCAAAATTTTTCTTAGGTCAGCGGAGTTTTCAAGCAATCTGATTGGCTCAGAGGTTGAAACAACGAAGGGTTATAGCTAGTTGATTTTCTGTTGATCTGCCATTGATCATGATTTTGTCTTTGTAATAATAAATGGGTTACCAAATGGGTACTGTTTAGAATAACGAAATATAGGCAATTTGAACTGAATGTATTTATCATGTTGTTCCAAGATTGAATGAGGATTAAAACTAATGTAAATCCCAAAGGTATTTTTAGTTATTTGACAATGAATAGGATCTAGTTCTTGAATGCGGTATAATTGTATAAGCTTTAAACCAGTTGACGAGGATGTGCTGCGTAAGAGCTCATAGACCACCAGTCACGAACAAACAACAGAGGCGATCCAGGAGAGAATGTTCTTTCTAATAAATTTGACGGAAGAACATTTGTCAGAATTGAAACCTACTTTCGAGGACGAAAGGCCATGGGCTACCACATTTTAGGAGCCAGGATATAGATTAGCCTTTTGACGGCACCATTCATGCTCCTTTGTACTGCTTGAATAAAGAGATCTCAATCTACTACGCATCTCTGCTCGTTCTCAATCTTCTCCTGTATTATTATTCAACGTATAATAATACCTTCGTCTCTCAAATATGATCTATATCCTAAGCACTGAGGACGAACACGTCATACCCTTTTCGTGGCGAGCAATAGATGAAAGCATGTTAGGTTCAGAAATAGTAGGAGCGTCAATGGAGCTTTAGATGGCATCTATGGCGAGAGTAAGGACGGTGTTCAATCAACATCGATAATAGTAAAAAATGGAAGCGGGTGGTTTTTATGTAACCAAAGAGAAATCTCAACGAGATCAATGTTATGTGGCTCGACTATAGCTTGCTGAACTGTGTTGAAATAGCTATTAAGCTTTTTAAAGTGCCCAATATATCTGTTTTGACACTGGTGAATGTAACCAACCAAAAGCAGCGGCAATTTCAGTAAAATGCAGCAAAATGGACATTGTTCCTCCTTGTTTCTTTCTAAAATAGACCACCTATTAACACATATTCAAGAAGATTTTACAATGACAGTGTCTTGGAGCAGTATGCCGCCAGAACTTTGGTCGATTGTATTCAAGCATACGCACTCTATAAAGACAGTAGCCAAATGCCGCTTAGTCTGTAAGACTTGGGATCCGTTAGCAGAACGAGCCATGTTTAGCAAATCTTTGTCAGTCTATGGTACAGAAAGCATCGTCAAACTTTGCAATCGTCTACAAGAGAATCCTGCATTGCGCTATTACATCCGTTCCTTGTACTTGGGTAGCTTGAAGAAGGTGCAACTATCAATCCAGGAAGATTTGTTCAAATTGGTTATGAACCCCAACATCGTCTCACTTGAAGGTTATTTCGACAAGGCTGCTTTAGCCATCTTGTTGAAAGCTGTCAGCGAATCAGGAGAGCAATGCAGCAAGCTGGAATCATTGATAACTTATGAAGGGATTACAAATGGCGGCGACAGTTATATGAATGCTCAGCTTTACTTCAGGACATCATTGCAAGAGCTACGATTATCGCTGCATACGCCTCACACGGCCATTTATCAAACAGTTGTCGACCATCTTGAGCAATTCAATAGCTTGAAAAAACTCGTCTTGACATATTCTGATAGACACGTCTTACCAGAGTTGGAGCAAGTTCTCAGAAAATGTCAGCGCCTGGAGCTGATTGATTTCGATATAGGACTTGGTGAAACACACTGGATTAGCAAAGATGACTTGAAGCAATGGATGATAAGTAACGTGCAGCAATCACCTACCCTGCGATTTGTCGATGTTGGCGAAAACCACCACCCTCATTTGATTGAATATCTTGTGTACAAGTACCCCAACATACCAAGTGTAGCTATATCAGGTGCTTTCACGGATGGTCATGGCACCATTGGTCGTATATTGGATGCTGTCAAAGGTGTTGGCTATATTAGTTTACGTCACTGGTATTTGGGCGACATGGAAGCAGTTGAGCAGGTGCTTTCAACGTTGAAGAACAAGAATAATATAGTCATCTTGCGCTCATGCTCGCCATATTGTTCAGAAAGAGGAATCGTATATCTAACTGCGCACAAGACTGGAGACAACAAGACTACGCATTATATGATAAACATATCTGACACAGAGTTTCCAGCAGTATTCAGCAAGATCATCAAAATCGTAGGAACTTCTCAAAACTTTCAAGTGGATTATATAGATGATGACATTACCTTTGTTGAAAGCGGGTTAGCTAATCAGCAAAGCAAATCATTCAAGAGAATGGTCAAGATCATATCAGAAGTGAAGAGTGTCAACTTTACCTGCGCCCACATTCCTTATCCGTCTTTCTCTGTCAATACCTCACTTTCACAAGTGGAAACGCTGAAGATTTGCGGTGCAGTCATTGACCAGAAAGTGCTGACCGTCTTGAGCAGAATCACTCCCAAACTGAAGAGCCTGACTCTGAGCAGTTGCATCCTCAACCCTGCTCGCCCTCAATGTTATCGTATTGATATGCCACACACTGATTTCAGCACGTTATCCATCAATTCTGAGTATTGGATTTGGGAGAGAGATGATAATTTCGGGGATGTTGAACATGAAGATAAAAAACTGAATGAAGCGCTTGACAAGATTATTAGCAATATCAGCATCAAGCAACACCAGATGGTCTCTTTGAAGATAACTAGCTTATCCAGCAACCAAAAACACTATTACGCTTTGACACCTGGTGATTCCGCTGTGGTCAAGGCAATATCCAACGATGAATACTCAAAATCTATTGCTAGATGGCCAAGCATAGTCATCGTATGCAAATCTCTAGAGACCTTGAAACTTGATCTCGGTGCACTCCTCGTAGAACTAAAACCTGGCAGTGAGAGACCCATTGAAAGCCTTGGCCATTGGAAAAGAGGGATGGAGATTGCACTCTTGAAGGATTTATACCACTCAGAGCATATTTGAGTATCAAAGCACATTTAGTTATTGCATCTACACAATCTCTTTATATACTGTATATAGCATCTATCCCAGAATGACTCTATCCATAATCATCACTTCACAGTAGCTGTCCTCATCGCTTCCTTCTGACCTCATAACACATTGCACACATAAATAAAACCCCTCAACTTTATTCAAACAAATAAACTTAAAACAATAAGTCATCGAATGCAGACGATTGTTTACCGCTGGATTGTTGCTGTTGTTGAGGCTGAGACGTGTTTGCAGAAGCCCAGTTATTCCAACCTGCATTCACACTATTGTTCTTCAATGCATTCATCGAAGGACCTTGAGCAGGTTTAGCTGGTGCTTGTTTACTACCCAAAGAATCCAAGCCAAGTGAAATAGAAGCTTGAGACCAAATGCCGCCAATGGGGGTATTATCAGTGGAAGGTTGCTTTTGTTGTTGTTGTTGTTGTTGTTGTTGTTGTTGTTGTTGTTGTTGCATGACAGGTGTTTGGCGACCACTTCCACCCATGACAGCAGCATGCATGGGTTGAATTGCAGGCGAAGATGCAGCAGAAGAGCTGTTCCCAGCGACCAGTGTATCGAACGAAATGCTTTGAGATAGCATCAAGTTGTGTGGCTGTGTCTGTTGTTGTTGAGGAACAGGAGATGATGTGGAAGATGAAGTAAATGTATTATCGTCTCCAAGAAGATCAAAAATGTCGTTTGACTTTTTAGGTGCTGCTGCAGTTGCTGTGTGAGCAGGGTTGGGAGGTGGTGCTGATGCTGTGTGTTGATGTTGTGTGTTGGTAGGTGCACTTTGGAAATCATCAAAATCGTCTAGTTTCCAAAAGGGTTAGAATTTACTAGCGAATGCCATCACATCTTCATATTTACCATCTCCCTCAGCAAAATCTCCCCAATCATCGTCATTGGCTTTCTTGGTAGAGGATGTTGCTGTAGCAGCAGGCTCATCAAAATCAAACAAGTTCATCTCTTTGGCAGTCTTGGGCTTGGATGTGGAGGATGTGGATTTGGCATTGGAGGCTCTGCGAGGACCAGAAGAAGAGAAGCTATCAGATTTCTTACTGCCACGACGCTGACTAGAGATAGATGGCGAATCATCGTCATCATATCGACCAGGTCTCTCATCGTCAAAGAAATCACTGCTATTGCCATATCCTCCATTTCCGTAGCTTGAGCTATTGTAGTCATCACTGCCAAATCCTCTTGCACCGCCTCCCCCGGATGAATAATTAGAGTCACTTCCGAATCCCTCATAACGAGATCCACCGCCCATGCTGCTGCTGCTGCCACTGCCAAGGCCACCACTGCTGAACCCTCCTCCTCCAGAAGCAAACATCATGCCTCCCTCTGATCCTACACCAGTGTATTTGTTGCGATTCTTCTTGGCCTTTTTGCGTTCCGCCTTGATCAAATCAACATCACCAAGCAACTCAGCCAACTCCTTTGCACGATTACGAACTGGAATAAACGACAATGAGGAAGGGCCGCTTGTTTCATATAGAGTTCATCCATAAGCGACTTACCATTCAGGCCTTGATCTTTGCCTTTTTCATCGACATAGTGAAAGTTCTTCATCATCTTGATCATGGAAACATGAGATCTAGCATCGTCGACTACTCTTTCAGAACCGTTTTTTACGAGATACTCCAACAGGACAAGGGACTACATGGTGAATGTTGAGCAACAGGGTGATACACAGACACAGGAAAGCTGTACCTTGTAAATTTGTCTCCACTGTTTAGCTTCCTTTTCTGTGAAACGCTTGTAAATGGTGGGCATAATTTCATTGAAATATTGACTAGTGGGGGTGAATGTGAGATATGCAATTCAAAAAGGGATTTTCATCATGTACGTACTAGTTGAAAGTAGCTTGTGCAATTTCCTGCATCACTGTGCTGGATGCTCCCCAAGCCTCGTTGTTTGTTGCATCGTGCACCTTGGCTTCCATTTCTGTGTAATTCAAGACGACATTTTTACTACGAAATAAGACATTAGGCTCGGTGGTAATAAGACATTAGGCTCGGTGGTAATAAGTAGCCAGCAACCTACTTACACTTTGTTAATGACATCCTGTTATATGTGGTCAAATGAGAGACGAGAGAGAGAGATAGAGAAAGAGAAAGAGAGACTATGTTAGCGCACAATGCTATCATCAATCCAGATGGTACACATACCCTGACTTCCCACATGTCAGGGATTTGGAGGTTTAAGTTTGAGAATGCGTTCATTTCTCTTGGAGTTTTATACAAATGTATGAAAGAGAGAGAGAGAGAGAGAGAGAAAAGGAATGAAAAAAAAGAATGCTGTTGTGTTTGGCATTCGATTTTGAAGCGACGACGGTGGTACGCACGTTTTTTCCACAAGTCATTTCATCCCCTTCATACTCCCTTTAGATTTATTGTATTTCCATCAATCAAATGAGCAGCAGTGTCATCCCGCAACTTGCTCTTATTGCCATACGTTTGGATTAGAGTGCATTTTGGAACTTGATACTGTCTATCGAGATGACACTATTAAAGAAGCGCATTATCAAACAGCATCCATGTCACGGACGATTGCTCATTTTCAACAAATTGGGTTTATTTTGAGTGAGTGTGAGTATGTGTGTGCTGTAAGGGGGGCAGTGAGATTCTAACGGGCGAATAAATAAAAAGGAAGGTGGAAGGAGGACAGGCGATGTGTGTATATATATAAAAAAAAAAAAAGTAAGATATAACAGTAAGAAATAATAGTAGTTGTAAAAAATAATAATAATAATAATAGTATTTTAAAGGAATGGTTGTGGTGGTGATAGTGATGGTGGCATAGAGAATGTTTGTAATTTTGTAGGGTTGTGTGCGGCTAGAATCCATCGTCTGAAAATGTATGGCGGTTATCCATCATGGCAGAGCCTCTCCATCCACTGTCTTTGCCAATCAAGACGGATGTATCTGATTTTTTGGCAGGAGGAGGAGGAGGGGTCATCATGTCATTTTTGATTGCTGCTGTATTCATGGGATACGTATGATCTGCCCACGTTTTGATGGCTTCCAACATGGTAATGATCTTTTCCTCATTGCCGCCAAAGACATCTACGCAAGAACAGCTCAGTATACCGAATGGCACCCACGTGCTGCATTCTACTTACCCTTGATAGTGTAACGACCATCAACTTCAACGCCTTCTCTTCCCATAAACTTGAATGCTGCAACAATGTTATCAAGCATCATCACACTCATGGATCCGCCCTTTTGGACAGGAGGTCTACGCACTTCTTTCTGACTGATGGCTTCCAAAAGCTGAATCAAGGTATCGCCATTGCGGAAAGCGCTTGTAAGATCAATGGCCTTTTTACCAGCAGGAAGATAGGCATTGATCCAATTGATGTATTGCTCGCTAGACCATTCATCACCGCTGTTTGAGTTGGAGATACTGGATGTCACGCTCAGCGAACTGCTCAGTGGCAGACTGCGATGCTGAGGATCAATCAAGTCTTCTTCTTCATCGTTAAGCATCATTTGGCGGTGCATTTGCTGCTGTTGTTGTGTAGGATAGTGGCTCGGTAGCTGGGGAACCTCTTCCTCCACTTCATCTCCCTCGCCCTGCTGCTGATACATGGTGATACCAGATTCACGGGTCTGTCTATATTGTGGGACGGGTGAAGTGGATGCGTGTTGATCCACAGCTGCAACATTAGACTCCTCTTCTTCCTCCAACATGGACATTTTAGGATCATTGTTGATTTTCAGCTGCTTTTGATTCTTGTACATGATGACTGAAGGAGGTCTTGGTCTCATACGACGAGCTACGTCCAGAGATACAGTGGCAATGTGATTGGAGGACATGACGGGTGCTACACAAGAGAGATATTAACATTTAATAACTCCTGAGCGTATGACAAAAAGGACAAAACTAACCTCTGAAATCGCGTGCAATGGTCGTCTTCATGAGCATCTTTAGCCACACTCGCATTGACTCTTCCGTGTCTGTGTAAAAGAAGAATGTTCTTTCTCTGTCATGTTGAGCCTTGAAGCAGTATTTTCCAGCATGAATTGTCTCGTCCACAATAATCTTGTAGCCTCGTAAATTGATGATGCCCTTCATACGCACATCCTAGTAATATGCGTTATATAACCCATGTCAGCAGCATCGCATGTATCTTGTTTGTTACCTTGGGGCTCTTGAAATAAAACAAATTGGATCCTTTGAGTACAAACCAACGCTTATTCCAGGTCTTGTATTTATCACTTTGCTTATGTAACCACCCTTCATGTTCAGGCGCTTGGAACGCTTCTGTTGTGGATTGTCGATTTGCCAAATTAGAAGTGTCCTCAAATGACGACACTGATAATTTGTGTGCATTTGAGATTTGCCTAATGGACAACATTTGTTTGTTTAGCTCTGGATAGTGACTCCTCACTTTCAAAGTGCTCTGCAACTTACATTGGCTGTCTTGACGACGACAAAGAGGCTGTGGGTGTGTTTAAGGGATGCACGTTCATGGCAGCATGGGTGTTGTTGTTGTTGTTGTTGTTGTTGTTGTTGGCTGCAGAAGAATGCGTACTAGCAACATCGCTCATTGACATCCAGTCGTTTTTGGGGTTATGGATGCTGCTGGTGTTGTGGATGGATGATGCTGCATGAATTGGGGTAGTGTGTGCAGATATCTGCGATTGAGAAAGCTCTTTATCTATGCTATCAAATGTTTGTTGACTCTTTTGCGAAAGCACTCGTCTAGGGCTTCGAAATCCCTTTGGATCAGGACTCATTTCCCTACTCTTCAATGTTCCTCCAGATGACACTGTATTGAATGTGTTTGATCGGCTGACGCCTGACGAAGACAGACTTTGAGGTGATATGGGTCGCATCAAATCAGACGATTTTGAAGATGAATTTCCACCTGGTGGCAAAGGTGCTTTTCTTGGATACTGATACAAGATGTCTGATGAAGAGTCATTTTGTGAATTGGATCGTTTGAGACTAGTGATGGATTTTCTGCTTGTTGGTCTGGAAATAGCACTTGTTGAGACGGATGTATTAGGAGTGGGTTTATTAATCTATAAGAGCGAAAGTTAGGGGTTAATTTTGTTTTATATTGACAGAAAAACGAGGAGAATAACGCTTCATTACCTCCACAGAAGATTCCTCTTTCAAACAAGTAATGGCCTGCATAATCTTGTAGCGTTTTCCAAATGTCGTGATTCCAAGTTCTTTTAGAGCGTCGATGTTTAGATCCAATAAGATATCACCTGAAATTTCTTGATCTGAATGGACATATGTCAGGTTTTATATTAATATGGCCAACGTGAATCTGGCTTACCAATAAAATTTCTAGACACAGAATCTAATCCAACAGATTTGAGCCAGTCTGCCACTTGATCTACATCCCAACTCTCCACTTTTTGGGAACTGCCTTTACGAACATCATGTACCATGGTATCTGGTGTAGCTACAGTGGCCGTCATCGTCGCATTCTGTAATTGAGATAATGCGTCGTCGATTTCGTCTTCAATAGTGGATCCAGATGAACGAGAGGATAAATGTGGACTGGGTATGTAACTGTTGGCTGCTAATTGGGGTAGTGGTAGTGGCGATGTCATGGTTGGATGTTGTGGAGGAGCTTCAGCTTCAAAATGCTCAGTGTCAGTGGATTGTTGTTGAAGGATGGGTTTCTCGGGAGAAGTGTAGTTCATAGGAAAGAGACCTGTCTCGCCATTGATATTTCGTCCCTGGTTTTATAATTTTTTTTTTTTTGTTTATAAGCTCCTTTTCCATACAACCATAATGAAAAAAAAATACAAGTTTTTCATTCTACTCACCTGCCACCATCCATCTAGATACTTTTCATCTTTCTCTAATACAGTAATAGGCTCTCCAATTAGAAAATTAATTTCGTCTTCGTTCTCTGCTTCAAAATTATGAATGGCGTAGACAATCATGTTGGTCATAGTAGTGTGTATTGCTGAGATTTATATATCAAATGTTGAATGCTATCTTTAAAAAAGGAGAGTAATGAAAGAGACGAAAGATGCCTTTTTGATATGGGAGAAAAAAAAAGGTGAGTGTGTGTATATGTGTGTGTGTGTGTGTGTGAGGGAGGGAGGAAAAGGAAAGTAAAGTTGAAGAGAGAAGAGAGAAAGAGTAAAAAGGGATGATTACTACTGTAATAAATCTGTCTTTTGGCGGAGTACCTCGGTGTCACCATGGAAACAGAACTAAATAATTTATGATTTGATAAATGTGTGTAACTGTTGATTCATTAACTGCTCTTTCTTTCCAGGAAGGCTTCTTTTGCTGTCTGTTTGCTTGTTACTTGCCTTAAAAGAAGACCATGACTTCAGCTTGATGCAAAACACCTTTTTGCACATGTACCCATTTGGCACCGCTCCGACATTAGGTATCAACATTTAATGAAATAGGTCTACATTCGTCGTCATGGTTCTATTCATCAGGGGAATGATGAGCCGTTTAATTAAAATGTCCCAGAAAAAAAAAAAAAGAACTGTTACAATGTGCGCGCGTGCTGAATACACACAACAAGAGATGCAAAGCACTGATCACAAAGTAAATATATAAAATGACTTTATCGGAATCTGCATGAAAAAAGGAGTGAGTATTTCATAGATGCATCAGAAGCAAATCATTGTGCTCAGTTTATGTCATCCCAATGTAACATCTTGATATGTTGTATATACATCTTGTCTCAAATTTATATTTTTTTATCATGATCAATTCATAATTCCTTTACACATCGTCATGTATGACGAACACAAACGGATTGCACATTTGAACCTCTATTTGTGGAATCCAATGTGAGTGGGTCTCGCCCTATGAGATGTTTTCGTGTGGCCATTGGCGCTGCTATATTGTGCCCTTTATGAATATGTTAGCTTTTCTCTCTCGCTCTCTCTCTTTTTTTTTTTCTATTTTACATGTGACACATTGCCAAATTGCACCTAGCATTTTATTAAATTTTATGAAAAGGAAAATCATTTAATTGATCCATTAGACATTTAAATTAAAATAAGCTTTTAAAACGATACATAACTCTTTCCATATACGAACAAGTTGTATACTGTTTTATACTCGGCAGTTGGTAGGGGAGGAGTGCTTAACAGCAAGTTTTGAAAATTCAGGGGTCGAAGGTAGTAGCAGATCAACATTCCTTGTTTCACTTTGCCCTGTCTCAGCAACCGATAACATCTGCAGATTTTTATGTATTTCAAATGCATTTATTGGCAAGCTTGTGCAGTCTATATTCGCTATTCAATTCACTCAGCCTCGTTGTCTTGTCTCGTACGTTTCTCTGCAGCGGTGTTCTTGGCCCTTGTAAGTTTTGCGTCAACACCTTGATCAACCAGCAAAATATCCATTTTGGCCAATGCCCGGTCATGTTGAATAAATGACCCGTCATGAGATTTCGTGCGCATAATGTACATGCTGTTCCTCTTAATCTCCTGGAAACAACAATTGTATTCATCAAAATGTGGCGCATTACCTCCTTTCAACTTCTGTATACTCATCTGTATCCTTTTCTTCATCCTTGTTTTCATCAAAGTCAAGAAAATACTGCATGTGCTCCCAATACAGATTTTTAGCATGTCATTACATGTACTCTCTCATCTTCCCTTCTTTATTGAATGATTTTGTAATCAAACTGTCTTTTTTGAAGCCGTCATAACTGGATTGAGCCACGGATGTTGCCCTGTGCATTTTCTATTCTGTGAACTCGGCTTACTTAGACATTGTAACTTGAATGGGATACGGACCAGCTAGTGACTTGAGCCATCCATCTATGGACCACCTATATATTTCAGTTAATTTCGCGGTCTAGATTTTACTAGATGCAGACTATCTATTGCGTCTAAAATGTCCAACTTGTCTTACAGTCGTCATCGCCTCACTAATAGGCTGTATTATTGTGCTATGATACAGCGAGACAACAGTGCCATTCAACTTAGTATTTCTGGCTAAATAGTTGGGTGTAGTAGCATGCTCTAAACCTAGATCAATGTATACAATGTCTTTACGTCTTTGTATCAGAACAAGAACGCGCTTATTGACAAGCAAATGTATGAAACACAGCCAAATTTGGCAGCTTTCAAGCCTTCATTACTTGACATGTAGACCTCTCTGAGCCCCCCCGGAATGGCACCAAACAATTGTACTCGAGTAGCAGCAACTTCCTGACATTTTTGCTCAACTTTTGGAAGACCTAAAAAACATGGCCAAAAATCGACCAAAAAGCATGAGGTATCCCTCATGGTTTTCACCGAAAATCAAACGATCGCATTTTTCACCTTGAAAATAAAGACTTTTACTATGGCATATATCAAATCAAAATGTTTCTCTTAATCCAAAGCAACTTCTGAAATTACTTTTATGAGGCTTTCATATGTAAAATATGGCTATTTTCGCTAAAAACCTCATTTCAAATTTTACCAAATTGCTCAATAAGTTCATTTGAAACACCTGTAACAATCAGCATCATTAAAAACACCCTGAAAAGCACTTCAAGGATGTATTAGGAAGCGTAGTCTGAAAACCACATTTCTTATAGTCGAATGTCACAGAATAGATTAAAGACGTCGAAAAAAGACATGATCTATCCAATCTTGAACAGAAAAAGATAAACTGAGTTTGAATCGATTTTGGCGGCGGCGGCGGCATTGCTGCTGGCTGACCTAAATGCCTTTCTGTTGATGACAATGATGATTGCGATGCTGATTAAACGGGAATCATGGAATTGAAAGGAGAATTGTTTAGTCCAAGTACTTTTTTTTTAGGAAGCTCTACATCATTGAGGTGTCTTTTGTAATGACAGTATCTCAAAAAAGTTGCTGTAGATATAAACGTCCTGTGTTTAAGCATGGCCAGCTCTGTGTCACCATCTCAAGAACAGCGTCCGCGAATAGTATCACAGTTCTGCCGCCAGAAAATGCGACTCGGATGGAGGATGTAGAGAACCAGAAGTCTTAGATAACGTAAATACTGTATAAAAAATATTGATTTGTGCCTCCAAAGTTCTATCGCATCTATTTAACATTTGGTAACATTGACCTATAAGGTGGCTTTACCGTAGCAGCAACAAGGCACAAGGCGGGTTATACTCCAGATACAATACTCAGGAACAACTAGGTGAAACATATCTTTGCGACAAGTACAATCAATATGCCCTGATTACTTCTGCTGAGAAGCATTCTGATTACCGTTTTGCCATGGACCTCATGAATGAAGAAAGACAGCAGGTACAACAGAATCAACCCTCATCCACGCCTTCTTCTATACGACAATGGCTATAGCACTACTTGTGCATTAAGCATGCATGCTTCCGATAGCATTGATAGCACTGTAGCTTTTGACTCATTGTTACTGTCATGAAGAGCATTGGATCAAAAGGACGAGCATGTATCTTGGAAAATCTGTAAGTCGCATTTATCTCAATAAACGTATCTATTTGATACGAGTGTTGAATATAAAGTCTTTTTATAGAGAAATAACGCTATTATGAAGCGTAACTGTAAAAACTGCCATCAGCCAACGTTCCAAGGGTACTTTTTTTTGTGCGAAAACATCATTACAATATCTGGCTGGATATATTTTCTGTAAGTAATTTAAAGTGCCATTGACTAAATAAACCAACTAGCATGAAAGGCGTGATGAAATGTTGGCATTGTTTGATCTGTCTTCATGCTGAATCGTACAAGTAATTTCAGACTGAATTTTATAGAAGACAATATGAGGCTCCAGGCAGATTTCATTACTATCATTTCAATCCTACATAACATGGGTTTCTTTGATTCGAAACACTTGAAACACTTAAAATGGTAGCACGACGCATATCTCTCTGGGGGGGGGGGTGTCAGGTTATAAATTTCGTAAAGTTTCATTTTCTCCTTTTCTCTTTCTTTCAACAACGAGGAAAATGGTCGAGCTTGTCTTTCATCATCCTTATCACGGCTCCAGAGGAATGTGTCCTCGCGATGATTTATGTGGCTATTGGGTATTGTCGGGAGGCACTTTGAGGATATGGAGATATGCTCTTCTGTTTTATGGTACTAGAACGCTCTTAGTAAGAACGTCACTTACGAAACGGCTAAAGTTTCCTACTTGGTAGATGAGGGTTTAGCTGGGGGGCTATTGTCTGTAACCACCTCCATTTTTTGGGATTACAAGCACTTTCACCTTCTCGTGGTTAATCCTGTTAATATCAAAGACAGTTGGCTTTGATAACAAAGGAAAGTGCAATAGTATTTGTTTCAGATAGAAAGATTACTCCTTAATTTTACATATACTGATTTCCTGCACAAACTACTATTTGATTTAATAAATGACATGAGATCAACTGCAAAATGTGCAATGTTCTCTCTATTGAATAGCATGTATACCGTCTATCGATTATAACTCTTTTGCAGGTTAGACAATTGCCCGTGAGTAGTTTATTTACATATTGGGGTGTGTTTTAAGGTTTTAAGGTTTTAAGGAGGGCAGAAAACATAGTTTGAAACAGTATATTGGCCAATCGCTGATAGCTAGTTAATTGGATGGTAACACCACAATGGATCAAGTGTAAAGGGATTAACACAAAACACGAAATTATACAGAGAAAAATATGTCGAGGCTTGAGATGTTATCAGTAAAATAAGAGTTTGTTTGCATACATGAACATTGTCCTTTTCTTCTGCTACATATCTCTTGACGTTGACATGGATACCAATTCGAAACAGCCTTACAGCATTTTCCCTCCTGATATTTGGGAAGTCATTGTTCCTAATCTCAATCGCAAGGACACATATACACTAGCAAGCACAAGCAAATCAATGTGGGAGCACATTCGTCACATTCCACTTGATAGTACTTGGGACGTAGAGACCACCCAGCTCGTCAACGCTTCCTTTATGCTGGCAAATACAAGACATGTTCATGTGTTGATCAATGACACCTTTGAGTACTACAGTAATCTACGTCAATATCTTGGTAGATTCTATCAACTTGAAAGTGTAGCTTTCTCTTGTGAAAAGATCACATTGAGAGCCGGCATCGCTAAACGACTTTTACAGTGTTTACCTATGAAAAGACAGTATCATAAATTAGTAGTGTATGTGCAACAAGGCGACCGTAGCTACTTTAAAGAGGCCATCTCTCATTCATGCAAGAATAGAGTCAATCTAAGAAGGTAATGCCAAACATCCAGACAGGCTTCATTCTAAATATTTATGTGGCGGCCATCGGTAAGCGTATTGAAGAGAAGATTTAGCATAGATGAAGACGAAGATAACGAAGAAGTAGAAGAAGAAGCTAGACGAAGAATGAGGACCCCCTCTCCGGTAAGAGAAGATGTTGCTGAACTTAGGGGCAAGATACAAGACATTAAGAGCACGTTTGGTGCAATTGGTACTCATTCAAAAAGTATCATTCCCACTGCTCTCAAAAATATCTTGCAAAAACATGAATTTGCCGATGCTGAGGAAATACTGAACATCGCTGAGACACCCAAATCAAAAGCAGAGGCAGATGCGTTCGTGGCGCTCGTCGGCGGTCGTTTCGTAGAAAGCATCGCTATGTCTAGTAATGGCTCGTGGGCATTCATCACACAGGTCGAAGCCTACCTGAGAGGCAGAAAAGAAATAGATGATTGCGCAAACAACACGATCACGATTGAACACCCCTCAAAACCCAAGTTCGTAGTAGAACACAAGAGGGAGTATCAGAATCAATGGCTCGAAGCCAAAATCTACTTCAAAAACTTTGAGTTTTTGGTTACTGCTTGCCTTTGTGGTAACTATAACGATCATGATTTTGATGCTTTTCTCGGTGCCTCTCTTGGCAATCGTTTAGCTCTCAATGATTATTGGAGAGTTTGCGTTCCTCTCGCCTCCACACCAGTAGTCAGACAATCCCGATTGCTAAGAAATTTCACAAAGAGAGCAAGTGGATTCGATTGGCATTTGAAATCGCAAAGATTCTACGACAACGGTTTCAGCACCGCATGTGCTTTAAGCTTGCATGCATTAGATGGAATTGACAGCATTGTAGCCATTGGGTCGCTATTGTTGAATTGGAAAGTATCGAATCAAGAGGACAAGCAAAAGTTAAAATCTATACTTTTCAATGGAAAGGAGTTGAGTAATATGGATGAAAATGCCATATCTGGCAGTGTTGAAAGAGTAAGGGGGTCGACATTAGCCAAAGGAAAGAAGTTGGCAGTTGAGATAGCGCTGTTGATATTGAAAAATGAAGTAATCAAGGACACGGATTATGTCGAGATGTTTAAAGCGTTAATAAGCTCAAGACTCAAGACGCTGAATAGCCAGGCTATTCGACAAAAAAGGTACTTGCTCCCGTAATGCACCATATTATGTATTATTTCAATAAATATGTTAAAGAGTAGTCTACAGTATTAGTCTTTTGACCTACTATTTTGTGTAAAAGCAGAACACTCAATATTTACTGCTTAAAATGTAAAGTGCTCAGCTTGTATAATATGCCAATACAATCTCATCTTCGACTATGATAGATCGTGCATACCTTCTCGTCGTCAATTTTATCAGATGCTTGAATCCAATAGAGATGCTGATGGGTGGCATATAGTATTCAGGTTTACGTGTATTCATGATGATTCCTGATCGGCTAACTGTGAAGATGCTTGAAGAATATGAGAGCCTTCTTTCTGTGCAGAAAGCTTTTTTTTGCATTACCATGGTAATACACGGAAGCTAAATCAGAAGGCGTGTTTCTTTAGCATGGTTGCTTAGCAACGGATGTTGATGATGATGAGGAGGACGAGAAGCTGCCAATCAAGATACCTGATGTGAATAATGTGATTGATACAGATGAAGATTGAATATCACAGCTAGCGTCGCCCACTGACATTGAGTGGACGACTGGATAGACTTTGTCTGTATAATAGCGTCTTGCCATGGGTTGATAAGATGTATATAATGTGGTCAGAGATACTGGGCAGAAATGGTTAAATCAGAATCGAACGGTCACTTTACTCTTGCCTTCTTGATCTTTCGTCAGGTACGATTGGGTGGCAGGCAATCAATAATACTCTAAAATATAGAGACTGATTCGATGTACTTTGGGGAATACCAACATACATGTCCTTAATGCCTTGATATGAATTGAGGATTGTGAAAGGATAGGGATGATGATTTCATCAGGCACAGTCTCTAGTAATGGTGCATTGTTAAGTACAACTTGATATACAATTGCCATTGTGAAGAAAGAGGGATCCATAGGATCAAAGGGCCCTTTTATATGCTTTTTGCTTGTAGTACAATCTCTGAGAATGGACAGAAGGAGAAAAATGTGAAAATGAAACTACCTTCACAAGGGCGCAGACATTCTCTCCTATAAGATGAAACGTGTCGTTACCTCATTCATGATGCTATCACATAGAATCATGCTATCATTGGTTTTAAATATATACAGAAGCCTTGCAGTTTGATCTAATCTGATCTGGTCTTCTTACAGGGTCAATATTGAAAGGTGCTATGTGAGCAAGGTGAAGGATAAATATACATTTGCTTGAATTTCAAATAATTATAACATTGCACGGATCCAGGATTATATATTACTAGAACGCAACGGCATGGAAGTCTATATCATAATGGTCCACTTCAATCGTCTCACTTGAAGCATAGTATATTCCATTTTTATGATTTAGGACAAGAAGTATAGTGCTAGCGATAATGTTGCAATCGTAGTGCTTGAACAGTCACTGACATATGCTTTTAATGCAAGACAAAACATAGTAAAAGTCTTGTCGAAAAATTGAGATGAATGAAATTGAATTATTGGAGCCGTTATCAAACCAGGAATTGACATACTGTATTGTCACTTTTCAATGTCATGATACCCCTCCATTATAGAGTGGATCTCGGTATCTCTTGTCAATGGCTAGAAAACAGCCATCTTGGCTGAAAATTTAGGGCATTTGTGCAAAGGTTATGCGATAAACCAGACACTGAACCATATAATGAGAGCACCCAGCACACCAGGCCCTGCTATAGTTAGAAAAACGCCACATGAACAGTTACAGCTTGCCAGTGGATATGAATACGTTTGTATGGATAAATCTCAAGCAATATGAGCATTATACGTGGGGCAATGTTCTTCCAAGTGTTTTCAAGTGACCAGTGTGCAAATTGACGTTTTCTTCTGCTGTTTGATGTACAAATGAAAATTAAATAGTGTTCCCCTCGCTCACAGTAGTAAAGTCACTGTTCTCAATGGGATTTAAAAATGTAACCTAAAGTACAGAGTAAATCTAGCCAGCAATCTTTGTATATAAAAATGCAAGCAAACGAATGTATGAAATACAGCCAAATTTGGCAGCTTTCAAGCCTTCATATCTCGACATGTAGGTCTTTCTGAGCCACCGGAGTAACGCCAAACAATTGTACTCGAGTAGTAGTAACTTCCTGACACCGTTGCTCAACATTTTGAAGACCTAAAAAACATGGCCAAAAATCGACCAAAAAGCATGAGGTACCACCCCTCATGGTTTTCATCGAAAATCAAACGATCACGTTTTTCATCTTGAAAACGAAGACTTTTACTATGGTATATATATTAATTCAAAATGTTTCTCTCGATCCAAAGCAACTTGCGAAATTACTTTTATGAGGCTTTCATATGTAAAATATGGCTATTTTCGCTAAAAACCTCATTTCAAATTTTACCAAATTGCTCAATAAGTTCAGTCAAAGTATTTATTACAGTTAGCACTATTGGAAGCGCCTTGAAAAGTACTTCAAGAATGTATTAGGAAGCACAGGGTGATTTTCACAGTTTATATAGTCGAACTTCGCAAAATAAATTAAAGGAGTCGAATAAAGACAGAATTTGTCCAATCTTGAACAAAAAAGATAAACTGAGATTCAATTAATTTTAGCGTGCGGCGCTGCTGCTAGCTGACCAACATGCCTTTCTGGTGATGATAATGATGATTAGGATGCTAACTAAATGAGAATCATGAACTCTGAAGAAGAATCACTTAGCTCTAATGCTTTTTTTTTGCTTTTGTTGAGATCGTTTCCCTTTAAAGGTGTCTTTTGCAATGACAATCTCTCAAAAAGACGCTGTAAATCTTATGCAAGTCCTGTAGTATTTACGCATGGCCAGCTTTATTTCCGTAGCCAGTTTACTCAATATAGTGAAGGATGAAGGAGTTGCTCTTTCATGATACGCTGGACAAACTCGGCATTATTTGAGAACGTCTTTGTGAGACCACCTACTGCTCCAGAATTCATCAGTATAAGCCTCTATGACCTCAAGGAGCTGTCTGTACTGAATACAAAAGACTGGGAAAAATTGACTGTAATTAGTAGCCAAGCATACAATAGATGGTTATACAAACTAACGCGCAGCTCTATATCATATAGCCCACAAAGGCTAAACTTCTTGCAGAAAGGCCAGAACAGAAGAAGGCGAAATAATCAAAAACAGCAATATCGCCATTGGAAGTGTCAACTTTAGCCAGGATGTAAGTTCATATCAATCAGCAAGGCTTTAGATGCTCGAGAGACTTAGCAGAATGCTATTCAATTTGACCAAATTCTACTGAGCATTGAGGATAACTAGGTGGTTTGGTTGATTTTCATAGTAGCTACTCTTTATTTGTACACTATTTCAAACAACAAATACACTGGTACATTATCGTAAATTTGCACAAATCCAGTAGCTTGATGGCGAGCTAATTGAACAATATCTTGGACAATTACCAGCAAGTAGGGCATTTAGCCATGTATGGAAGATTTTGACTGAATATGAGGGTGGATGCACTCACATTATATCTATTTATTTGATTGATTTCTGCTTTTTTACAGCACTGTCATGCGAAATATCGAGTACTTTTACTCTAGCAGCTTCTGGCCCTGCATAATCCACTGAGCTGAACTCTAGCACATCAACAGCAACCTAACAACCTCATCCTGTTTTGAATGTCCGTGCAGAGATATATACAAAAGAGAAATTTTTACCTGTAGACACTTTTATCTGTCTTTTGTTACTTTTAGTGCAGCAATTCATATACGCGTTGATCATGGAACGAGAGCAACAACTGACACAACTACGTTCATTTGACGAGGAAGTGCAATTCAATCCAGAAAACGCCCAATCTTATGCAACAAAAGGCTTTCTGGAATCCATCACTCAACTTGTGGCATATGGGCTGGAACAACAAGACGATGGCACGGATCAGTACAAGGAAGAGCTCAAGATTATCAAGGACTCGATCAGAGCCTTTTCAACCATCTTGCCAACGCTATATAGAACTGTGTAAGCAACAAGCGTAAAACGTAGCATGATTTTCATCATATTCACAATGTATTCAGTTGCCAGAACGAAGCAGAAACCCGTCTATGGGAACTCACCCGATCATTAATGACATTGGTAGAGACCAAGTTGGTTCAGCATGCTAATACAGGTGTTTGCATTACTGCCATCAAATGTCTACAAGTGATTGTTCTGCTACTGTCCAAGTCATCCCAGGTAAGTATCTACAAGGGAGGCGTCTCGTAGTTTGTCTCACTCTTTTGAATTAGTTGCGAGTCGACCATCGACTATTAAATGCACAAGAATTGGAAAAAGAAGCAGCAGACGTATTCAATACGATTATAGGCTTCTTAAAGTCGGATACAGAGTATGGCAGGGACATGAAGACGGGGATGATGAAGAAGACGCTAACTGAATGCTTGCATAGATCTATATTGACAGCTACCATCAGTTGCTTGACCGTGATTGTGAAAAAGAGACCTCAGCATGTAAAACCCGTTGTCAGCGCATTCACAGCATGGAAAAAGTCGAGATCCAACAAGGACGATTCTCCCGTCATGATACGCAACGTCGAGAAAGCGCTGAAATTAGCATTTATATCCATGATCAAGACAGAGGCACTGTCATCACAGCGCTCCGAACTGATTTCTGCATTTGGATCGATTGGAGGCAACGTGGCTATATTCCAGCGACATCAACGAGCGGAAGAATCGAGACGTCAAAAGAGAGCAGCTCAGCAGCAGCAACATGACGCTGAAAGAGAGAAGCGAGCCAGAACATCTACAGAATATGTGTTGCCACCTCCATCACCCAACATGCTTGTCAATTACGATATCACACAGATCCCGCTGCATGGCATTGTGAACTTGTGTATGCAAGTGTTACAGGCGGTGCCTATCGAGGTCATGTCAGAGAGAGTCGCCTTGTTACCTGCAGAGGGAGTGAGATTGGCAGTGACAAGACCAGGCTTTGTGCGCTCTACAACGCCCCCTTATCCACCACCACCTCATCAGCCTCAGTACAATACCAACCCTCGATTCAAGACGGAGGAGCAAAAGATCAAGGAGGAGCAAGAGGCAGCAAAGCAAGTCAAGCTGGAGAATAAGCTGGATTCAGATGAGGACATGGATGAAGCTGTGTCTGCTGTACCTCAACCTCTTGCTGTTGCAGCAGCACAGGAGCATGTGCAAGAAGACAAGCCCAAGGTACAAGTATTAGCGAGCGTGGAAGAGCGCGCTAGTCAAGCCCTGAGGATGCAGCCGTACGAGTTGGCAAAGGAGACCCATTTGAGTGATAGCGATAAGAAGGCCATGCTAAAGATGTCGGTTCAACGCATTCTCCAAGCCGAGAAGTCGTTCCAATCCAACACTGCGTTCAGCGACACGACACGAAAGGCCATCTCCAACGACACCACAACCAGTACAGCACCCGCATCTACTCCATCCTCATCCGCCGTACCCGCCACTACTGCCACCGCCACCACCACCAGCAGCAGTAGCACATTGTCAACATCATCGCAGAGCCAGAATATTTGGTTACTATTGGTAGCCAAGCTCATCACACGAGGCACCAATATGCATTACATGCCTACTGAATTTAAACGAGAACATGACACAGATATGACAGAAGCAACCGAGGAGCAGGACGACAAAAAGATGGTTATTATGGAAGACACGGAAGTCGATTTACGAGAGTTATTATTAGATTTCATCATCGAGGAATTTGCATCGAGACATGATCTGGCGCTAGAATGGTTGCATGAAGAATATCTGCTGGACAAACGCAACCAACGACTCGATGCTGGCTATATACCAAACTACTTTTACTGGTTTCATAAACTATTAGAAAGAGCTATTCCTACTCTGGATGCCAAAGACCGCATCCTGACCAAGGTACTCTTGGAAGCACCTGAATTGGACGACAAGACCATCGATTTGGTCAAACAAAACTTAGACAGTGTGCCTGAACGATTTGTGCCTTGTGTATCCACATTACGTAGTCTGATCACCAATAGACCGACTGTTCGATTTATGGCGCTGCAAGTCTTGCTGGATTTGTGTACCAACGAGAATGACAAAATGAGAAGAACAAGCATTGTCGCTGTCAAGAAGTGGAATGCCAATCAAGCAGACATCAATCATAGAGTAGAAACATTTTCAATAGAGGCATTGCATGTATTGACTGGTGAAAAGAGCCCGACTGATGCTGTTACAGAAGAAGCACCCGAGGAAGAGGAAACGGACCAAGAGGAGAAGAAGCAAGAGGCAACTGCATGGACAGAAAAGGATGTTGTTCGACATGCAGAACTTTATTTTGTGCTCTGCACCAAGAGGCCAAGCTTATTAAAAGAGTGCGTATATACAAAAATGCTGTATGGGCATGACATCATATTGATCTCTGATTTTAGATTGTTCTCGGTATACATCGAAGCATCCGAATCTGTGCAAAGTTACATTCGATCGCAAATGGTAAACATGGTAAGAGCGATCGGTATGCGCTCTCAGGATTTGCTTCAACTGGTGCGCGAATTCCCCCCCGGTGGCGAAACGTTGGTGGTTGGCATATTGTCCATCTTGTGTGAATCAAGTAAGTTCTAGGTGTCAGTTTTATATATTGCAGACATATTAATTCCCTGTTCTATTTACAAGAACCGCCTACACGTGAAATCGTTGCCGCCCTTCAAGACATTGCACCACTTGCGCAAGAGAGATCAATTGATCTAAGTAGTTTAGCACCTCTTCTAGCAGGTCAAAGCTTATCATCTGCCGCTGCTGCTCATGATGAAAGCACTGCTGTATCCTCTACTCTACAATAATAAACCTGTACCTTGAATTTCATGTATTCAAGAGGAGTTTTTTTTTTTTTTTTGTCACCATTTCTTTGATTTAGTAACAAAAAATGAGTCGAGACAACACATATATATATATATACACACAAAAAGAAAAGGGAGGAGGTTGAGGGAGCAGAGGCAGGATACACACACGGTAAGAACGAGAGCAATCGACAGAGGAGAATCAATAAAAATGGAGTGTTGTATGTGATACTTGCCTTTATATACAATCAAATTACTTTTTTGGTTGTTATTCTTTTTCCAAATATATACATTTCTTTTTTGAAATATAAGAGTGCGTTGGGTTCATAAATTTGGGGTTTCCGTCTTTCTCTCTTCTCTTTCTCTCTCATTTTATAAAAATACATACAGAAAATCATGACTCGAGGTGTAAGTAGTTGAGCCTTGGCACATCTCTCCACCTAAAGGATCGACATTGAATACATTTTGGATTCTAGGTTGCCCGTAAAAAGTTGGTCGTTGTTGGTGATGGTGGATGTGGAAAGACAAGTCTACTCGTTGTATATCAGAAAAAGGCATTTCCTCAGGTACGTGTGTGTGTGAGAGAGAGCAAATGACCATTCGTCCCCAACACCCAGGCTGATGTTTCTATACTACAGAGATATGTGCCTACTGTATTTGAAAATTACATTGCCAATGTACCGTTAGACACTGGAAAGATTGTAGAACTGGCATTATGGGATACAGCAGGACAAGAGGATTATGACCGATTAAGACCTTTATCATATCCAGAAACCGATGTGGTCTTGATTTGCTTTGCCATTAATTTACGTACATCATTTACAAATGTGCAAGACAGATGGCTCCCAGAAGTAACCCATTTTTGTGAAAATGTACCTAAATTATTGGTTGGCACAAAACTGGATTTCAGACAAAATCAGGAAGAGATTCGACGATTGGGATTAGTTGGACAAAGACTGATTACAGAAGAAGAGGTAAAAATAGAGACAGAGAAAGAATTTCATTGTGCTGAGCAGGTACATTAACGCATATGTAGGGGGAGCAACTGGCTCGAGAAATCGGTGCAAAGTACTACGAATGCAGTGCAATGCAAAAGATCAATGTGGATGAGGTGATTGAAGCAGCAACAAAGGCTGCTGTTGCTGGAAATATGAGACGTCTTCATAAGAGACTTTGTACCATTTTATAAACAAAAAAAAAAACCTTTATATTCATTTTAATTTAATTTAATACATTTATACACATATATACACACTCTTTTTACCTTCATCTTTCTTATATCAAATACACCACTACAGTAGTAGTTCAACTTGCAAACAACCACAATAAAAACTTGTCACGAGAAACTCATCAAAATTTTACTCTTTGTTTCTTTCACTGCCACCACCCAATGTCTGAAGCAAAAGTATACACCAATGTCAAAAACGTGCGCCATGTTACAGCTGTGCAAAACAAAAAGACCGTTTACAAGAACGTAGTAGCGTCGCCATTCATCTTGAAATGGCCCAATGTTCATACTGATTTGGGTCAGACCATCTTGACACAGCTTGTAAAGTAAGAGAGAGAGAGAGAGAGAGAGAGGAATAATCAAATGTCGCTTGCATTCATCTGTACTAATTTGACACAAGGACTTTAACGCCACTAGGCAGCTATAGGAAAGAATGCAAATCCATAAAGAAAAAGGACAAAAAATCAGCATCCACAGCGATACCCAAGCCAGACTTACATGATCGTGTCCATGTCGGCATAAATCAAGTTACTCGATTCATGGAAGCCTACATTGAAAAGAAGCAAACAAGCACACAACCTGTGGATAAGACACCTGTCATTTATATCTGTAAACGAGAGATCAAGCCATTGCAGTTATGCCAGCATTTATTATACATGGCTGCATTAGCCCAAATCAAGATTGTACCCATGCCAGCAGAGGCCGAGTCCAAGATGAGCCAAGCATTAGGCATCAAGAGGGCATGTGTTGTACTTGCAGAGGTGAGTTATTGCGAGGAGGGGAAGGAAGTTGCTGATACTGACTGTCCGTTGTCAAGATCATGGAGAATAAAGAGGAATCGTTACGTTTGAGTGCTCAAGAAATACCTTGCATCGATGCACCGTGGTTGACAAATGCTTTACAACAACAGCCTGTGGTCGTTTACAGATCAGATGCGACAATCAAGACATTGAAGACCACAGGACCTCCTCCCAAGCAGAAGAACCAACAGAAACAGCAACAGCTGAAGCGTAAAAATCAGGAGGAGCAGGAAGCTACAAGCAAAAAGATCAAAGTTTGAATAAAACATGTGCATTTCTATAAGCTAGTTTGTGGTGGTTTCCAGTAGATATGGTCAGATGTATCGAGACTGTGGCGAGATGTTCAATAGAATTGATTTTTTGGTGGATTGGTTGTTCATGTCCAGGCATGTGAGGCATCAAATATACCTTGTAGAGTGCTAGGGGCTGCGCTGTATGCGTTGCAACCATAAATGCAGTAGCATCAATCAACATACCGTTACAAATGCCAATTTGACGCCCTTATTGCTTGAAAAATCAATCATAGATCATCGCTGCAGACTATGATGTCCGCTTGCATTTGTGCCTGCACAATCTCGAGATTCTCTGTACACCTTTTTCTTTTTCTTTTTTTCTCACAAGAGAAAATAGATGAGCACTCAAACGTTTACACATTGTTACGGCCCTATCAAAGGCGAGGATGCGAGATCCATTGACCTGTATCTTCCCGCTCAAGCAAGCAAGAGCTCTCCCCTGATTGTATTCATTCATGGTGGTGCTTGGCGAACAGAAGACAAGGCGGATTATAAGCAGCTCTGTACTGGTTTCAGTGAATTGGGATATGCATGTGCCTCAGTGAATTACAGGTAAAACCGTGTTATGGACATGGGTGGAGGGGTGTAGAGATAACTCAACCTATGCAACATAGATTAAGCTTAAAAGAAAACGGCAAGCAACCTACAATTCAACATCCTGATCATATCATCGATGTAGGCAAGGCAGTAGAGTATCTGTACAATCATCCTACCGAGCAATACGATCCCAAGCAGATTTATTTGGTGGGTCATTCAGCAGGCGCTCATATCGCCATGATGTTGCTGTTGGATACCAAACTACCCTATCATCAGTACATTGCTGGTATCATTGGTGTCTCTGGCATTTATGATATACCGCTCTTGGTCAAGACCTTCCCTTCCTATCTCGACTTTATTGAGCAAGCATTTGGTTCAGATCAAACCACATTTTATGAAGCATCGCCTATCAGCAAATCATCAGATGCACTCAACAAGCAGAAACCCATCATCATTGCTCATAGTCCTGAAGATTCATTGATTGATAACGATCAAGCTCATGTGATGGATCAGCATTTGAAGACGTTGCAGCATGAAAATACAGCACTCGATATGACGTTGACGGGAGATCATTACGATATCATGAAGACTGAGAAATTGGAACGACTTGTTAAGCGTTTGCTTGAATAAAGAGAGAGAGAGAGAGAGAGAACATTTGACATTTTGCCTTTGACATGTTTGTGACCGGGAGTCAGTGTTTTGAAGGGGGTAGTAGTGGGTTTGATGGACCAAGGAGTAGAAGAAAATCCCTTACCCCGACATTTGAGTTTTTTTTACACCCTTCTTCTTCTCTCTCCTTTGTATATTTGAAATGTTGAGCACACTTGTACGTTCTTCCAGACCTCTTCTCCAACATAGCTTACCACGTGCAAGCTATCTCCACTCTTGTGCTATCATCCGTAATGCTGCATCAGGTAAGGAAACGAAAAAGATCCCCAAGCATGTGGGGACCCTAGTCAATTAACATGGCAATGAACCGTTAGAATCCACCACATCCGCATCTACATCATCCAGCACAGCCACCACACAAAAAAAACCCTCTTCAGCACCAAAGGGTACCGTCTTGAAAGGCATTCAATACTTAAAAGACAAGCAAGATCCAGTTGCATTGGACGACAGTGAATATCCAGAATGGTTGTGGGATTTACTAGATGAAAAGAAACAAAAGCAAAAGACAACCAAACCTGTCAACCGTCAATATCATAGAAAGCAAAGCAGAGAATCTATCAAGGCCATGAACTTTATGAAGGACAAGAAGAATTAATCGAAATCGTGTATTATAACATTCACCTACTAGAATCAATAAAAAAACAAAAAAAAAAAAAAAAAGTAAAACAAAAAGGATTTGGTTGTTGCGATGAGAGGGTGGGGCCATATAGATGTTAAGGCCTATTAAAAGTGCCCTTATCTTTATTGAATATTGAAAAATAATGAGTGTCGTACATTACCAAGGGCGTTGGTTATTAGGGAAAGCAGATTGGCCATCTAAATAAAATGAACACACACATGAGCTGTCAAATCCAAATGACTCTCATCATCAGATGATTACACTTACATTGCATGGAACCTTGAGGAGTAAAAATACTATTACCTGCTGGTTGCTGTGGCGGTTGTTGAGGAGGGAAACCGGTCATTTGAGGTTGCATGTAACCAGTTGGTTGTTGAGATTGTAAAGGACTTTGATGGAATGCTTGAGGACTAGGTGTAGAGAATTGAACGCCTGTCATTTGTGCTTGCAGTGGAGATAAAGTGGGAGATCCGAAGGGGTTGTCAGGAGCTGCAATTTGAAAAAAAAAAAAAAAAAAAAGTGTTAAACAGCGTTATCAGAGTGATTCATACCACTGAACTTACTAGCACTGTTCCAATGTCTACCTGTAGGTTGGACACCAATGGTGTGTGATCTTGAAAGAAGCCCTTGCTGTCCAGCAGCGGTGGAAGAAGGTACCAATGGTGGAGGCAATGATTGTTGATAATTGCTGCCACCAACGGGTTGACTGGAAGCAGGAAAACCTGTCATTTGAGGTTGAAGCGCTTGCCATGAGTTTTGCTGAATAGGTTGCTGTGGTTGTTGTTGCTGTTGGAACCCAGTTTGCATGGGCTGTTGTTGATGCTGGTGTTGCTGCTGCTGGAATCCAGTAGGTTGATTGGGTTGCCATTGACCAAGGGATGGATCTAAAGGAAGACTGTGTGATGGTGTAGGTCTTTGACGACCCGCAGCAGGTGTGGGTTGTTGACCAGTGAAGCCTCCAGTTTGGAAACCTGTAGTTGTCTGAGGACTAAAGCCAGTAGGCTGGGTAACGTTGAAGCCCGTGGGTTGAGAAGCGTTGAAACCAGTAGGCTGAGCAGCAGAGAAGCCAGTGGGTTGAGCAGCAAACGAGGGTTGCAGTTGAGGGGGCTGTTGAGCAAGCTGTTGTTGAAGCCGTTGCTGTTGAGCTTGCACTTGTAACATCTGCTGCTGCTGCTGTTGTTGCTGCTGCTGTGTACCTGTTTGCATTGCCAACTGCTTTTGAAGCTCTAATTGCTGCTGTGTCAATTTCTGCAGTTGCTCCAATTGTTGTTGTTGCTCCTTGGCTTGTCGCTGTAGATTCATCAATTGGATCTTTTGGATTTGTTCCTCTTCTTGGATACGTTTGCGTTCAGCTTCTGCAGCCTTGATTTGTTCGGGTGTAGGTCCAGCAGGAGCAGCAGGAGCAGCAGGAGATACCACGGCATTGCTGGATTGGGCTGTCTTCATGGGTGACATGGCAGCGATAGGGCTGCTCTCTACACGAGGGGCCCAAGCATCATCGTTGAATCCAATCAAATCGCCCTTGGGTTTCTCAAGTTCCTTGCCCTTGGCATTGTCTGTTGTGGAAGAGCTGCTTAGTTGAGAGCCGATAAAGTCCAATAGATCAGGATGCACATCCTTGGGTGCAGACACGTTGGGTCTAGGTCTAGCATTCGAAGAAGAGGGTGCTAAAACAAGATTGATTTGTTCATAAGATAACACACGTTAAATGCCTTTGATTCACTCACCCTTTCCCTTGTTACTGCCTTCAGAACTCTCCCATTCCTTTTGCAACTTTCGAGCCAACTCTTCATCCTTTTCAATTTGACTCATTTCCTTCTTTTTGTTGGTAGCTTCTTCCTCTGTTGTCTCTTCAGGTTGACCAGTTTCAATGTATCTTTCCACGCGCTGTACGTGTTCCTCTTTTAAGCCCAACATCTTCATTTGCTTGTGCGTCAAGTTGGGAATATCACTGTCGTCGAGTTTCTCTGCTTTGAAGGATGCAGCGTATTGAAGTGATTGCTGCATAGGGATGCCGATAATCATAAACCAATCAAACCAATCCCATCTTTCATTAAGCTTCCTTTGTGGTGGTTGAGCAGCACGTGGAGCAGCTTGTTGTTGTTGTTGTTGTTGAGGAGGACGAGGAGGCATAGCAGGTGCAACCTCATCATCAGCTTGACTAGGTCTTCTTGTATGATTTTCCACCCAACGCACATCTTCAGCACACATCTTCTCCACAGGCACATCAATCTTGACACCGTTCAGTTTATGCAAACGCAATTTACCATTGTGAAAATCAATGAACTGAGCTTCTACCTTGAAGGAACCGCTTCGATCTGTCCATGTTCTAATCTTTGTTGGGTCTGGTTTAGGAAGATCTTGATGTCGCGTCTTGGAGGCTGAACGAGCAAGCGATGCTTTACGTTCGGCTTCTTTGCGTTTGTAGTCTTCTTCTAATTGCTTTTGACGAGCAGCTTCAGCACGTTTGGCAGCCTCTTGAACTTGTCTACGTCGTTCCCTCTCCTCTTCTTCGCGTTGTCTCTCCTCTTCACGACGACGGCGCGCTTCTTCCTCTTCTCTACGACGGCGCGATTCCTCTTCCTGTTCGCGTCTCTTTCTGTCCTGTTCTTCTTGTTCCTTGCGTCGTTGTGCTTCGCGAGCTCTTTCTTCAGCAACACGTTGTTGTTGCAAGGCACGCTCCTCCTCAGCACGCTTTCTTCTGATTTCCTCTACATTGTCATTGCGAGAAGAGGCAGCAACAGCGGCGGCAGCGGCGGCACCCACTCCAGCAGCACCAGCAGCAGTAGAGTGATCATGCTCTTGTTCATTGCCCTCTTCATCGTCAAATTGAACGTAGGAGGAAGGCACCAAACCGACATCACCATCCACCTTTTGTACACGCCACCAACCATCTGTTCTCTCGTAGTCTAAAACATAAATTTGCTCGTTTTCCTCAACAGACAATTCATCGCCACCTTCAGCTTGGAAAGAATAGATGGAGATACCCCACTTGGGGACACAGTTTGACTCTTCTTCTTGATCCTGCTCCTGTTCATCATAATGAGCCTGTGGTGATGGAGAAGCAGCAGCAGCTTCATAGGATGACGAAGATGTCATGGGAGGAATGGCAGGAGCTGGAGCAGCGATTTGTTTCTGACTGGATAGACTCAAATGGGTGTTTGACATTTGAGCGGCTCGTGTCGAATCCGAAATCTTGACCAAGATGGCTTTGGCCTCTGATTTGGAGGAGGCTTGAAGATCCAGTACTGCTTGTTTAGCACCATCAATCTCGATATGCAAGTTTTTACCGTCGTAGAGATACTTTGTTACATCCAAAATAGGGTATTGTTGCACCGGCAAGGATTTATCGGTTTCGCTGCCATAGCAAATCATGCCATTGCCGACGAATAAACTGCCCTTTCCCTTCTTCTTCTTCTTTTTAGCGGCATCGTACTCATGAACGTTCCAAGATTGAGCATCATCCGCAATGACTTCTCGAGTAGCAGTGGTTGAGCCAGTCTAAAAATAGTAATCAGACACAATTTCTCCAAGTGCTAATATAGAGGAAACTTACAGTATGCGACAAGATGGGTTGAACTGCTGGAGGAGCTGGAGGAGCAACAGCCATGGATGCTTGTGTTACGACTGGTGGTGTGGGAATAGGGTCTTGTTGCTGTTGCTGTTGCTCTTGGGCTTCTTCAAAATGGTTGTCTACATCTTGCACATAGTTGCTTGGTGCCAATCCAATTTCACCCTTCTTGGATTTGACAAGAAACCAATCTGGATCATCCTGCTCCAGTAGATCCATCTCATCACCTTCCTCGAACGATAACTCTTCTTCTTGCTGAGCAGCATAATCAAATTCTGCGCGCACTCGACCGATTGGCGTAACCTTGATAAGAATGATGTAAGTGTTTCTCTCGCTTCACTTGCTAATCCTCAGTGATTACCTCTTCTAAATAGTCGGCAGGCACTAATCCAACAGGGCCTTGGTCTTCTCCATTCTGCTGCTTTAATTCAGCTCGCCACCAATCATCATCTTCTTTCTCGATAATGTACAAAATATCATTTTCTTTGATGCTTAGTTCGTCTTCGGTTCGAGATTCATAGTCGTAAAGTGCTTTGCACACTTGCACGTATCTCATTTCTAATAGTGTAGTTTATAATGATATCAAGTAAAAGAGAAACAATAGGAAAGAAAGAAGAAAAAATGAAAACAGAAACATCCAGTAGCTTCAAAAGAGCCAACAGCAGCAAGGATGAATTAATTAACCGCCAAGAAAATGGAATCATCATCATCAATGACGATCTTGCAGGGTTTTTTTATAGTAAAAACGGAGAATTCGAGCATGTTGTTTGTTTCCCCCTTTGCAGGTGTGTAGCACACGTTTCTTTTTTTTTTTATTTATTCATCTTCCTTTTTAAATTTATCGCTAAGGATCTCTCTGAATCCAGAAATAATCTCATTTTCACGCTTGATCTTTTGCTCCTGTGCATGTTGCAACACCAATCGCTTTTCCTCGGCTGAAATAACTTGATTTTCCTTTCGAAGACGCACAGCATTCATACGCTGATGTCGACTACCACTCATCACATAACCTGCTTTTTCAAATTCGGCAATTTGGTCTCCACTCAGTCCAATTTCACCACGACGAGGAATACGTTTACCCTCCTTGACATAGGCTGCCATGGCAGAGCCTTCTCCCGGTAATAATTGACTACCATACGCTCTTTCATCATTGTCTTCGTTTTCGGCCAAGGGGACGGGTCCAACAGGCGCTAAATCGTCAGGCAAGTCCACTTGCTTTTCAACCCAAAGATCTTGCACTTGGTCCAGTTGTGATTGATCTACCTCCAGTGCTGATTTTTCATGAGAGGATGACCTCTTTCTCTCGTCCTCCTCTTCAGATGATGATGCGGATGAAGATGAGCTGTATCTCTTCTTTTTACTATGACGATGGCTACTGGACTTGTGTCGACTGCTGCCATGTCTACTACTCTTGTGTCTACTGCTGCTGGATTTATGTTTACTGCTTCTGCTGGATTTATGCTTACTGCTGCGACGGCTGCGGCTGCTGCGATGATGGCGACGTTCATCCTCTGATGATGATGAATCCGTTGCGCTGTCCGTGTCATATCTTTTGCTCTTTTTCGATTTACGAGGCCTATCTTCAGGTGTCATGGATCGAGCACGCTCAGGTGAAGGCGCCCAAATGGTCTTTGTGGATTCATTTCTCACCCGTGTGCGACTAATGCAATGATGAGTGTTAGTAATCCATTTGACACACACGGCGAGTATGATGAGGTTTACTTACAAATCAGTATAGCTTTCTTCTGGACGAATGGTAATGCCATCAATGTCTGTTGTTCTCTGTTGTCTATGATATCCATTGGGTGAATAACGTCTACTGTATCTCTCGTTTGAACGGCCTCTGTCTCTTTTGCGGTCGTTGTTGTCATCGCGCCTTCTGGGTGATGGAGAACGACGTCTTCTAGGCGAAAGAGAACGGCGTCTGGAAGAGCCAGATCTTTCTCTTCTTGGCGATGAAGGTGAGCGTCTTCTATAATAGGGCGACGATGAACGCGAACGGCTAGCCATGCTTGTGTACAAAGAGTTGAATGAAAAGCTTTCGAAAAAGGGAGTGTGAAAAAAAAAATATTCTGCTTGCACTCGTTATTTTAAAGCGCTGTTGAATGTGACATTGCATATAATCAACGTCTACATGCCCTGAAAGATATTGGGTGCCATCGTAGACGAGTTTTGTTAGTTTAAACTATAATATCGACTTTTATTTCAAACGTCTCGTAATTACGTATAGCTAATTTTGTTTGTTACAATACAAAGATTATTACCAAGTATTCATTTTGATCCAGAGCATCCAGGAGAGATTCCAATGATAGGTCCAGCCTTGCAATTGTACTTGGCCTTCTTGCAAGCTTCAGATTTCAGGTTTATGGAACAGAGCTCATCCTTTTTCATAATAGTCCTGACGTTTTGCTGTAGTGCTTTGATAGTTCTTTTTTTTGCTTTCTTCTTGCAACAGGAAATAGGAGATGGCATCTAACATTGCCGTAGATTTGATGCATATCAGCACTTTTTTTCATGCACAGAAAATAGGAGAATCTGGGTGTGACAAGATCCTCGAGAAACAAGGCATCGATGTGTTAATATTTGTGTCCTCGCGAGAACTGTTATATACATCCAAACTATTCAGATTCAAGACGATGTTTGACAGACTACAAAGGAATCCTAGCTCTCAGCTGCATTCTTGTAACTTCAATTGACGTCGTAAGCTGGTGCTGGTACCCGCATTAGGAATACTGGTGTAGTGGCCACCGAGAAGCTCCACGCTTTAAACCAATTCACGTATCTCCGTGGCCCAGATATTTGATGTGGCTGCATTCGCAAATATATCACTTTGCACACTGTTGCATGAAATTGAGCACAAGATGACTGTACTATGACTACACAGAGTTGGCTGCAACTGTCTAGTCTCAACAGCAATATTCTTCATCATGTCAAGTATTTATTGATAACTTGAAACCAACAAGTTAATATGACCCTTTTCGTACGCTCCGATTTTTAAAATGCTGGGTCAAATGCACACTTGTGAGGTGTACACATGCGGAAGGTCAATGGAGCTTCAATTTCTAATATTCTGAATGATGATCCATGAGGTTCTGAAATCTATCGACCTTAAAATTACGTGTTTCTTGATAGTAAACACCCCTTCAAACTTACGTGAAACTTGTAGAGAATTCAAAGGAAAATACAATGGTACCCATATCAAGTCTCTGGTGTACATTGTTCACCTGATATTTGGTACGATTTTTTTTGCAATTTTTTGACTGTTTTCTAAAGATTAATCAGTATCTGTCATCAAAACATTTTGTTAAGCATTACTAAACATTGTAGACCAACAAATTTTCTATCGGATGAGCTATTGCTTGAAGCTCTGGCATGATTTTATCATGAAATATTGAAAATATTGTGCTGACCAAAAAATCGTCACCAGATTTTTTTGCCTGTTATACCACAGGCAGATTTTGAAGGAAAATCCATGATTTTGCATGATACCCTTCTTTGATCATATCTCGGCAAATACTCACTGGATTCGCACAAAACAAAGACCATTCAATAGCTCTACGTTATATCCACTATAATATAAGAATTTTAGGTGCCAGATGTATCTTCCCTTTATGAATTCACTCAAAATCTTATATTTAATGAGCTACAAGCAGGGGATAATCAAAACTTTTTTTACTATCCTATAATAACCATACCATTGTATAGAGAATTGAAAAAGAAACAAAAACTACTAAGTTTTAGCCTCGCGTTCACTTAGTAAAATCCAGCGGTACAGCCCTTTGAAAATTATTCATTTTTACTATCTTTCCTCATTACTCATCCACATTGTCCTCAAATAACCTCAAGTCAAACATGCTCTACTCAACTAACGTATTCTCTACAACTTTTAATAGACACATGACCCAAGTTTATATACTAATCAAAAAGTTTTACAAACAGCATCTGTCCAAAATTTGCATATTTCTCAAATCTCTAATTCCTCATCATCAACGCTTTCAATCTAAAATCTAATTGCACCATCATTTTCTACGCAAAAAACTGTCATAGTAACTTGCTACTTTCAAAGCTCTAGCTTGAATTTTTCAAAATTGAAATTTAAAGAGAAATTATAAGAAAGTAAACCAAGCAGAGAAAAGCTAGCGCACGAGAATTATTTTTATAGCGTTTGATTGTGTAAAACAAATTAAGCCATAATGGGCCGCTTTTATAGATGACCGCCACAAAGAACCCTGGAATGCAATGGTGTTTTTTCAGAGCTCGCATGTTTTGGTTTACTTTATGTAGCTTAAGGGTGCCTATTGTGCTCATCAGGGATCTGAGATCATCATTCATCCTGAGGAGTTCTGCAATATATATATAACAAAGCACCAATGGTAAAAGCGAGATACAGTACATCAAATTGCATCAAAGTTCACTGGAGCTTATTTCAGAGGTTTGAAAAAGTATGTTACAATGGTGGTGGTGCCTCCATTTAATTTCATTTGAAGCTTAGATCGATAGTGGTCAATAATGTGGGATTTATGAAGACAGTAGCAGAATTTCGTTTGGTAGTCTGGAAGATTGGAGATTCTTTGGCTGTTACAAACTGTGTAATCAGGTACAGGGAAATTCATTACATTTACATTTTGTATGTATCTGATGAGAAACTTTTCGTCGTCTTCTCGGTAGTTTTCAAGAAATACAATGATTGATGCAATAGACTCGTATCAGCAATGTTGCAAAAGCAGTGATTACCGTTGAATGTACTTTGTAGTTTCACCATACCAGTGTTGAGTTTTATGTATACCTCGCTGCTTTCAAGCCTGTGAATCCAACAGATTGGTATTGAGGCTAATAGATTAATGAGCTGGTCTAAGAGCTTGTTAGAAAGGTATCTACCCAAGTTTGTTTTGAGTGTTAAATTTCTGCCAGCGAGCCAAAATGGTCCAAATCATCGACTTGCGCAACTACAGATTCTATCATGCTGTGGACCAGAACTGCCATTTTACATTGAGCACTGGAGTTTCATCACTTGCTACTTGATTTGAAAAGCATCCTGCCGTTCAATACAAAGCCAATATTTTGTCATTGGGGTTCATAGTCAAAAATCAGAGAAAACTATCTTCTACCATAGAACAGGCGATAGAGTGCAGGATTACTTGTTTACCAGAATTGAAAGTAGTTGGTACACCAGTCTGACTGCTCAAAGAAACTGGATCCATCTAGCAAAAAGATGTGTAACTGCGATTGCACGACGAACATCACACTCGAAAATACAGACAGATGAAAATACAATTTTTGAAGTGTAGTAAACTACTTTTTACGGTTCAGTTTTGTACTCGAATTAAAAATCTCACAATCCCGCGTAAAGCCCATCTTTTGGAAGCTACTTGAGCAAAGCACATACTTTTGAATTTCGATAAAATTATACGAGCACAAGCATACCTTTCATATGTGGATTTTTTTTTTAGGCATCTACTACGGCCAGCTTTTTTTTTTCTTAAATCAGCAGTGAGGTCATGAGTCATTCATAAATATAATGTAACTCAATATCTTTCAGTTTCCCACTAGAGTCTCATGAACCATCGTAAGCTGTGTGAAGTGAATGATGTAGGCGCTAATATCTGACAAAATATGAGGCCCTGTCTTGACGTATATCTTTGTCAATGGATGCCATCATATTTAGAGAATGCTTCTCAACAATCTGTATCACATTGAGCAGAAGAAGTAGTAGATCAATACTGGTGCAACCTCAGATAGAAAGTTAGCATCTGAATCGATCTTTTTCTGATATACACAGTCATTCTTGGCGTAAATTTCGGATTCTCCGCGAGATCAGATCCTTTGCATAGCATCTTGAACGAAAGACGTTTTTCCCATCAATTAAAGGCACACGTTCGTTTTGATATCAGAAACAAGCTTCTTTTCCTTTGAGGCACATCCAGCACAACAGATAAACAGTCTGATGCAATATATGCAATCCAGATGCATGTGTCTCTACATGTCCAAAAGTTTACAGATAAACAAATAAAAGGAGCCTTTTTTTCGATTAAAAAAAAAACTGTTACCCGTACGAATCGCAAAAGCTAGAAAAAAAGGCAAGTTTCACCTACTGTGTATCATGTTGAATGTGAAAAGTGGCAAATCAAAAAAATCATTCTTGTGGATGGATTCGCCATGTCTCGTATTGATCAAAGCATCGGTATCACTGGCTTTCAAGAACCTTATTAGACATATACATTGTTTAAACATTCTCTGAAACTGTAGAAACAAATATAAAACACAACGGATCAAATATTCTTTTTGGATGATGAGCGAGCATCATCACAAGGGAAATACCTTTATATGTGCAAAGATGTGCCCGGATGCAACCTATTATGAGACAGCCAAAGCTTAAAAGTTGGACAGTGCTACGTTACACTTCAAAAATGTGTTGAGCAATGTTGAATGCCCTATAGAACAATCATCCGCTGTCTGGATATGTGTATGACTGATAAGTAGGCATCAAGTCCATATACACGGCGAAAAAGGATCACCCCCTTACTCTGGCGGCGAAATGAATGGATCGTTTGATATACCACAAAAGCAAGCCAACAACATGTGTATATTATAAGCTAGTGTGTTGATTTATGACGGCGCTATTACAACATTATTCAAAGTTTATATTAAAAACCACAGAGCAATTCTCTTGCAAGTGGTTGGTTACATTGCCTATCTGAAATCGCACTACATGAAAGTCGCTTTTTGAAAGGAGATTCCTATTTCATTTTGGTATAAAAAATGTATCATTTGTTGGGTTTCCTTTTTCTTCTTCTCTTCTTCACTATTTGAACAAATGAAGTTTATACTACTTTATTTATTCTCAAGCGTCATAGCGACTACATGCTATGCACAAGCAGAGAATGGCGATGATCAGAAAAAGTAACACCATCCAATTTGATCTACCACCCTGTACTGACCTATAAAATTTTTCATTGTCCAGTTTCGACAATTCAACATCTACATTCACGTCAGCCTTGTGGTTCAATGCAGTATTAGCCATTGGGTTCTTTGGCGCCTTCTTCATTTTGCGTACAACCAGACCCCAAACATACGCCCCTAGAACTTATGCAGTAGCAAAGGAGTAGGTGTTATTGTTGTCTAACTGTATAAGCATTGTCATTAACATACCTAATAGGAGACGACCTCCTCCATTGCCCACTGGATTTGGTCGTTGGATCATCGCCATCTTCAGAATCAAAGACGAAGACTTGATCAAATCAATGGGTCTTGATAGATTTATGGTCCTCAAGTTACTTCGAATGGGAATGGTTACATTTTCCCTGTACTCTCTTGTCGCTATCCCTATTTTGTTTCCCGTCATTACCATAAATCAAGGCAATAATCCTGGTCTAACCTATTTAACAATGGGTAATGTCATTGACGATAACCGCACATGGGCTCACTGCCTGTTGGCCTGTATCTTATCTGGTAAGTGTGGGACGGTATATATATATATCACTGGATACATTGATACTGATAGACGTTCATTCAGGCCTTGTATGGTACTACACCTTCCGTGAGACGCACATTTATGTCGATTTGAGAAGAAAGTTCCTACTCAGTCCCGACTATGCTGAAACTGTAGCTGCTCGAACTGTTTACGTACCTTCCATCCCAACAAACGTCAACAATACTGAAGATTTGGAGCGCATCTTCTCCAAGTTCCCTGGTGGTGTGAGGCGCATTTGGCTCAACAGAAAACTAAAAGATCTTCCTGACCTTGTGCAAAAGCGACAAAAGGCAGCCTTGAGCTTGGAAGCCTCCATCACCAAAGCCATCTTGGCCACATACAAACACCACATCAAGATTGGAGACAAGAAGAACCAAGTCGATGAAGAGAATCTTACTCAATCCGATATCCCAGAAAAGATCCGCCCTACTCACCGTGAAAACAGCCTGCCTATTCCATTGCCTTGCTTTGGCCACAAAGTAGATACCATCAATTTCTACCACAACCAAATCAAGGAATTGAACGAATCAATCGCCGAGAAACAATCAGACGCTCATAATTTGAAACAATGTAACTCTGCATTCATTGAATTCAACCAGCAAATTGCAGCCCACATGGCAGCACAATCATTGATGCACAAGAAAGCAATGCAAATGGCACCTCGCACCATTGGCATCTCGCCCACTGACGTCATTTGGGAGAACATGAACATTAGATCCTTTGAGAGAATGATGCGTCGTTTCTTGAGTATTTCAGCTACTTCTGCTATCATCATCTTTTGGGCTGCTCCTGTGATTTTCGTCCAAGCGATTGCCAATTTAGAGACCTTGTCTCAGGCTTTGCCCTTCCTCTCTGGCATCAACAACTTGGGTCCCACTGCTGTCGGTATCATTCAAGGTATTCTGCCTGCTGTTGCCTTGGCCATCTTGATTTCTCTAGTGCCCATCATCTTCACCTTCCTCTCCACAAAGGAAGGCATCCCTCAAAAGTCGTTTGTTCAGCTGTCTGTGCTTCACAAGTTCTTCTTTTTCCAATTGATTGATGTTGTTCTGGTGTCTACTATCTCTGGTGGTGTCATGACAATGGCCAATGAGATCAAGAACCTCGCCCAGAACCCATTCGGTATCATCAATGTCCTCTCTGAAAACTTGCCCAAGGCTTCTACCTTCTTTATCACTTTTGTCATGCTCCAGGCAACTAATCAATCTGGTCAAGCCATGCTCCAGTTGGTGCCCTACCTGTTGTCCTATGTCATGCCCATGTTCAACACCACACCCAGAGATATCTACAATGCTAAAAAGTCGTGCCCTATTGTCAATCTTGGTACATTGATCCCTGCTCAAACTGTCATCTTTGTGCTTGGTCTTGAGTATGGTGTCATCTCTCCGTTGATCTTGCCTTTTGTCTGTCTCTTCTTCATATTGCAATACTTTGTATACCTGTATCAATTCTTGTATGTTTACGAAATTCCTTACGAAACAGCTGGCCGTGCTTTCCCTAGAGCCATCCGTCACATCTACATTGGCTTGCTGATCTCTCAACTGACCTTGATCGGCCTCTTCGCTATCAGATCAGGTGCTCGTGGTCAAATGGGTTTGATGATTGCTTGTCTTATCTGTACTTCGTTTGCTCTCTACTATTACGATTGTGCTTTCAAGCCTCTGTTCAAGTATCTGCCCGTTTCCATCTTTGAAAATGTGGATATGGATACCAAGAAGAACGACGATCTCTTGCAAGACAACAATGTTCTCAACATCAATATTCAAGACGACGACAAGCAGAACTTGAAGACGGGTTATGTTTCTGATGATTCAGTGGATTCAGAGAATGAACGCGATAAATCAGAAGGCAGTACAAGCTCTCACAATTACATCAATAACGACAAGCCAGAATTCTCTAAATTGGCGACTCACAGTTCATTCAATTCACGTACGCCTGTGGAAGCTTACCATGCTCGTTATGCATTATTGAAACGTCTTCACGAGGAGAAAGAAAAGAACCCCGAGGATATCAGAAAAGACAAGGATCGTATCTTGAACGCTGCTCGATCACTGTACGAAGCTGAATCCTACATGCACCCTTCGACTTACGACCCTGAACCTACCATCTGGGTGCCTGAGGATGATCTTGGTATCACACAAAAGGAGATCAAGGATCTGAAGGGCTCTAATATCGATGCTACCAGTCGCAGTGCCGCAATTGTGCGTAATGAGAAGGGTAAGGGCAAGGTGACCATTGATGAGGAGCGCTTGATCAACGATTATCAAGGTGCACCTAGTAGTGCTCCTTCTGCCGGCAATCAATCCAATGTTAACAATTACGTTCGTGTTCTTGTTGATAACATGAACTTTTTCACTGCTGCTACCATCAACTAAACCCCCCCCCCCTCCCCTCTTACTCATTGCTTACGAATCTTCCATATACTCACTGTCAACCCAATACTGGCATTATATACATATTCTCCCAAATACAACGCACTTTTTTCCTTATTTAATTTACTTTATAATTGCTAATACAATACATCCTACGCATTTCTTGCTAATAAACTAGTCTTGAACTCGACACCTTTTTCCAAATTGACCATGGCCCTAAACTCTCTATCCGATAACTGCCACTGGGTTAATGGCGATTCAACCTTATCATTGCCTCAACCATTCAATCAGATGTTTCAGGGACCAGCTGGGCCTTGGCACACTCTGCTCTGTGTTGCCTGAATACTTTTTTTTATAAACCACTAGTCTGTGCATATGAAATATCTCCAATAGCATATCCAAAAGCAGCATGGTTTAAATGTTGAATGACAATACCTTGCTCATGCCAATTTTAGCTATAAGATTACCGTCCATCTATGCCAAGCTAGCATCTGTAACCCATATGACACTTTATTGCCTCACTCATATATACTTGATGGGTTTATTTGATGCGGAGACCCCTCGCCAAGACAAGACAATCATAGTATTTATCATTAGCCGATCTATCTCGCTACGCTCGATGTCGGTGTCACCCTGCAAGCTCTCGCCAAAGACATTTTAAATCAGATATAATAAAATTTTGGTATATCAGGCAGATTTTAAACAATCAATTATTAGTAAAAGAAAGATTATGGCAGAGCCAGGAGGAAGAGAAGAGGAGGTATCTCCCTCAGCATCCTTTTTGCTTACACTGATATCAAACGAAGCCTATTATTGGGACAATGTGAAAGAAAATTCAAGTTTTATGCAGCATTTGTACATCACAATCGCCGTTTTCTGATACTAGAATTGTCATACCACTCGCTGCTGCTGCTGCTGCTGCTGCTGCTGCTCTTAAGATGGCGACATAAAGCTGGTTATGCACAAATACAGGGCTTGTGTAAGATCTACAGCGACTTTTTTTTTTTTGAGATATTGTCATTGCAAAAGGCACCTTCATGAGGCAAAGCTCCCAAAAAAATATTTGCGCTAAGCAATTGCCCTTTCTATTTCATGATTCCTATTTAATTAGCATCGCAATCATCATTGTCATTATCAGAAAGGCGTTTGGGCCAGCTAGCAGCAAGCCGTCGCCAAAATTGATTCAAGCTCAGTTTATTTTTTCTGTTGAAGATTGGACAGATCATGTCTTTTTTCGACTTCTTTGATTTGTTTTATAATCTTCGACTATATAAACTGTGAAGATCACCCTGCGCTTCCTAATACATTCTTGAAGTACTTTTCAAGGCGCTTCCAATGGTGCTAACTTTAATAAATGTTTTGATTGAAGTTGTTGAGCAAGTTAATAAAATTTGAAACGAGGTTTTTTGCGAAAATAGCCATATTTCGCATATGAAAACCTCATAAAAGTGATTTCAGAAGTTGCTTTGGATAGAGAGAAACCTTTTGAGTTACTATATGCCATAGTAAAAGTCTTCATTTTCAAGATGAAAAACGTGATCGGTTGATTTTCGATGAAAACCATGAGGTACCCCTCCTGCTTTTTGGTCGATTTTTGGCCATGTTTTTTAGGTCTTCAAAAAGTTGAGCAACGGTGTCAGGAAGTTACTACTACTCGAGTACAATTGTTTGGCGTTACTCCGGTGGCTCAGAAAGGTCTAAATGTCAAGATATGAAGGCTCGAAAGTTGTCAAATTTGGTTGTGTTTTGCTTTAGAACTATATTTACACAGCATGAATTACATCTTGGGTAGCTGAAATCTTCTGGAAGGGTAGTTCTACAGCCCGTGCAATTTCTAATTTGAATAGAAGAAATATTAATTTTGGTAAGGCTAATTCATGCAAATTTTGATGCATTTTGTTGTTGGTAAGCTTATTAATGATGGAAATGAAAAACCGAATTTGCTACGGTAAAACACTTATCAAGATTAATATCATCAAATGTTGGGTGAGATGCTTAGTTGCCATGGTTTTTTTACCTTCACTTCACTACGGTAAAACCGTCTCATAGGCCAATGCTACCAAATATTAAAATAGATGCGTTATGCTCTTGATGGATAGGCTTAGCGCCTCCTCCAAACCCCCCTCCCCAATACCGACTTCGCCGGTGGTTTATTCACCTTGTACGGTACATAATTCTTTAGTTTGTCTACTTTTCTGAATGCTTTACAGTATGTATAATGATTTAGTTGAGTCAGGAATAAACAAGCTCAAAAATGATACATTTTGAACAGACCAGTTCATGTCACATTTAGAGTGGCTAGACCTTACACCCTTCGTGCTACGCAAGTACTCCGCAAGAGATATACCAGCGTTATATGCCCAATATATTTGCAATACTACATCAAGGGATACAGCTACTTGAGTCACCACAAAGTGCTGTTGCTAACTGCGGTTGGAATATTCAGCAATACCTTATTGTATTCCTGCCTTAAATTGCTGTGAATCTTTCTAAAGCGGTTATGGAACAATTATTGTAATACAAGAAGATGAGAACGACTACATTGTACAGGTATCACCTATTTAAATTTGATATACATTCCTCTGCTAACTGCATTGCCTTACATATTGCTCTTCCTTCTTTTGCATCTATAAAGAATGAGTGAACACATTTCACCAGCAATAGACAGGCCAGAAGGAAATCAAGGCGCCAATCACGAAGACGGAGATCAAGTAGCTCAGGTACAACATTTACTGCACAGCATCGAGCCTACCATCACAAATCGGCAATCAACTGACACTATTATACCCATGGATGAAGTAGCTTCTATTACAAGCAATTCTTTGGCGCAACAAAACGACCAAGAGCAATCCGATAGTTCCTCTCTAGCAACATCAAGAGACGACAAAATACCTCTCGTTATTGAGAAAGCAATTTTGATTGACATCTCAGCAGACAAAAAATGGATTGCAAGCATAGTTGAGAGGCCAGACGCGCTTGGGGTAGACAAACAGATATACTTGAAAATGAATAAGTTCTATGATGATGGATCAGAAACTCTGGATGGGACGGGCTACTTTATAGAGGAAAATATTACCAAGCACATGCCAAAGGATATGGGAAATTACTTCTACTTCCTATCTGTATCATCAAATGGAGAACGTGTAGCAGTTTCTTTTTTACCAGCTGAGGAATTATCCAAATTGTCAAGCTTGCGACTACACTTACCTTGTGCACCAAAGTGTTTGGTGTTCCAAGTGGTGTTCCAAATGGATGGAAATGCAAAGATAGAACTAGAAAACAATACAACAAAGGTACAAGGAAAGGCTGTTTTTCTTTCGAGCAGCCTCCTTGCTGTTTTTAAAATAGCAACAATCATGATCTATGATCTCACTGATGCCTACAATCTCAAAAGGTGGTATGAGATTAACTCGCTATTTTATTCAGCTCGATCAAAACTAGGGTTTGTAAGGGTTTCTTGGAGTGACACACATCTTCTGAACAGAACATCATCCGTCAATCAGCATCAAGCAGATGGGGAACCCATTGATTCGTCTCTTACAGAGGCGTATCTGCAGCTATCAGCATTTATGAAGGACAATGTGATGGTATCAGCACACGACAAGAATATTATACGAGTATGGTCTCTTGAGAACGGATGCCGGCTGACGTCCTTCCAGACATCAACGCCCGAGGTACCACTTGCATTATCCGATGACAACAACTTCATTGCGACGTTCTCTAAAGCGGCAAGCTTAGTAAACATATATCACATGAAAACCGGCTTAGTCTCCAACACTCTGAGGACAACATTGGGAAATGATCTATGTAGCAAACATCATCTAAATCACCAAATGTTCTACGCACAATTTCACGACTCTGGTAAACTGTTGTTTCTGATACAAGTCCGCCCATTGAAGCGTATGGTTGGCTCCAAGAATGCCTTGATCACTTTTGAAGGATGGGATATTGCAGCTGAAAAGTCAATAATCAAGCAAACAAGAGACATCAAAGTGAACTGGAAGGTTAAAAACTCGTATGTCAGACCGTTTATTGTTGAAAAATGTGGTGATACTCGGTCGCTATACACTGCACTATATACAACACTTGTAGATAACGACGATTGCGAGTTCCAAAGCTTGGATTTAGATGTATTCAAACCAAGAGATGCATCAGGCGATGAGGGCGACTTCACTTACAACTGGATACCATTATCCACTTCGGAAGCACTGTCTGAAAAGCAAAAAAGCTACGATGAATTAGTCGACAACCTAAACGATTTCAGCAACGCAACATGCTTCAGATTAAAGGAAAACCCGAACGTCGTGATGCGGATTGGCAGGCACACAGTGCAACTATGGCACGTATCTGATTTGAAATCAAGGAAAGAGCATTCTTCTCAAGACAGGCTAATTTATATTTGTGTATTCAAAGCACCTGTATATTATTCCAACAAGCCTTTCGACTATATATGGTACAGATGGGACGCCTCCATGAGCTGGACGCGTCCTACTACGCCAGAGCCTAGAAGCAGTATTGATGAAGACAGAGATACTAGCCGGCAAGAAACTCAATCCGGTACAGAGTCCGTAATGGAAGTCAATAATTCAGATGCTACATCACTAACGGATTTCATATACTATTGGGACTCACTTGGTATCACATTTTGCAACACTCATCTGGAGAATATGCTATCAATTTCAATTTGCGAGCTTTTCGACGATGAGGTTGCTGATACATCAATGGAAATTTATCTACCGCTTGGGAACCTGACATCTGAAAGCTATAATGTTTGCACCGAGTATCACTACGTAGAAAGCGCTATCAATGCCTTAAAATATATCCAACTCATGCCGGAAGACAAAAGAACGCAGGTAAAGCATCATACATCTATATCTTATTGATGACGATGATTTTTCTAACATACTGTATATAATGGACAGAATTCGAAAAAGCTATATCATAAGACAATTAATTTAGTTATACGCTGTGTGGATCAAATGAAGAAGGAGAAGTCAAGGTACTTCACAACTACCTCTGGAAGTAACTCATTGGCATTGCTTGCATCGTTCGAGGATGGAAGGGATATCCTTTTTCGGGTTGTTCAAGACGAAGAACTCCCAATCAGTTTGTTCAGTTATGTGAGCAAACAGGCTGTAACAGATAATGCCTACAAGACTGAGAGTCGAAATGAAAACGCTTTAACTATTCTCATCGAGTCTCGGGATTTCGCTTTGTACAATTTAGTACTTAATCGTGTGCTATTCCATGCTCAAAAGCTGGGAGCTGGCTGTTACTCTGCGGTGACGGATTCCTTGATCTATCTTCAAAGTCGCGGTGACACTGGTACGTCTAATTTCCTGCGCTCAAAAAAGCATGTATTAATGTTTGAAAAAGACATTCTCAAAAGCACCTGCCAGAAGCTGCAATTCTTGCATGTTGAGCAGAATGCCCAGTCCATAGTCTCTGAGGAGATTGATGTTGAATTGCCCTCCAAAACATTGCACAAGAATCTAAAGACAGAATTTGCAGATCTCAAGCCCAAATCAACAAATGAACAAATACTGAGATATGATTATTGCCGAAAAGACCGGCTCATTTCTTATTGGGGCTCTCTTATTGGAAACGTCAGGGCACGCTTGATACTTGGAAGAATACGGGCTAGACTCTGGTACGCAGTACACAAGTATAATACTTCAAGTGACATCCTTCACGCTTTTTATAAAGCTACCGCCCATCCAAGTCAAATAGATGTTTGCGTTGTACCATATGTATACTTTTGCTCTTACGATGCTTATACTGAAGACAAAGAACACATCCACAATCATTGGAACAGGGACGACAATACTTTTTATTGGATTATGTTGGTTTTCTTGCACCAACTACTAAAACTGCAAAATAATGAAGGAGTCTCTCCAGATAAGACTGAAGAACAACCGAAAAATCACTTGCTGATCCTCTTTCCGATTAGATTGCTGACTAAAATGCAAGAAAGAATTGCAAACCGACTGCAATCAAGAAAATTCGCCTACAAAAAGCAAAGCGTTCTAATGCAACTCGCCCTAAACCAGCATGAAAATGATTTATTCGCTCAAAAAGACACCGTCTTGGAAACATTGCTTTATTTCAAGTGGAAGAAGAAGATCAAATGCAGATTCATCCTAGTCTGCTTTGTTCACGCTATGTACTACATTTCGTTCTCGGTTGGCGTACTGTTTGCCCGCGAAGTTTTTGACTACACTATTGGGATGTCTATAGCAAGCGATGCCAAGCATGTCCTTACGGTTGCTTTGATGCTGGCCTCATGCGGTCTACTGTGGTACCAGGAGGCTCGCCAGTTTTTCAAGATGGGATTCAACTGCTGGGAATACTTTTGTTCTTTTTATAATTACGTTGATTTGGTTGCCTTGACACTTCCAATAGTCAATCTTTGGCAAATGCTGACCGACAGACCTGGATTGGTAAGTGCTGTTGTTCTCGATATGAATATTTTTTCCTAAAGTTGCATTGAACCTTAGGATGAACTGAGCGCAATAACAACAATCGTTCTCTGGTTACATGGAGTTTTGAGATTAAGAGCGATTGCATTTTTCGTAAGCTTTTACCTCGTGTGAAAGTTGATGATATACCAAACTAGTTCTGCATTTATAGGGTGTTACAGTGGAAACAATCATTCAACTGATGAAATCTGTTTATAAGACTCTTTTGATCATGCTGCTAGTGATATTTGCCTTCACAAATGCCTTTATAGTGCTACTAGCACGTAAAGAGGACGCTTATTTCCAGGAACAGTATGCTGGTTTTATGGCTTTGGATAATTTGGGTTCATCAACAGAGAGCACGGTAAATTACAGCGATAACAGCTCAAGCAATAACTTTAGAAACCCATTCAAAGCTTTCTCAACATTATGGTTCTTTATTTTTGGCGTTTGGGATCCCATAAATGATGGAGATGCAGGAGATGACTACATGATTATGGTCTTGGCTATCTTGTTTTCACTTCTTACAGTCCTTTTATTTTTCAACTTGGTCATGTAGGCATCACACAATTCAGAGTCTATATATACAATCAACTAACTGTTAACAACGATCTAATAGAGCACTGATGTCAAGTAGAGCGGAAGAAGTGAAAGCATTAGGGAAGAGTGTCTGGTATGTATAAAGTCGATATAATAGCGCACTGCTTGCATTTACTTATTAATGGCTTTAATAATTTAGGTTGAATCATTTTGCTGGTAAAACCTACTGCTATTAGTTTCAAAAGTACACAGGAGCTGACATTGATTAAAAATGATGCATATAGAGGTTATCGCCGAGATAGAACAGCTATGGTGTACAAAGTTCGAGAGAGTTTCCCGTGAAAACAATCCAAGCTTCATATACTACATTGCGAAAAAGACAGACATTGAAAGACAGGCTGACATAATCGAGGAAGACAGCAATGAACTAGTTCAAAAGTTGCAATCCAGGATAGAGAAAAAAAAAGAGAGAGTATCTCAGGAATGCTCCTCAAATCGCTCTTGAATAAACGAGCCACTAATAAATTGCATGTAGTAAAACCCAAACGCATAATGTAGATCTATTGGAAATGCCAGTCCAAATAAATGGCTTCTACCATGGAAATATGGCTCTGCAAGCATGCTCACAAGCAAATCAGATCATCACATGCAGTTTATCTGGCAGTTGATTGGGATCAACATGTTGGCATTTGTTCGATCAGCAAGGAGATGTACAAAAAAGGAGATTTCTGTTAATTGATTGTGAATTAGAGAAAGGGGATTTGTTTAATTTTATTCGATCAAAGATGATTGTGTAAAGCTGTAGTAGTATTAGAAAAAAAAAAAAGAGAAAGAAAGAAAGAAGGTATACGATTAATGAAAAAAAAGAAGGAAGGAAAATTAATAAAAAAAAAAAAATATACAAATTAGATTTTGTTGTTTAGGTAAGATTTATAGCATGCCAGAATCTCTCAATGCATTTTGTAGCAGCGTCTCCTTGACAGCAGCAAATACAAATCGAATCTAAAAATACAAGTCAGTACATGTGCATTAATACAGTAACAGCAAAACACTTACATTTGATGTATCAGTAGCTTGTGTTAGACTAGGATCAAACAATTAATATATATATATATTCAAAATAGATAATCAACATGACCAAGTACAACTTACTGTGGGTAGATGTTTAGTTTGTTTCTGTTACACTGTAGGAATCTCCAGAGTATATATTTAGCGGCCTTATTAGCATCATTGCCACCTCCATAGTCAGGGAAATAATTCTCTAGTGGCGAACCAGCAATCTTGGCTTTAAATACATCTACTTTGTTTAAAAATAGCATGATTGAAGAGTGAATGAACCATCTACTATTCACAATGGACTCAAACAGCGCCAGACTCTCCAACATGCGATTCTACAGTGTACATGTTAGTGATACGGTTCTACTGCAAGACACTACGTGTAAAAATGCTACATTACCTGATTAGACTCTTCGAGTAATACTTGATCATATTCGCTTAATGCTACACAAAAAATAATGGATGTCACTGAATCGAAACAGTGAATCCACTTTTTCCGTTCTGAGCGTTGTCCACCAACATCAAACATACTTAAAAAGGGAATTGAATTCACATGTTGATGATAATTAAAGAATAAACACTTACTGTATTAATAAACCACCTAATTGAAACTGTATCTCGGTGATGCCTGTGGTTTTGAGTCTTGCCCGCAAGACATCTTGTTCATTTGGGACGTAGTTTGCCTGTCCAATGCGATCTAAAGAATCAAAAAAGCTATAGTTTCTATTTTAGCAATGGATACACAATGAAAAAAATAACAATGCCTCAACTTACTATGGTGCTGAATCCATCAAATAAAATCCATATTCTCCTTTTGCTAAGCATGATTTCACTGCGGAATCTTGCCATAATAGTTTTGTCAGCGCAATGATCTCAGGACTCAATTGACTCTTTGGGTTTCCAGATACACGATATGATAGTATTCGATCCACGTTATCCTATGTGTAGTTGTAAGTGTGTTGTTGTATCGACATGAAACATTATCGTTCATTTACATTGAGTTCACTGCGTTCGAATGCTGTACCAGAATCTCGCACAGCTTGAACAATGGTCTGCGCTGATTCCACCACATTTCTGTATACTGTTGCTCTCCATGTGAATAATTCGTCATTGGAATAACCGTTCAAGTTGATAATCTTCATTTGCTTCAATATCGTTGATTTTCCAGACTCGCCACTTCCTGTACATGGTGTATACGGATTAATGTTTTTTTTTTTTTCTCAATTTTGCTTTCCATCAATCCACATTACCTAGCAGCAAGATTTTACAATCTTTTTCTCGGTTGCTCTTTTCTTTCTCAAGTAACTTGTCAATCTCATTGCTCTTTTGATGTTCTTGGTTGTCTTCTTCTGAGGATTGACATAAACCCATTTTGTTGCTATGTCTGATGTTTCTCGATGATTGCTATTGACAAGATCGTTGCTAGGTAATGATAAAATTTTCTCGGGTTGCTAGGTGATCGTAAATGTGCTTCTTTCTACTCGATTGGTGTTGTGTTGATGATATTTCTCGGTAAACTAGAGAAGGTAGAATACAAAGAAAAAAATATTTTGGTAGAAAAAAGAAAGAAAAAAAGAAAGAGAGACAAATGAACGATTATCAGCTTACACACAATCAATTACACGCACTCTTTGTCGAGTCAATGAATACAATCTCACACATCGCTCATTTAATTGAGAAAATTTTCGGTCAATTTACAAGGAAAACATGCAACTTGACCCCATTCATTTTTCATTGTTGTACATGGTTGAAGCTTTTTTGCTGCTGATTGAAAGAACAAAGAAGCTTTACATGTTTTTTTTTGTGAAAGTCTTGGGTGTTGGAGATTTTGGGTGTATAGAATTGCTTACCCGATAAACTGACTTGATTCAAAAGACCGTTCAGCATCGATATGAATGATAACATTGATACCCCCTTGCAGTCCCCATGTATCAAATGTCCATAATGTAGCAAAAGGAGAATGCACACGTGAGTGAGTTATGGGTATGGACAGAACTTTGAAGAACTTTTGATTGTTAAACATTGATGATCGATTTCTGTACCGTACAGAGGAGATTTAATCGTATTTTGGCTGTGCTTTTAGGTGTATATATTTGCACATCTAATCAAAGCAAAGAGTGGCAAATGTACGCTGGACATATGGAGTGTAGCACAATCTCGACTAATATATACTCTGTTGTTACACATACCAAAGCCTAAATCTCAAATATTACTGAGTACAACATCTGTTGTCTCAAATTCATCTACATTTCCATCTGAATCATCCCGGATATTCATATTTGACAACATAAATATGTGTTTATGTGGCTTTGATTTCTTGGTATTGATATGAAACTTTTTGTTTCATCAAGTTCTTTTCTACATTCAAAATACTAAAAGAATGCAAACAGAAACTGGCAATTACCAACAACATTTTAAATCAAAACGACAGTTCAAGATTTGGCAAAAGCAACAAAAGGAAAACGCGGCAAAACGATTGAACCGTGCACTCTATGCTAATCAATCACCATTTCGTTACGCAGAGAGGGTTTATAAATCTCGACTTGTCAGAGATACTGAAGCTCGAGAAATTGTGGATTTCAGCAACCTATCCAACAACACCACACAAGTACAAGAAAACATTGTGCAGGTACCATTGAAACATGATTTAGGCCAGCTATCCAATGCTTTTGGTGATATGCCTCACAGATCAACATATGCCCTGATCATGAAGAACGTACCAGGTACATGTCTAGATGGGCCGGGACAACATTTAATCTAATCTCCTGTTCTTGATGCTTTTAGGCTTGATTGTTATTCCAAATGCATTTTCACCACAAGCCCAACGTCGGCTAGTCAAACACTGCCTAAGAGAGTACGCTAAACCACCTCATACTTCCAACCTCGATGGGCATTATTATGTCCCTAAAGATGGCGTTTGGCCGCTGTACGAACAGGAACAGAAAGGCTCTCTTGTGCCTGGTGATGCCAATTACTACATTCCTTCCAAGACTGTACCACAAGATGAAAACGACATGTACCCTACTGCCATTGAAGATGCAAACGACGATACACTCTCTGTCGCTAGCAGCATGTACTCTGACATCAGTGGGAAAAGTGGTCGAGTGGCAAGTTCCCCCACCCAAATGCTAAAAAAGCAACGTTGGGTTACATTGGGCTATCAATATCATTGGGGAACCAAAAAGTACAATTTAGATGATCCCATACCCATACCCAATGATATCTATGACTTGATGAAGGCTGTAGTAACAGCAACTGAAGATATCGGTTGCCAGGATGCAGAGACCCCTTGGAAGAACCAGTACAAAGGTGCTGATTTCAAGCCAGAAGCTGGTATTATCAATTTTTATCAGTTGCAATCCACATTGATGGGACATGTAGATCAGAGTGAGATCAACATGGAGGCACCATTGATCTCTATGAGTCTGGGCCATTCCTGTATATACCTGATCGGCGGTAATACAAGAGATACCAAGCCAATTCCTCTCAAACTGAATAGTGGAGACATAATTGTGATGACTGCCATTGCAAGGAGAGCTTATCATGGTACCATGTCGTATACAAGCTAGATGAACGATGAACTGACATTTCTATTAGGTGTGCCTCGGATTTTGGAAAACACATTGCCTGAATACATGTTGCCTGAATTCGTCGATGATGAGGACTGGAAGGTCTTTGGTGATTACATGAAGACAACTAGAATCAACTTGAACATTCGACAGGTTTTTCCAAAATAAAGAGGTTTTGTGATTTGAGGTCCAGCCATGGTTTAGTGCAAGATGTGCTGTTTTCAAAGAACTTTTAAACAAGGAGCGAGGCTATGCCGATTATATGCTTTAGCCATATCATGCACTCCTATGTATGGAGGAGAGGATACAATCTTTTGTTTTCAAGATAAATAGCTCTACATCAAGATAGTTCGTATTGAAGATGGCCATATACATTGATGTAGCTGGTCTGCAATGTCTAGTTGGTGCAGTCTTCCTACGTCACACCTCCACAACTCCAAGCAATGGCTATCCTAAAATCCCCTGCTTGTTAATTTAGAGAAAGAAAAAAACTCCACATTTCTGTTTTTACACCTCTCTCTTTACTTCTCCCCACTCTCTACACTAATAAAAATGCCTGCTGCACCTGCTTCTGGTTTGACCCGCACCATCTACAACACCTTCTTCAAGAAGAACTCTGTCTTTGTTACCTCCATCTTTGTTGGTGCCATCGCCTTTGAGGTTGCCTTCGATTCCACCTCCACCAAGGTTTGGGACCATCTCAACAAGGGCGTAAGTATATATTTCGAGTGAGGGATCAAGTTGATACTGACAAGCTCCATCTATTAGAAACAATGGAAGGATATCAAGGACAAGTACGTTTCCGAATAAACTATTTAATCGTTCAACAAACACAACAACCAACATTATATACAAAAACCATTTGAAGCAGAAGAATTACAGTATATTTCGGCTCAAACTACCCTATCTCGAATGTTCAAATAAAATTTATATATTATAAATCAATCCTTTATTTGATTTCTTTTAAGCGGTTCAGCATGTTTTGAGTGATGGAACGGTAATGGTTAGAGAAGGGACTATCAGGCTGGGAAATGACGATGGGTCTGCCTGAATCTGACAGTGTGCAGATATCAGCATGGAGTGGCACTTGGCCCAACAAAGGAACATTAAAATCCTCGGCCATACGAGCAGCACCATCATGGCCAAAGATATGGGATTCATGATTACAATTGGGGCAGATGAAAAGTGACATATTTTGTACCATGCCCAGGATCTATCAAATAGTAAGCCATGCTGCAAAAGTTCTTTTAGTCCTGTACTTACCGGGACATTGACCTTTTTAAACATGTTGACGCCCTTCACTGCGTCTATGAGTGCAATATCCTGAGGCGTGGAGATAATGACAGCACCTATCAACAAGATGAGTGGGTGGCCCATGACAAACCCTAATATTTAATGACTTTACCATCCACTACGATTTGCTGACTGATGGTGAGCTGGACATCACCTGTTCCTGGAGGCATGTCAATCACCAGTAAATCCAGCTGTCCCCAATCCACTTGATGTAATAATTGTTGAAGCGCCTTCATTACCATTAATCCTCTCCATACGACTGGTGCATCTTGATCCACTAAAAAACCCATTGACATGCATTTGACACCGTAGTTTGTGAGCGGGATGAGTCGATCACCTATACCAATGGTGTATAATCAGTGAGTGCTAGGCATCACTGTACATGGAATCCTCCCATTACCTGTCTCGGTCAGTTCAGGCTCTCCTTTCAGGTTCATCAATTTAGGCACAGAGGGTCCAAAAATGTCTGCATCCAAGATGCCTACTCTTTGCTTCATACCAGCAGCTGCCAAAGCAATATTGACTTTTGTTCATGTCAATGTGAGTTGTATATTTCTACTTGTTACTGTTCTAAGGAATTACCTGCTGTTGTGGATTTGCCAACACCACCCTTTCCAGATGCTACAACTACGACATTCTTTACGCCAGCAATTGGCATCTTTTTGGGCAACCCTCGCTGTGCTCGTGGTATGGTAGGTGCTGGTTTATGTCGAGGCAATCCCTGTACTATTGTTAGTCTTGATGAGATGTCCTGTGCTTCGTGCTTTTGCTTACCAATGGATTCTCATGCATCAAGGTGCGACATGTTGAGAAGGCCCTTCTAGTGATAAACATGATGATTTGTAATGCTTGAAAGACGAGCTAAATAGCAAACAAACAGCAAGGATCATTCACATTTCAAAAAAAAAAGTGGAGTCTCAATTAAAAATGTGACATTTTCGCCTGTTTGTGTTGGACAGCAGTTTAATATGTACTAAAGGGAAAGAATGCGATAACAATGTAAAGACGAATGAACCCAGGCATTCTTTCCACTTTCCTTACTATTGCCAAATGTCTTTATATTCAAAAGAAATCTTGGCTGTCCCTGAATCATATCAGCCTTTGGCTTTGATCTGCCTCAGTTTATGGAGCTGGATCATAGTGCTCACAATCTCGCATTGGCAGCGCATTGATGTCAATGCACTCTTACATGCGACATCACCGCTGCACAAAAGAAGACCGCTGGTGTTTATGGCAACAGCATTAACAGCATTGCTCGCATTTCATGCCATACTGCTGGAGCACGCCATCTTCAATCAGCGTACAAACATTTTGAGTCAATTTGGCCCAGTGATAATGTGCTATGCAATGACAATAGCTTTGGTATTGTATTTTCAAGATGGACAGCGATTCTTCAAGTGCCTGGGTCGATTAATAAAAAGCTGTCCTGTGTATTTCTCTGATGTGTTGGTGGCAGATATCCTGATTAGCTTCTCTGGCGTATTCACAGGCCTATGTATAAACCTAATGCGAGTAGTTCATGTGCCTCATTCAAAGTATGCACCATTCATCACCAGGTAATTCATAGTAAGAAACAAGGTGTTGAAGCGGATCACTAATTTAGCAAAAGCATTCCATATTTGATCCGTCTAAAGCAATGTCTCTGCGATTACTACGCCCAGCAACATCCATACAACAGCAAGCTAATCAACGCATTCAAATATGCCTCCAGCATACCTGTCGTCTTTCTAGGGTACCATACCAAACCAAACAACAGCGCAGATGTCTTTAATGGCATCACACAAAACGATATAGTGTGGCAGTTATGGCTTTTCTCAGCAATGTTCAATAGCGCATTTGCATTTGCATGGGACCTTGCCATGGATTGGGGCCTTGTGCAAATAGACACAGCAGAAAGTTCAGTTATACGACTTCGAAAGGATTTATACTTTTCTGATCCATTGTATTATATCGCAGCAGTAGGCGTTAACGGCAGTCTACGGCTGCTAAAGATTGGTTCCCACGTATACCATGTGCATCCCATTTGCATTGATGTGGCGGAAATCGTCAGGAGATGGATTTGGGTTGTGTTTCGATTTGAAAATGAGTGGCTAAAACGGTCCTACTCAAATACAGATGTAGAGCTACAGCAACAGCCAGCATTTGCCAGTGCGGCCAACGCGCTCCATATTACGCCTCATTCATGATTGCTTGTTAGAAACAAGATAGCTCTTCAAGGTGTGTCGAGCCTCAGCACTCTTATTCTTGAAAGGGTTACATGGGCCTGCGAGAGTAAACGCCAATTGATCAACATCATACTATTTTGAATAAACAAGTCGTGTTTGCTATATCAATTTTCATGCAATTTGAGCTTCAGCTGCCTTTCACATGGCCTGAGGTTTCTTGATTGTAAAGAAGATCATCCTTCCCATTCTTCTCTATTCGTTAAAAAGACATGGCAAATATCCAATCCTTACCCATAGAGGTTCTTATAGCCGTGTTCATTTTTCTGGGTTCAGCCGAATCAATTGGAGAATGCAGACTGGTCTGCAAATACTGGAACGATCCTGCTGCCAAGGCCATGTTCGAGAAACCATTGCATCTGTGTCTCTATAATGAGGTGAAGAGAAAAAAGCTAATGGAGTACTTGACAAAAGATCAAACCAAAGGCCAACATGTGAAATACCTCAGTCTATGCCATTATGACAACAACATCCTCGAAGCAATCTTGCCGTTTCTCTTTACTTCCAACATCAGAGAATTAGGTGGCGATGACACTGATATGCTATATAGACTTATTACCAAAATCGCTCAAGAATCCATAACCAAGTTTGATAAGCTCAGTGTCATTCCCTCTACATACTATTTTACCGACAGCTACAGTAAAGCTTTATCGACTTTCAAGAACAGTTTAACAACTGTAGATATTACCCTCGACGAGATTCCTGATTCACCAACACACTTGATGAACCAGCTCAATAAATTCAAGTGCTTGACGACGTTGACTGTGAAAGCACCCTTTGGCAACATAGCAGAACTGGAGCAAATCATAGGTCGCTGCTTGCAACTACAACAACTTCAATTAAGTACTGAGGCCTATGTTCAATATGACGGCACACCAATGGATGTCGCAACCCTTTCAACTTGGCCTGTTAATAATGCTAACTTCTATCAGGTCACTAGTCTGAAGAATCTCAGCATTGTCTCTGCCGGCTTTCCTCATTTCGTTCAGTATCTGATGTTCAAGTACCCAAATATGCAAAGCATCACTTTAAACATCCATGAAACAGACGCATACATCACCACAAACACAGAACAGCTAATCGAGCCCTTGAAAAACGTGGCAAACTATACTTTGACGTATAGAATAACAGTGGGAGATGCTATTACTACGATATTCAACACAGCGAAGAGCGATATCAACATTGTGAAAATTGGATATCATCATGTTTTGGGAGGGACCTTGACAATCGTAATGACAATTGAAGGAAAAGAATCACAAGAGCTAAATCACGAAACAACCTTTTCCGTGCACATACCACCCAATGCAAATACAAAAACACACGCCTGGTACTTATCACAAGTACACATGCCAGCAGATCACCTGGAAATTGACTTGCTAAATTATCGCGACTTTGATGTGGATGATAGAAACGATTTTTATAGGAAAATAGCTGTCAAAGATGAAAACGTTGTCTTTTTCAACATTCTATTTGACTATCCGGATGCTGAAAACATCAGGTTTATTGCGCGAGACATTAGTGATTGCACCGACTTTTACTTTTCAAATCATTATACTCGACTGAAATCATTGGAGATTTGTGGTGCTCAGTTAAGCCCTGCTACTTCTCTTGCTTTGACTGACATGTGCCGTGAACTGAGCGTACTCAACTTGGTCAATTGCCCTATTTTGCGTCAGAATGGCATAGTACGCATCAACATGGAGCATAATGCATTCCAACAATTTACGTATCGGTTAATGCCGTGCAATTACTTTACTCGTGACATGGACGATTCGGACAACGAGGCAGCTGTTGAATACGCAGAGAGAACCCTGCTGGCGCTTGAGTTGTATTACTCTAGGGAAACGTATCTTTGGTTACGAATCAGGAAGACTAATCGAGCAATGTACCTCAAGATTATGCCAAATGATAGTTATAGATATTTGATAACCAAGAAGCAGTTTTATTTACGTTCCCCTAAAGCTCGAGCAATCCAATTTTCATGTTTTTCTGTAAGGCATTTGTTACTCGATCTTGATTCAATACGTCTACAAATTGACGAAGAATATCTTGATTACGCCCTCACTTCCCCTCTCTCATCAGAGTACAATTCTGCTGAAGACAGTGATATGAGTGATTTCTGATTTGAAGTGAAATAAAAAAAAAAAGTAGTACTGCAAGCCATTCTTGATGGTTGCTGAAATATCAATATTTTAAATTTGCCAATTGCTTTCTTCCTTCTTTGAAGGAAAAAAAAGGGAAACAAATAGAAGTTTACAACAGGGTTTGATATTGACAGCATCAGAGATAAGATAAAAAGAGCTTGTCCTTAGGGGACTCATTGCCGCACAGATCAGTATGACATATGGTTGGTAGCATAGATTAGATTAATGCGTCATGCTCTCACCATAGCTGCTCCTAACACATATCGAAGTCTCAATTTTCAGACAACTACAACTAAATGAGCGTCATCCAGACCGCCTGTAACTGCAGAACTGACTGTAATCCAATGTTCCGCATCTGTGTCAATGGGAACAATCCGTTTACGGGCAGACAACATGATAGCGTTGGCATTGCCTACTCATAAATATGTGAAAACAGTGTAATGTTGGTGTATTTGGGTCGTGTTTTCTCGTGTTTGGAGTCGTTTTAAACCGCCAGAATAACTTCAAATAATTGCTTTCATCTATCACTTGCTTTCTGATACCTTTGCTCAACTTTTTGGGGACCAAAAAAAACATGGACAAAAATCGACCAAAAAGCAGGAGGTACCCCTCATGGTTTTCATCGAAAATCAAACAATCCCGTTTTTGACCTTGATAATGAAGACTTTTATTATGGTATATCTTAAATCAAGATGTTTCTATCGATCTACCGCAACGCCTGAAATCATCTTTTTGGGACTTTGATATGTAAAATTTCCACGTTTTGGCCAGAAACCTCTTTTCATATTTTCGTAAATTATTGAATAAGTTTATTCAAAACATTTATATTACTTGGTACCATTGGATGCGCCTTGAAAAGCACTGCAAGAAAGCTCAAAGAAGCATAGGATGATCATCACAATTTACATAGTCGAATCAAGCAAAATAGTTTGATCAAGTCGAAAATGGATCAAATCTGACCAATCTAGAACAAATGCCAAGCGGGCCTTTAAATGGAATTCACTGGTTGCTTGACGGCAAAATGGGTATCTCATGTAGGCAATCGATATTTTTTGCAGCTAACAATAAGGGATTGAGAATTGAAGAGCACTGTATTTTAGATTAAGTATGCTTTATTGTTCTGGCTGTGTATTTTTCTCTATAGTATATTTAATTGTTACAAATTACTCACTCAAATGCGAATTTAAGTCGATATCTATCTACCAGGTGGCACTTGATCTATAATGCCGCAGAAATCTAACTCAATTTACACCATCTAGTACGTAATGCTAATTGTGATATTGATGTAGTGATAATGATAGAAGCTCAGGTATAATCGAAAGATTCTACATCCGTTGGTTGTAAATGTGCTAAATATGGGATGGCTATACATCTTGACCTTGGCCATACATTTTGACAGTGCTTGTTCACCGTATGCCAGAGCACCTCTCAGGACAACGTATTGGAAGAATTTGTATCCACAAGCAGCTTCATTTCCTCGTTTAGAAGTGGCAAATGATAATAGTTGGATGATGCTGAAGCGATGTCCGTCGTCGTATGCACATGGAATTACCAAATGCCCAATGCCATTACGGGATATCCATCATGAAAGAAATCGCAAGTCTGTATTTAAACGTTGATTCTTGCTGCCACAATCACAGCATCGTTATTCTTTAATATGATGAACTTGTCATAAGAAGGATGGTGTTGCACGAAGCAATGTGGCATCTGGGTAATGCAATTTTGACACATTTGAGCAAATGGCAGGTGCGTCATCGTCTAGTCACTATAACAGTCCACTTCTGTGCCTAGCAAAATGTATCTGTCCCAAAACTTTCTCTTCTCCGGGAACTAACAAGGCATTTTTTTTTACCCCACGACCGACCTTGACACATTACAAAACCTATCAAATATTTACAATTAGGACGAAATTTTAACAGTTCATTCAGTTTCCCAACCCGTACACATGCGAAAGTCTACGACTCATTTGAAAGATGTGTCGAGACTTGTGAGTACAACTGTAGATACTGGGAAAAGTTCTGTGATTTCAACCACATGCAGGCGGAATTCACACTTGCGAGCCTTGCTCAACACTTTTCCTCCACTAGAGCAGCAATTACTACAACAAAACCTATTCTCAACACCATCTTTCATACCCAAACACAGCAAACGATCTCTACTCAATGTTCGAGCAATGTCAACTTGTTCCCCCTCACCAGCGACAGCAGCTGTCATGGAGAAAATACCAGCGACCACTGTACTGCCAGCACCCTCTTCGCCCTCACGGAAGCATCCCTCGAGCAGACTGCATGGAGCTCTCAATTTCTTCAACCTGTCCGATAGACTGACCTTGGCTGATTTAGACTATGCTATACAACTTCGCAATGCCGACCAAGCCTGGTCCATATTTGTTACCCTTGCTTCTCGACATGACGACGATACAATACCCTTGACCATGTGCTGCTCCTTATACGCCCTCTTGAATTTTGCGAAAAAACTGACGGGATTCTCCAACAGAGCATCGAAATTTCGACAAAAGCAGCTTGATCAATTATTAGAGTATGTCCAGTTTCACCAAAGCTCAATCGAATCATTTCTGTCATCCATCGAGGAGATTCCCATATCTAATCACAAACAACTGCTGAAAGCGATCCGAACAGGGGACCATCATGGAGCGTGGACCACATTTTACAAGTTTCACAAGGAGGGTAAAAAGGGCAAAGTGGATCCGTCGAAATTACCGCGAAATACGTGCATTCAGCTGATGATGATGGTGATGAAGGACAAACGCTTGGACAGGAACCAGCTGAAATCAAAGCTGCAGTTGATAGCGTTGCATGGTTCAGGCATTTCGGAATATGATAGCAGGTACTTGTCAGCCGCTGATCTCGGTCGTTTAGCGTACATTTGTCATGGATACCAGCAAAGCGCGGCAACAGCACATGGCTTGATTGACGAATTTGTGATGGGATTACCAAAGAAAAAGCAAGCCAACAGAGCAGATGCGTTGGACGAGCTGATATGGAGAATTTTGGTAAACGGTGATCTGCACAAGGCGCAACAAGTGCTAGATACAGTGCAACAAAGCATGGCAGACAAGGTGAAAATCAACGAGATGGTGTATGTGAATCTGATGAACGCATACCGGCGGCAAGAAAAGTACCACGAGTCGCTAAAGACCTTTGAGCAATTTCTTGAAACAAAGCAGCGGCCTACCATCAAAGCTTTTAACGCCGTACTACAAATCTTTGCAGCACAGGGATCAGCAGATAGGGCAGCATTTATATTCGAAACGATGAATCAGCTGGATGTCGAGCCTGATGCAGCAACATATACCGAATTGATTCGAGCCAATGGACATGCGGGACATTCAAAGATGTGCATTCACTTTTACAACAAGATGCTTCAAAGCAATATTCCACCCAATGTGTACACTTACAGCGCACTCATCGAAGCAGCATCTCGACGACATGACATCAAATCTGTATTTCGATGGTTTCAAATCATGATATCAGACAACATTCAGCCTAATCAAGTCGTTATATCTTGTATATTAAAATCACTCTCCAAACAACACGACGATTACCCCAATATGCCAGAAGCTGTACTCCACATTGCACATCAAGCAGCCATGTCGGGTGTCAAGACTGATGCAGCTCTTTATACCATCCTGCTGAAAATGCAGGCAGAATCAATTGGAATTGAGGGGGCCCTAAAAGTGCACCGCGATATGCTAGCACAATCTGTCGAACCCAACACGTTTACGTACACCATTCTCATGGATGCTTGTGGAAAGAGCCAGATGCCAGAAACCGCTGAAAAGATATTTGAACTGATGAAGAAGAGTCAGCGACATCAGCCGAATACAGTGACCTATAGTGTCATGATGGATGCCTGGTTGAAAAACGACAAAAGGGACAAGGCGGAATCGCTCATACTAGAGTTCCTGAAACAATGTAAATCTGACAAAACGGGACGATTTTGGCTAGACTCGAGGATCACCAATCGAATTAAATCTAGATGCTGTTGAGTAGCAAACAAACACAAAATTAGAGTTATAATATGCCTGTGCGTACACACAGTTTTGTAATATATATCATCGTACATACATAATGTCACCCTCCGTATAAAAAGAATAAATACATTTGCATTTGCAATAACTGCGATTTAGTGTACACGCAAATATACTATAAATCTATTCCTAAGATAGAAACGCTAGGTGTTGATGGCAATAAGACTGGTAACTACCACTGGCGACTATTATGAATTATTCAATTGGATGGCTCTTGTGTCCTCTCTGCCCAATGCCGTTATTAATTTAAACTATTCAGGGGTAAGCCGATCTTGTCAACATGATTTCATTGGCTCGTCTATAGTATATTAGAAATTTGAATTACAATCTCTACTGCCCATCATTTACTAATGACATTTCCTGCTAAAGGCTAGCGGCTGTCTCCTTATACTCATTGAATATTGCAGAGGATTTGATGCATGTCTTTTAGCAGCAACAGCATCCCACTGTTTGATCATATGTAACATTTCGCCACCTAAAATCTCTAAGCTGCGTGTATATCAATATACTTTTTGATAAAAGAAACATTGTAATGCCTTTTACATTCCAAAATAGTTGATCCACACTTCTCCCTAAAACTGAGCATACCTTTAATGTTATGTGGAGTGCAACAAGAGCATATTCAAAGGTATTTCAACGGCTGATATAAAGTGTGATAGATAATCCATTTAAAAGTGGGTGTTTCCAATTCTCGGCAGTCAAAGTTGCGCAGAACATTTGTTAGTTACAAGGCGAATCTTACAGGATTTATGGCTCTTTTTCCGTTTTCAATCAGAATTTCTTCGCGTTCTCAAATTTACCACGCTAGTTATTAGAGTTGATGCTCACCCAGCCGGATATCACAACAAAGATCTACTTCAGTTGCATCATAGCCGCTGCCGAATGCAGAGGCACACTTAAACAATCTTAGCTATGGATGGCTTTGGAATAACAGCAGCTTACGGTTATTCCATTCAACCTGATCGCTTGCAATGCCTTTTATGTTTAGAGCACTAGAAATTGGACGAGTTCGTAAGACATCATTTGGCAAAGGTAATCGAAATCAACAGTTGGCAATTGCCAGTATGAATTTTCATTGCAATCGCCTAACTCAGAAACTCGAAGAGTAGAGTATTTTTGTTATCTCCATTTGGAGAGATGCAAGATCACAGAGGACTACTTCACCAGACTTTCCTATCAATTTGAATGTATAGACTATATTAAATTCAATTATATTGAATTCAATAATGAAGGTTATTCAAGCAGCAATGTAAACAAGAAGATTAAAACTGATTTGCCTTCAAAGCACTTGACACAATTCCGCTGGCAGTGCACCCTCTACTTTCTTGTATTATCAAAGTTTGGGCTTGTGCGCGTAAGAAATTACTAGTTCACGCTTGGTTGTATGTAATCATTGTTGTTCGCCCTGTTAGAAAGAGAAGTATTGAATTAGAATGGATATTTTCATGATTTGTGGCGCCAAATTATTAGCAATGCATCTAAAAAGGCTTGCCTTATTCTATAGGGTTGCAGCTCTCGCAATAGCTCTCAAATTGATCTCATTGATGCTTTGTCTTGCCTGCAACCAACGAATTCCACTAAATCGAATTCAATTTGGATCAAATTTCCACTGAATCAAACCGCACGAATATTGGATAGCGTTGAGTCAAAGTACCCTCAAAGGAAAACTCTGTTCACTTGGCTAAGCCAAGCATGTGTATCATTTATTTGAATTCAACCTAATCAAAATCGTAGCTATCCTCCTATGCTATGATATTGAGGTCATCGCAAGCAAATGTATAAAAAACGGCCAAATCTGACAGCTTTCAAGCCTTCATATCGTGCCATATAGATCTTTCTGAGCCGCCTGAATGACGACAAACCATTGCTTTCATCTAGCACTAACTTCCTGCCACCCTTGCTCAACTTTTTGGGGACCAAAAAGCATGAGGTATCCCTCATGGTTTTCATCGAAAATCAAACAATCGCATTTTTTTTTTTTACCTTGAAGATGATGACTTTTTACTATGGTATGTATTACATCAAAATGTTGCTATCGATCCAAAGCAACCCTTGAAACGTCGTTTGTGTATCTTTTATATGTAAGTTTTTGACATTTTTGCTAGAAACCTCATTTCATATTTTTTGATATTGCTCGATGCGTTTATTATAAACATCTGCCATAAGCACCATCATTCGATGCGCCTTGAAAAGCACTCCAGAAATGCATTAGAAAGTATAAGATGATCATCGCATCTAATATAGTCCAATTCTGCAAAATAGATGAATCAAGTCGTTTTTGGATCAAAATCTGTCCAATCTGGAATAGACGTTAAGCGAGAATTCAATTGATTTTGAGTGCTTCTGATATCAATGTAATCTACGATCTTGAAGCTAATATAAAGAGGATTGCAATTTGAAAAAAAGTATTATAGTAGCTTATTCTCTCTACTTTTGCCTGATTCTGAAGCACATTTTGTTTCTGACACTCGGATTAATCATTGTTTATTACATATTCAAATAAATGGCCTAATATGAAACGCAAACTTTCTTGCTATTCAAAATTGCAAATGGCACTTGAGGTTTGATGTACTGTACATTGAGATACCACTACTAGGCTATACTATAGCAGCCACTAAGGCAATGCTATAATACCATATACGCTTGGGAACCTAATGCCAAATGTCCATTTTATTAAAGTGTAAGGGCCATCACATCTCCTGTTACTAGGAATTTTTAGCAAATAGATGGCAATACTAATTATGAAATACATGCGAGGTTTCTACTGAGCACTAACGAAGACAGACAACTGGTTTATACATACACACTTTTTAAAAATCATGCAAATACTGTATTTTGAGGCGGCGTCATGTCACCCAAGTGTTCTACAGGCCCAAAAGCAGCGGATCAAGATTGCCTTTTACTTGGATACACATTGTAAAATATAGCTTCAAATGGGTTTGCTTGCACTACTACCAATATGCTCACTCTAATTGAACGATGACTTTTTGTTTGTTTGTTTTCCGTGCAACTTGCCTACATTCTTTTCAAAGAAGTAAGAGCATATCCTGTTGGTGACAGTAGCACCAGAACTTTGACAGCTCTGCTTGTACATATAAAATAGTGAATACATATAATTTATATACTGCAATCACTGCAAAACTATACTGATAAAGAACCCGTTATTGTTTACATTTTGCTCGAACTTTTCAAATCCAAAGCGAATCAAATTGTTCACTTTCCGTTATCAACCGAATACAAGATGTAAATGTAAACAAGCTGACTGTGTTTAATCAATAAACGAAATAAACCATATGAGTTTATATCATATCTTGTGTGTATACAGTAGTAATAATGCATATCATATTGTAGGGCAGTTGAAGGCGATTCCAATGGTATTAGTTGCATTGTCTCTGGATGCCAGTAGCGTTCAGAATTGCGTTTGAAGTGTTTTTTTGCGTGTCTCCTTAAATTGTTGCTACTGTAATCAAGGTATAAAAGGTAAAAGATTTCTCTCTTTATCTCACGTCCTTTCTTTATCTTTTTCTTCATCTTTTTTTTTTTTTCTCAAAAACAATAGACGCTACTAGAAGACTGGTGATCATGTAAGTATATTTGTCTTGTCTGCACATAACGGATGGTAACATGCTCTGAATCAGGGTGGTTCACAATACAAGGCTTATGGTATTTCAAGACTGGTTCTATTCTACTTGACGGCTTTCTTTGGATACTTTTGGTTCTCTCTGGTTCACTTTGGATACTTTTGGTTCTCTCTGGTTCTCTCTGGTTCTCTTTGGATACTTTTGGTTCTCTTTGGATACTTTTGGTTCTCTTTGGATACTTTTGGTTCTCTTTGGATACTTTTGGTTCTCTCTGGCTCTCTCTGGCTCTCTCTGGCTCTCTCTGGCTCTCTCTGGCTCTCTCTGGCTCTCTCTGGCTCTCTCTGGCTCTCTCTGGCTCTCTCTGGCTCTCTCTGGTCCTAGTATATAGATATTTATATTTATTTGGTCGTATTCTTTCGCATGGGGGATTTTTAAGGGCACACTCTGAGGTTTTCAAGTCTTTGGTACTTTGTCTTTTGAGAGTTTCGTGTCTTTGGTGTGAGGGTTTCTCTAGTAAGTCTTCTGGAATAAGTCTTCTGTAGTAAGTCTTCTGTAATAAGTTTTCTGTAGTAAGTCTTCTGTAATAAGTCTTCTGTAGTAAGTCTTCTGTAATAAGTCTTCTGTAATAAGTCTTCTGTAATAAGTCTTCTGTGTTGTCATGTGTTTCCCTTCCCCCATGCCTACTTTCACTTTTTGGGTTGAGATTGGTCTCCACCTTCTCGTGGTTCAACCTGTAAGCTTTTTGTAAAAGCAACCAAGAGAGACCATTATTTTTTTACAATAAATAAAATGAAAAACTATACAATACACATTAAATGCGTGTGCCTGATATGAGTACACATTAAACATTGCTTATTTTATATCAATAAAATCTTGTATTTGCCCAGGAAATTATAAATGTCGATATGAGATGCAAAGGGTATAAGTTTACTGCTATGGAAATCAATAATTCGGATTGGATGTATTAGCTGCTTTTGATAAGCTCTTTGGATCCGAAGGAGGCAGCTTATCTTGCCATGCAGATATAAGTACATCAAAGCCTAAGCTCGCATATGTAGGTGTTGGGGACTATGCACGCTGTAGTTTTGCCTCATGTCAAACATGAGTCTTTGCGTCTATGTTGGCTGGGCTTGTTCTGGTACGCTGAATGATGCTACAGCCAAGGATGACCTGGCTAAATGGCTGTATCTTTGTATATTTCGTTGTCATATATTTCATTTCAACAAAATCCCGGTTACCATGGACGGATGGAGACGGCGAGCATATTGATATGTCAGACAATGATTACATGGCTCGCTTGACTCCATTTTACTTTGGATGGAAGTGGCCTTCAACGATCTGATACACGCATTACCCTTTATTACTCGATTGTGCGCAAAACACAGCGTATTTTAGATGCATTTGAGCCGTGATTTCTTGTGTTAAAGGCCGTTTTAGGCCGTCAGAATAGTATCAAACCATTGCTTTCATCTAGCACTAACTTCCTGCCACCCTTGCTCAACTTTTTGGGGACCAAAAAGCATGAGGTATCCCTCATGGTTTTCATCGAAAATCAAACAATCGCATTTTTTTTTTTTACCTTGAAGATGATGACTTTTTACTATGGTATGTATTACATCAAAATGTTGCTATCTGTTGTATTCAAAGATACAGTATTAACAAATTAAGATAGATTTCAAAAAAGGAAGACTATGAAAAGTAACCAGATACGAAAACTTCTAGATTTATTAACTGATTCAAACACATCCTATTTATAAGAGATCATTACTGATGAATCATCAATCTATCTTGTTATTTCAACTGAGTCAATACATCGTATCATGTTTATCTAATATCAGTCAATTGAAGGATCTGATTCGTTCAATCAGCCATGATGATACGATCTGTAGCCATCATTATCCTTCACTATCAGAGACCATCATAATCGATTATATGATTCACTTCTGTGTCGAACCTAATGTCCTAATGTAGACAGTGAGAAACAATGTAAATCATGATCCGACTCTTGCTGAGTTACTGAATGTCCGCAACCGCTACAGACTCAACAGCCCCCAACCAGGATCAGGATATACCATTGTTACATACCATAATCTCTAATTACAGCACATCATAAATAACGATATTAGATAACATACAAATACAATATATATACAATATTCCACCAAAATGATATGGGCAGCATCCGTCATTAAAAAACCTTTAAAAACCTCTGAAAGGACAAAAATATACAATAAGGTAAAAAGACTAGATCAGACATCATACCATTCAGCCATTAAGACCGATTCTTAGCTGGTCTACCACGTTTCTTCTGAGGACGAGTAGCAGCCTTATTCTGATTTACTGTTGCAGGAGCAATCTTGCGCTTGCCAACAGCCTTTGCACCATTCCTTCTACCCCAATATAATTCAATACATTCAGTAGAGTTGAAATGTTCAATAGGTTCCCAAGTAGGTTCATCAAATCCTTTCCACTGCACCAAGTATTTATACTTGCCCGGTGAGCCTCTATGGTTGATAACCGCTTGAATCTCTTGATGTTCGCGAATAAAGTCCTCTTTAGAAGTTAGCGTAGCATTAGCCGCAGCATTATACACTAATTTATGCGTAGGTACATCATAACTCAGGAGATTACCTGTACGATCCATCAGAACGTACGAGCCTTTGCTAGTAATTCCGTTGATCAAATAGGGACCCTCATATCGAACATCCAACTCGTTGCTCTTATTCTCATTCACTACCATCACCTTACTCCCAACGGGATAAGGCTTCTCGATGATCTTGTGCTTCTTAGCAAAATTGGCATGATCCTTCTTCTGAGTCTCTAAAATACGTTTCGAGATAGCTGGAATAAGAACATTTTGAACGAAGCTATACTTCTCATCAATCTTCTTCTGATCCACTACATCGTAACTACGAGTCAAGTCTACCTTTGAATAATCCGTCAAACCATTAGGTTGGCGATTAAACAAAATCGTATAAGGACGAGACTTGTGCAATCTAGCATACTTGACATTCAGACAATAATTAACCCAAGGAATATAGTGTTCCCACTGATCACGTTTTCCTTTAAGCAACTTAACTGTTGTCGACTTTGCAAGTTTAATCCAACTCTCCGCAACACTGTTACCCAACGGGTTCCATGCTAACGAGAGACGTCTGTCAATACCACTGATCTCGACCATAGCTTCTACAACCTCATTGATGAATTCCTTTCCTCTATCAGATGTCAAGATCTTTGGCCAACCGAAAAGAGAAAAAACCTGAAGTAATTCACGAGCGATAGTAGTAGCATGCTTATCTGGAATGCAGCGAATGACCGTAAATCGACTATAAATATCCGTCATTACGAATATGAAGTTGCTACCGAATGAACTTGTGACACCCATATCACCAAGATCCATACACCAATGATCCAAAGGTTGATCAGCTTTGGCACTTCGGAAAGGATGATAACCTTCTCGAGCAATGTTGAACTTGTTACATTCAATACAATCCCCCAAGATACGTTCAATATCCTTACGAATGTTAGTCCAATGGAATCCTTCATGATGAATAGCAGTTTCAACATGGTTGATTCCGAAATGACCGACCAAATGTTGAGAAATAATCATATTATCTCGTTCAGTAGCAGGTGGGGTAACATAATCGCGAAACTTCATAGTACGTAAAATTAACTCTTGTTGTTGCTTTGACGAGGCAGCTGATGAGGTGCTAGCTTTCATCGAAGAATGCTTCACATCAACCAGGCCATCATCACCAATACTAGTATCCTTTCGTAAAACACGAGTAATTCGAACAGGAATACGTTTCATTTGAACAGTTGGTGTGGTAGATTTCAACTTAGAACCCATCTTTCTCTTCTGCTTCAACCTTTCACCTCCATCAGCATAGTACCTGCCCCCCAGAAGATGGCGTGCGGAAGCATCGTCATCTTCATACAGCCGAGATAAAGCATCAGGAATGACATTCAAAACACCAGGTAAGTGAACAATGTCAAAAGTGTAAGAAAAGATGTTCTCCCACCACCCAAGCATCAACGCATTAGGAATCTCTTGCGTATTCAAATAGATCAAACTCTTGTGATCCGTGTGCAGGGTAAACCGTCTCATATACAGAAACCGATGAAACTTTTCTAATGAATAACAAATTCCCAAAAGCTCACGTTTCGTAGTACTGTAATTGCGTTTAGAAGGAGAGAGTTTACGCGATACCAAACCAATATACCGAATTTCATTCTGAATCACTTGGTACAACAAACCACCAATTGCAGTGAGACTAGCATCAGTAGCTAAATGAAATCGACATGAGAAATCAGGGGTGGACATAACCAACGCATTGGTAAGTGCATCCTTCAAATTTGCAATAGTTCTGTCATGTCTTGCCGTCCAGACCTTCGACAAATCTTTACACTGCTTCAACGAGTCGAGATCACCCGTTAAGCGAGAATACATCGGAATAGAAGATCGGAAATAGGACATCAGACCCAGAAACGAAGCAAGCTGTCTACCAGTCTTAATAGGAGGCCACTGCATGATATTGGTAAGTTTTCTTCCATCAGGGACTAACTTGCCATCAATTACACTCCATCCTAAAAGGTAAATGCTTCTCTGAGCAAAGACCACCTTCTCTGGATTCAAAACCAGATTAGCCTTTGTCAAACGACGAATCACTTCAGCAACAAGTTTAAAGTGATTTTCCAAGCTACCCGAGGTACTACAGATTATATCATCAACGTAGCAGAACACTGACTGGTCATCCTTGGTAGAATTGGGAGTAGCAGCATTGGACGTATTCAGATCTGACAACAGATTCTGCAATGTACGAACAACTACTGAACCAACATGACGAATACCGTACGCAGCCTTCCGAAAGGTGTACTGAGTATTGCTAAACGGCGAAGTAAACGAAACCTTATGAGCTTTCGAGGGATCCAATCCAAAACTGGTAAAACAAGCATGGATATCCAGACAAGTATGAATCGTTTTATTCCCAATATTCTGATGAATAGATGAAATCAACGGCAACTGTTGTTTGTCATCAACCTCCAAAATCGAATTCAACTTACGGACATCTAACACCACACGAGGCTTAGACATGTCATAATTGCCATTCGAATCTTTCTTCTTCACCACCAACAACGGATGATTGAAGCGGGTATGACTCGCCGATCGTTCGATAACGCCTTCATCAAGCCACACTTGGATCTGTTTATTAACAGCATCCCTATAGGCCTCCGCAAGTGGATATTGAGCACGATAGGCAACACAGCCAGGCTTAGTATCCAGCTTGATAACAGAATCAGGCAAATTACACTGAGTATTTCTCATGTCAATTTGCGAATTCTCCAATAACAGTTCATTCAATAGCCTAACGTAAGGAGCACGTTCCTTATCACTACCAAATGGATGGTGATTAGGTTCAATCGAGTCGTCAACAGGATCTGGCTTTCTGGGCCCAGTCTGAAAATCATGCTGACTCACTAAACCACTAATACCAATACCAATCTTAGAGAGAACATCCATTCCCAATAACACATGTACATTTTCTTCCGAATAAAATGTAAAAACTTCAAATGAATGTGAACTAACAACTTTATTATAAGTAACATTCAAGACCACAGAACCAACACGAGGAACGGTAGTCGCTTCATGTGCCAACTGTACAATACTGTCAGCAGCAGCAGCTTCAAAACCAGAATGAGTACGACCTCCTAGATGATCGAAAAACTCGTCAGTAATGCAACTAAAAGTCGCACCAGTGTCTACGATGCCGAAACAAATGACATTTTGTACCACAATTGGAACACAAATGGCATTGGAACGCAATGTAGGAGGTGCACTAAATACAGCATCAAACTTACATTCTTGAGCAGACAAATTCTGCACCAAGTCAACATCAGACACAGAAACACTGTCCATACCATCAACAATCGAAGCCTGAGCTCGACCACACAGGTCCTCAGCATCGGTGATAGTATGACCATCTGATTCCGACATTTCCACATCAGAGTCAACCTCAGTGTTCTCAGTCTCCTGAACAGAAGACAAACCAGGACTAACTTCATCCCGCACGGGAACAGAAGCAGCAACGACAGAAGCAGCAACCGAAGACGCAGCGGAACAGGCATTGATCTCCCTGCTCTTTTCCCGAAGTACGGCAGCACCAGCCTCAGACGCCAAAGCCTTGTTCACCATGGATTGTACTGTTGGACGCTTCGTCATCATGCGAACAGTCTTCGTAGGACCAGAAGAACCACCGTTGGCACACGAATGGCCCTTTCCGTAGTGTCCATTGCATTCCTTGCACGATTGCTCCGCACGATGTTGAGCCATGGTCTTGCCAAACTTCGAAACCCAAGGATCCCTGATACCAGAATTAGAACGACGCGAAGAAGCCCCACGAGCGCCAGAAGAACTCGGTGCCTCGTACCATCTTGACTTCTTAGCCTCATTGGATACTGGAAGGTGTGAAGCATCCGCTTCTCTCTTGCGAGAGCCCAAGCGATCAACACCATTACCGACCTTCTTCTCAATAGTCGCATCCAGACGGCGGGCCACAGAAGACATATAGTCGATATCATAGAACGAAGTTTCGGAAGCTTGGCTCATTGCTACAGTAAGCAAGCGAGAAACAGAATTCGGGAACGCATCGAAGAACACCAGAGCAGCCACATGCTTGTCAGACACCTCGGATCTTGCTCTCAAACCCTTAAACCGTTCCAGGAAGGAGTCAATAGACTCACTGTCTTGCTTCGTGCAAGCCAAGAATTCACGGATCCGAGCAAACCGACTTTGCTCCCTAGGAACACCGTAACGAGAGATGATCGCCTTCTTCACAGCGGACCAAGAGATCTGCGCATCCCCTTGCCCTTCGACAAATTCATTCAACCAGTTACGCAGGTCAATACCCAAGCAACGGGGCAACAAGCGGGACCAGTCGGTGTCAAGGCTCATTTCATGAGAGATGAGTACATCCTCAAACCGACGAATACATGCTTCAACATTCGGAAAACTTTCCCTGTTACTATCCCTAATCAGGCCGGTCCATTGGAACAAGGGAAGACCGTCAGGTACAAAAGAGTTGACAGCCTTGGCAGCAGAGCGCAACGAAGAAAAACCAGGAGGCAATCTAGATCCATCCGATGTCAAGACAACCAGATCCAACAAAGATTGCAAGTCAGCAGCCCTTTTGCCCAGCAAAAGACGTAGGGGTTCCACCTCCTTTTCTGGCTGACCGCCAGCCTTCGAAATTTCGACAGCCAGACCACGAACTTCTTCACGCAAATCCGCAATTGCGTTTTCCAAGGAGCCAGCAGGATTAACAGTAACAGTAGTATGTTCTTGAGACATTTGAGATAAAATGGAGTAAACGGTTGTAGTATAAAATCAATAGTGATCCGGATTACACGGTTAAAAAAAATGTTGTATTCAAAGATACAGTATTAACAAATTAAGATAGATTTCAAAAAAGGAAGACTATGAAAAGTAACCAGATACGAAAACTTCTAGATTTATTAACTGATTCAAACACATCCTATTTATAAGAGATCATTACTGATGAATCATCAATCTATCTTGTTGTTTCAACTGAGTCAATACATCGTATCATGTTTATCTAATATCAGTCAATTGAAGGATCTGATTCGTTCAATCAGCCATGATGATACGATCTGTAGCCATCATTATCCTTCACTATCAGAGACCATCATAATCGATTATATGATTCACTTCTGTGTCGAACCTAATGTCCTAATGTAGACAGTGAGAAACAATGTAAATCATGATCCGACTCTTGCTGAGTTACTGAATGTCCGCAACCGCTACAGACTCAACACTATCGATCCAAAGCAACCCTTGAAACGTCGTTTGTGTATCTTTTATATGTAAGTTTTTGACATTTTTGCTAGAAACCTCATTTCATATTTTTTGATATTGCTCGATGCGTTTATTATAAACATCTGCCATAAGCACCATCATTCGATGCGCCTTGAAAAGCACTCCAGAAATGCATTAGAAAGTATAAGATGATCATCGCATCTAATATAGTCCAATTCTGCAAAATAGATGAATCAAGTCGTTTTTGGATCAAAATCTGTCCAATCTGGAATAGACGTTAAGCGAGAATTCAATTGATTTTGAGTGCTTCTGATATCAATGTAATCTACGATCTTGAAGCTAATATAAAGAGGATTGCAATTTGAAAAAAAGTATTATAGTAGCTTATTCTCTCTACTTTTGCCTGATTCTGAAGCACATTTTGTTTCTGACACTCGGATTAATCATTGTTTATTACATATTCAAATAAATGGCCTAATATGAAACGCAAACTTTCTTGCTATTCAAAATTGCAAATGGCACTTGAGGTTTGATGTACTGTACATTGAGATACCACTACTAGGCTATACTATAGCAGCCACTAAGGCAATGCTATAATACCATATACGCTTGGGAACCTAATGCCAAATGTCCATTTTATTAAAGTGTAAGGGCCATCACATCTCCTGTTACTAGGAATTTTTAGCAAATAGATGGCAATACTAATTATGAAATACATGCGAGGTTTCTACTGAGCACTAACGAAGACAGACAACTGGTTTATACATACACACTTTTTAAAAATCATGCAAATACTGTATTTTGAGGCGGCGTCATGTCACCCAAGTGTTCTACAGGCCCAAAAGCAGCGGATCAAGATTGCCTTTTACTTGGATACACATTGTAAAATATAGCTTCAAATGGGTTTGCTTGCACTACTACCAATATGCTCACTCTAATTGAACGATGACTTTTTGTTTGTTTGTTTTCCGTGCAACTTGCCTACATTCTTTTCAAAGAAGTAAGAGCATATCCTGTTGGTGACAGTAGCACCAGAACTTTGACAGCTCTGCTTGTACATATAAAATAGTGAATACATATAATTTATATACTGCAATCACTGCAAAACTATACTGATAAAGAACCCGTTATTGTTTACATTTTGCTCGAACTTTTCAAATCCAAAGCGAATCAAATTGTTCACTTTCCGTTATCAACCGAATACAAGATGTAAATGTAAACAAGCTGACTGTGTTTAATCAATAAACGAAATAAACCATATGAGTTTATATCATATCTTGTGTGTATACAGTAGTAATAATGCATATCATATTGTAGGGCAGTTGAAGGCGATTCCAATGGTATTAGTTGCATTGTCTCTGGATGCCAGTAGCGTTCAGAATTGCGTTTGAAGTGTTTTTTTGCGTGTCTCCTTAAATTGTTGCTACTGTAATCAAGGTATAAAAGGTAAAAGATTTCTCTCTTTATCTCACGTCCTTTCTTTATCTTTTTCTTCATCTTTTTTTTTTTTCTCAAAAACAATAGACGCTACTAGAAGACTGGTGATCATGTAAGTATATTTGTCTTGTCTGCACATAACGGATGGTAACATGCTCTGAATCAGGGTGGTTCACAATACAAGGCTTATGGTATTTCAAGACTGGTTCTATTCTACTTGACGGCTTTCTTTGGATACTTTTGGTTCTCTCTGGTTCACTTTGGATACTTTTGGTTCTCTCTGGTTCTCTCTGGTTCTCTTTGGATACTTTTGGTTCTCTTTGGATACTTTTGGTTCTCTTTGGATACTTTTGGTTCTCTTTGGATACTTTTGGTTCTCTTTGGATACTTTTGGTTCTCTCTGGCTCTCTCTGGCTCTCTCTGGCTCTCTCTGGCTCTCTCTGGCTCTCTCTGGCTCTCTCTGGCTCTCTCTGGCTCTCTCTGGTCCTAGTATATAGATATTTATATTTATTTGGTCGTATTCTTTCGCATGGGGGATTTTTAAGGGCACACTCTGAGGTTTTCAAGTCTTTGGTACTTTGTCTTTTGAGAGTTTCGTGTCTTTGGTGTGAGGGTTTCTCTAGTAAGTCTTCTGGAATAAGTCTTCTGTAGTAAGTCTTCTGTAATAAGTCTTCTGTAATAAGTCTTCTGTAATAAGTCTTCTGTGTTGTCATGTGTTTCCCTTCCCCCATGCCTACTTTCACTTTTTGGGTTGAGATTGGTCTCCACCTTCTCGTGGTTCAACCTGTAAGCTTTTTGTAAAAGCAACCAAGAGAGACCATTATTTTTTTACAATAAATAAAATGAAAAACTATACAATACACATTAAATGCGTGTGCCTGATATGAGTACACATTAAACATTGCTTATTTTATATCAATAAAATCTTGTATTTGCCCAGGAAATTATAAATGTCGATATGAGATGCAAAGGGTATAAGTTTACTGCTATGGAAATCAATAATTCGGATTGGATGTATTAGCTGCTTTTGATAAGCTCTTTGGATCCGAAGGAGGCAGCTTATCTTGCCATGCAGATATAAGTACATCAAAGCCTAAGCTCGCATATGTAGGTGTTGGGGACTATGCACGCTGTAGTTTTGCCTCATGTCAAACATGAGTCTTTGCGTCTATGTTGGCTGGGCTTGTTCTGGTACGCTGAATGATGCTACAGCCAAGGATGACCTGGCTAAATGGCTGTATCTTTGTATATTTCGTTGTCATATATTTCATTTCAACAAAATCCCGGTTACCATGGACGGATGGAGACGGCGAGCATATTGATATGTCAGACAATGATTACATGGCTCGCTTGACTCCATTTTACTTTGGATGGAAGTGGCCTTCAACGATCTGATACACGCATTACCCTTTATTACTCGATTGTGCGCAAAACACAGCGTATTTTAGATGCATTTGAGCCGTGATTTCTTGTGTTAAAGGCCGTTTTAGGCCGTCAGAATAGTATCAAACCATTGCTTTCATCTAGCACTAACTTCCTGCCACCCTTGCTCAACTTTTTGGGGACCAAAAAGCATGAGGTATCCCTCATGGTTTTCATCGAAAATCAAACAATCGCATTTTTTTTTTACCTTGAAGATGATGACTTTTACTATGGTATGTATTACATCAAAATGTTGCTATCGATCCAAAGCAACCCTTGAAACGTCGTTTGTGTATCTTTTATATGTAAGTTTTTGACATTTTTGCTAGAAACCTCATTTCATATTTTTTGATATTGCTCAATACGCTCAGTCAAAACATCTTTTTTACTTGGAACCATTGGAAGCGCCTTGAAAAGTACATCAGGACTGTATTAGGAAGCACGGACTGATCATTACAGTTTATATAGTGGAATCTCTCAACATAGTTTAAAGAAGTCGAAAAAACGCAAAACTTGGCCACTCTTGAGCAGTTAAAAACCTTTGAGTTTGAATCAATTTTGGTGCTGCTGGATGACCCAGATGCCTTTCTGATGATGACAATGATGATTAGGATGCTGATTAAATAGGTATCAAATTTTTGAAAAGACAAACGCTTGAACCGAATACTTTACTTTGTGTTTTTTTAAGCATTTTAATACCTGGCAATGCCAGTCAGCTTGACTCACCATCAAAATATATGTAATCGCAACTTTTAACCCTAACCTGTTGTATTTCAACATGACATGTAGGCAGTATCATGTACATTTCATTGATTTGTTTAAAAGAAACTATTGTCACTGGCTGAAAAGCTGCTTTGGTATGTGATAATGATATCTTTAAAATGTGTATCAGAATATCCATTGGGAATGGTGGTTGCAATCTCGTTGGCCGTTGGCAGGTCCTGAGTGCGCTTATCTTCAGCAACAATTATATGAAAGCATTACAGTTGTTGACGACAGCTGATGCACCTACATGATAGTAAAAGTATCAAAACGATCCATTCCAATCACCAGGGGGATAAATAGTTAGTCGTAACTATGGCACCGGGCTTGACCGAAACAAGCATGCACTCGTTTAACAGCAATAAATATTCTTTATTTCAACATGTTTATATACAATCATCTTTCTTTTTTTTTTTCTTTAATCTATTTCTCAAAAACCATGTGGTTGGCAACTCTACCAATACCTTGGATCTCGACTTCAACCAAATCACCGTCATTGAGATAGCGAGGTTTCTTCATGCCCATAGCAACACCAGCAGGAGTACCCGTCATGATAATGGTGCCCTTCTCCAAAGTTGTACCTTGAGAAATAAAAGAAACAATTTCAGGGACGTGGAACAAGAGATCAGAGGTGTTTGTGGATTGTCTGACTTCGCCATTCACTCTGGTTTGGAGATCAAGAGCAGGACGATCACCGAGAAGCTTGTTGGAAACGACAACAGGACCGATAGGAGCAAACTTATCAAAGCCTTTACTGAAACACCATTGAGGAACGCCACCAGCGTGCTTGGGATCTCTTTGCCATAGTCTGTTGGAGACATCGTTGCCCACAGTGTAACCAGCAATGTATTCTGACACTTGAGAAATAGGAATATCCTTACCGGTTTTGCCAATGACAATGGTCTATTATGATAAATGGAATCAGATTCGTGTCACTACTCCCATTTCTCGTTATGAAACTTACCAATTCACCTTCATAATCAACAGTGGTTTGAGCAATCTTGGTAATGGGAACATCCTCAAAGGTATCAGCGAGGCAGTGGGAGGGCTTAATAAAGACAGAAGGATAAGGAGGAGGTGTGCGGCCACCTTCAGCAACTAATCCATGCGGTAAGTACATGTAAACGTTATGCTCTGCGCTTGCAGATCAACTTACTGTGGGCTTTGTAGTTCAAACCAATGCACTTGATGATGGGAACTTGATCTCTACTGAGAGGAGAGAGGATCTCGGTGACTTTTTCCACTTGATCGCTTACAACAGCGTCAGGAGAAAATACGTCGCCAGTAATTACCTTAGCTTCCAAAGTGCCATTCTCAAAGAGTTTGTCGACAGTAACATGAGCATCAGCAACGATAGGCTCACCAAAGTATATTTTGCTATCAGCAGCAACAAAGCGAATTAAACGATTCCAGACAGGCGACATGGTGATATAATAGAGGCTGAGTACGTAAAGGTACTTAAGATGGATAGAGAGAAAGGGAAGGTGTTGCTCGATGAGATCTCAATTTATACATTTTAGCTTTTCATGCTATCCATCCATTGCTATCAAGGTGTCTGTGTGTCCGTGTGTGTGGGGATCCAGGAGTAGTAGCCAATGGGATACATTTCCTGAACAAAGTTGTATCTGGGTAAACAATCAAATTCCACGCTCCTCACCTTACAAAATGGATGAATGATTTCTTTCTGTGAGAAAAATGTGCAAGATGGGAAAAAAAAAAAATCAACTGAATGTGTGTCTGTGTCTGTGTGTGAGTGCAAAGGAAATCAGCAGTGATACTTCTTTTCTCTTTCTTCATTTATCCAGCTTTTCATCAACCTCAAGCAAAGGATAAGAAAATGACAGACGCTCGACGAGACAGCACGAGTAGTCATCATGGCGAGAAAATAACAGCTGATAAAAACAAGGCTACTCCACCACTGCAACCACTTCAGCCAATAGCACCTTCTTCCACAAACACCACACAAGCGAGTTCTCCTTCAAAGTCAACAACGAGTCCTCATTCTGCGGTGCCACCTACCAAACGACGCAAAGTGTCCATTGCTTGCCATGAATGCAGAACACACAAGACAAAGTGTGATGGAGCGCAGCCAATTTGCGGATCTTGCCGGAAAAAGAAGCTACCCGAAGATGCTTGTGCTTACAGCCCTGAGCGTGGAAGAAGAGGTGTCAAAAATCAGTAAAGATCATGTTTCGGCATAAATTCCACACACGCACTAACAAGCATTTTTATCTTTAGGTATGTGCAATTACTGGAAGATAAGGTCAAAGAGCTGCAAAAAGCTATCGGTAAATCGCAAGAGCAGCAGAAACCCAGCGTCATTCAGCTGCCTCCTCTCACCGCCTCCATGGTGCCCTCTATGGAGAATCGATTGATACAACAGAATCACTTGAATATTCCAAGCTCTCCATCAGACAACAACATGACACCGCGGCCACTGCGCTTGAGCACTGCTGCCAATGCACCTACAATTACTGCTACGGCTAGTCCTTGCAGACACACAGAGGGAAGTATCCAATCAATCATCACACCAACATCCACTGCAGATTGGCAGCAACCTGTCCAGCACTCACCCTCGCCATCGCAAGATGCAGTTTCAACCCATGATCCACAACAGGAGGTCTCTGCAATAGATGCTATGGGAGCAGTGACCAGTGATAGCAACAATCAAAGCGAGAAGGAACTGACCCGAGATCATCACGGGCAAGGGTATTTTGGCTCATCGAGTGCAGGTCGTTTCATGAGGCAGCTTCACGATGTGATCGATAAAAAGACTTCGTCTGCGTATCCCTCCAATGGCAGCAATCATTCCCAAGGCTCGCCCAGCTCAATCAACTCTACAATTCGCTCCAATTCGGTGCAGCAACCACCACAGCGTAGGTTCTCGACCACTGATTTGCTGAGTGACATTGTGCTGCCTCCTCGAAAGGTAGCTGACGGGTTACTCGAGAGCTACTGGGTGTATGTGCACACACTGTATCCATTTCTGCACAAACCGTCGTTTCTCAGGACATACTCACTACTCTGGGATCAATCATCCACTGGCAGCAGCACGGCAGATGATCCCTACGACTTGTATGAGTCTGAAAACGAGCCTTTATTTCAGTGCACATTGAATCTGGTGTTTGCTTTGGGATGCCAGTTATCGCCAGACACAAATGAAAATGAACGAGAGGTGGCATCGGATGTGTTCTTTCAGCGATCCAAGCGATTGCTACATTTTGATATTTTGGAGGCAGGCAACATCAAGGTGGTGCAAGCGCTGTTGTTGATGGGCCAGTATTTGCAGTGCACAAAACTACCAGGTCGATGTTGGATTGTAGTGGGATTGGCAATTCGAGTGGCACAGGGCATTGGGCTTCACCTGGAGCGAAAATCAGAGAACCAACTGGACAGGGAACTGCGCAGAAGATTGTGGGGCGGGTGCATTGTGCTGGACAGAGTGATCTCCATGGCGTATGGAAGGCCCTTCATGGTTCCCATTTCCCGTGATTTAAAACTGCCTCAGGTCATTGATGATGAACTGCTTACAGTAGCCCCTCATCCTCCAGCAAACCAGCCAGAGTCCAAGCCAAGTCAGATGGCGTTCCTAGTGCACACGATCAAACTATATGAAATTATGGGCGAAATCTTGCTGACACTGTATTCGGATGGAGATACATTTGGTGGAGCAGTAGATCATGCCTCTCCCTCTGCGAGATCAGAAATCGACGGGGACAACTTGGCTACCAGCCTCAATTCAATACTCAAGTTAGAGATGGCCCTTTGTTCTTGGAAGCAGGATCTTCCGCCTTTTTTGCAGCATGACCAGAGCAGGGATGCTATCTTTCGGATGGAGAAGGATGAGAACGAGGCGAAAAAGCTACTGAGGCAGTGCAACGTATTGAAAGCAAGGTAAGCGGGTAGTTGTGTGTGTATGGTTTGATTGTGCGGCTTATATACTGTCTATGCGCAGATACCTTCATGTATGTATTCTTCTGTATCGTCCTTTGCTGGTATTCTACTTTACACTGGAGGAATCAACGAATCATCAGCACAGCACCTCAGATCAGACCTCTGCCGCTCATACAGCCACTGATTTGCAGCGATCGCTGTTTGTACAAAGCTCTCAAAAATGTGTCCTGATAGCTCAGGATCTTATCAAGACGATTAGTCACAACATCAAAGCCCAATTGCCTGCTTGGTGGTACAGCATATTCTGTAAGTCTCTTTCAATAAAGTAGACAGTGTCAAACTGACTCACAATGATTTCAACTAGATCTGTATACAGCAGCGACTGTGTTATTGATGGCAAGGTTGTTTCCCAAAATAAGAGATGTGATAGGCGAAGAGTCATTATTATTGAGCTGGAACGAGTGCTTACGGTGTATGGGTGAATATCAGCATTACAGCGCGTCTGACAAGAAATGCTATAGCTATCTATCTGAATTAGAGCATCATGTTTGGGCAGCAACCCACGGTAAGTGATGGCTTGGGTGTGTCTCGAGTGAATCCAGTACTGATACAATAACTATAGATCAACAGGACAAGAACACATCTACCATGATGTCTAGTATACAAATTCTAGGTACCTTGTCGCAAAGACAGCAAATGAGTGGACAAATACAGCTACAAGAGCTGCCTGTACAAAACCAGTATCCTCCTAGCCAGCAACAGCAGCAACAGCAACAAACACAGCATGCCACTGAGTATACCTTCAATGATAACAACAGCAACATTGAAAATTGGGATTTCGATCTCATGCAACAGGACATGTCTTGGTTAGGCCGTTTACCTGTGTATACTGATTTGGAATCAGAATATCAGAATTCATTGAATGGCCATGGATGGGGAGGCTTCTCCTTCTTGTAACAAACATCATAGAGCAGGCTCTCTTACTTTGTTATAACATGCCAATAAAATTACCCACACTATGTTAACACAAACCAAGATGCGTTTTGATATCATACAGGGGCTTTTTCTACTGAATTGAAGTGTTTGATCGGGAATGGCCCTTCTACCTTGATAGATCAGAGATCTTTTTTTTTTTTTTTTTTTTTCAAGCGGCTATGCAACTAGAGTCAATGGAAATGTATCCGACAAGGACAAAGATGTTGAATCGCATTAAATGAAGCTTCGTGTGACCTAAGAAGCGTGGGGGGGGGAAGCAGGAGGAGCTTACTAATTCAAATGATGTAGCTATATAAACCACATGGCATGTTGTGATCTTGTCTCTTTTCTTTTTACATAAACAGCTACACCATGGCTTCTAACAGCACTCAATACCAAGGCGCCTGCATCTGTAAATCAATCCATATTACGCTCCAAGGCGAACCAGTCAAAGCCATGGCATGTCACTGCATCGATTGTCAAAAGTCTGCTGGTGGTCCATACCAAACTTGCGCCATTTATGACACCCAGAACATGACAGTAGACGATCCCTCCAACAATCTCAAAAAGTACGTGTTTCCAAAAGAAACCGTTGGTAGTGGGCATGAAAAACACAAGTTCTTTTGCGGTGCCTGTGGTACTCATCTATACAATCAACCCATGAAGCATAATGGCGAAAAGAGCGTCATCAAGACTGGATTTCTCGATTCTGCTGATGGACCTGGGTAAGTCAATCCAAGCCAATCTATTGCGCGTGTACTCATCATACATCTTTACTAGTGTCAACTTGTTCGAGCCAATGGGTGAACTCTTTACTAAAGACAGAGCTTCTTTTGTTGCTCCCATTCAAGGTGCAAAGCAATTTGAGAGGGGTTTTTAAATAAAGGGGTTTTTTATTATCATTGAATTAAGCTGTGTACATAGAGACGAATAGATGTATATGTATATTTGAGTTTTGTTCGTATTATACAATGGAAGCGTTCAAAGAGAGATGCGTCCTATACAGACATCTCAAGTAGTGTAACGAAAGTTGGGATGCGTGTGACCAAGCTCTGACATTTGCTCATCTGTCAGACCATCCAAGCGGAAATCTCTCTTTCCTTCAGCACGCTGCTTGTTCTCCCATCGGCAGTTAATGGTTGCAAGTGTAGCAGATACTATGATAACGCAACCAGCACAGAGATTGATGGTATGGCCAGCTTTGTATTCAGGTGCCTCTTCAGCCAAGTAAGTCCAAGTAGCAACAAGGCCGCCCAGAGAGCCCACACTCACGGCAAAGCCGCTTGCAATGGCTCTGACCATGGGGCCAGACGAGTTGTCTACCAACCAAGCTACAAACACAGGAGATCCAGTAAAAGCGCCACAGGTAGCAAAGAAGATAGCCATGTAGCGAACGCCTGTCGTCTCTACCGTCAGCAAAATAATAAATGCAATGACAATCAAAGGACCAGCAGCAAATATCAGAATAGGACCTCTTGTCTTGAGTCGATCTGAGATCATGGCGGCAGCGATACAAAATATAGTGCCGCACGCATAAGGAGGCACTGTCATTAACTGTGATTTGATAGAATCAAAGCCCATACTGGCCAGCAACGAAGGCATAAAGAGAGAAATCGAGTTCATACACAGGAGAGAACAGAACAGACCAGCAGACATAAATACAATATTGAGATTCTTCATACCGAGAACAAAGTGAACACGTTTCAATTTCTTTTGCTCATGCGTCAATGTCTCCAATCGAATTCTCAGGGAAGCAATGCGTCTCTCTTCTTCAGTTAAAAAGCTAGCAGTTTCAGGAGAATCAGGCAGCACCAGATAGCAAGCAATGCCAGCAACAAAAGTCAAGATGCCTTCAAAAAAGAAAATGTTGCGCCAAGTGTGCATGATGCCCCAATCTGGGATCTTGCTAAAGCCGATAGCCAATAAACCACCAAAAGCGCCTGCCAGACTAGCAAAAGAAGCGTAGATGCCAACGCGAGTGACCAATTCATGACGACGATAAAACGTAGAGAGCATGTAGGAGATGCCAGGCATGATACCTGCTTCAGCAATGCCTAGAAAAGCGCGGGCAGCGGCCAATCCAGCAAAGTTAGATGAAAATGCAAGGCACATGGAGACAACACCAAATGCAAATACAATCATGGAAAGCCAGATACGAGGGCCAAACTTTTTACATAGAATATTGGTTGGACTGTGCATGAGCTTTTGTTAGCGGCTTGGTATATAGTACATGACAGAATTATTTAGCTTACATTTCAAATAAAACATAGGTGATGAAAAATGTAGTTAATGTAATGCTAAATTTATGGCCTGTCAGTCCAAGATCTTGAGTCATGCCCAGATTTTTAGCATTGCCCATGTTGGATCTGTACATTTGGTCAGTATCAAGGGTACCTATAGACTGTTTGTATAATGTACCTGTCAATGAAGGCCATAAGGTAGATCAATGTTGCCATGGGAACCACTCGCATGTCCAGCTTCCGTTTGATTCTTGCCTCCAACTTGGGGTCAATATTCTCCAAGGCATCTACTTGATCTTCATGAGAGTAGCTGACTGATAGCTCCTTTTCACTATCCATCATAGCACTGGGTTTTTGATCAGACATTTTTTTTTTTTTTGTATTATTGATTTGAAATGTCAAGTGAGAAGGGCAATGAGAGAAATCATCCTTGTATTTTATATGAATTTTTCTTGATGGTTTCACACACATGTTGTTTAAGAGAGACCAGATGCTGGTGTAGCTATTGTTCAGCGTAGTAAGAGCTGGATGGTGATGCTACATGGGAAACTTCTTGCTATACTATACATGTAATCCCACGCTTGCTTTGAATTACAAAGGGCTCGGATGATTTACTCCATAAGTACATTACATATGACCCATTTACATGCCCAATGTTGTTGGCTATGGAGGCGTATACTTGCTAGATACTCTATTCATATTCTTTTACAAAAAGAACAACCATGTAGTACCATCAGTCAATGACAGTGTATAACATTGTGGGGTAATTAAGATTTAAAGCCATGTATTCATAATCAAGCCCCTGGCTACGAGGCAATCAAGACCAACCAACTCGCCGGATTAATATCCGACTTGGTTTTTTGTCGTGTTCTCACAGTTCTCTTTTATACACTCTGCTTGATAGTGTAATGGAGGGTCAAACAGACATCTTGATGTTCATCAGACCAATGATAGCAAAGAATATGCGTATCACAAGCATGAGCAAGATTTAGCCTTATCCCTGGATGAATGATCAAGTCATTCTTTATCAGCCACCGAGGATAATTTGTATACATTTTTAAGCTGTTCAACTAGTCAATGCTGTTTGACATTTCTGTGTTCACATGATAAAATTCAATTGTACCAGCATTTCTTCAACTTTTGATAACTAAATAACGACGCGCTTACCAATAAACGCTTTTTTCTGTAGATTCAACAGCTATATCATCGCTTGAGCCATATATCTCTCACACCACTCTTTGGAAATCGACTTCAATAATGGACCCCTTGAACACTGTAATATGCATATTAGGTAAGTAAAGGGATCTTCGAATCTCGGATAAAAATCCATCGTATCATAGAAAGAGACTATAAATGTGGTTGATATGTGCAATGATTTATTATTTACGAACTGATGTTACAATGACTTGTGCTCAACTTTATAGAGACCAAGGTTTTCTTGAAGAGGTTTATCATTAAAGGAAAAGAGATAGGAATCGACTTGAGAATCAGCATGATGAGTGACCCAACTCCAAGCAGGCACAGCAAAGGTATCATTGGGCTTCCACTCCAATACAGTCTTGTTACCCTTGGCATCCACAAGTTCAGTACGACCTTGACCAGCATAGACATGGACCACTCTTGAGCAGGTTTCACGACGAGTAGTGGAAGCACCATTTGCATTGATACGCTCGGCTTCGCCACCAATGATATTGGACAATGGCTTACCATCAGGCTTCTTGTATTCATAATCAGCATATTCAGTTTCTAGCTTGCGAGCATTCAAGGCTTCTTCAACTGGCTCCCAAGAGAATTTCAATGAACTGTTTTCTGCTTGCTCGCTAGGATATCTACGTTCTTCATAGTTTTCAGCAAAATTGACTGGGATATTCTGGAAAATGGGGAGATCAAGGCCATCTAACCAAATCATCACATCATCACCTTCATGGCCGTGATCGTGCCAGGTCCATGGAGGAGTAAGAATGACATCGCCCTTCTTCATGTAAATCTTCTCTCCTTCTACAGCAGTGAATCCCCGATGACCTTCAATGATGAAGCGAAGAGCAAAGGCTCTGTGTCTGTGTGCGGGTGCAGTCTCTCCTGGATTGATCAATTGCAAACCAGCATACAAAGTGTCTGTAGTGTAAGGTGCCTCTAAATTATCAGGAACAATGCGACATGAGTGTTTTCAGTGTGTAACATGATGTGTCTAAACTTACTCATACTAGGATTGACCAACATCAATACTCTTCTCTCAGCTTCGTATTCACCTACTTTTTCACCGGCCTCCAGCAAGGCAGGTCTGATCTTTTCATACTCCCACAAGTGAGGCACACATTTAGGATTAGGATGTGGGGGCACCATCGCTTCCATGACAGTCCACAGTGGTTCAACATGAGAGCCGTCATACTTTTGAAGGAAATCGCAATTGTTGGGTTCAGCAAGCATCTCTGGATTGAAGTGGTAGTTTTTTTTTTTAAAAAAAGAAAGAATGAGAAAAAGAAAAAAAAAAGATGTCGATATACCAGATTTTATATCATTTCGAAAGACTTCAAAAATACGAATGCATTGCTGTTATTCATCCGAGAGACTGGTTCCTGTAACACAATGTAGCATGAAGCAGCAAAAATCCAATAGGATGCATTTCCATAAAGCATTGAACGAATAGGATGTAAAAGATCAAGTCAAGAGGGGAGCATACACTCACGGCGGATGAACTTGTCTGAAATTATCCATAAAGCAATATACCATGATCTTTGCTGCAATGAGTATAGATAGCGCATTTCCCACCATCTGCAATTTCTGTATAAATGAGCACGGGGCACAGGCTATTTTTCTCTCTTCTTTTCCTCAACTCTTCAAGTTTAAAAGTTAAAATATGGTGAAAACTCTTTCTGTCATTGTTGTCGGCGGTGGACTCGGTGGTTTGGCTACTGCCATTGCATTAAAGCGAGCTGGTCATAAGGTCACTGTCTTGGAGGGCGCTAAGCAACTCAGTGAAGTGGGTGCAGGTATTCAGGTGCCTCCTAATACCTCTCGTATCCTGGATGCTTGGGGTTTGCTGGATCGATTCAAGACCAAGGTGGTTTGGCCCGGAAACATCAACATGAGAAGATATTCTACAGGTGAAATTATTGGTAGCACTCCCTTGAAGCCCAAGATGGTTGAACGTTACGGCTATCCGTAAGTAGAGACAGTGGCTTAAGTTGCGCATCTACGTCTGAACTGACGCTGACTAAACATTAGGTACCTCCTCATTCATCGTGCTGATTACCTGCAACTATTGTACGATCACTCAATTGAGCTTGGTATTGAGGTTGTGTTGGGTGCTCGCGTAGACTCTGTAGATGATGGTGCTGTTGCTGTTAGATTGTCTAACGGCAGTGTCTACACGGGCGATCTGATTATCGGTGCTGATGGTATCCGTTCCAACGTGCGTGCTGCTGTCATTCCTGACGAAACCATTCTTCCCAAGAAATCTACGAATTGTGCTTACCGCGCCACTGTCCCTGTCAAAGTCATGCGTTCTGATCCAGAGATTGCTCATTTGATGGACGATCTCAACTCCAACTGCTGGATCGGCTATCGTCGCCATATCATGGCTTATCCTATGCGAGGTGGAGAGCTATACAACCTTGTCATGTCTCATCCTGGTGAAGCCGCTGTTGGTAAATGGAACGAGCCCGGCAATTTGGAAGAAATGAAGTACCACTATCGCAACTTTGACCCTGTCATTCGAAAAGTGCTTACGCATGTCACTGGTTGTTTGAAATGGACGTTGGCTGATCTCCCTGTATTGAGCCATTGGGTAAGCCCTAGTGGCAGAGTTGTATTGGTTGGCGATGCCGCTCATGCCATGCTCCCTTATCTTGCTCAAGGCGCTGCCCAAGCCATTGAAGATGGTGCTACATTGGGTGTCTTGTTCTCTCAAATCGAATCCGTAGATGAAATTCCTGATCTTTTAAAGCTGTATGAAAAGATTCGTAGACCACGTGCTGAAAAGATCCAAAAGGGTGCTCTTGACAATGGTGATATTTGGCACATGCCTGATGGAGATGACCAAATTGCTCGTGATAAAGCCATGAAAATTGTCGTTTCTGATGATACGGTGCAGAAGGTACATGTAAAGAACCCTAATCAGTGGTCTGACGGTGACTTCCAACCTTGGCTGTTTGGACATGATGCTATTCAAGTGGCAAAGAAGGCGTTGAGCGATAAACAGAATGGCTATACTAGCAGTAGTTTAGAAGAGAGGGCAAGTCTATAAGGAATATGTAAATTTCAAGCTCTAAAAATAAAGTATAAATTGTCGCAACAAGTGATTCAGCATTCCTCTGGATGAGGGTTTGCGGTGCACGATTGAACGATTGAACGAGAGTATGACACAAATATCAAACGATGTATACTGTTTGGAAATTAAATAAAGTGGAGGATCGCTTTCTGACCTGAATCAAGTGAAAAGACCTGTAGCAACATCTGGTAACTGGTGACCTATGGAGCAATAGTTTTGAGTTGTTTTAGTTGGTCAAGACAGTTACATGCGCGTATGCCTGTAACCAGTACGTTCTGTAAAATACACAGCTTCACTCACCCAACAGCTTAATCAGCAGGAACATAATTGAACCGAGCGATTTTCGAGCGATATTGGAACTTCAACAATGGGATGTTAATCTGATCCATTTTGTTCCAAATTGTCATTTTTGGAAATTTTATAATCTTTAAAGAATTTATTCTTCCCGAAGAGGATACTAAACATTCAAATGTATTTTAGCAAAATACATGCATTCGTGTGTGCTCTATTTAATGTCATTTTTGTTTTTTTTTTTTTTTTTTTTTTTTTTTTGCAATACCGTTAAAAACTTTAGAGATAAGCTCAAAAAACCACTTTTTCAGTTTATCGGGAGAAAGTCAAAAAAAAAAAATTGGCTTGCGTGCTCCAAATAAACGGCTTCATCAGATAAAGACGACTTTTTCATGTATTTTCATCTGATATATACCTTAGTAAAAAGTCTCGTTTTTCAACCGAAAAATCGTCATTTGTCTGATTTGCATTTTTTTTTCTCTTGCTACTGCAAGGCCAAAACCGTCGAATTTTGAGATGGAAAAAAAAGTTCCTGGAAAAGTTGTAAATTGGTAGCAGATCAACTCTACTACTTTGTAGGACTCGACTGGTCTGATTTTCAGGCCCAGGAATGGCTTTTACCTACAAAAATTTGGCATCTAAAATGTGAAGACACGGCAGTTGGGTGGTGTTTGTTGATCCAAACTAGGGTTGCTCTGTTTATAATACTGAATTCATTCATTCATCAAGTCTCAAATTGTATTTGTTTGATCTCATAGGTGTTGACCTGGGTCTAAAGTATATCTCCCATTAGAACAAGGTGAACTGCATTAAAATTTGCATTGAGGCCATTTCGCAGCGATGGAGCCTGTCAGATAAATAATCATACAAAGCAGTTTGCCGCTTCTTTTGAGATTTCGAACTATTCATTCAATGACCCCAAATAAGGGCCTGGAAACTTATAACCAGGCTTGAACATCCAGTTCTGGATAGATAAAAGCCTATCAAGACAAAGTAAACAGAATGATTGTGATAGATTGTGGGACATGTGAATATTAATCAAGTATCATGGAACATTGAACTGTATTTATTGACTTGAAGCGATTCAACAAGTAAACTGATTCCTTCTAATGATGTAGCTATCCAATAAGCTGCTCTTGATGTGGCAGTTGCAATGTCAGATTATGCTGTGGATTTAGTATCATGCAAAAGAATGGATTGACGATAAGCAAATTAGGTGCGTATAGCCACTACACGAGAGTTAAATCTATCTCTTCCACTGATGCGACGTACGGCTAATTATTTTGTCGCCATGCCCACTGACTGTTTAAATTTGATGGTCCTTTTGTTTACCTTTTTCATCATCTTGTCTAAACAAAGCTAGTTTCAATGAGTGCTCGTAAGTCTTGTTGAAAACCGAGAGAGAGAGAGAGAGTATGTGTGCATGAGTTTCTTACAAAACCATCCTACAAGTCAAGCTCCCCCCTGGTATCAAGGTATTTAACAAGATTGCTGATTTCAGACAATGGCGTCGCAGCCTCTTGTTGGACCAAAAGACACTTGGTTATGTCCCTACCATGGGAGCGCTTCATCAAGGCCATTTGGCGCTAGGTGAGACATGAGCCAACCCAGATGTCTTTAGCGAAAATCCTAAACCCATTGAATAGTACAAGCCGCCAAAGAACGTTGCGATCATGTAGCACTCACCGTGTTTGTCAATCCAGCCCAGTTCGCCCCCACCGAGGATCTTGCTACTTACCCTCGCACATTGCAGAGTGATTTGGACAAACTGGCTAGCTTGGGAGAGGGTGTTGCGTCTGCTGTGCTTGTGCCTCAGGTAGAGGAGATGTATCCAGCTGGTATCAACTTGGATGTAAGCAAGCAAAAGGGCACATTTGTCGAGGTGCTTGGTCTTTCGAGTCAGTTGGAGGGTATTACTCGTCCCAACTTCTTTCGCGGCGTGTCTACTGTGGTCAGCAAGTTTCTGAACATTGTGCAGCCCGAGGATGTGTTTTTTGGACAGAAGGATATCCAGCAATGCTTTGTGATTCGCAACATGATTCGAGATTTGCATTTCCCCACCAAGATGCATATTTGTCCTACTGTGCGAGATGAAAATGGACTAGCACTGTCCTCCAGAAACGCATATTTGACACCCACACAAAAGAAATACGCATTGGTGTTGTCACAATCCCTCCAACACATGGAGCAGCTGTACCGCTCTGGCAGCACCACCAATGCCACTCAGCTGGTACAGGAAGGTGTTGCGTTGATTGAAAATGCGCGCAAGCAGGTAGACGAGCTGAACGAGGATTGGAAGATAAAGCTGGACTATGTGTCTATCAATTCAGCAGCTGATTTGAGTGAGCTCAAGGGCGAGATCCCTCAGCAGGAAGGCTGTGTGATCAGCATGGCTGTGTTTGTTGGCAAGACCCGCTTGATTGACAATTTGGTGCTGGATGTGCCATTGAACTAGAAATAAACTTGATTGTTGTCGATTGCATTGACAATGGTTTTAAAATGAAACCTCCAGTGATGTTCTCCCTTTTTCTTTTTCTTTTTTTTTTTTTCCCATTCTGATATCTTTTTCCTTTTTTTTTTTTCCTCTTTATTCACTTCAATGCCTCCATCGACTTTGATTCCTCCATTCTATTTTCCCAAAGCAAACAAGCGCACAAATGACAAGCAGCATGCCCTCATGGTAAGCATTGAGCAGCTGTGTTTGGTGTGTATCTGTGCCGAGCTGACATGTATTGGCTATATAGAACACGATCAAAGAAGCCTTCCATCAAAAGGAGCACCTGACAGAACTCGAGTTTCTTCCGGTAACCACAGCATGCGCACTGCCTCAGTACATGAATCTAGCTCTGTTTCGTGCAATTGACATGCTGAATGACAAGAATGACCAGGTTACGTTTGCACAATTCCAAAGGTAGACGTACAGAATTCATCTTGACAATATACAATGCATATTAAAAATTGATTTTCAGGAGTTGGCCTCTATTAACGCAGGACGCATCAATGGATGATATTCATTCTTTAATGTTCACTATCCTTAAAAAGTCTGAATTGGATTACTTGACTCCTGATGACTTTTTGCCTGTATTGGAAGACATTGTATTAAACCACCCTGCATTGCAGTTCCTTGAGAACAACATTACATTTCAAGAAAGATACAGTAAGTCATTTCTCACTCTACTTCTCTCCCTGTATTGATGTGCTGTGTGCTAGTTGAAACTGTGATCTGCAGAATCTATTACGATGCGCATTGTCCAAATGGCAGGCTGACATTCCACAGCTTTAAAAAGAGCGGCATAGCTTCCCTTATCCAAAGAATAACGCCTTCCATTGATCTGTACACGGTAAGTGGTGGAGTATCATGGCATGCGCACGCACGCACACACGCACACACTCATTCGCCTCTATAGACACACAACCCCTTTTCGTACAAGCAATTCTATGTCTTGTACTGCAAATTGTGGTCCCTAGATAGAGACCACGACTTGGCCATCACCGAGACGGATCTCTGCAACTACAATATGGGTGCTTTGACACGATTGGCCGTGGAGAGAATCATGGAAGTGGGCCATATTGCTGCATTTACAGACACCATAGTGATGGCGGATGACGATACAGCAGCGGCAGTGGCAACAGTAGACTCGATTGATATTCCCGTGGCAGACACTCAATCTACCCTGACCTACTTTGACTTTATTTGTACGTTGTTGTTATTATGGCTGCATCCCAAACTAGCGTGTTGTTGCTTACATTTGTGTCAAATTAGGGTTTCTGTTGTCAGAGGTAGACAAAAGCACACCAATGGCTATTCGTTACTGGTATGAGGCAAATGCACAATGAAACAAGCTTGAATCACACTCATGCGTGTCTTGATATATCATTGTAGGTTTCGTTGTCTGGACATGGACGATGACGGCATCTTGTCTTCTTATGAGTTGAGTCAGTTTTGGCAAGACCAAAACATAAAGTAAGTGGCATTTTGGCCATTTTCCACAGCAGTTGCCTTACTTTTTTTTTTTTTCAATTAGGCAGCAGGTGTACGGTAGCATACAGCCCGAGGATAGAATTCAATTTACTGATGTGATGCGCCAAATGAACGATTTAATCCGCCCAAAAGTGCCAGGCCAATTCACGATGCAAGACCTCAAGAAGAATGTCTTTTTAGCAGAACGGTTCTTTGATACATTTGTCAACTTTGATCGATTCCAAGCCCATGAATCGCGTCAAGAAGGATCCATCCGGGAACAACAGACCTATCAGAATAGGCTGCTTGAGGATGCCGGCGTGTATGGTGCTCAGGAGCCCGTCCTCATGACAGATGATTTTGGTTTCCCCATATTAAGGTCTGTAGGGTGTACATTCAACTAGTATGTCTGAGTCTAACTAGTTTTTATGGTTGCAGTAATTGGAATGATTACGCAGATGTAGAGTACCACCGCATCATTGTGGATGAAAGCTATGCCAACTCGTATGAAGCAGAGGATGTTGACAAGGATAACGATGTTTTAGCAGCAGATGAAGGGCTCATCATGTGCAAGCACACGTCTATCAGTACCAATGCATCCACTACACAACAGAATGCCGCCCAAGCCCACCAACATACCCTGTACAAGCAAGATCAAGATCAAGACGACATCTCATCGCTCACATCTGCATCCTCATCCGATGCTGAAGAAGACTCATCACCCTCTGAAAAGACCACATCAAATCGATTCGCTGATGCAGAGGCCGATAGCAATGACGATGATGACTTTAAGGATACTTGTACACTTCATTCCCTGTGTATATTCACACCAAATGCGCCGGCAGGAAGCGAGATTGAAAGCAAGTCATCGACTCCCATCTCGGATGCTCTGACAAATACCACTACTACTACATCCTACTTCAATTTCAAGACAGAGACTCATTGCCACCACCATCAAAAACACACTGTCTCTTTTGCCCTTTGAAGTCTAATTCCACTATTATGTATTCCATGGCCTTGTAATACTGCGCTTCTATATTAAATAAACAATTGCTTGCATCATAGATGGTTATATCTCTTGTAGAAGAATAACGGCATGAGAGCGTACCAATGCTAATTTGTACTGTCCTCTCCAGTATGTAATTAGATAGGATGCTATGAACGATGTGTAAACTGTCTGCTGTTCGCAAGGCCATTGCTGGTGCAAGGACCTTGATGGAAGATGTTTCTTCGCGCTGGGCTACCCGTTACCACTACAGTTACCATTTTTTTTTTCCAACTGTTAGTAGTAGCAAAAAGCGGCAACACTCAAAAGGAATTTGCATCGAGTTGCTTACTTTTGTATCCAACTACAAGCTGCATGACATCTCTCCAACAACGAAAAAGATCAGCCAAAAACTATCGTGGTGGTTTAAACAATAGAAAGCAATGACCATTAATACCATTCCATGTGAAATGCACTACTTGATTATTATTTTATTTTTTCGTGGATGCAACGTCGTGGCAAAGGAGCTGCTAGAATGGGTGTGATGCTTTTTTGTTAACCTCTAATGAAGATACCCTTTTCAAACACGCTACTAAATCTGCTCTTTGAAGACTTGTCAATGTGATCCAAACCAAGAGCATCTTCTTCTTGAAGGCGGGCTTTACGTAGCTCAAATTCAGCAGGATTGTCAATGACTGTAACCAAAGGTTCTGGTGCCTGAAGGTTTCTGAGAATGGTAAATTTCACCTTTTTCCAATCCATGTCGCCCAAGCCAGTTCTCTTCTGTAATCTCTTTTTGGTGTCTTCAAACAGCTCACCCTTGATGGCAACAAATCTGAATGGAATGCTGTGGAACTCTGAAGGGTGGTTGTGGTAGTGGACAACTTGAATCAAGCGATCCTCGTCTTGGTTCATCTCCAACTCGTCTTTGGGAATAGGCTATTACCATCATGACGTGAGTTGCTTGGCTAATCATTCACATGTATATATATATATAAAAAAAAACCCCCCCCCCTTACCTCAGCATAGACAATGGCCCTCTTGTCCATAGCAACGTTATCCACTGTCTGATCAGGCGAGAATTCTTGGGTCACTTTGCCATCCACAGCTTCGTACAGTCGAATTTTATCAGCATCTTTGACATTCATTTTACCCTTAATGAGCACTTGATCCAGCAATTGGCGTACAGAGCCAGTGCGCGACAACAAAGCAGTGACCTTGGTTTCTTTGCGCAATGTGGGGCCAATGATATTGACAACGATGGATCGCTTGGATTCTAAATCTGCTACATCCACATCCATCACTTCGTAAAACATGACAGGTATGTTGATGTTGTCGAAACTGACAATCTGGCCATAATCCTGGGGCTTGGGTAAGCCAATCATCATCTCTTCCAATCGAGTGCCAGGCTTGTAGTGGATGATTTCTCGTGGTTGGTGGGTAATGCTGTTGGATGCTGTGAATCTGATTTTGCTGGCTTCGACATTCAGTTTACCAGCTAATGCTTTTGCAACAGTGACATAGTTGGCGGTTCTGTCCAAGGTGAGCTGCACTTCTTCCGAGTTGCTGGAGGCAGTGTTGGGCTTGGGCTTGAACAAGATGCAGGCTCTGTTGTATAAAGAGGTATAGTAATCAGGCACAGTCGCAATAAGGCCATTCTTTGTGATTTCGTCGGCTTCTTTTTGCGACAAGGTCTGTTGGAAGCACACAATGTCACCGTGTTGGATCTCTGCTTTGCGGAAGGTAATGTCGCTCTTGAGAGGATCGATTGCTGTAGGCTTGACCTCTTCAAACAGCTGAATTGATGTGCTCTTGGGTAAGCCAGCTCGCTCGACTAGTGTGGGTAGAATGGAGCCAATCTTGTCGTTGGAAGAGACAAAGATATGACCCAATCCTCTGAACTTTTGCGTCTTGACATCAAAGTATTTGATAAACACGATTTGCTGGTCATTTCTCAAGACTGTGAGCGGTTGATTTTTCTCTGCAATCTCTAGGTACAACTTGGTAAATCCATTGATCTGAGTGCTGACACAGGTCGACTCTCTCATCTTCTCCACCGCTAATGCAAGCAGGTCAGTACAACATCACCGGGCGTCCATCTTGAGCACTTACTTTGTCTTTCATCTGCCGGTGACAGAGCCTGATCCACACGCACAGTTTTGTTTTGACGGTATAAAATAGACCATAATCTGAATCTGTCGGGCTCAAGTTTGTAGTGGTCCACCAGCTGCTGTTTGAAAGCACTGATCTTTTCAGTCTTGGGCGCCTTGAACACTTGCACATGGGGCGACACTTCCAGGTAGCGATCATCAAATACAGCCAGGTTGAAGCCTTGGTAGTCTTGGAAGGACTCATCTGTAACAATAGCCACCTTGACGTTCAAATGCATGTCTTGTCGATCTTGTTTGCGCTTTTCAATAGAAGCCTTTTCATCATCCAAGCGACGCTTCAAATGCACAGGAATATCGCTCTCGCTCACAGGGCCCAGAATCTCATCCAATTTGCTCTTTCGAATATACACCAACATGTAGGCATTTGTAAACTTCTTCATCATGCGAACACTGTTGATTCGAGCCGTGCCATTCAAGAAGGGCGGCGAAGAGAGTCCATGAAGGTCTTTGCTATCGCGAAGAGGTTCATCGCCATAGTTCTCCTCAAACACTTCCTTCTTTGATACTGGTGTCACTCTATCATCGTCGAAACGGAACCACTTGTCGCTGCTTTCAGGTCTGATCAAGGCAAAGTAATGGCCCCCAGAAATATCACCACTATGCACTAGGACACTGCATACCAGTCTATTAGCCTGCGGTACAGTTGTTTACAGAGCTCAAACACTTACCCGTGAAGCTCATAGTCATAGGGCCCATCGGCATCTGCCTTGGAGCAGTATTTGTCTAGGTTGATCTCTGCGGGGAACTCATGACGGTCGTTGATCTGTGTGCTGGAATAAGTAACCATGGCTGCCTGGTAGTTGTTTGACTTACTTTGACCATGGTATCTCTCATGAAATCATACTCAAAACGCTTCAGTTGTAGATGCAATACAGGAGGGAAGCTTTCAAATATGACACCCTTGTTAGCATCTTGCAGCCCATGGCCCTCCGCTTGATACTTGTTGTCACCTTCCAGCGTCTCGACGGTAATGTAATCGTCAAACGAGTCGACTAGGTTCTTGCAGCCCTTGACATTCAACTGGATATCGTAGTAGTCTTCCACTCGAGAGGATTCATAATCCACATTGATACACTTGATGAAGCTCTTCATCTTGCCTTCAAACAGCTTGGAGATTGCGCCGTCAGCAGGTGTGCCCTTCATCTTCTCTTCCAAATTGTCTTGCAATACACGGTTGAATTCCTGCACATCATGCTGCATAAATGCATCCAGAGAATCCCAGCCAAAAGACTTGGTCAGCTCCAGTGTGCCGACAGGCTCTGAAGAATACTGCAGATTGTAAAAGCAGCGCTGCAAAGCCAAAGCGACGCTCTTTGTGGGTTCGTCCTTCTCGGTTGGGATCTCATACACTGCTTTTCTGAATTTGTTGGTGCAATACAGCGACTGCAATAACGAGTTCATGTAACATGTGGCTCCTTGGTTTTTGATGCCGACATAGCCAGTTGCCTTGCGGGAGTCGTAATTGACGAAATTATGCCACAATACACCAGTTTCATCTTTGACAACACGGATAAAGACAGAAATCACTGTTTCATTGCTGTTGTTGATCAAAAAAGGCCCCTTGCCTGTGGCTGATTGCTGGCTGAGGTCTTCAATGTCATAAAAACGCGTGAATCCCCAATCAATCTCCTCGGAAGAGAAGCGATGATTGGCAGCTACAAGGAAATGTGTGGGTCTACTCGAGTCCATTGTGTTGGCATGCTGTACTTACTGTTGGAGTAATAGCTGCTAGGATCCTCGGGATTGGAGATGGCTAATGCAAACTGAGCACATGTATGCCAATCATCAGCAATGCCACGCTGTTTGGGATTAGCAACTTCGAGATAGGCAGAGACTGATTTTTTCTGGTTATTTCCTTTAGGAAACAAAAGGATGCGCCTGATTGACGCTATGTCATTAGCTGCTAGTACATGTATATGCAAACGAAGGCTCATACCAGGAAAATCCATTGACCTCAAATGCTGGACTATGCGTTTTGGTCTCTAGCGCCTTCCAGTCCTTGATGTGCCAGTGGTAGAAACCAAGCTTCTCAGTCTCCAACTCACTGTTTTCGGGCAAGATTGTTCTGAACATGGCTTCCTCTACATTGGCAGTGTTAGCTCATATCAAGGCTACGGTACGCAAGCAATTACCATCCGTGATCAGTGGTTTACTAGCACCGGATGCAGGGCTCGCTTCTGTCAATGGTGGAGAGGTGGTTGCTGTTGTTGTAGCGGGTGTGGCAGCTACTGCTACGGTGGCTGCTGGTGATACTGCCGCTGCTGTTGGTGATGATGGTGTTTTGGCAGTGGGTTTCTCAGGCACCGTGTCAGTACTCTTCAAGTCTTTTAGTGTTTTATCGACCATATATCCACTTGATGTTATTTTATTATAAATAAGAAGAAGGAAAAAGAATCTTTCGTTCTTCTCAATTTGGGTTCAATTCCTGGCGCCGGAATTGCAAGAGCGAAGGGAAACAATCAATAGAGATTGCATTACGAATGTGAACAGCCTTTGCCTCCTCATCACGTGTATAGCATTGATTTTTATAGGTAAATGTGCCATCCATTCTATAGGAACCAAGAAAGTTCGATTAGGCTCCCGTTGAAAGATGTTGCGGCTGGCAGCTTGGCAATTAGGCATCGTTATCAGGTCACTGTATGGCACTGCCATCAAGCTTGTAAACTACTGTATACCTCAAGCAATCCTCTTTCGCATCCGCACGTGAAGCTTATGACAGTGAATGACAATAAGATCCACTAGATCTAGGCATTGATATGGCAGCTATGCGTGTTTTGCTTTAAAAGACGTACTTTTCAGGAGAAATGCAAAAAAAAAAAAAAAAAAAAAAAAAAAAAAAAAGACATTTTGACAGAACACTTATATCCATGTAGCAAACTGATATCAAGGCATTCGCTCATGCTGAGATCAGCCCACTCTTAGATGTTACGATTGCATGAAGCAATGATGCAAGCTGGCTATGAGCTTCCGCAATCTGGAGTTTTCAGAACAGCAATAGATCAGTCAATGCTATGTGAATAGGGCCACAGATTCAAAGAGGTGTTGAGATGGTGAATCTCCCATGTGCATAGAGTAAGATCATCCATGTTGGACATGAAAAAGAATGGCCAAGTTGGTTAGGCTCGAGCACAATGGCAATTGTATGCTCAATATTCAGCAGGACCAGTCTGGAACAGTCAACCCATTCAGCAACACAGTGCATTTTATGAAACTGTTGATACAGGTGCAGACGCAATGCAATGAACAAGCGACATTGAAAAAAAAGGAGGATCTGGCCAACAGTGTAGCCGCCACGTAATAGACACAATGTGAATACAAAGTATGTTGTCGTTTCTGATGATACGCTTGTTTCAAATTAAATGAATGCACCCTTGAATAACAGATGAATTGTAAACAAACCCTCCGTGATGCTCATAGACAGCGAAACACTGAAATCAATGTGCATTGCTAAAAACTTTTCCGCATTTACAGCATGATGGCAAAAAGTAAATTATTTATTATTGAATTATGACTGTATGATAACTGATTTAAACGACCAAACCACCCTTATATTTAGCATAGCCCAAGACGATAAAGACGCCAACGACAAGACCTACATGACACATATTCATTAGGACACGTTGCTCAGAAAAAAAAAACTACCCCACCCCCCAGCCTCCACCATGCCAGATGGCATGAAAAAAAAAAAAAAAAAAAAAAAAAAAAAAACATACCTTGGTAGAAACCGATAGCAGTAGGAGAAGTCAAAAAGGTTTCAGCTTCTTGGACCTTGGGCTTGGCAGTTCTCTTGAGTTCTTCGTATTCAGCTCTTAACTTTGACAACTCTTGCTTGGTTTGTTCAGCGGCCTTGTCAACGTTCTCGTTGATCTTCTTTTCGTTTTGTTGAGCTTGAGTAGACATGTTTTAGAATTTGTATGTAAATGATGAAGGGAAAAAAAAAGAAAAAGCAAAGAGACAAACACAAGACGCGATATTTATAGTTGTTTTTTTTTCTTGGATCGTGAGAGAGGCATGTACAATGAGGCAAGCAGCAGCAGGGAGGGGATCATCTCGCTCAAACTGATAACACCAAATGCATAATAATGATGTCAATTCTTTTTGCAAATGTAAAACTCCTCCTATTTATAGAGCTCAGACACACATACACACATACATAACGAGAGTGATATCATTTCTCAGGAAAACTAAACCCAATTGTGTTACTCTATTGATCTGGAATGCCATATGGTATTACGACCTCTTTCTCCAAGGAGCAGCCTAATGAGCTGTTCAGTATGCAGTTCACTTTTTTCGTAAGAATATAGCTTTAATCAATCAATTGTATATGTATAGAAAAAAAGAGACGGTTTTCTTTCTTTTTGTGGGGGGAGGGTGTATATGTGGGTTTGCGAGTGTGGTGCTTTGTTTGTGTGCGTGTGTCTGTGTGTGCGGTCGAGGGTGGTCCTTTTGTGTTTTGATAGTGTAATGTTGCATAATGTTCATTTGAATTGTACCAAGCTATATCTCACCCACACTTTGACTCAATCCATCTCATAATCCAGCTTATTGATGCCAAAGATTCGAACTCGATGCATGACAGGTAACTTTGCAACCAATACCACCATGAGTGCCGTGAAATTAATACCGAATAAAAACACATCGTAGTGTGTATAATGCGTGCTTAATAGAAATCTATGGCAAAGCATCAGTATACACTTTACTATGCAACGGCTCTTTTCGCACTCTCGCTTTCCCATCTCCTGCTGTTTGGATACTTACAATACAATTGGCACAGCAGTTAAAAATTTACGAGTTGCTGTAAATTGCACGCCACCGTCGATTTGTTCCCATAATGTCAATCCATCGTAAGCTCCTTGATTGTTCTCGAATGGTATACCTTGAACCCAATGAAACATGATATAGTGGCCCTAGTAACAAAGCATCTCTTTTAATGGCTGTTGTTTGTGTATACGGTGCGTGTGTGTGCACACATGATTTGCTTACAAAGTTAAAGGACAAGTTTGTTAAAGTCCAACTCGCTTCCGGTGTGATGAATGGTATAACTGTGAATAATGCTTTCAATGCAACGGCGACAAAGATTGTTGTTATCCACGCGCCTGAATGGGGTTTAGTTGCAGGCACTAGACTGGCCTTTGTGTGGATGCTTACCTTTGTAGTTTACCCAGGAAGAGTTGAAATTGGGCATGGAGCTTTGATCAAGTGCTGTGTATGCTTTATTCTCTTTTGTCGACATGATAAATGTGTAGATATTTGCGCAGAGTAGGTTCTTGTTAAAGCGGTATTATTTTATTTTCAATTTCGTCTATCACAGTAAATGTAGAGTTAAAAAAAAAAGGGAGAGAGAGAGAGAGAGAGAAAGATTCAAAAAGAATTAAAAATAGCAGTGGGTGGTTGATTAGGCAGCTTTGGGCAAATTTTTATTGCCTTTTCATGACTCCAAGCTCCGATATATAAAGAGGATCTGGCCACGGATGTCGATGGAGAACATGATACAGATACTTTTTAGTTGTTCAAATATAAATTCAATGATTCATTCAAGCTAAAATTAACATGTTGTCCATGCCATACAGCGCAAGATTGAGAAGAACAGCAAGATCAGCCCTTTTTTCTTTATTACAGATCAATTGCTGTGGAACCCTATTCATCCCACGTTTTTTGATTCATGTTTAAAACGTGATTCGAATATTATTGAAATCCATCAAGTCTTGGCCGCAGTTTGTTGGCTAGTGTACGCAGCAATTTACGATGAGCAGCAAAACAAGGTGTAAGTTATTAACAGGCATTTATTTAGTATTAAAAAAAAAAGTATAATATGAGAAATGTATATTACATTGAGTCAAGAAAATGTACAAACAGTAGTAAGAAAGGGGTGAGAAAAGAGAGATGGGTATTTAAGTGGATAGAATAGATTAATAAAAATCAACTTTATCGTCTTCAGGCGTAGGGATACCATGGATGATACAGTGTTGTTGTGTCTTTTGCTTTTTGACGATTGAAATGTTGGATGCTGGTGATGTGAAAGTGGATGCATGAGATCGCTTTCTATTCAAATTTACATTGGTGGTGGTATTAGGGATGCTGTCAGGAGTCATGCTGGTGTGGATGCTGGTGTGGTTGTTGGGCATTGCTTCTCTCAATTGAGACTCAAACTTTTGGTAGAGCTCAGTTGATACGAACAAGCGATAATCCAGCATCTCCAACAAGGAGCGTTCAGCACTGTTGATTTCTTTTACGGGTAATTTGCTAATTTTAGCCCAACTAGCATTAGTGAATGTGTTGTCGTACAAGTACTTGTGAGCACAGATCAGAGCAGCCAAGAACATACGGCGGCCGCATTTAACGATAGGATCAAATTGGCTGCGCTTAGCAATGTGAGGTCTGATGCGAAACAAGTAGAAAATGGCGAGTTGGAGGGTAGATCGAGTGGCTCTTGAGCGCTTCAAGAGGTGGCGAACAAATGCTTGAGTATTTACAACGGGTTGACCTTCTTTTGTGGTTGACATTTCATTGGGCCAAGATGTTCTGATGGTTAATGTGGTGATGTCTGCAAACACGATATATATATATATATATATATTTATTTATTTATAATTAGACATCACATGAGGCATGGCATACATGGCAATGGCTATTTACCAACGAGGGTATCGACGTAGACTTTTTGATACTGATTGATATCATTTTGGTTCAAGATTGCATTGACAATGTTGGAAGACGTGTGTTGATTCATCGACATGCCTACTATATAGCGATAATATTGCTCCAAACAATTCACATCCACCTTTTGCTGTTGTTGATGTTGAGGCTGTTGAGTGGGCATAAAGCTATTATAGTTGGACATGACGAGTAATTAAAAAATTAGAAAAAAAAAAGGGAAAAAGATAAGAAATCGGGAAGGGGGGGCACAGTATTTATAGGATCAAGATTAGGTCTCTCGCACAAAAAGGAAAGAATAGGAAAACGGGTAGGAGCTTCAACCACCGAGAAGGGTTTACTCGCTATAGGGCTTCGGTTTTTGGATCTTCCAAGCAGGAAACACAGCCCATGACTCACGCTCGATGATTTTATTTGGTGACCCAATTGCAACACCCTGACACTGTTTGTGCCTTCCTGAGTCATGATCCTTCAAAAAAAAAAAAAAAAAAAAAAAAGAATTGCTTGTCTTGACTCAAGATGATCCAAACTCCCCCCCCCTTATTTTCCTTGATGAGTATATCATCCGTTTCATATAAATATAACCAATACGTGTATGTCAACGACATGCTTCTTTGGCATTTTCATTATTTATTAAATTAAAAAAAAATTCAGATGTTGGGAAATGAGTAATAAAATCCTGCCATCTGGCAATTTTACCCTTAAAAAATAGTGATTTAGATGAGATGGATGAATGAGAATTTTTTTTCTCATTTAGTCTGGTCGTTCGTCTACCTGTGAATGCCACAACGTTGAGAAAGTATTGGGGTCGTGTGAATGTTAAACAGGATGTGATTGGGTCAAAGTATGATTAAACATAGGCAAGAGTAATGTTTTCATTGTCGCCCTAGAACCAATGAGAATTTTTAAATGCTACATTACACCAATTAAATCACACGTATATTGGCAAATGAGGACGTGGTCTGTGATAGTGAATCACATAGACAAAAAAAAAAAAAAAAGGAGGGCATGCTCTCTACATTGTACACAGTCGAATTGCTCAGTTTTATTTGATGGCACATCACTGATGAGTTTTCAAGCCAAGCATTGGGTTGGAAACAAAGTGCGCTCATCTCATTTTTGACTTCATGCTCCCTGAGCATCTTGGGGCCAAGCTGCTTGTTGACTCCACAAGAAAATGTAGATGGATAATGATTCATGCTTTGGATAAACTAGGCAGATAACGCAATTTAACAAGCATCCTAATAATTTAAAATGTAGATTAAAAAAGTGAATTTTCAAGTGGTTGATATAGGGGAGGGATACGGATATCACCGAATTCGAATCTATTCCGTAGCCTATGCTTAATCCTTCCTACACGCCGAAAGATTACCAAGCCGTGTTTGAACGGCAGATAGCACACAGATATAGATGGATGGTTTCGATCAGATAATCGTTTCGGAGCCAAAACGAGATACCAAACAAACACATCTTCAAGCCAGCTAATTTAAGCTTTTTTTCTATCTACAGCATTCCACCGCAAATCTCGTCATCAAAATTTGAACTCGTAGCTCATAGAAAGGCGTAATAATGTCTTTTACTTGATAAATGCTCTAATTTCTCCGTCTAATTTCATCATGATTCATTAAATGTTGCGAATTCATCTGGATGCCCCTAATTTCATTAAAAGGAGTGGCAAATGCTAAAGAATATTTAATGAGTGTTGTCTCATTTCATGCATATATGAATCAAGCTGTGGTGATTTGTCACCTTCCATGTCGATGATTGCGCAATGCAATTCATAATAAATGTCCTGATTGGGAGAGAATGATGTGTCGCACGTCTAGCTTGTCTTGATGTCATCGATCTATGGCAGCATCAGATACTTGCAAACCAAAGCATTCATGTTGGCATCGAGAGATTTCGTGCTTTCCATGCTGTCACGGCAAATGAGATTATTTCATCATTGGGCTTGGCATTCAGGCTGCTGGTGCTGCTCCATGCACTACAAATCTGCTTAGCAATCCATCCAAACTACAAGACGTAAATAGTTATATACTAGCCGATCTATCTCGCTACGCTCGATGCCGGCGTCGCCCTGCGGGCTCTCACCAAAGGCATTTTAAATCAGATATTACAACATTTTGGTATATTAAGCAGATTTGCGCAACCAACTATCAGTTGGTAAAAGACAGATTACATTAGAGCCTGGAGGAGGAGAGGAGGTATCTCCCTCAGCATCATAATCATTATTGTCATCAACAGAAAGGCATTTAGGTCAGCCAGCAGCAATGCCGCCGCCGCCAAAATTATTTAAAATTCAGCTTATTTTTTTCTGCCCAAGATTGGACAGATTTTGTCCTTTTTCGACTTCTAAAATCTATTTTGCGATGTTTGACTATATAAACTGTGATGATCACCCTACGCTTCCTAATACATCCTTGAAGTGCTTTTCAGGGTGTTTTTAATGATGCTGATTGTAACAGGTGTTCTGAATGAACTTATTGAGCAATTTGGTGAAATTTGAAATGAGGCTTTCAGCGAAAATAACCATATTTTGCATATGAAAGCCTCATAAAAAGTGGTTTCAGAGGTTGCTTTGGATCGAGAGAAACATTTTGATACAGTATATGCCATAGTAAAAGTCTTCATTTTCAAGGTAAAAAATGCGATCGTTTGATTTTCGATGAAAACCATGAGGGATACCTCACGGTTTTTGGTCGATTTCTGACCATGTTTTTTTTTTGGCCCAAAAAGTTGAGCAAAGGTGTCAGGATGTTACTACTACTCAAGTACAATTGTTTGGCGTTATTCCGGTGGCTCAGAAAGGCCTATATTTCAAGATATAAAGACTTGGAAACTATCCAATTTGGTTATGTTTTGCTTTATAGAGCTTATTTACACGGCATAAATCACATCTTTGGTAGCTGAAGTCTTTTGGAAGGGCAGTTCTGCAGTCTGTGCAACTTCTAATTCGAACAGGAGTCATATTGATTTTTGGTAAGGCTAATTCATGCAAATTTTGATGCGCTATGTTGCCGGTAAGCTTATCAATAATGGAAATAAAAAACCAAACTTGCTGCTTGAACACTATGGTTTTGCGCCTTCGCTTCGCTGCGGTAAACCCCTCATTAAGATGAATACTGCCAAAGGGCGAGTTAGAGGCTTAGTCGCCATGGCTTTTCACCTTCACTTCGCTACAGTAAAACTGCCTCATAGGCCAATGCTACCAAATGTTGAATTAGATGCGTTATGTTTTTGGTAGATGGGCTTAGCACCTCCTCCAGACCCTCTTCCCAATGCCGGCTTCATTCACCTTGTACGGCACACAATTCTTTAGAATTTTGAATGCTTTACAGTATATAGTGAAGATGCGTTCACTCGTGAAACACTACTTTCTCTTAGTGGCCAATAGACTATTAGAAGCAGCCTGCAATACAGTGCTATTTATAAAATTGGGTATCTCGAAATGCCTATTAAATGGTGTCGCACTCAACTTTCTCAAAGCACGAGTAAAACGAGTGGTATAGAATGCATAATATCGCTATTACTATACAGATAGCAATACGAAAGCTAAAAATAAAGTGTGATATATGTTGTGTATCATGGTGTTGGATCAGCTCTGGATTTCAATCATCAGCCCGAAATGTCTAAGCAAACTACATTTGCTGCGACACTCTTTTTTTTTCCATCCTTCTTCTTGGCTCTATCTCCTGTTTAGGTATCAAATTCCCTTTATCAGGTCTTTTTTTGTTCTATACTACACTAGGAGAAAACTCAACTTGATTTGCATTGATATCAGCGATGGCTACCGGCGTACCCAAAAAGACACCTTGCAATGGTAAGCAGTAACCTACATGTTGTTTGATATGATACTCACCACAATTTTATTCTAGGTTGCCGAGAAAGAAAACGCAAATGCACTTACGAACAACCATGCGAAAGGTATGTAGATAGAGAACATGCTAATGCAGCCGTACTCACTCGCTATCAGATGTGTCAAAAATGGCACCGAATGCATATACACAGTGATGCCTTCACCCAAAGATATGGAATATATGCAAGAACTCGAATACATGAATCAGATAGATGCGATCCAGCATCAGATAGCATGCATGGAAAACGAAATTGGCATTCTGAAGCTAGCGAAAGAGAATGAAGCCAGGCAGGCTGATAGGCAGCCGAAACCCGAATCACCACCATCATCCAACTTGCACGATTATCCTTCGCCTGTGTCGTTAGGTAAACCAGCACCTGCCTTCTTTGACGATCATGCCTATCGCCACAGACACAAGGACAAAAGCAGCCCTCTGTTCTTTCAGGATCCTTTTATCGATTATCAGGGGGTCCCTCCTCCTTCATCGTCATCATCAACAATGCTTCACTACCCATCATCGCCTTCAAAAGAAAGCGAGAACCCTTACGTGGAAAGATTCTACAAACAAAAAAGAGGCAGAAAGAAGCATCATTACCATCTCATCAAGAGCAACAATATCCAAGCTGAACTCACTTCACAGGAAAAGAGCGAATCAAAGCCGTGGACATTGACAGTGACGAATGGCAACATGTGCATCGAGACCTTCATCACATCGCATGCACAGCTCATGTCTTGCCTTGGTGGTATGGTGTCCACAGCCATCTATCAGGAAAAGACAGCACAGCTCCCGTTTCCTTTCAATATGGAGCCAACAACACAGACAACCGCCATGAACAAGGTGCTGGGCATTTTGATCTGGAGGAAATACGGCAAATCCAGGTTCAAGAGCATGACCAAACACACGCCTGTTTTAATGCACTCTGTTGCACCACAACAAATATCTCGAGTGATCCCTGTTGAAGGCCTCACTACCATCACCATGCGACTCTTATTCACCTACTTTCAATGCCAACACCTACAGCACTTTTCACTGTACGTGCCCGAGTTTGTAAGGCTCTTCATGAACGACGACCTGCTGAAATCGCCTGCTGTCATGGCCCTCTGTAGCAATCTTTCTCAGCAGTGCTGTCGGCACATTGTGAACATTTTACCCTTGGAGGCAACACGAGACTATGGACTCTACTACTTTGAGCAAGCTAGGCAACTGATTGAGGACAAATTTGATGAGGCCAGTCTGGAAACACTGGTGACATATGCCTTCATGTCCCTGTACAAGCTGAAAACAAAAGACGACATTGAGGCAGATCGCTATTTATCCATGGCAGAACGCATCTATACCTTGCTGTTACCATTGCACGAGTACAAGCCCTCGAGCAACCAAGAGCCCTCTGGCGAATCGATGCTGTTCAGTAGACTATTCCGTTGTATGCACCACTGTCGATCCGTGCTGGAACTCCATGCGGCCATGAGCAGCATGTTCAAGATACGTGGAATGGGCCCTCACAGACTGTTCAAGCTGCTGGATAGCCAAGACCAAATCAAGGTACACATGTTTCCTGGCGATTCTCCCCGAGAAATGCAGTTTATCAAGATGGGGCACTACTTGTGTACGCTGAGGCAGGCAATCAAAGACGGTGCTCGCTGTGCTGCAGCTTCAGATCTCCCTTCTTACATTGGCGTGTTTGGACATCATATTGAGATGGGGATGAGAAACTGGTATAGGAACACACTGCCAGACGACTATCAACTATCGCTGCCACTGTTTGATGATCGTATCAGCGATTTGGACTTTTTCACAACATTGGAAATCGAGTGTCGAGCAACGCCTATTCCCCTGTTAACAACGTTAGCACTGTACAACGAGTATCTCATCATGGCCAAATCCTATGTGCCCAAGACACCTGCAGAGGCACAACTGGATACAGAGGAACTGATCAAGAAGTTCAAGGAAATGCAATACAACACAAAGCACGATATCAAGGGGCGACAAGACCCTTCTTCAACAGCCAGCGACAAGCACCACGACCGCACCCACTTTTGGCTCAAGGTGGTGGAAAAGGTCAAGTACTTTAAACAGTTCCACCAACAGCAGTTTGCAGACCAAGAGCTGGAGCTCTCGGATGAGGAGTATCTCACCGATTTCATAAAGACGTTGAATCTGTCCAAAGTCAATTTTGACATGCCTCTAATCCATACATCAGTCAAATCAGCTTTGAACACGGTGCGCATTGTACAATTTCTAGTGTCGCACGATTGTGCATGCTTTTTGGATCTGAGATGGATCATGAATGCTTGGGAAATCCTGCTGAGGGCTGCTCGATTCAGATACCAACAACCAGACGACGATGCAGTTACTCTGGACCGTATCCGTGCCAATTTGTTGTTGTGTTTGTCGATTGTCAAGGACCAGCTCGACTTTAACGCCCGTGATCCAGAAGGCGAGTTTATGGATGAGATGAACAAGCAATTTGAGGAGCTGTTTGCTTAGTTTCTTTCGTGTGTGTGTGTGTATATATATATAGTATAATTTTATTCTTGTAAATAAATAGCGTATTAAGTAATAGTATTATAATAAAGGGTATTTATCGCTTGATGAACTCAATGGTGGATCCTTTTGTTTCCGTTCTGCCAATCCAGGACCAGATGCTGGTGGTAGACTCCACCTTGTCAGCCACATCGCCACCCACTAGCTTGTATTGCTTGACAAGTTGAATCAGTGTCGCAACCAAAAAGTCTTGGCTTGTCTTGGATCCAATACAGGCACGACGACCAGCACCAAATGCCAAATGGTCGCTTGCAGGCTTCTTGTCATTCTCCAAAAGAGGGCTCATCATCTTGGGTGGCAGCATGAAGCGGTCAGGGTTAAAGTTGTGAGGCTTGGAGTAGTATCTAGTATCGTTATGGATAGCATGTACGTTCACCACCAACTCGGTATCTGCGTCGATGCGATAAAGAGAGCCATTCACATCCAAATCATAATCTGTGCGAGGACCGTAGCTGAGAATGTGGTTTGGTGTATCGTAGCGCAAACTCTCATTGACAAAGGCATAAGCCAAGGTCTTGTCCTCATTGGTGGTTTCTTGCTTGATTCTCTCTTGAAGCTCTGGTTCTGTTGCCAATCGTTGGATCAGCGTAAAGAGTGTTGATGCCAGATAAGTATAAGCGTGCAAGGTCATGTGCACAGAGTTGACCAATATCTCGTCTTTGGTCAGTTGCACAGGCTCAGGGTCATTCTTGGATGGTTCAATGTTCAGCAAGCTCTTGGTGATAGAGTCCAGTTGTCCATTGCTTGACCACTGCTTCATTTGCTCCTGACTCAAAGGCACATCCCCTTTCAATTTGTACACCTGCTCGAACCAAGGAAGCACCACCGCCAATATCTCGTTGCGCAAATCTAAATTTCTGGAATCCAAGGTGAATAGGCTCTTGACATCCAACCAGCTATTCATGGCAGGGAAGAACTGGCCCATGCGGTTGTATTTACGTGTTTGTCTCTCCTCCAGAGCGTGGCATTTCTGGATCAAGGTCATCATGGCCACCGGGTCTCTCTCGTCGTCCTTGCTCGATGCCATCACCATGGTCAGAGCGGAATCCATAGCTACCATGTCCACCAACTGACGCAGCTGCTTTGCAGTCAACTTGCCATTCCCTTCCTCGAGCCCAATGCCATAAGTTAATTTCTTTGCTTGCTCCTTGAACAGTTTTGAGAATTGAGGTGCGTACAATCTACCCACCACGATGTATGTTGCTCTTCTGATTCTGGACCAGTACTTATCAAAGGGAGCCGTGAACACGGTCTTGCATTGATCTGTCTGCAACTTCTCGAACGTATCAGAGGGTATACGGGAAGAATTCAACTGTTCCTTTTCAATCAACGCTGTGTGCACCAATTCAGCACTGTTCAAGACCACAATTCTCTTGAATCCCAATCTCACCGAGAACAAGTCGCCTAATTGCTTGGACCAGCGTGTCAATGCATGGTACGTATCTCGTTCAAACTCTGCATAGCCGCCAGTGAACCACGACAGACCTTTGGGGCTTGGTGCCCATGGCGCTTTCAGTGTGCCATCTTCCTTTTTGTTGTGCCATACCAGCTTTTGACCAAACTTGGAGACGATAAATGTGATTGCAATAGAGACGATATACGAGAGAATAGTTCCTATCATGAGTGTTTGAGTAATCAAAGGTGAAGGAAGAAGAAGAAAAAAGCTATCAAGAATTTTTTTTTTTTAAGGTTTTATAAATCTGTCTTGAAATGGAGTGAATGTATATATTTGGAAGTTTGATCCAAAAAGTGGTTTGTGATACACCTTTTTTCAGTTGGTTGGTCCTACGCACCATTAAATTACGCTAATCACTCGCGATATCGCATGATACAGAGAGTTGCTTGATTAGATATGGATGCTTCCTCTTTCTGTCAGTGAAATTTATAATTGCTGCAGGCATCATCAGAAGCTTAAATTGGCATATCTCAACATGAGTACACTGTATCATACAGTGTGTGAAAATTGCTTGCTTTTAGGAATAATACAAGCATTGTCTCTCATTGGGATTAGTTGAACCATGCAGTGCACTTGATCAGGAAATAAGGCCCAGAAGGCTAACACTATAGACCTTTTCTTGTATGAATGTTCAAAGAGAAATATGTTGTATCCATTGCTTCGGTGACGAGCTGTACATAATACTTCTGACATTTGTTGCATATATCCCATATGGAACAACCAAATAACTCATTCTCAAAATTAATCTCTAAGCTCTTTTATAATTAGAAATCATAGTATTCTTGTCAAAACCTCGATTACCTTCATGAGAAAGATGCTGCCATCATCTTTATCTGCCACCATTACCAAAAACTGCTTTAACTCCGCTCTGTTTCTGCTTTAGATTGGACAAATTGGATCAATTTGCGACTCGATTAATCTACTTTGTGAGATTCGACTATATAGTCTGTGGTGATCGCTCCATACTATCTAATGCATTCTTGGAGTACTTTTCGAGGCGCATCCAATGGTGATAAACACAAGAGACATTTTGATTGAACTTTTTGAGCAATTCCAAGAAATATGAAATGGGGTTTCTGGCGAAAATGTCAAGATTTTACATATCAGGATCACACAAACGTCTTTTCAAGGGTTGCTTTGGATCGATAGCAACACTTTGATGTAATACATACCATAGTAAAAGTCTTTGCTTTTGAGGTGAAAAATGCGATCGTTTGATTTTCGATGAAAATCATGAGGTACCCCTCATGCTTTTTGGTCGATTTTTAGCCATGTTTTTTTGGGCCCTAAAAAGTCGAGCAAAGGTGTCAGACGGTTACTGCAGGATGAAAGGGATTGTTTGGAGCTATTTTGGCGGTCTAAAATGGGGTTTAACGCGAGAAACCGCGGCTCGCAGGTTTCCAAATTATGCTGCGATTTGCATCATTTTGAGCAGTAAGAGGCAATACAAGTATACTGTTTGCTTGTATATAAAGCTTTCCCATAAAAAGAGACGCAGAATATCGTAAAAGTGTCTGATCTATAGTTACAGGATGCTATTGAGGGCTTTTGTGTGATAATAGAGAGCTGAAAAATAAAATTTGAAGGGAATTATTGAATTTTATCTCTGACCACGCAATAGTAGTGAAACACTGGGACATTGAAACGGATAGTGCGAAGGCATGAATCAATTCTGAGGAGGATAGTATGAGGCATATGAGCTGATGCAAACTTTTCTTATTGACTCACTGATTGTTTAGATTTATCATATGATACAATGATTTAAAAAATAGCCCTTGATTCTCTGAAGCTTCTCGCCGCTCTTGTTCTAGAATCTTATAGCTGTATTTGCTGTGGCTGCAGTCTTTCTAAGACGACCTTCTCTCTCTTTGCTATCAAGGCTATCTCAAGGCGAGTCTGTGTCAGTCTGTTCTGAAAGTATGTACTGAAAATCTTGTTTTTTTTTCCTTTAAATGGCTTCAATCATGTCGCTGATGAAGTCGGCCAAGGCTTGTCACTTTGCTTTAATACAAGAAAGACTGATATATACGGAAAAGGTTCTCTTAACCTGCACATCTTCAGGTTGGAAACAATATATATATATCACTTAGCTCAGCATCAACGCCCATTAATAGCAAACACAATCAAGTCTTTAATAAGCATTTGGATTTAAATAGACAATCATCATGTTTTGTCAATATCAATGTTTTTATTATCAGTCTAATTATTTCTTCTCATCGTTAATCTTGCAGATCTTCTCAACTGCTTGGGCAACACCTTCTTCTTCTTCCTGCTGCTGTTGTTGTGGCTACTCTAGTTGCTGCTCCAATAGTTGAATGAACTTCAATAAGCCCTTCTTATGCTTGGCTTCCATTACAATGGAGACAAGTTATCGTGATTCGCATTTTCTACTGATGATTTCGAAGCTGCTTTGCTATATTGCATTTCCGTAAGACGATATAATAACATTGATAGTATGACAACTATTCCAACTCTGGCTGCCACTGCCATTTTTGTCGATTTGTTGGAAAAACAGCATCAGGATAATATGAAAAGGAGAACACCAGGCCTAAAGGCCTTTTCTGAATTCATTACCTTCATGCGAACGTAAATAGCTACTGATCCTAGAGGTTTGTTTTGTTGTAAAAAGCTATAGCTGTCTTGCGTTATGATGAAAATCAGAAAATCAATAGCATCGACATGTTTGTATCAGCCTACTCCAGTAAAAGTGATGCTCCAGTCATTGGTAAAGGTCCCCATAGCACAAAGGAATATTGTGGCACTCTTCTGAGCAGTATAAGAACCAAGGAATTTATCTCAAGGGCATGTTTTCACTGAAAACCTTTAGACCCTGCAATAAAGCAGGGTACTTTGTATAAGCATGTTCTCATTGGCGATTTTGAGATGGATCAAATCAACGATCAGTCCAGGTTGTGTACTTACTATACTATACTGACTGCTTCTGGTTTTCTGAAGAGCACGCTCTATACGTTCAATGGTTCACTGTCATTGAGGGCGCTTCTCATTCTTTACAAGACAATCACCCACAAACGGTAATTCAAGGAGCAAATAGATTTTATTGAGAACAATTCATATACGAGTATACAGCACACTTTCACTGCCTCTTATTGCTCAAAATGATGCAAATCGCAGCATAATTTGGAAACCTGCGAGCCGCGGTTTCTCGCGATAAACCCCATTTTAGACCGCCAAAATAGCTCCAAACAATCCCTTTCATCCTGCAGTAACCGTCTGACACCTTTGCTCGACTTTTTAGGGCCCAAAAAAACATGGCTAAAAATCGACCAAAAAGCATGAGGGGTACCTCATGATTTTCATCGAAAATCAAACGATCGCGTTTTTCACCTCAAAAACAAAGACTTTTACTATGGTATGTATTACATCAAAGTGTTGCTATCGATCCAAAGCAACCCTTGAAAAGACGTTTGTGTGATCCTGATATGTAAAATCTTGACATTTTCGCCAGAAACCTCATTTCATATTTCTTGGAATTGCTCGAAAAGTTCAATCAAAATGTCTCTTGTGTTTAGCACCATTGGATGCGCCTCGAAAAGTACTCCAAGAATGCATTAGATAGTATGGAGCGATCACCACAGACTATATAGTCGAATCTCACAAAGTAGATTAATCGAGTCGCAAATTGATCCAATCTGACCGATTCTAAACGAAAATTCACGCCTGAGTTTTAATTAATTTTGCTGACAAAATCAATGATAATAATGTCAATGCCCAGTCTTATCCTGAAGGCAAGTAATGTCTTTGAGAGCCCTTATAAAGCACATTGTGCATTAAAATGCAATTTTGTATCTGTTATCGCCAGTCAGCTTGGTTTGCCTCCATAAAATATGTGTAGGGTAAACTTCCATATTAGGCAAAAGCTTATTTCACCCGAGATTGTGGGGTAGATAAAAAGCTTATTTGATTGACGATGATGGGCAATAATGCTTCCGAAAAGGCAGAAATAAAAGGGCTGTCAAATCAATTGTTCTAGCTTTCTTTCTTTTTCTATATATTATAACTGAATAAGCCAGGTCATCTTCATGCAAATGGCCGATAATTAGGATGGCAATGACCAACGCAATGTGATTCTGTATTGAGTGATTAGTGTGCTGGTAGAGCAGCCATGCGAGAGGGTGGTCGTGCGGTTGTACAGGCATTCATTCAGCACGAGGAACCTGCACTTCATTACTCAGGTATGATAATGAATTTGCCACATGTAGATACTTTGAGTCGAATGCGAGATGCAAGATGGCCAGGCGTCAAAATCCCTGAAAAAAGTGAAGCCAATACTGCCATACTGATAAATATGTATGACGGCTTTTCTGGTGTGCCCAATTTCAGCATGCGCCAACCTATACTGAACACACGTTTATCGGTATGTAGAGCATGCTCATGTTTTTGAGAAAGAGCCAGAGGTGCCTGCAGAATTGAGAGAGCTGGTTAATACTGAGTAAGAGATATACCCTTTTGGAGTAGTTGCTACTAGAAGAGAAGCTCAAAGTGCTGCAAAAATAGTAATGCAGGCTGATTATCGTGAGCAACGAGAGGATTCAAAGTTTCATCAGCAGAGAGAACGACAGCAAAGAGGAGGAGTACCCAGATCAGCGTCTGTCAAAAGAGCTTACCAAGAGAAAGAACAAAGGCAAGTAAAGGCGAGCAGAGGTGGCTAAGTTGATAATACCGTTGACATTGGCAAAGATCAAATAGTGTATGAGTTGAATCGACATGTCAATACCAGAAACCTTGGCACAGACAAAGGATAATATTGCCAATAAACATAAGTTTCAGAATTTTGTGTACAAGCACAGATGTGCTTGATTTCTTGTTATGCAATCGAGTTGATCAGGATGCTCATTTAGCTTCTTTTTAAACTAATGCAATGTGACACCATCAAATTGCATGGTACTACCTGTATGAAATCTAACCTTCTACACATTTACCATACTTGGTGTACCCGTTTAACGTCAAGTAAGGAGACATTGATACGACACAAGATTCTGCCATCACCACATACGGCTCTGTTCAAGTCAAGGAAGGGGAGGGAGGGGGGTCTGTCGCTACCGACACTCATATACACAAGATGGAGTAGACTCTTATCTTGAATCAAGCACCTTGAAAGACCAAATGTCGTTATTGAGTATGACAGTGCTAAATTGACGGTATTACAACATAACCAAGTTTTTGTAGAATGAAATGATTGATCCAGGCATTAGTATAATAATACTAGGGTAAATCATTCTCTCTCTTACCCTATATTTTCCATAGTCTTTGCGTACTAATCCTTTTTCTTTTCTTTCTCTCTCTCTCTCTCTCTCTCTCTCTCACACACACACACACTTTTTTTTTGAAAGAGTTGTTAATAAACCACCAATGATGCTTGCTACATTCTTGCTCGTCTCTTTGGCTGCGATGTCTGCCATTGCTGAGCAACCTTACATTAGATACAACTCGGGTATGTATTCTACTCAATATGTACCTGATCTGTTTAGTTTGCAAATTCATTATTGCGTTGCATAGGATGTCAATTACTGCTAAACAACACACGGATTTATTGCTATTCAGGCGGTTATGCCAAAGTAGTGAATCAAGAAATCACACCCTTGGCAGATCATTACTATCTGGATGTATCCAAAGACTTGACTGTAGCCAGCAGCCTCACATCCTGGACAAAAGTCGTCGATCCTCCTAATTTTATCACCGAAGCAACATCGGCGTACGTCAGTGTCAAGCTATCAGATACAGCTGTGCTGATCAATGGCGGCACTGGTGTCAACAACAACTATAACTACATGAAAAATCAAACAGTGATCTACCATGCGGATACAAACCAGTGGGAAACAATCTCAAATACTTCGTCCATACCACAAAAGTACATATACCACACTATAGTAACACATCAAAGCTTCTTAATCAACATTTTGTAGTTACTATGGGTCAGGTGCACTCGGTGTTGATAATACAGTTGTGTTTTGGGGAGGCGCAGCGTAAGTTCAGCAAAATAACCTTATTCCCAGTGTGAAATTAAATATGCATATAGTATCATTGGAAACCTACTGCCTACATTCAATGGCACCGCAAAGCTCTCTATTACTGCACAGGTAGGCGCATCTCAATCTATCACTGAATGTCAGCTAACGATCATGCCTAAAGACTGCCAAATGGAGCCTTCAAGCAGCATCAGTAGCACCAGGCAACCCGCGATATGGACATACGGCAACAACAGATCAATCCGGTAAATTGATCTACTATTTTGGAGGTCGTGATATTGTACGAGACCCCGCTACAGGTGTATATACTCGTCCTTATTCAACATTTACAAACGTATTGATCTACCACACGGATACATCGATTTGGGAACAAAAGACGGCAACCTCCAGTAGCCCGCCCTCCAATCGTATGTCTCACACCGCAACGCTAAGTAGGTAATCCTAGTCAACCCAGTATAGACATGAGCTTAACCCTGTGTGGTAGTTCCCAGCACTGGCAACTTCATTATTTATGGCGGGGCTGGCCCTGATAGTGTTGGCAGTAAGTGTTTCTCCCCCCCCCCATCTATAAAGGCATCCATGTCATCTTACACATTATAGATCGCATTCCGATTAGTGATTATCTTCATCTATACAACCCGACTGCCAACACGTTTCAACCCATAAGCATCTCATCTGGCGCAGCAACTGGAGCAGGCCCGCGATTTGGACATTCAGGTAGTGCATCAACAAGATAGCTGATCCAGGCTGTAGCGCTAACATGTATTTATTAGCTGTTTTACGCAATGCATCATTGTTCATCTTGTTTGGCATTGATAGCACACTCTTGGCGACAGCTGACTTTCATGTATTGAATACAGATACTTACTCCTGGGATGCAACCTACTATGCCAATGGTGCGGTGTCTTCCATTGATGGTGTCAATGGCAATGGTACCTCTACTGGTGGCAATAGCACTACTACTGGGGGATCCTCTTCAAGTGACAAAATGCAGGATACGGTTTCTAATGGGCTTTCAGGAGGTGCAATTGCAGGCATCGTTGTTGGCATCATTGCTGTGGTAAGCTGCGCAGAGTCTCAAATGTGATATATCTAACCTCTGTGCTAGATTGCGCTTATTGCAGGATTCCTCTTCTTTAGACGCCAAAAACAAAAGAAGGCAGAGAAAGACACCTATCCGACTTACTGGGACGTTACTTCCATCAATGAAATTACAGCTGCTTCTGGTATCTCTAAACACGATATGGATGTTCAGAGCATACCAGTAACTTCAACGGGTCCTGTGGACATCACTCAATTACCAGGATACACAACATGTCGAACTGGAGATCCGGCCAACCTGTCAAATGATCATGATATTAACCCACCTGCATCTCCTCCCAAGGTGTTATTAACTGGCGTCAATCATGCCTCTGGAAATGCCGGTTCCTCTAGAGCTGATTCCAGCAGCACTTATGTTACCACTGATCACAGCAAAGTATGGCCACCAGATGTGCATGTTCCTTCTATTGTAACACCATCTACACCTATTGATAGCGAGAAGCCGGATATTGGTCATTCTAAATAGTTGATTTTGGGAGATTTCCACGCTTTGGCATGCACACAGGCATCCCTGAACGGCATTTGAATGTGCCGTTTTTTGGTGTCAAGAGCAAATTCTCAAGAAGATGGTGCCATATTCGCTAATAAAATCGAACAAACAATTGCAATGACAACACAGACACGTACTGTGCACTAACTGAGAAAACCTGAGTCGTGCGCGATTTCTGACTGTCTGCTAATAATGTCGAGGTTTTGCATATGAAAATAATGGACAAATTCCCTTCCGCCGAGATTACCTCATACGCTTGACGCATTTCGTATTTATACTCTCTTTTCCTCTTGTTTTCCCACCGCAACTATATTCTACAATGACAGAAGTACTAGTAACTCTACCCAAATTCTCTCAATTATCCAGTCGTGTTTGGAGAGTGCTAGGCTTGAACCCAGGCAAATTTACTTTGCAAGGCACCAACACGTATCTACTCGGCGCTGGTGCACAAAAGATACTGCTGGATTGTGGAGAAGGCAAGCCTGATTACTTGCCGCACCTTGAGACATCTCTACGAGACATTCAATCCGATGCTTACATTTCAGACATCATCATCAGCCATGGACACAGTGATCATTGGGGCGGATTGGAGGACATTCTCAATTCAAGCACCCTGAATCCCAACAAAGAGATCCAGGTACACAAGTTTACTGCTATCCCTCAAGGCCATCATGTGGATCATATGGATCGATTTCCCACACATGTCAGCATTAATTCGCTAGTGGACAATCAAGTTTTCAGAGCACACGACACCACATTGCGAGTCATTTATACGCCTGGACATACCAAGGATCATTGTACTTTTTTGCTCGAGGAAGAAGAAGCTCTGTTCACTGCAGATTGTGTGCTGGGTCAAGGCACAGCTGTGTTTGATGATTTGTCAGAATACATTGCTGGACTGCAGCGCCTAGTGACATTTCAACCCAAGCAATTGTATCCTGGCCACGGTCCTGTTGTGGAGCAAGGCACTGCCAAGATTCAAGAGTACGTGGATCATCGTTTGGAGAGGGAGCAGCAAGTGGTGCAATTATTGACAAAGGAAGGCACGCTGGAACAGGGCTGGACACCGATGGAGATTGTCGAGACCTTGTATAAGGGATATCCCGAATCTCTACACATTCCAGCTGCTCGTGGCATTGTGCTCCATTTGCATAAGCTGAACAAGGATGGGAAAGCCAAGACACTGGAGAGCCACGCGTTCATCCCTGAAAACTACGTCAAGATCTTGAATGCCAAATGGTACTGGATACACAACGCCAAGAACAACTTGTGATGGTAAATAAATAAAGTGATTTTATTCGCCTTTGAGCATGTAAACGTGTGTTCTATCATTCGCTGCACAACTCCAGAAAATGGACTTGAAGACAAGCTTGTTCTTTTTACCTTCTCTGGGCAAAGACGCATCCCACCTTCCCAGAAACTTGACAGGCACGCCATGCATCACCCGCTGCACTGTCTGTGCTGTCTTGACATGAATGATCTCTACTGTTTCTGATCCAAATCCAATCACACACCAATCGTTGACATTGACATCCAATTGGACAAACTCGACATGTGTGGGCACTTCAGACCATCGATACACTTGTGTCGAGAACAGTGATCCACCGAGGTCGATTATGTAGCTCTGCTTTCCCAGAGTTGCAAAGAATAATTGAGGTGCTCCAGCAGAGGGCAGCGCTACTGGATCAGGTGGTCCATGTGAGGGCAGCGATGTAACAACAGTCGAGTAGGAGGGGGGTATCGAGTATTCGGTTGTTAGTGTCGTTGCTGGAAGGGAATCGGGGTAGAATGGGAGTTGTACTAGCGATGTCCATTGAATGGGAGGAGCAGAGAGACTGGCCGGCAGTGTTGGAAAGGACAAGGATTGTGGAGATGCGCTCGTGGTATCATTGTGGTCAGACGTTGGTGCTTGTTGGTATCTCAGAAAGAGCGATGTGGGCATAGAGGTCGAGGTGGGTATAGGCGAGCTGGTGGGTGATTTCTGGCTATTTAGCTGGTGCTCGTACTGATCTCTTATCCAAGTGGTTTGGTAGATGCGCTCCAGTGTTGGATCAATTGGGACAGTCTGCACTTTGGAGTCTCTCAATTCGATGGCTGTAGCCTCATTGGGAAACACTGCAATAATGTGGCGTAAGGTGCTACGATCATCCGCAAATGAAATAGCTCGTGCCTCCATGGGAATCCAGAATACTTTGAGTCGATAAAAGGGCCGCAAAGGGTGATCTCTTTTTCGCTGCCAGAGTACAATTTTGTCGCGGTGTCTTATAGCAGCAAAGACGTAGGTGCTTGTCTGATATGTCTGTATACCCAATGCATCACGAGAGTCTGGCAGTTTATAATACAAGTCCTGAAGAACGATCTTCTTATACACATAATAAGGTTTTGTCAGACCTGGATTCAATATCAGATGGTTTTCTTCGTGTGTGGTTGTATGAGCACTTGCTGCTGTGGTGCTTGCTGTTGCCCTGTCGTCTCGTATCTTGGCAATGCGTTCCTTGAAGTTCAGAATGGTCTGGTTGGGTGTGTCTAGCGCAGTGGCATCCACATTGGCTGCTGCATTGTTGTCGTCAGGCACTTTGCCCGTCTGTGTAGCGACATGCTCCCATTGCTGACATGTTGGCACATCAAAGGTGATGTCGCGTCGCTGGTCCCAATCCAGACGCAGCACAGCGTAAATCAGCCTCAACAAAGCGTCGTATGAGTAACATCGTACCTGCTTGTATCGGCCCGCCAAGATGAGCACAATGCGACATGACTCTACCACCACCATCTTCCTTGCTCTGATCCATATAATCGTCTTTGGTTTCTCTGCCATCCTGTGCAAATCCAACAATTGCACGCCTTCGTGATACCCCAACAATAGGAACCTGTCCTCCAATACACAGCTGCATTCGTAGGGTGTCGACTGCCAATGATCTGAACTCGAGGTTATCATCTTGAGCTGCAATGACGACACATTGGGTGTCTGCACACAAAAGAAGCGTCAATGACGATGGATTTCCAACAGCCCAGAAAGCTTACCTGCTGTATTGATTGCTCCATCAACTGGCTCGACATCAATGGATGGGGTGATGATGAAGAAGATGATGCATACGACAAGGGCGAGGCGGGTGATTCCAGGTAGTCATTCAGCGAATACGGTGGGGGAGGAGCCTGTTGTTGCAACGAGGATGTATTGATCGTGGTGGTTGTGGTGGGAGACCTGCCTTCATTTGCCATGTTGTGAAGGATACACACACTAAAAGGGGGAGGAGAAAAGGAAAGAAAGGTTAAATAATGAAATGAGAGGCAATATAACAAAAAGGGGATCCGAATGTTAATTTTAGAATTTCTAATTAATTGGCTTGTTACTTTTGCATATGGTCTTTTTTTTCTTTCTTTCAATTTCTTTATTTAATGTATTGTACACATGGGCCACATGGACATCAAGCTACGGCTAAAACACATATCCCTGTGTTGTCCATAGTGAATAGACAAGTGTTCTTGTTGATGGAAGAGATGTAAAGGAGAGCATAGTTTACCCAAAAATAGATTCTGCTTTTGCTGGTCTCCATTGTAGCGCCGAGCTAAACATTTAATTTAGGAGGCCCATGATGGCGGTGCTCCTCCTGCTCCTGCTCCTAATCCGCCTGTGCTTGATCTCTGGAATCGCATGGGCTCTAAATTGGCATTGAAAGATCCCTTGCCTCTGTCTTGATGACCACGGCCACGACCACGGCCACCACGGCCACCTCGGCCACCTCGGCCACCGCGTCTTCCTCCTCTGTTGCTTCTATAATCTCTGAATCTCGAGTTCTTCATGGCCAAACTAAGCAATTCCGGTGGTACCACTTGGCCTGAAGTCTCCAAATGGGTTACCAATTCACCAGCAAATCTATCTTCCTTTTGTGTGATCAAGGTGAAAGCAGTGCCCTTTTCTCCTGCGCGACCCGTTCTTCCAACGCGATGTGTATGCGAATCAATGTCGCGAGCAACGTCAAAATTGATGACCGTCTTGACCGTCTTGATATCCAAGCCTCTTGCTGCCACATCAGTGGACACCAACACCTTGACCTTGTTGGCCTTGAAGTCTCGCAGCACTTTCTCTCTTTCAAACTGCTGCAAATCACCGTGTAAAGCGACGCCTATGATGTAACGTGAGATTTGGCTTGATGTGGCCTCATGGATGGCTTCTTACAATCAAAATTGGACTTTTGGAGATTGCCAGACAAGATGTCTACGGCGTCTTTTCTGCCCACAAAAATAATGACACTGCCCTCTATCAGCAACGATCAGTCGCCTCATCTACACGCCATGCTGCCGTTCAGAAAATACGTACCCACACAGAATCCAGTCAAATGGCGAATCAGCCAATCCCATTTCATCTCTTCCTGCTCAAAGACTTGTACTATTTGCGTAATGTCTTCGTTGGCTTGACCAGTAGTGCCAACATTGATGCGAATAGGGTCTGATGTCACACTGCGAGCCAGGAATTCGATGCGTTTTTGAAATGTTGCGCTGAAGAGCAAGGCTGAATTTTCGTGCGGTTGTGGAGTGTGATTGTGTGCGTAGATCATGTAAGCAGAATGTAACATGCTATTCATATATTTATATACTACATACTTTGTCTATCAGGTCGAACATTGTCGCAAATAGATCTGACTTGGGGTTCTATGACGCTGCGCGTTAGTGCTGTACAACGGACCCCATTCGCAGACTCTACTCACCAAAGCCAAGATCAAACATACGGTCAGCTTCATCCAACACAAGATAGCTCACTCGCTTCAAATTGGTTGCCTTCATTTTGATCATATCAATCAATCTGCCAGGCGTAGCTACGAGGATCTCGACGGTGCCACTGCGAAGGTCCTTGAACTGCTCCAACTTGGACGATCCACCATACACCGCTGCCACTCTAAAGATGTAAAAAAAAAAGAAAATGAGTATCAGAAAGCTTTTTTTTTCTCGGCTGGAAATACTCGGTATGTACTTGAGTCCGTATGCTTTGGCAAACTTTCTGGCTTCCTGGTATATCTGAACAGCCAACTCACGAGTAGGGGCCAGTATCAGTCCAATGGGTCCATCGCCTTTGACCAACTCCTGTTGATCCATGATGTGAATCAACATGGGCAGCACAAAAGCGGCTGTTTTTCCAGATCCAGTCTTTGCAATGCCAATGATATCACGGCCCTCCATTGCCACAGGAATCGCCTGTCTCTGAATAGCTGATGGTTCTGTATAGCCTGCTTTGATCACTGCGTCCAGCAGTTCCTGATCAAACCCAAAGTGAGCAAAACTGACACAAGGCTTTGCAACACCATGACCAGTGACATGAAGTCCAAGCTCTGCACGGATCTTTTGCACCTGAGCGTCGTCTAGTGCTGTGATGTCGGCATGTTCCTCATAAAAGTTTTTTTCAATGTCAATGTAATCAATGGTATCGTGATCTACGCGAGGCAGAGGTTCGATTTCCTTCTTTGTAGGTGCAGCGTTGTTGCTGTTGCTAGCCTCTTGATCTGAATCGTATTCGAGTTGCTGCAGTTGGGCATCCACAGCTGCTGCAGTTGCATAAACCTCGTCGTCTGAATTGGCATTCTACAATCACATCCGTTTAGCGCTGTCATCAACTGTAGCCGTATTTCTATATACCTCATCATACACTGGCATAGGCTGATTGGACGTGCCCACCACGACACCCTTCTCCTTCATATGACGCACATAACTCTCTAATTCGTCCTCTTCCTCAATGTCATCTCTGCGAATCTATAGCATTGTCATTTAGCAAGCCATATGTGTCTATATCATCGTACATCATACTTTGGGTTCTGCTCTTGTAGTTTTGGCTTTCTCGCTTATATCAGCCATGAATGCATCCAATGGATCCTCCTCTTCATCCTCAACAGCAGCATCGTTGTTTGCACTGTCAACCACAGCCATTGGAGCAGTCGACTTGACTTCTAGTAAGAGCACAAGAATAAGCATGGGTATACTACTACACATTATGGTCCATTTTACCAATACCAGCACTCGCCAGAAACTCGTCCTCGTCGTCATCCACCACTAGGGCTCTAGGCTTCTTTACTGTGTCCTTATCTTGTGTTGCTGATTCGGGTGCTTTTCTCTTGGCTTCTACGGTTGTATCTGATGCTGATTTGGCTAGCAAAGATGCAGTCGATTTTTTGCTTGGAAACCCAAACTGGAATTTTTTTGTCCCGCCTTTGTTCATAGTGTTCTTTGAATACTTGTGTATATAAGTAAAAGAAGAATAAAACCTCAAAACAAACAAAAACTTTTGCTAGTAAGCAAAATGACTTGGCGGAGGTTGATTGCTGAAATGGCAACTACTGGAATCAATGCCAAATCTCTACATCCTCGAATCAAACATTACAGCTTTATTGTCAGTAATTGATTTTGGTGGCCTTAATGATAAATAGATAAGTTAACGCAAATTCGGTTGTGGTTCAGTTTGGCAGCCATCCATTGTGTCACGCAACTGCATGAAGGAATACCATGTCAATTGCAAGCTTCCATCATTATCTCTCTCATAATCTGTTTATCCAGTGGTTTTTGCAGTTTGGTGATCGTGTCGTTCATGATAAAGGTATTTTGAGCTTTTGTGATAATGGTGTCAGCGATGATTGTATTTTGCTGGGGTTGAATGGCTTCTTGAGTAGCTTGATGTTTATTCTTATCATCATGGGTTTGATCTACTTTGCCCGTCTTCATCTGCTCATAATAACGTCAGGTCAATATAAGGTGATGCACCGAAGTATACTTTTTACTAACCTTGATCGCTGTCGATCTTTTTCCATGCCATCATCGCCCACATTTGTGTTCAGTATATTATACTAGCCAGTCAATCTTGCTACGCTCGATGATGGCGTCGTCCTGTGGGCTCTCGCCAAAGACACTTTAAATCAGATATATTTTTTTTTTGGTATAACAGGTAGATTTTAAACAATTCATTATTAGTAATAATAATAATAATAATAATAATAAAGGTTATAGTGTATTAGAGACACCAGGAGGAAGAGAGGAGGTATCTCCCTCAGCATCCTTTTTGCTTACACTGATATCAAACAAAGCCTATTATTGGGACAATGCGAAAGAAATTCAAATTTTATGCAGCATTTGTACATCACAATCGCCATTTTCTAATAATAGAATTGTCATATCATTCACTGCTGTTGATGCTCTTAATAAGATGGCGACATAAAGCTGGCCATAAGTAAATACAGGGCTTGCGTAGGATCTACAGCGACTTTTTTGAGATATTATCATTGCAAAAGATACCTTCATGAGGCAAAGCGTCCCAAAAAAAAAGTATTTGCGCTAAGCAATTGTCCTTTCAATTCCATGATCCCCATTTAATCAGCATCGCAATCGTCATTGTCATCAACAGAAAGGCATTTAGTTCAGCCAGCAGCAATGCCACCACCAGCAACAATTCAAGCTCAGCTTGTTTTTTTTCTGTTTAGGATTGGACAGGTCTTGTGTTTTTTCGACTTCGTTAATGCATTTTATGATATTCGACTATATAAACTGTGATGATCACCCTACGCTTCCTAATGCATTCTTAGAGTACTTTTCAAGGTGCTTCCAGTGTTGCTAACTGTAGTAAGTGTTTTGACTGAACTTATTGAGCAATTCCAAAAAAATTGAAATAAGGTTTTTGGCCAAAATGTCGAAATTTTGCATATAAAGACCTCATAAAAATGGTTTCAAAAGTTGCTTTGGGTTGAGATAAACATTTTGATTTAAGATATACCATAGTAAAAGTCTTCATTTTCAAGGTGAAAAATGTGATCGTTTGGTTTTCGATGAAAATCATGAGGGGTACCTCATGCTTTTTAGTCGATTTTTGACCATGTTTTTTGGGTCTTCAAAAAGTTGAGCAAAGGTGCCAGGAAATTACTACTACTCAAGCACAATTGTTTGGCGTTATTCCGGTAGCTCAAAAAGGTCTACATGTCAAGATACGAAGGCTAGAAAGTTGTCAAATTTGGCTGTATTTTTGCTTTATGGCTTTTATTTACACTTCATGAATCACATTTCTGGTAGCTGAAGTCTTCTGGAAGGGCAATTCTGCAGCTGGTGCAACTTCTAATTTGAACAGGAGACATATTGATTTTGGTAAGACTAATTCATGCTAATTTTGATACATTATGTTGCTGGTAAGCTTATAACAATGGAAATGAGTAACCAAATTTACTGCTTAAACACTATTGTTTTGCACCTTTGTTTGGCAAAGGTAAAACCCTTTTATACTAGTATTACCAAATGCTGAGTTAGTTGCAATCTCGCTACGCTCGGCGATGGTGTCGCCCTGCGGGCTGTAGCTGTAGACATTTCAAATCAGAGATAAAAAAAATCTGGCATATCAAGCAGATTTTAAACAACCAATAGACAGTAAAAAAAAATGGTTATATCAATTAGAGGGTCTGTCAGGGATGCTGAAATTATCATCTGCTTGTTGGAATGCTGTTTGTGTAGCAGGAACATCACTGTGTGGCTGTGGCGATACTGTTTCAGTATCAAGAACATCATTAGCTTGAATATCATGAGGCTCAATAATGGATTGTTGTGATGCTACTGCAGGCCCAGAAGGAGAGTTTGCAAAAGATGATGGTGCAGTAGGAGGATCATTCACAGAGGCGAAACTAAAAGTATGCAACAGTTGATCCAGAAACCCTTCTGCTTCAAACACTTCATGTCTATTAACTGTTGCTTGAGTAGGAGTGGCAGAGCTAGAAATGGAGTCAGCGTCGTTTAAAAAGGTATAGTCTTCTGTTGATCCTTGCACATTGGGATCCATATCTTCTGGAGCTGTTGAGACATTTATATTGTTCGTATCATCATTAAGGGTTATATGATTGTCAGAATCATCATCAATGATAATGTGGTCATCGTGGGTGCCTGCTTCAGTGCTCAATGGATCTCGACTTATGTTAATGGCATCAGATTCTGTGGATTGTTTTCTTTCACTCGTTTCAAATTCTTCAAAGTCGTCAGATACAGCATCAGGGATGTCAAACTCATATGTTTGTTCCAATTCTTCATCTTCAGCAAAGAAATTGTGAAATCGGCCTGTGCGTGCTCTAGGTATATCACCTAATCTTTCAAAGGGCAAAGAGTCTGTGTGTATTTGAAACTGGTTTACCTGAATTTTATTTGATGGTGCTAGCACTTTGAATGGATTGTACTCCAAGGTTGGTATTAATTCACCTGTGGCTGTAATCTGTAAGTGTTGCTTGTTCAAGTCTTTCTTTTCTTGTAGACTAAGACGGTTAAAATCCATTCCACATGCCGTACAAAAGTCTCTCATTGCTTGCTGTAATGTGTCATATGGTATTCTTAAAGCAACAGTATTGATCAATGTATTCAAATGAGCAAGCACGTGGAATGTTGGATTTGTTTGATCTTGGTTTGTTACTGGATGAGCAGTATTGACATCGATAACTGCACGCACAACAGTGCAAGTGATGCTTTGCTGTTGCGCTAATACTGAACTGGGCACTGAATAAGATGTCATTGTATGTTAAAGAGGGGAAGAAGAGTTACACTAGTTAGAAGAATGACAGTGAAGGTGAGAAAAAATGGACTGCCAAAAAAGGATATTTGTACCTGAATCGTGTTTTTCGAGCCTTTTTTTTTTCTCGCGTCTGCTTTTTCTTCATCATTGTTCAACATGGAATACAATTGTTTCATTCTCTTTGTGGGGGTCAATCCTAGCATTCGTGAGCCATTGGCTAATGTGTTGCAATACAGCAAGAACAGTTCTTAAAGCTATTGAACGAAGCGAATTTTTTTGATCAATCATTGACCAGTGTGGAGGCGATGGAGGAGAAAGGGGTGCATTGCGTGAATTACTGCACGAGACCAACAAGATCAGAAAAAGACTTGGGTCAACAAGAGATGATGGAAGGAAAGCAACAGTTGATAATGACGATTGAGAGATTGCATCCTAGAATTGTTTGCTTTGTTGGCAGAAAATGTTGTCAGCATTTCTTGTACAGACGTAGCATCGAATATGGTTTGCAATTAGATCATCAAGGCCAATAATCAATATATTGCGTACCTAATGGAAGTGATAGATTTAATATGCCACATGAAGAAAAACTCGAGTATGTATGAGGGTATGGGAAATGCGTGTCCAGATTGTTCATGTTGTGAGATAGGCATTATAAACAATTTGTAAAGTATGTGAATGAATTACATGGTAATGATTTACATGTTTGATTTCAGGTGTTAATAAAGTGTGGTATTAAACGTTGATCTGTGATATTTTGTTGATTTATGTGTCTGTGTGTGTGTTGCTTTTGATGCACATGGCATCATGTTTGTTCGCTTGCGTCAATGTTTAGTTGCTTACAGGACAAACTTGGTATTGTAACATCACAAAATTATTTTTCAATTGTAGAAATAAAGCTTTTGCCAATAGTGCAGTGGTCTACCAATAATCGACATATTTTGGTTGATTTATGCAGATTAGACAAACAAAAACGTTCTTGTGTCATAGCGTGGGAGATTAAACTCCAAACCAGAACAAATGTAATTTATGTAATAGAAATCTTGTCAGCAATCAAGGTTGGGCAGATCCTAAAAGAGACATTGCGATGATGATTTTCATGTGGGAAATTTTTTTAGGACAACTGGATATCTTATTATAAACTACGAGCCTTTCAACACTTCGAGTGGTTTCCTGACCTACGCTTCGCTTCGGTGAGAACCAACCTGCGCAGCGGCAGCCCGTGCTACTGATTGCTCTTGCGTATTTTATCAAAATACTGCTACTTTCATTTTGACCCTCCACTTACACTTAGTCACCCTTCATATTATCTGTGGATCTGATTCTTATGTGATGTTTTACATCCATATACACATAGCTACTTCATATACGGGCAAGCAGCATACTGGCATTCCCACTTTTTAGTCCTTAGTGTCCCTAATACAGCAAAATATGAGTGCATTTGAGCTGCATTTTCTTGCGTTCAAGGCCGTTTTAGATCGTCAGAATAGCCCCAAATGGTTGCTTTCATCTGGCAGTTACTTTCTGACACTTTTGCTCAACTTTTTGAAGACCCATAAAACATGGTCAAAAATCGACTAAAAAGCATGAGGTACCCCTCATGATTTTCATCGAAAACCAAACGATCACATTTTTCACCTTGAAAATGAAGATTTTTACTATGGTATATCTTAAATCAAAATGTTTCTATCAATCCAAAGCAACCTCTGAAATCATCCTTGTGGGACTTTGATATGTAAAATTTCGACATTTTGGCCAGAAACCTCTTTTCATATTTTTACAAATCATTCAATAAGTGTATTCAAAACATCTATATAACTTGGTACCATTGGAAGCGCCTTGAAAAATACTCCAGGAAAGCTTAAGGAAGCATGGGGTGATTATCATACTTCACTAAGTCGAATCTGCAAAAATAGCTCGATCGAGTCCAGAATCACCAAAATTTGTCCAATCTGGAACAGACTATGATTCTGGGTTTGAATTAATTTTGGCTGGTGGGGCCAGCTGAAAAACTCATGCCCTGTTCATAAGGCAATACAGTAGTAAATGCCCTTGAAGCGAATAGAAAGTAGGTGGCAGGTTATAGCACTATCGTTTATGATGATATTTTATTGCCTTCTATATCGTTCATAATGATATTTTATTGCATTCCATATTTAATAACGTTAGTCTGGACATTGACAATGCATGGGTTGCATAAAATGTCTGCAGTAAGTAGTGAAATCTCTGAGGCTCCGAGCCGTCGTTCAAAGAAAACGTTGGTAGCATTGAGCAGAGGAAAGAGGGCAGAAATAACAGTGGTTTTTGTTGATTGATTGTAAAATCATTATTCTCATATGAGCCAGGTCTGATAGATGCCTTGAAACTCAGGTTCCATATTAGGGTTGTACTGTAAAGTGTCTAAGGACTGAACATTTATTATGTTATGATGATATATACAACTCGAAAAAAATCAAGTAAATTGACTTTGCTCATTTTCTGCTTGAGCGATTGAGTTACAGACTTTTTCAATTGCAAGTCTGAATTGCCAAATATGTGCTAACAATTCAGGCATTCTTGCTCTGAAATGCAACGATGATTCTGGATGTTTCAAGAAGTCACCTTGCTTGAAAACTCTTACATAGCCTTTGGGGTTAGACAATTCCAGAGGAGTGCAGTTTAAATAAGACAGCAGACAGCCATAAACTTTGATCGTGCGTTGTTGGGTTGGGAATGTTGCGAGCAGCTGATCAAAAATATGCACCATTAATTCGGAACACTTCTTTCCCCCATCCTGAATTTTTTTGGTGTCATTGTTTGATCTTGATGCTTCAATGATTGCATACTCCTGTTCGCCATGAGATATTGTCATATCTGGTATTAAAGGGTGCCGCTGGCTTTCCATGCAATTACTTGCTGCCAGTTTTCTTTTTCTATAATTACTTTCTTTGGATGCATTTGATGCTTGTTCAATATCGCAATCAAGTATACTGTTATTGAAAGCTCTATTGATAATATGCCAGATGTTGGAACAGATGTCTCTTTCCTTCTTGTTTTTCTTTTGAAAGTAGCTGTCCTTGATAAGTAGAATGGCGGCTTGTAAGCAGAATTTCAAGTACACCAACGAAGCTTCTGAGTTGATGTCGAGTGGATGAGCTTCCAAGTAATTGTAAATGTCGTTGATGTTTGTCGATTTTGGAAGATTCTTCAAAAATTGGACCATTTTAATCGGTAAAGGTGGGTACTCGATCTTTACTTCGGTGATCAACTCAATTTCTGCCTTTTCTTCTTCTGTAAATAATGGATGCCAGTTGACATCCTTCATATCAAGTACACAGTACATGGACGGGCTAGTCGCTATACGTTGGTATCTATTTGATGTTTAAAGTTGACACTTACTGCTCAAAGTCCAATGATTGTACAAAGTCTTTCATGACATCTTCCACGTATCTGCCAGATTTCAACTTCCATTTATGGCCATTCTGCATACCGTTGAAGAATGACAAGGCTGCATCTTTTTTAACATCCGTTATTGGAATGCCTAATGAGCTTCCTGAGCTACTGGATTGTTTCTGAGACGCGGTAGATTCCGTTGTAGGGTTTGACTTATCAGGGAACTGTAATTCTTTTTCAATAAGATTCCAAGTGTCTGTGCCTGTGTTCAATTTATATCCAAGTTGTGATGTACTACTTTTTGCGAGATTCAGCCAGAATTTTTTCATCTTCCCTGATGACTCGAATTGTGTTGATGAATTGAGAAGTTCGGTTTTGGCTGCTAAAATGAAATCTGCCCAATTGATTTCATCGGAATTGTCATCTTTGATAGAGTTTATTATGGCAGAGATTTTAGTGGTATTAATATAATCAGACATGATGTTATATTGTGGTTTGGAGTGATGAGAAAAAAAAGATGTATTGGCGAAACGGATCGGTTTAGATAAGCGTTTGATTTTAGGTAGTAGCCAAGAAAATAATTCAAACAAATATATATGACCAATGAATATACAGTATATTTTGCTGTAGTAGTAGACGGGCGTACAAAAGCCATATTATAAATAGGGTAAAAAAATTTCATCTCAATTCTTTATTCCCACTTTGATATTTTCCACCATTTTACTAGTCGATGATTACTTTTCTTGCAGTGTTGCCAGGGCAACATAGTTGTATGTTTGGAAACTGCCGGTAGTCATTGGGTTTTCATTGGTCGTATAGGCAAGCTGGGCGCCATGATATGATTGCGTTGATGATTGTATGTTTGGAAATTGCCGGTAGCCTTTATTTGTCGCTTTGGAAATGCTTTGGCAAGCTGGGCGCCATGATATGACTATGTTTTTGATTTGTGTTTGGAAATTGCCGGTAGTCATTAGGTTTTCATTGGTCGTATAGGCAAGCTGGGCGCCATGATATGATTGCGTTGGTGATTGTATGTTTGGAAATTGCCGGTAGCCTTTATTTGTCGCTTTGGAAATGCTTTGGCAAGCTGGGCGCCATGGCAAATCTGTGCTTTCTGGGGCTGTGCTGCAAGGCAAGGAAAATTTGATTGAGTCATTATTGAAAGTATCTTGTGGGTGTAAATTGCTGCTTTTGCAGCAGTTTACCTTTTTTTTCCCAAATTAGATGAAAAATAACTTTCTTAGTTTAGCACGGTACAAATTTGAATGAAGCCACCCATGCACTGATCAAAAATGGATTCAAAATGTCTACAACAATTGCTTTCCATCGATTCAAAGCGGATTTTGTCCTTTACATCATGTTACAGAACAAGACATTGAAAAGAGAAATGCGGTCTTGAGTGAAATGCATCAGGTAAGCTGAAATTGGATCTTGATTAACAACTGTATGGGGAAAGTGTAGCAAGGGCATCTGTGGAGGTTGCTGCTGATTTGAATTCGTCGCCCAGTGATTTCACTCGTCAACAATGTGGGAGAAAGATTATTTGTTATGTGGAAATGCGCTTTGGTGGATGGTATAAACACAACAAGAGAGTTTCAAGATGCCTCAAGTCATGAGAGATATGATGATTAAAATGGTGTCAAAATCTCTTGGTCTGGTTCACAAGTTGCATTATTCTGGTCTTTATATTAGTTATAAAGTGCTCAAATTGTTAATATTGGATTGTTTATCTGCATTTGTCACTAAATATGATGCATTCAGTCCAGTAGAATATCCTACAAATACACAGCCGTTTGCCTGACATGTTCAAGATGATTTTGAGTGCTAGAATTAACATGAAAGATTGCAGAGAGTTCGTGGATTTTGATGATTCGAATATTAGTTTGGGTAGATTCAAGCCTGCAGTAATGGAGCCATCGTTGATACCAGTTGGAATTAATTACTAAAGGCGAATTAGTTGTTAATAATAAAATGATGTTTGAACAGTTGAAATTCTGCAAAGTATTCCATATTGTTGCATCAAGCAATTTATTCCACTCGTGGTATATGTATTGTTTGTATCTTTAAAGTTTTGGGTCTTTTCCTTGCTGTAATTGTTGTTCAAGATGAACTTTGAGATTAGCAGAGATTATTACTTTCTTGGCCGCTTGCATGGCTTCAAAGACTTGTAGTCTGCTGCTCTACAGGGCTCATTGTCAGACTTAAACGAGTACATTACGGCTTTGTTGTCAAATTCCACCCGTGGAGCACTTTTCTCGTTGCTAGCAAGCTGTTTCTTAACAGGTCTCTGTGCACAATGATATCTCAAAGACGCTGCATCATTGACAGCGGTGTCTATCTGAGAAGAGGAGCTGGATGGCCTCTTTATGAAAACAATGACTCGCGTCTCTCTAGGTTGCTTATTCAGCTCATCATGCACCTTTTTAGTGTTGCGAGCTCCAGTAGACTAGCATATGTAAATGTTATGTTAGTAGTTGATACTGCTGTATAGTAGATGTCTTGTGTCATGATAATCACTTTATAAACAGTACTGGGTCTTAACAATATGTTTGCGAAAGAAGCAATGGCAATGTTCAATCATTCAACTACTACCTCAATTTATACCAAGAGTCAAACAAACAGGTTCTGCTCAAGTTGCAATCAATGGACGAATAAAACATGTATGCATGCTCCAATAGCAAACAAGAAAGAGGCTTTTCCAGTTTGAATCAGATCCCAACAATTTGCCATTCATCTCACTCAAGCACCTAAAAGCCCCCAATACCACCACAATAACTCTGATTGCTTTCCACTATGCTACCGAAGAATATTACAAGGTATTTCAAAACTTTCTTGCAAGGCTCGATAAACGGCGACGAGAAATTCATGGACTGTAGTGCTCAGGTATTTGTAGATCTCTGCTGGCACTACGGTCTACTAACAGAGTGTTCCAGCAGCAAGGTAAGAAGAATAGACACAACTCATTATTTGGTACACTGTGGGGATTTTCATTCTCATCACAACTTGAACATGAATAGCCTGGTGACTAATGCTTTTTATCGGCAACACGTAGAAGTGGCACTTGGGCTTCTTGCTAAAGCCAGCATTGTGCCTGGGTTTGTATACCAGGCACAAAGCAAGAGTTCTTCAAGAACAACAACGACAAGAAAATATCGATGGCCTAACTGCAAGACGTCAACGTGGGTTCACTACGTTTGCTGGTCAAACTAGATGCTACAGCAGTTGAGCATCGCTTAAACCATTGTCACTCCTCGATAGACAAACAAAAAGAGGAGATTAGCTCTCGAAAGTAGTGATAAAGAGGATGATACGGAAGCATCCATCACTATTGCATCCGAAGGAGCTGCTTCAGGTACTGTCTACGATTTCAGTAAACTACTTGTACAACTGCTAATGCTACTTTTGGAAAAAAAAATCCAGATGAAGATATGGAAGATGGTACATCACATGTGTTGGCAAGATCTCACACTGCCAGTCTTAGTCTATTTTTGGGTTCTTGGGGTCTATTTTTTGGGTTCTCTGGGTAGATTGTGCACTTGTTGGGTAGATGGTAAAGCTATTTGTATTATAGTTCATCATCATACGGTAGACCCTAGCATAATGAAAATTATATAAATGCATCCAAAGGATGTATTCTCAATAAAAGTGTAATTCTTTAGCAAGTTCAATTTTACATTATATTTTGACACAACACAGTTTACCAATGTCGATACTGCTAATGTGGAAATCTCCACAAGGTGGTCCATGGTAAAAGACGCAAATACTGTCATTCGTTGTCAAAACTTATTATTTTGCTTGGTGTAAATCTTGACGATGCTGACATGTCGAATACTCTCGTCATGAATATTACTGTTGAATTGCCCAAGGTTAAAGAAATTACGCTGTATATATCATGCACTTACAACAGCTCGAATACATTTGATTATTGGACTTGAAGGCTTGGATCAGCAATCAATCACAAGTACCATGAAAAAGCTGGCGATTATACCACAATGCAGCAACTTGACATCACATGATGGTGAGAAAAAATGATTGGCTATTATTGAGCATTTATTTGGTGGTCACTAATTGCTATTGTTGTTATGTCAAAATACAATGTAAAATTGAATCTGCCAAAGAATTACACTTTTATTGAGAATGCATCCCAAGGATGCATTTATATACTTTTCATTATGCTAGAGTTTACAGCATGATGATGAACTATAATACAAATAGGTTTACTATCTACCCAACAATTGATTTATAAATCATGATTAGCATGATTTACCCAAAGGACCTAAGAATAGCCTAAAACCTTTAGTGTGAGACCTTGCTATGACATTTGATATAACACAGCTAACCAAACAGGATTCAAATCCTGTGCTAATGATGAGCATATGGAGTTTTTATTGTTTGAAAAAATAAAAACTTGAAATAATCAACTCTCAAAAGAGTTATTATATAATGCGCAAAAACTCAGAATAGGTTAATACGTGAAAATCCATCAATTAATTTCATGACCTTTAACATGCAGTCTGGTGTGGATGCAGAGTATAACTCTCTTTTCTATAAAACGGTTTATATGAATCCAATAAACTCTAGAAAGGTTTTCTATATCATGTGCAAAAAATTAGGACGAGTTAATATGTAAAAAATTCAAGCTTTCATCGATTGATTCTACCACCTCATACTATGGAGTGTAACGTAATATAAGGAAGTACAGTACTTCTTTGCCGGCTTCAACAGAAATGATCTTACTGTTGACCATCATGCAGTTGTCAATGATATTCTTCTTTGTGTTCATGGGATTAAGTACCAGAGTTGTGTCAAGCGTAGCAGATGCAAATCTAGCAATTCGAATCTTCAAGCCATCTACAGTAATGTTGCGGATGCTGCTAGTTGATTCTCTGTTGGATGTTTTGAATAATTCGATACCGTTCTTCTTACAAGCTCTTATGATTATCGATTTTGTCATATCCATACCAAAGGTTTCTTTCATCAGTTTAAACATTTCGTTGACCATTTCCTCAGACTGTTCTTCGGATTGTAATACAATCTCATCGTCATCATCTTCCAATTGATCAGACTCTACTTCAGATGCATGATTATCATCCAGTCCATCATCCAGTTCATTATCCACTGCATCAACGAATGTTGGTAGTTGTGAGTATTGATTAATAAATTCTTCAAATCCAGGATTGTCATTCTTCTTTATTTGCATTTCAACCTGATTAAATTGATAACCAACATCTTGCTCTTCCATGTTGTGCGTATTCATTTGATGCATTTGGAAATACAATTTTTCCATACGCTTGAGGGCATCGTTTTCCACTGCATCGACGAATGGTGGTAATTGCCCACCATAGCTATTGCGAGTATCCATTTCAATATCTTCAAATTCATGGTGCCCATCATTCTGTACTTGCATTTCAACTTCTACGTTGTCTTTTTGCTGTTCCATCTTGAGAAAAAGAGTGATTACAAATATATCGCATTTCTGTGATTTATAAGTGATCGTGACGCTTACCATTGCATTGTTTTGTTTCTATGTAATAAATAGTAGTGCACACTGTGGATGTAGCTGTAACAGTTTGTTCCTGAATGTATCATGGTCTTTCATGTTCGGCCAGAGATAATCCAAAAAAGGTACACAATTGACTGGCCCTAAAAATATATTAGTTTACAAATATTTTTTTTTTTTTTGTAAGGGAGTCGAGCTCCAGGTTTTATTTAAAGTCCTTTAAATGTCATACTGAGGGATAGAAAAGACTGTTGGTGGACCCAATGTCTGCAATGAAGGGGAATAAGATATTTTTGAACTAAGTTGGGAAAGAAATCTACTACTAATAAGGTGCGACTCCTAGAGCCAATACAGTCTTGCGGAAATCGTCAAAATATAGATCATGGATGAGTACAAAACACCAAACGAGGACATCAGTACTACGTCAAAAAATCAAACAACTTGCGTTCACCAGGATTTGAACCGGGGATCCTTCCGTTGGCATACGGGAGTTCTACCACTTCGCCCTACCACCAGGGGCATAGTTTACAAATATGCGCATGATGTAGGTATAATACTTTCATTTGTATGGTAGATAATTCTCTTGTAAATATATGCATAAAGACTATGGATGGAAGAAAATATTAGAAGAGATTACGATTTATTTTGTGTGTTGGATGTTGTACTCTACTTTGTATCGAATGGACGATAGGATAGAATCCACTGCCAGAAGTGTGTACAGTTGAATGATCTGCTGACTTGAGTGCATCAAAGAGCGCATTATGTACTGCACTTACCATTATAACATTTTACACAAGATTATGTTGAATAGAAGGGAGTTTTACTTGTTTTGCTTTGCAATTGGAATTGGTAAGCAAAAATCCAGACTCTGCTTTGCTTTGTTTTCCAAATGGAATTGGTAGGATTAACCGCGAACAGGTGAAAGTAGATCTAATCCCAAAAAGATTGAAAGAAATGAAGAAGATACGTTACATGGACGAAGGATGAATAATGCTTTACACTTCTGTAACAAATCTTCTTCTTCAGAAGAACAAAACAAAGAGAATGATTTATCGTAAGACACGTTACATGGACGAAGGATGAACAACGCTTTACACTTCTATAACAAATCACTTTCTTGAGAAAAACAAAACAAAGATAATTCACTATCACCTACGTTATTGGGTGAACCAACATCGCTTTACACTGCAATAGAGAACTTCTTGATAAGAACAAAACAAAGAGAAAGACTTATCGTAAGACACGTTACATGGACGAAGGATGAACAACGCTTTACACTTCTATAGCAAATCAATCTCTTGAGAAGAATATGTAATTCTCTTGATAACAGTATGTAAAAGTAAAGGAAAAGAAGTGGAGAAGGCTCAAAATTGAGTAGACTGTTTTTTAAAAGACTGTTTTTGAAATTTTTTTTTGAATGTGAAACAATGTTGCATAATGATAAAGTGTTTTCTTTAGTTTAAATATGTCATCATCATCTAGCCAAGCAGATAATACCTATGATTCAGTTATTGAATTAGCATTGCAGCTTGTTCCTCGCGATGCAAATTTTACTTTGAGCACCATAATTAATTGTTTACACGATGACATTGTTGATGTTTATAATGGCGATGAATTTGACAATTATAGAAGGAGCTGGATTCGACGTGTGTTTTCCTTTTGCAGATCTAAGGGAACTGATTTGGTAAGTTCAAAAATGTGCAAATGGAAGACATTTTCTGATATTTTGTAAATAGCCTAACTCTCAAAAGGCAAACTGGGACAAGATTTCTGCTACGATTATTGACAGACTGGTCAGTAAAAGCTACGATTTCTAAAAAGCCGAATCTAGAGGATCAGCAACTTGTCGTTCTGTTTCAGGCGGAGTAATATCAACAACATCATCATCATCATCCAATAGTATTTCCACAGACGATGCCGTGCCTGTCAAACATAAATTGACAAATCAAGATAAGCAGAAAATTAAAAATATGTATATTGGATTGGACAAGACAAAGATGTGGAAATTGTCTACAGGCAAAGTGGTAGAGGAGGAGATGATGAAGCTTGCTATCTCGAAGGACCATGAACAGTAAAGTGTTACAATTTGGTAAATGGATATGTTATTAATGGGTTTTTAATAGTTTGTGTCATTCACTGATTATGGATGTCAGAGACAGATGTTGGAATGATTATTTTTCGCCAGCGGAAATGGAAGAAATTAAAAGTTATAAGGCTTTGCAGTTGCCTGTGTTACCATCCAATGTCACTACTTATATGGAAGAATTGCTCAACACACCCAGAGATCAGTTGTATACGAAAGTGAATGAGGTTACGTTTGCACCTAACACTCATGAGTATTGGATTCAAGACAGTTACAACAATGCTATTCGCCTAGTTCAAAGTGGTTTTTTCCCGTTGCGTGATGTTACAGAACAAGGAATGGGTCGAAGAATGTGGTCCTGTGTGGACAAGTGCTTTGATTTTGCTGCTGTTAGATGTGTCACGTAAGTTAATTCAGTTATTAAATGGAGTATTTGCTAAATATAAATTGTATAGTCGTGAAAAATGCAGTAAAGCATCTACAGATGCTGCCAACTCTGTCCGTTCTCCAAGTGATTGCAGTAGACAGCAAACAGGCCGCAAGATGGATTACCTGTTCAAGATAAAAGAAAGTGATATTGAGATTAGTTGTGGTGAATGTGCTTTGGTTGGTGGGGTCAATACCAGAAAAGAATTCCGAGATGCTGGTTTCAAGATGCCTAAAGTGATGAAAGATATGTTGGGCAAGATAGTTTCAACATCACCTGGTGTGCTTCACAGGTTGCATATTAGTGGTTTATTTATTGCTGCTGAAACCCTGACGTTGTACCTACTGGATTCCCCTCAAGGCTATGTTACTCGATATGATGCCTTCAATTCAGTATCATATCCAGTTACTGAAGCTATGATTCGTAGTAAGATGCCGGCTTTGTTGACAATGATTCTTAGTTCTAGGATTATGATGGAGAATGTCAAAATCATTATTGACGAAGATGAATCGCTGCCTATTTTGGGTCGATTTATGCCCGTTGTCATGGAACCCTGCTTTGCACCAGTTAGGGTTAATTGCAAGAAAGGAAAAGCAGTAGTACTTTTATGAATAAAGTCTTGTTATATTTTAGCATTGCATTTAGTAATAAACTACGTTAGTTACATTGAGAGGATCAGCAAAGAGTTTTAATTTTTTATGGAGTATTTCCAAGACTTATGGAGTATTTCCAAGACTTATGGAGTGTAACTTAATTATGATTTAGTTGTAGAATTGATGCGCCTGCTGCCTTCCTTGGATGTGGTAGCCGTTTCTCAGGCTCCCTCTCCGGAATCGAACCCTAATTCCCCGTTACCCGTTGTAGGCATTGTAAGCCTCTATCTTACAATCTCAACCATGATAGGGCAGAAAATCGAGTGGACTGTCGCTAGCACAAGGCCATGCGATCCGCTAAATTATTATGAATCACCAAGGGAAACTGGTTTTACCCAGCGTTGGCTTTATCTAATAAGTGCACCCATTCGTAAGTTTGGGTTTTTTTGCATGTATTAGCTCTAGAATTACCACGGTTATCCAAGTAGTAATGAATATGTCACGTAGATCATAACTGATTTAATGAGCCATTCGCAGTTTCACAATATAAATTTATTTATACTTAGACATGCATGGCTTAATCTTTGAGACAAGCATATGACTACTGGCAGGATCAACCAGGTAACTAAATGAATAAGGACACTATATCCGAGGATATAGATGAAAGGGCAATGAATAAATCCACTGCTCTTACCCTTTATTTCAAATTACATGGCACTCAATTACTTAAAATCGAGCTATAACGGCTTCGTTGTAATTTCGTCTGTTGCCAGAGTACTCTAACGCCGAGGCCATTACTGAACCTTTAGCAATCCTATCATTTTTCTTGCGAAATACTGAATCAGAATGTAATATTCTGATCCTGCACTCACTCGATGGACTCTTGATTTCCACTAAACTTTGCAGCTCTGTTTCGTCAAGTTCGCCCAGTTGTATAGTAATATCATTATCCATAGTTGGAAAGCAATATACAATACCCAAATCTTCTCTAAGCAATTCATTTCTGAAATGCCTGGATTAAATCGTAGCGATAATTTCACAAAAGTTCAACTACACTACTGAGTATACTACCGTAGTGTTCCTATATATAAAATACATAGAAACAAACATAAGAATACTCTGATTGCGATCTGGATAGAAGAATCACAAATTGTTAGATTCGTTTTTCTTCTACAATGAACGAACGAAGCTTTTTAATTGATGTTTATTTAATATATCTTAGTTTTTATAGAATAGTGATACATCTGACTTTAAATATTACATACACAGTATCCCAAAACGTGATACCTTTTTACTGCAATTTCCTAGTAAGCAAACGGAGAATCAGTAATCTTTAAACGTCTCACACTAAAAGTGCAACTGAGATAGTATACACTAAATACCAAGTTGTTTGATATATATATTGACAAGCAAATGTATTAAAAACAAAGAAATTTGACAGCATTCAAGCCTTAATATCTTGACATGTAGGCTTTTATGAGCCATCAGAATAACGCTAAACAATTGTACTCGAGTAGCAGTAACTTCCTGGCACTTTTGCTCAACTTTTTGAGTCAAAAAAAAATATGGTCAAGAATCGACTCAAAACCATGAGGTATCCCTCATGATTTTCATCGAAAATCAAACGATCGCATTTTTCACCTTGAAAACGAAGACTTTTACTATGGTATATATTGAATCAAAATGTTCCTCTCAACCCAAAGCAACTTCTGAAATTACTTCTATGAGGTTTTCATATGCAGGATTTTGACATTTCGGCCAAGAACTTCATTTTATATTTTTTAAAATAGCTCAATTAGCTCAGTCAAAACACCTATTTTTTTTGGCACCATTGGAAGCGCCTTAAAAAGTACAGAAATGTCTTAGGAAGTAGGGGCTGATCATCACAACTTACATAGTCGAAACTTGCAAAATAGTTTAAAGAAGCCGAAAAAGGACGAAATTTGGTCAATCTTGATCAAAAAAAAAATAAGCTAGATTTGAATTTATTTTAGCGCTGCTGGCTGACCAAAATGCCTTTTATACCCATTCAAGAATTATTTTATACATGTCCATTATACACAATTGTCTGAATAGACTAAAAAAAAGGCAGATTTGCAGTTAATGCTTGAAACACATCTTTTACATAAATTTTTGATAACCATTTTTAAAAATTTGACCAAAAAAAAAAGTGCAAAAACTACAGCAACCAGTATTCCCATGTGGTCCCCCACCATAGTACTGACTGGTCCAGATGTTGCTTAACTGCGGAGATCGGACGGGATCCGGTGCTTTCAACATTGTATGGCCGTAGCTTATAATTTAAAGCATTACAATGGTTAAGTGCTATACTCAAAACACCATATGATAGTGGATTTACCTGCAGTATGCCGCGTATAATATAGAAAAGATTCTTAGAAGGTGTGTCGTTCCTGCAAATAATGCCTGGAAGGTGTGTCCACCCTGCAGATGATGTCTGAGAGATTAACTTTGTTCACGTAATTCAGCAGCATTGGACCAGCAGCTTTTGCAATCATTCTTAATAAATACTGCTGTAATAGCAATGTAAGTAACGCTATATTCAAGTAATATCTAATATTAAGCATCTTCACATAGTAAATTAAATAAATATCTATCCCATAAGATTGTGTAATGGATAACAAATCAAATAAATGCATCTTATGCTACTATTTAATACAAAATAGTTTGTTTGGATACTCTTTTATTACAAAAACGAAACAGTTTTAAATGACAAATCAATAGGAAATCAACTAGTTGCAGACCTTTGTTGTTTCAATCTCTTAGCCAATCAGATTGCTTGAAAACTCCGCTGACCTAAAAAAAAAATTGCGAGGGTTTCCCCCTGTTTTGATGTGAGGCAAAATTTTAAGCGCCGCTAGGTATACCAAATCTAGCAGTGTGCGCTGTCATCAAACTTCCCCCAGGTGCTAGAGCATGCCTTACTTACATCACCTAGCTTAAAATTCTGGCGTTGAGACCCTCAATCATCACCAAAGTAAGTAGCGATAACCAAGTGGAGGCAGCCTATCCACCTTCTGGCCTCGGATAGAGTCTTGTTGAGCTTCAGGGATAGGCACATCCACACAACGTAAAAAAAGGTATGCTTCAAAGAAACATAATAATAAAAGAAAGAAAAGAACATACTACCATAGGGGTATAGTAATATGTAGGCAACAAGTAATTGTTGAACTGATCATATCACAGCCAACAAAAGAGAAAGAAAACGCAACAAAACAAACATCATGATAAAATGCATTATCATGAGGAAGGAAGCAATAATAATAACACAAACGTTCAAAGACGTTTTATATCATTGCAGCCGGAGGAAAAAAAGCTACTTACCACGTACCATAGCCAGAGATAGACTAGAAAACCAGCATGCACCAAAGATAACAGACCAAGGGATACGCAAGCACCAGGATAAGACCATCGAAGCAACCACCACAAAGCGCGTAGCAGTAGGCCAGATATAGAACCCAAACCAGAACCTTCACAAGTACAATCACTATATAATACGCGTTAGCATTGTGTTCTACGTCTATCGTGCTGTTGTCAATTATACATACTCTAGTTTTATCAATAAAGGTAGCGTTGTTTTATGAGTGGAAAGCTTGCAAAGTGCAATAAAAGAAAGGGAGGAATGCTAATAAAAAACTCCAGTCGAAAGCCGTCACCACTAATATCACTGTACAGTGTAGTGAGTATCAGAGGTGTTACCACTTTTAAGTGTACAAGCCTTGGCTATTAGACTAATTCTTGATAGGATGTTTTTTGCGGTTTTTTGGTTGTTTTTGACAAATTACCAAGTTTCTGTCGTCAAAACTGTATTTGTAGTACTTATCAAAGTATAGAGCAAAAAAAAATCCTGCCGAATGAGCTCTGATTCAAAGCTCTAGCATAATTTTATCATGAAATACCAACAATTTTGTATCTCAAAAAATTGTCATCCAGATTTTCTCCTTGCTACTGTAGGCAAATTCTGTCCAAAAATCGGTGATTTTGCACGAAGGAATTTTTGATCATATCTTGTGAAAGACGCATCATATTTAGATAAACAAAAACCATTCAATAACTCTACTCTGGATCTATTATGATATGTGTGCTTTAAATTCCAAATGCACGCCCTCTTCATGATTTTGCTCAAAATCCTGTATTTTGCGACTTTTAGGCAGAAAAATTGTCAAAAATTTCTAATGCAGCTATATTAGCCACGTAGCTTGGCAGAGAATTTTAATGCGCATCAAATAATACCACACATGTAAGTGATGCTGTATAGCTTGTGCGCAAATAAGCTTGTTTTTCATATATTTTGAAAAATCTCAAGGAAAGTATGTACTAAATTTGCGCTACTTCATCTATAGTGTTGTTTATTGCGTGAACCAAAGAGCTACCTTTCGTTTGAGGTTTTACTTGAAGGTGTAGCACCAGTTTTCGTGGATCTACAGCGCCTAATAGGCTATTCTCTGCCAATTTGTTGTCGAAAAGCAATTGCTCGAGGTCTCATTTTGTAGAGCAGAAAAAGTAGAGA